>NC_058088.1:121349738-122549738 GCF_014858855.1 Bufo gargarizans
TTTCTTTTTGTGGTGCCCAAATTTAAGCACCTGCCTAATTTTATTTAAACAATTATAGCACGCTTTCTGTAAATCCAATAAACTTCATTTCACTTCTCAAATATCACTGTGTGTGTCTCCTATATGATATATTTAACTGACATTTTTTATCGTAACAACCAACGATTTATACAGGAAAATCATGACGATTAACAAGGTTGCCCAAACTTTCGCATCCCACGGTATATAGTCTTAGAGTAGTTTAGTAGAGGGAATGTGGTGTCCAGCGGGAGATTTTATGCATGGAATTTCTCATCAAAACTCCAAACTATATTATTTTGTATCATGTATGTAGGTTTTTTCCAGTCAAAGCCATCACCCATGCACTACAGCTATTAGGGTACGGCTCAATGGCTATATGATTTTACGCTCCCACCTTCTGCCCAGTAGTCCATCCAATTACTATTATGTTAAACAAACGTTATTTAATAATATGCAAAGATTGGCCAATTCATGCAATGGAAACATCAGTGACTTCAATGACCTTTAAAACATGTATTTTGGACCCCAACAAGATCCATTGACCACTGTGGCATTTTATCATCCTTGGTCTCAACCACAAATATACAATGGATGCACAAGATGGAGGATATGAGATATGAAATGCCCTGACCATTTGAGCGTATGGGGCCCTGATACTCTTAGGTCCCTTTCACATGGGCGAGTATTCCTTGAGGGTGCAATGCGTGAAGTGAACGCATTGCACCCGCACAGAATCCTGACCAATTCATCTCAATGGGGCTGTGTACACGAGCAATGTTTTTTACGCATCACTTGTGCATTTCGTGAAAATCGCAGCATGTTCTATATTTTGTGTTTTTAACGCAACGCTGGCCCTATTGAACAGAATGGGGCTGCGTGAAAATTGCATCGCATCCGCAAGCAAGAGTGGATGCGGTGTGCGAATTTCACGCATGGTTGCTAAGGAGACGAGGGATGTATGACCCAGGACCCCATTTACTTTATTATTTTCCATTATAACATGGATATAATGGAAAATATTAGCATTCTTTAATACAGAATGCTTAGTATAATGTCAATTGAGGGTTAAAAAAACTATAAAAACATAACTCACCTCATCCACTTGATCGCGCAGCCGGGATCCTCTTCTTTGTTCTTCTTGAAGGACCTGCAAAAGGACCCTCACTGATGTCACTGCGCTCCCCACATGGTGAGTGCGGTGATGTCAGTGCAGGTCCTGCTGAATAAAGATAGAAGGTCCACATTCAGTTTTTTATCACGCATTGCACTCGCGCGGAAAAAACTAAACAACAGAACGCAATTGCAGTCAAAACTGACTGAAATTGCGTGCCTACTCACACGATTTTCCCTGAACGCACCTGCATCGCATTCGGTCCTCACCCGCGACACCCATGTTAAGGGGGCCTTAATGGCAACTCTGCGTCCAGTTGACTGAGGTGATAGTCTCATTCCTCATTAGATAAAAGCATTTTAAAATTCTGTTGGAAATATATTTCCTTGGCTTTCAAACCCATGCTGAGATGTCTCCATCAATTGCATTTATGGTGCCTCCGTTTTCCGCCAGAGTATAGCCTCCTGCTGACATATATTCGATTAGCATTACCAGTTGATTTAGGCTTGTCAATTAAACAGTTTACTTTCTCATACATTTGTGTAGTATCTCAGTCTCATCGTCTCATAGTATGTAGGTACTGCAATAGTCTGAGAACATTAGCAAGAAAATATTTTCCATAAAATACTTTTTGGGGGGATTTTTGTTAACGTTTTTGGGCTATGATACAATATATAAAGGGTTCCAAGTGTCATAGAGCGGTATTACAGGTTATCCTACCTTTTATTAAATGTTTGCACTACTGGACAAAATTATAGGAGGTCAAAGGGGCTGGTAACCCATCACATGCTTAGGATGAGTCATAAAGTTAAATATTTCAGTGGGGGAAAAAAATCTTACCGATATGATATGACAAGTGCAAATAACCACCAGCTATGTGTGCATGAACTGCAAACATGAAATGGGTAGTAGATGGCAATGCACATGTGTAGTGTCCCACTAGGTAGGAGTGGGCACTACACAAGGGTCAATTGGGTAACGTGTTGCTTCTGCTCACAGGGGACAGTGATATTGTATTTATCCATGCATTGTAATGTATTTACATGTATGGTTTCCCTGTTATATGCTTATCAGGCCTAGTTGGGTGTAATTAGACATTTCTGACACTAGAGGGAGATAGGGAGCCCCTAGTATAAATATCCAGGCCCAGACAGGGAGGGGTGAGGTCATAGTCAGGAGTCTGTGGAAACAGAAGTGAGAAGGCACCAGCCCAAGATATGCTGAGGGCCTCCTCCTGACATGCAGCTAGATAGTCCTGGTTCCTAGCTGCACCAGGAGGCTAGAAGGAGTACAGCCTGCTTGGAGACCGAGTGTATTCCAGGGGACTAGAGGAGTCACCTAGTCAGCCTGAAGCTCCTGAGGCTAAGCTAGCTCAGTTGAGATACGCCAGTAGTAGGACAGGACCTCCTGGGAGAAACCTGCAGCCACCTTTCCAATCCAGCAGAGAAGCCAGCTAGGAAAACAAAGGTATTGTAACCTTAAGCAAGTGCCAATACTGGAGGAAGGAATTTATACACCAAGGATTTAAGCCAGCAATTAGGCATCCGGGCCTTGGGATCCAGCCAGCTAGAATAGCTGTGGGGATAGAGCAGCATTGTACTGCCAAGCATTAACTGTATACCCTCCAAGTATCTTGCAAGATTGAAACCTGCTGTGAAGTAAACCTGCTGTGCATATGTACTATAAAAGACTGCATTATACATCACTGCAACTGCTTGTATAAAGTTGGACTGTTTCACCAAGTAAAGCAACGTTTGGTTTACCAACTGCGTACTCCATTAATCCTCCTACAAACCGGTGTGCCACTGTTACAGGCACTGGCGTCACGATTCTTAAAGGGACCTTACCTAAGGCACTCAAAACACCTACAACATCCAGGGCACCCCACACACCATCAGGCCTGGTCCCTATCTACAGAGTGTGCCCCAGAGGAACTAGTGTCTACCTCTCTTTCACCGTTGCATGCCTGCCCAGGGTTCTCCTCAGAAAAGTGAGTAACCCTCGATTGCCCATACCGTGACCTCACTGTCGCTAATACCCTGCAGGTCTGGCGTGCTGCACATGTGACTTGGGTAGATTGGCCCATAATTAGCTTTTGCTCTACTTTATTCTTTGGGTTGTTTTTCCAAGTTTTAGAATTGATCTCCAAACAGTGGCTGTTGAGAACATACTGGGAGTTGTAGTTTCACAAGAGCTGCAGAGCCACAGATTGACGACCACTGAATATTGTAATATATGTTAATGCTGACTGCATTCTGTAACACCCAGCATTCCCCAGTAATACAATGATTAATGTGGTTACCCCATTCACAAACTGTGGGCACGTTTTATTTTCTTCTACCTGTGTTTTCTCATTTCCTGACTATAAAGATCCATGAGATGAAGTTGGGTGATCCTCGTAATTATAAGTAAACCACAAGATGCTTCTTCAAGCTGCACAGTCAGAGCTGAAATCCCCTCACCACATTTTTGAGGTCAATTAGCAGCATTTGCTACCCACACAGGGGGTATGGTGGTTGAGAGCCCTATGCAGGCAATCAGTTTAACTAAACAGCATCTCCTACCACATTCAGGAACTAAAATATACTGACAGCAACTTGTTTTAGTGAGCTGCTGCCCCTGTTTAGCCACTGCATTTACAGAGAGACCCCTTGGGTATGATTAAAAACACAGTGACATATATCAAAGTATCACAAACTTACATAAAACACATATTTCTCTAAAACACTCATATCATTATTTCACATTGTGGCTTGTGAATTCGGCTAAATGCACTAAATAGTGGAAATAGCTGAAGTCGCTGTATTTTCCCTTCAGTATACGTAAAAAGGAATATTAATTGTTTTACAGATATATTGCAACAAGTGGTTTACCTCCAATAGAGGCCTTGCTCCCAGCAGAAAGACAGAATTGAGCAGACCCCTGCCACGAGAATTCGTTCCTGCTGCTGACCTGACCAAGGAGGGGGACTAGCATCACCAGACAAGTGAATCGTCTCCAGTCCAGCCTGCCTGTGAAGATCTGCCTGCCACAGTTACAGGAAGCTCTACAAAGCCCACAACCACAGACATTAAAGGGAATCTGTCACCTGGTTTGACCATATTAAGCAGTGATGGCCAGTTCGCATTGTTCACCCGCGAACACATGTGGCTGCAATCTTAACTCACAAGTCCGGCAAGGCACGGGTAAGCCCTTACCTGTGCCTGCGCCGCGAGCCGGTCTGAAACAAATGCGGTCAGCGGGAGCAGGCAGTTCTGAGAACAGCCGCTGGGGGCCTTCATCGGGCTGTTCTCGGAGCTGCCTGCTCCCGCTGACCGCATTTGTTTCAGACTGGCTTGTGGGGCAGGCACAGGTAAGGGCTTACCTGTGCCTCGCCGGACTTGTGAGTTAAGATGGCAGCTCGCATGTGTTCGAAACGAACAATGTGAACTGGCCATTACTACTTAATATGGTCAAACCAGGTGACAGATTCCCCTAAGTCAGCAGCAGTGTCCAGTGTACCTTCAAACATCAAGTTGAGAGGCTGATCTGGGTGATTCAAACATCAAGATTACTGAACCGGTTATAAAAGCCAAAAAAAAAGTATTACTAGAAGTGTTTATTAATCAAATAGTAGCAAATAGAAAACCAATAATAAAATCACTAATAAATATATAAAACTCAATGAGTTATCATATAATATCTGTAACAGCTGTCTGTGTTCGGCGGTGGTATGCGGCAGCTGTTTCCTGTTCACTGCTGCAGTACTGGGCTCTGTCCTTGCAGGCATCGACCGTTCTGGAATCCGCTACACAGATTCCTTCCAGCCCTGGGCACAACATGCTTAAGGGCCAGCGCATCACTTCCTGTCATTTATGGGTTAGAACATGTGACAGTGCGGACCAATCCTTGCCCTCCTGCACCTATATTAGTGGTCCAGCCTCCTTCTTAGGTTTCTGAACATCAAGGTCCTTGTGTCCTGCAAAGATCAAAGGTTGCTGGTGTCTCTGCTTGTGTTCCTGTTTACCTGACCCAAGTTTATGTTTCTGGACTTCTGTTTGATTGCTGCCTGCATGCCTTGACTCACCTGTTGTCGACCAGGATTGCCTGACCTGGACGTTGGCAGCCTGCCCTGACCTATTGCTTTTTTGACTTTTCCTCTGCCTCATCCTTTGGTTCTGCACTGTTGCTCCTGGTTACAACTCGGCTTGCAGGCTACGTATGTACCGTTGATACCTTGCACTTTTACCCCCTGGTCCGTCCGTCCAGCTACCCCGTGTGTCAATCCTCAATAGGTAGCGACCTGGTATTCCCCTCGGGAAAGTCTATTCCCACCATCAGGAGTACTACGAAGAACAAGGGGTTCACTTAGACAATGCCCCTAGAGGAGGTAGTCCTAGTGGTACATTGGGTTCACACCTGCTGGATCAGGACAATATCACTATACACAACTCATTGAGTTTTATATATCTATCAGTGATTTTATTATTGGTGTTTAATATCCTACTATTTGATTAATAAACACCACTACTGATATACACAATATACTTTTTGGCCTTTACAACCAGATTATTGTGTGTGCCAGTCATCCTGACGCTTGAAATTCCCTTTTGTATGGTCTCGCGGATGACCATTAAGACTGAGCACCTGCTATTATCCACAATTTAATAGCAATGAGCAGCTGACTTCTATTTGTTTTATCCAGCCTTAGGCCCCTTTCACATGGGCGAGTATTCCGCGCGGATGCGATGCGTGAGTTTAATGCATTGCACCCGCACTGAATACCGTCCCATTCATTTATATGGGGCTGTTCACATGAGCGGTGATTTTCACACATCACTTATGTGTTGCGTGAAAATCGCAGCAAGCTCTATTTTGTGCGTTTTTCATGTAACGCAGGCCCCATAGAAATAAATGGGGTTGCGTGAAATCGCAAGCATCCGCAAGCAAGTGCGGATGCGGTGCGATTTTCATGCACGGTTGCTAGGAGACGATCGGGATGGAGACCCGATCATTATTATTTTCCCTTATAACATGGTTATAAGGGAAAATAATAGCATTCTGAATATAGAATGCTTAGTAAAATAGCGCTGGAGGGGTTAAAAAAAAAAAATTTAACTCACCTTAGTCCACTTGATCGCGCTGCCCGGCATCTCGTCTGTCTCCTTTGCTGAACAGGACCTGTGGTGACGTCATTCCGGTCATCACATGTTCCATCACATGATCTTTTACCATGGTGATGGATCATGTGATGGATCATATGATGACCTGAGTGAAGTCACCACAGGTCCTGTTCCTGAAATGAATGCTCACCACAGGTCCTGTTCAGCAAAGGAGACAGAAGAGATGCCAGGCTACGTGAAAAATCGCGGGTGTTCCCACAACGCACCCTCACATTTTCCCGCAACGCCCGTCTGAAAAAGGCCTTAGTGTCCAGTGTTTACTGAAGTAAAAAAAAAAAAAAGTTCATGATGGGGGGGGGGGGGGCTATGACAGTGGCACATGTGGCAGGATGGCAAACTGTATACATAAAAGCAGCAGACACAATTTATAGGGGATGGCACATAAAAAAAAACTGCAGCAGTCCTGTGAATTAGAATAGAGATATGTCCACACGAAATGGGTATGTAGAACTTCTGCATGTTAAACCATACAGTGTTTTTTTTAGGCTTACAGTTCTAAAAGCCACACAGTGGAAAAAAAGTGTCCATGCCAAATCTGCATCAAAAACTTTGCTAAAAATGCATCAAGAAAAAAATGCATAAAAAATCTTAAAAAGCATTTTTTCAGCAAAGGAAAATATTCTGTGTGAACATACCCTAGAACTCTATCTACTGTGTACTTTTTTTTTCTCTGAACACTATTTCAAAGATGCACTAAAACAGGCATGTCCAAACTGCGGCCCTCCAGCTGTTGCAAAACTACAACTCCCAGCATGCCTGGATAGCTTACAGCTATTAGGGCATGCTGGGAGTTGTAGTTTTGCAACAGCTGGAGGGCCGCAGTTTGGACATGCCTGCACTAAAATCTAAAGGGTCAGATCTAAAACAAGAAAAGGCTCATGCAATAAGTAATGGCAATATAGACATTAAAGGTGGGTTCATACTAGTTGTTTGCTAGTGTTTTTCTGCACTTTGCATTTTTTGTAGAATTTTTTTCATCTTTTTTTTTCCGGTAAAAATGCTGTATGGATCTTAAATTTGTCACATGACTCATTTTGTCTAATTTTACACCAACTCTTGGTTTACTTACTTTGGCATGGAAAGAAGGTTGTCTGTTACAGCAGTAAATGGAGACTTATTTTTCAGGCAATGGCTCCATAGGAAAAAGTGTGGAAATTAGATACCAACCAATTCAGAGACTCACATCTGTAGACAGCTGTTTTGGGCTTCTTGACCCTCATCTGTACAGAAATCTTCAAACTCTCAGTGGTTTGGTAGACTAGCATGCTCTTTCGAGAGAGAGAGGCATCCTTTTTAGAGATGAGCTAATTAATTTATTCATCAAAATAGAGTTCTTGACCAGTCAGGGGTTGTTCCTGGTGCTCAAGAAGCTCCTATCTGCCCCTTTATTGACAGTGTTGGAGATCTCGCCTAGCCCTGCCAATCTCATGCCTGCGCTGTTGATCCAAATAGCAGTGCAAGCGCTGAGGCTCGCTGCTCAAGAACTCTTTTATTTTGGAGGCCTCCCTGACATGCTGGTAGCCTAGGCTCCTACAAGATAAACAAATGACTTTAGGAATGTGCAAGAATCTGCAGAAATATTGCAATGGGAAACAAGTAACTTGTAAATGGTTTTCTGTGTAAAATGATCTGCTGTAATTTCCAGGGAACAATGAGATCACATGCTCCCTTTGTATACATCGAAACATTTAGTATGAGTTTGTCTTTTATAAGTAATTATCACAATTCTGTACATGTCAGGGCATCCTATTTCATTCAAAAAAAAAACTTGTGTCATCACTGTGCTCGAGAATAGGATTATTACATGAAATCTTTCTTACTGCCAAAATGTCTAGTTTTGTAGTTTGGATGAAAGCCAAAAAATAAACAAAATGGGATTATCGTCTACGATTGATGCTCCAGCAATGTTAAGATATTGTACTTAATGTCCAAAGGGATATAAATATGATAGAACACTTTGGCGAGAATGTGGAGAGCTAAAAGAATAATGAGCAAGAGTTGAAACTCCCTCACAAACAAGATTCACTAACAGTGACAATGTCCGTGCTACAAGCTAGATGTGCGCGAGCGTAACCTCTCTGTACATGGTAATTTATACTCTTCCTTGCTTGTACATCTGCATCCATTATCTATTGTGTCTGGAATTATTCTTTCTCCAAGGTACTTTACATTTCTGTAATAAGGCACACATTATATGCTTAGTAGAGTTGTCCGCCGGACATTTTGATGAACATATAAACGATGTAGTGTACCAACATTGTACCACTATCTCACATAGTAACAGAGCAGATTGTAGGTGAGAGCCATATGGGGATGGCCAGGTATGACAGGGCTTTGGAGGGAAGGCCATGTAAACTAAGAAGCGTAAAGGGCAGATGTAGTGTAGGAGTACAAACAGGAAGCGTAATCTGATACGGCAGTGGTTTTGGAAGATTTGGCTTTGGGCTACTCCTTAGGGCATTAGCTTGGCAGTCCCATGCTAATTCATTGTTTAACCCCTGTACATGGATCTGGACTTCCCCAGGGGAACACCAGGCCTCTACCTCCTGGCATAGTCTCTGTATGATTGACTGCAGAGACTGCGGTGCAGAGCACTGAAGGATCAGGCAAAATCGTATTCAAGGACAGGGTGAGGTCAGGACAGGCAGAGTACAAGCAGCATGGTAAGTGGTGTAAGGTCAGGGAGAGCAGCAAAGGGTTAATATTAAGGTCAGGCACAGGTCATCAGTAGAGCATCACAATCCAGGAACTGGGCAGACAACAAACAGATACCTTTGGATACTAGAAGACTAAAAAACCTATTGCTTAGGCATCCTCCCACAGGGGAAGGTGTCATTGCACTCATCAAGCCAGTATCCTACTCTGTACTGAAGAGAGGCAAAGCACCCTGAAACAGCTGTCTACAGATGGATATCTGGCTTGTTTTGAGACATAGAGAACCACTACCAAGACGTGACGCTGGTGAGATGGTTCTCTTCCTTGGGAGATACCTCTTCACATATTCATTTTCCATGAACTATTTTAAATATGTCTTCATATCATGGAGTTCTTCCAGTAAGTCTCTTTACAAGACTGGTCTCTTTTAGGAGATTAAGCACCCTGCTTAAGCCACACTTGAATAAAGCGAAATGTTTATTCTTTTACCTCTGGCTTGCTGATTCCTACACAATATGTCGGCTATTGCACTCCAAAAACCATGCCTTGTACCTATCCAAACAATCGAGGTAGGGAGAAAAAAGAGAGGGTTAATTCTGTACTCCTAAGGTAGGCGATATGGGATGAATAAACAGGGCGCCAGAGGTAGAGGACGTAGTGGAATGGAAACAAATGTATGTAGTCAAGTCTAAATTCTGCTAAACAGGAAGGATAAAAGACCAACAAGCAGGGCAGCCTAGGTGATAAACTATCTGCAGGAAAGCGCATAGTAAAACAGGAGAGAGATAAAAAGAAAAAAATCACCAAATGGCGCCTAACCGCTAATAAAATGGAGTAGATGCTAAAGTGCAAAATATCCCAAAAAAGGAATTAGGAGATAGGTAAATATATATATAGATGTATATATACATATATAAAATGTATACAAGCTGCTATGTAAAATGATAAAAATAATAAAAAGCCCCTATGGAGCCACAAGCTCAAGACACCCAATACAACCACCTACCATTCTACAAACGAACCAGGCGAGGGAGGTGGTTGTATTGGGTGTCTTGAGCTTTATCCCTCTACACCCCTCCCTGGTGAAGTGAGTTTCGGTGTTATCTCACCTTTTACTTCATGTTTTGATGTATTTTACTGAATATATACTAGCTGCTCCTTGTGGCTCCATAGGGGCTTTTTATTATTTTTATCATTTTACATAGCAGCTTGTATACATTTTATATATGTATATATACATCTATATATATATTTACCTATCTCCTAATTCCTTTTTTGGGATATTTTGCACTTTAGCATCAACTACATTTTATTAGCGGTAAGGCGCCATTTGGTGATTTTTTTCTTTTTATATCTCACCTATCCAAACACTCAACATCATGGGCACCCCGACTACCATCCTCTGCTCTGGCTCCTCCCGGGCTGCTGCACACACGACAGAATTTTTCCACCACAGATCTCAGTGGAAATCCATCACAAATCTGCATGCACCATTGTGCCGTGGAGTCTCAGCCCTCTCTATAGAATATAGGGGTGAAATCTGAGTTGCAATTGTGTAGCATTTTCACAACATAATGTGCATGCTCGCTTTTATGAGGGGAATTGTTTGCCACATATTAACAATGTCTTCAAAACCCTTTCTACATGTATTATACTATAATTTAAGTCCACCATATCAGAACATGGCCCAATAATGTTGTGTTTGTTGGTCTTTTGTTATGGCAGCTGGGATTGGAGGTCCTTACTGTTGGTCTCAAAATTGTTGAGGAGTGAGGAACCCTGTGAGGTGTAATATGTGTCTTTTTAAAGGTTAATAAAATGTGTTGTTAACGATAGCTAAGATGTGCAATGAAAGACATGCCCATGAGATGTCATCTTGTATAAGCTTAAGGCAGCCATACACCTTAGGCTTAGATCAGTCAAGCCTGATTTTGATGGGACTAGGACAGCATATATGGTGTGTGAAATGCCTGGGCGACATTTATTGGGTGTGAAATGCCTGGGCAACATTTATTGGGCATGTGTTAGGGGAAGAAGCAATTGGGCTTGGTCATTTTGAATTTTAACATGCCTGATCCCTTGTTCTCAAGGGTGATAAGCTACCGCCAAAGGTGTCTGTCAGCAGCTTATTCCCATCTCCTCACCCATGATTCTCTGAACTGAGCGTGTATGTTTATGTTCTACCCATTGCAGAGCTTTATAAACATTGTCATCCAACTTTCTAGAGACCCAGAAAATTAAAGAAACACCCATTGCAGTCCACAACCCTACTGGTTATTATGATCACAATCCTAATAATGAAACAGGATTTCTTGGTCCTCTGAGCAGGAGAATATTGCGGTGCCTGGTAATGTACCATCTGTCTTTAGTCCCTGGTCTGTGGTGACGTTATTCTAGTGAGATCACGTCCAGTAATGCAGTCAGTTCCATCAAACGGATGAATATGGCGACACAAGAGTTACATTTTCCAAGTGAGTTTGGGGACATTTTTCATACATGTGATTCCCCCTATTTTAACCTGTCACTGACCATGCACGATAAAAGTCTGTGTGGTCTTCCTGGGCTTTAACCCCCCCACTATTGTGTGGCAGTACAGATTTAAAGCTTCAGTTGCTGCAATCAAGTAGTAATGGTCAGGTACTCTGTTGATACAGCCAGGGACCCTGGAGACAAGAAAAGTAGCATTTCAGGTTGAAAATAGGTGGCTCACCTGGTTTTAACCATGTATCGGGTGCTCAAAGTCTATCTGATTCACCCAATCAGTAAACTGAATTCTAAAGTATAATGTATAGGCGAGCACTTCTCATCCGGTCTTATGCAGAAATATTTATTAGTTAAAAAATATATAAAATATTTTAAAAAATAATATATTTGAGGATTATATAATGTACAGATGACATATACAATTGCTTATTGGAACTCCCACAAAAACATGAAAAAACGATGTGGACTTGATCACATTAGTATATTTGTGCAAAGAAAGTGCATGTGCAGGGAAGAGAATGTCAAAAATTGATAAAAATTAAAAATATTACCTTTTTATATAAAAATATATAAAAATAGTAGAAATATATGTGTCCAATCTATTAGATAAATAGAGTGAATAACTATAACAATAAAAATAAAACAATATAAAAAGTATATATCGTTGTGATCTAAATAGTTTAGTGTCTTCTCCTATAGATTTATCTTCTCCTTTCCTCTGTGAAGTAATTCTATTCCTCTGTGTTGGTTAATGTTGCTGATAGTCATAGATAACTAGCATTTATATTGCACAGTGTCCCAATAAGTTAGCAGTGATTTAACAGTGAGTATATTGCACAATATCCCGATGTGTTGGCAGTAACTGGTAAAGTTCTGCTGGATAATGTTATTGCAATATTTCAATACAGTGGCGTTCCCGCTTATTATATGAATAATTGATACTATAATATTTCAAATACAGTGGTATTCAATGAATAAATACAGTTCACAGGCAGCAGGTTGTCATGTCAGCCGTGGTGTCCCACGTAGCTGCCGATAACAACTCAACTTAATTGTCAGTCGCCAGGACTACGGGCTGACCAACATTATTTCACTGCTTCATGTCCTGAAAGAGATGCTGGTAACAATGGCTGGTCAGGGGACTGGAGACGTGGCGCCTAGATCTCACGGCCACCACCACTCTATGGTATCCTCCTGCTGCTGATGCCATATCCACACCATGTCACCTTGACATTCTGTGGTCTCCTGATGCAGCTGCTACTGCCATCTCCACACTATGTCACCTTGGCACTCTGTGGTATCTTCCTGCTGCTGCCATCTCCACACTATGTCATCTTGCCACTCTATGTTATCCTTCAGCTGCTGCCATATCCACACTATGTCACCTTGCCACTCTGTGGTCTCCTGATGCTGCTGCCATCTCCACACTATGTCGCCTTGTCACTCTGTGGTGTCCTCCTGCTGCCATATCCACACTTTGTCACATTGCCACTCTGTGGTCGCCTGGTGCTGCTGCTGCTACTTCCATCTCCACACTATGTCACCTTGCCACTCAGTGGTATCCTCCTTCTGCTGCTGCGGCCATATCCACACTATGTCACCTTGCCATTCTGTGGCATTCTTCTGCTGCTGCCATATCCACACTATGTCGCCTTGCCACTCTGTGGTATTCTCCTGCTGCTGCTGCCATATCCACACTCTGTCACCTTGCCACTCAGTGGTATCTTCCTGCTGCAGCCATAACCACACTATGTCACCTTGCCACTGTATTATTCTTCTGCTGCTGCGATATCCACACTATGTCACCTTGCCACTCTGTGATATCCTCCTGCTGCTGCCATATCCACACGATGTCACTCTGTGGTATCCCGATGCTGCTGCCATCTCTACACTATGTCACCTTGCCACTCTGTGGTATCCTGCTGCTACTGCCATCTCCACACTATGTCACGCTCTCACTTTGTGGTATCCTCCTGCTGTTGCTGCTTCTGCCATATCCACACTATGTCAACTTGCCATTCTGTGGTATCCACATACTGCTGCTTCCATTTCCAGACTATGTCACCTTGCCACTTTGTAGTATCCTCCTACTGCTGCCATATACTCACTATGTCACCTTGCCACTCTGTAGTCTCCTGATGCTGCTGCTGCTACTACCATCTCCACACTATGTCACCTTGCCACTCTGTGGTATCCTCCTGCTGCTGCTACTGCCATGTCCACACTATGTCACATTGCCACATCCACAGTATGTCACATTGCCACTCTGTGGTCGCCTGATGCTGCTGCTGCTACTGCCATCTCCACACCAGGTCACCTTGCCACTCTATGGTATCCTCTTTACTTGTGGCCATCTCCACACTGTCACCTCGCCGCTCAGTGGTATCCTTTTGAAGTGGCTGTTGCCATATGCACACTATGTCACCTTGCCATTCTGTGGTCTCCTGATGCTGCTACTGTCATCACCACACTATGTCAACTTTCCACTCTGTAGTATCCTGATGCTGCTGCCATCTCCACAATATGTCACCTTGCCACTTTGTGGTATTCTCCTGCTGCTGCTGCCATATCCACACAATATCACCTTGCCACTCTGTGGTATCCTGATGCTGATGCCATCTCCACACTATTTCAGCTTGCCACTGTATGGCATCCTCCTGCTGCTGATGCTACTGCCATCTCCACAATATGTCACCTTGCCACTCTGTGGTATCCCCCTGCTGCTGCCATCTCCACACTATGTCACCTTGCCACTCTGTGGTATCCTGCTGCTGATACTGCTACTGCCATCTCCACACTATGTCACCTTGGCACTCTGTGGTATCCTCCTGCTGCTGGCATCTCCACACTGTGTCATCTTGCCACTCTATGTTATCCTTCAGCTGCTGCCATATCCACTCTGTGGTACCCTGCCACTCTGTGGTATCCTCCTGCTGCTGCCATATCCACACTATGTCACCTTCCCACTGTGGTCTCCTGATGCTCCTGCTGCCGCCATCTCTACACTATGTCACCTTGCCACTCTGTGGTTTCCTGATGCTGCTGCTGCTATCTCCACACTATGTCACCTTGTCACTCTGTGGTATCCTCCTGCTGCCATATCCACACTATGTCACATTGCCACTCTGTGGTCGCCTGATGCTGCTGCTGCTACTGCCATCTCCACACTATGTCACCTTGCCACTCAGTGGTATCCTCCTTCTGCTGCTGCAGCCATGTCCACACTATGTCACCTTGCAACTGTAGTATTCTTCTGCTGCTGCCATATCCACACTATGTCACCTTGCCACTCTGTGGTCTCCTGATGCTGCTGCTGCCATCTCCACACTATGTCACCTTGCCACTCTGTGGTATCCTCCTGCTGCTGCCAACTCCACACTATGTCACCTTGCCACTCTGTGGTATCCTGCTGCCATCTCCACACTATGTCACCTTGCCATTCTGTGGTATCCTGCTGCTACTACTGCCATCTCCACACTATGTCACCTTGTCACTCTGTGATATTCTCCTGCTGTTGCTGCTTCTGCCATCTCCACACTATGTCACCTTGTCACTCTGTGGTATCCTCCTGCTGCTGCTACTGCCATGTCCACACTATGTCACATTGCCACTCTGTGGTATCCTCCTGCTGCCATATCCACAGTATGTCACATTGCCACTCTGTGGTCGCCTGATGCTGCTGCTGCTACTGCCATCTCCACACCAGGTCACCTTGCCACTCTATGGTATCCTCCTTACTTGTGGCCATCTCCACACTGTCACCTCGCCACTCAGTGGTATCCTTCTGAAGTGGCTACTGCCATATGCACACTATGTCACCTTGCCATTCTGTGGTCTCCTGATGCTGCTACTGTCATCACCACACTCCTGCTGCTGCTGCTATTGGCATCTCCACACTATGTTACGTTGACTCTCTGTGGTATCCTCCTGCTGCTGCTGCCATATCCACACTATGTCAAATTGCCACTCAGTAGTAAGAAAGGAGGAGCAAAACGTACGTCAGGGTGTGCTGACAGCTGCCATTGCCCAGGTATTGTCTGTTATTCCCTTAGTGTATTGCTGCCTGTAGGCCCACTTCAGGTCACCTTTTTTGATATATCAGACACATTTGAGGACAATATTGGTACATGAATATTTTTTTATTTTTATGCACTACTGGTATTCACTAGGTGCTTAGTTTAATTTTATATTTTGGGATCTTATACCATGCCGGTCAGCATGTGAGCTGCCATTTGCTACATCACCTGTATTGCTGCTTTATATTTTTTAGATTCATTGCCTTATATGGTCTTGTTATTACTTGTATGTAATTATTTAATAAAATTTCATATTTTGTGTATGTATGGGTATCCCGTGTGGATTACTTTTTGGGTTTCCATATCCACACTATGTCACCTTGCTACTCTGTGTTCTCCTGATGCTGCTGCTACTGACATCTCAACACTATGTCGCCTTGCCACTCTGTTGTCTCCTCCTGCTACTGCTGCCAACTCCACACTATGTCTCCTTGCCACTCTGTGGTCTCCTGATTCTGCTGCCATCTCCACACTATGTCACCTTGCCACTCTGTGGTCTCCTGATGCTGCTGCCATCTCCACACTATGTCACCTTGCTACTCTGTGGTATCCTTCTGCTGCTGCCATCTCCACACTGTCACCTTGCCACTCTGTGGTCTCCTGATGCTGCTGCCATCTCCACACTATGTCACCTTGCCACTCTGTGGTATCCTTCTGCTGCTGCCATCTCCACACTATGTCACCTTGCCACTCTATGGTTTACTGATTCTGCTGCCATCTCCACACTATGTCACCTTGCCACTCTGTGATATCCTCCTGCTGTTGCTGCCATCTCTACACTATGTCACCTTGCCACTCTGTGGTCTCTTGATGCTGCTGCCATATCCACACTATGTCATCTTGTCACTCTGTGGTCTTCTAATGCTGCTGCTACTGCCATCTCCACACTATGTCACCTTGCCACTCTGCGGTCTCCTCATGCTGCTGCCAACTCCAGAATCTGTCATCATGCCACTCTGTGGCCTCCTCCTGATTCTGCTGCTGTTGCTGCCACCTCTTCACTCTGTAATTGGGCCACTCTCTTGGTCTCCTCATGCTGCTTCCACCTCATCAATATTTTATAGATCCACTCTGTGGACTTCTCATGCTGTTCCCACGTTCCCCACTTTATGACTGGGCCACTAATTTGCCTTTCGGTATGGCTGACATCATGATTTATTTGACCTTTCTTCTGATCTGTCAGAAGGAAGGAAAAATGAGACGCACAATAGGTCCTGTCTGTGTAGCAGCTGTAAGGCCTGTATGGTCCCATCAGAATTGGTTTATGATTTGGTATCCAAAAGCAGGAGTGGGGTACAAAACACAGAAGACATGCAAATATTTCATTTTTGTGCCATCTCTGTTTTACATCCACTCCTGTTTTTTTGGCATTAGCAATACTGATGGATTATTGAGCAAATGCTGGCCGAGTGAAGGCGTATGCTCCACAGACAGCATCTGTATTTTGTGGGTTATTGTTCTGACTGATCAGAGGAAGGTCGAATTAATCAGTGACGTCAACACAAAGTTACTGCTGACACCCTCTCCACTATGTCCGGGGGGCTCTACTTGTATAAGCATTTAATAGAATAGGTTCTGTTTACATCTATGTGGAATTAGCTGACGACGGTGTAAAAGGAGTGCGCTTCTTCTTGACGCTAACGTCGACCTGTTCATACTTGAGTTATTTGGTCAGTTTTGGCCCCTAATAAGTGATGTGTGCAGTGATTCTAAGAGCGACGCCGGTCATCTACATGTCATACGGACTCACAGTATTATTTCACTACCAAAGCAGACCCCCTTTGCGTGTTACTACAAGGCACAGTGTTGTACACCACTATAAAGGCTCTCTGCAGCCCAGAAATAGCATTTTTTTAATTAAATTTGCATGCAAATATATTCTTATCTAACCACATTTTTCCTGAAAAATTTGCCAAACGGGCGAATCTAATTTTTGAAAAATTCGCTCATCTCTAATAATTATCTTATAGTTTCAACTGGACATGCTTTTACATTAATACAATCTAAGATTAAGTTAAATGCTCTTTTGTAGTGCCATGGACAGGGGCCGATTAGCCATAGACCTTACAGGGAAATTTCCCAGTGGGCTGATGCCCAGGGGGACAACTGGGCCCTCCTCATGGCAAGCCAGTGGAAGTTTTTGGGATGTATTTTGTTCTGCTGGCTCTGTTGGGATGGTATAATGTGCCACAATATGGTATTACCGGCCGTGCTTTCCATCAATTTGGACCTGATTACAAAACGGGGCCACTTTTAGTATTTTTTCCAGGGCCACTTTGTGTTTCCAGTCCACCCATAGCCATGGATTTCTTCTCTACTGAAGTCATGAGTCAGTCATCAGTTCTACAAGCTCAGTGTAGCACTGTAATTTCACACTTCTACCAGCAGGAGGAGATAGGAAAAGATATTGAGTGGATGACTCTTAGGCACCTACAGGTAACAGTTAAAATGGGGGACATTATCTTTCCACCTCTGTGACTGAAAATAAATAATAACCTGGACGTTACAGACTCACCCCCTTAGTTCTTCAGGTAGAAACAATTCTCCACTCCCTGAGTTGTGTCTAAGCCATCTCGTCTAGCTAACTTATATTTTATTCTGTAATGATGAGAGACAAGAACCCAGAAACAGTGCTGTCTGGGATGTATATGGTTTGCTAGTATCAGCTATTTTGCATTCTTTATCCATGGAGCATTGCCTGAAAAATAAGTCTCCATACAATGTCACATCTCATCAATGAGAAATAATACCCCCCTGAGTTTCAATTTTACTGGTCCCATCACTATCACTAGAAATCTGTAACATTGAAATCATTAGTACCTACTAGTGCTGAGCGAGCATGCTTGGCTGAATACAGCGTGTGCTCGAGTGCGATGCTCGAGTCTCCTACCCGCACGTTTGTTGGCTGCTATTCAGCCAATAAAAGTGCAGGTCAGTACTGCCACTCACTGTAATGCCGTAGTCATGTTGGCTACTGGCTTTAGAACGATTGGCTGTCCGGAACGCGTCATCGGGTGCTTTAAAGCACCCAATGACATGTGGTTCGGCTCAGTTTTAGGGCTGTTTCACACGAGCGAGTCCATTGTGGGAATCACGCTCCGTGTGTGAGTGTGATCCTCCGCTCTGGACTTGCAGAAGCGCACGGGCATCATCATGATTTATAATGCTATGTGTCTCTGCTTGACCTTATTTCTACAGAATCATACTGACAGCTTTATGTCACTATGATTCTGTGGAAAAAAGGCCATGCAGAGACACACAGCATTATAAATCATGATAATGCCGTGCGCTCCTGCAAGTCCAGAGCGGAGGATCACACACACACACACACACGGAGCGTGATTACCGCAATGGACTCGCTCGTGTGAAACAGCCCTTAGTCAGGGAGAGCTGTGCTGTAGAAGGGACAGATAGTGTAGGGAATTGTATTGTATTTTTTTGCTAGGCAGGGTTGGTGTTAGAGACCCAAAAGTCCTTTTAAGGACTATTGATGTATCTGGCAGTAATATATATTTTTAGCTCAACCTGCGCTTAATAGCTTGCAATTGTTTGCTGCAGACAGCGACATTATCGGCACTACATTTCTTGTGTAACGTGTGCGCAGCCTAAAAATATCTGTGATATCCAGTATACTTTTTCCGTAGACGGTGTCCGCTGCGGACAGTTACATTACCTGCGCTACATCTCCTCTATAACGTTTGCGCATCCTAAAAATATCTGTGGCATGCAGTGTACTTTTTCCGTAGACAGTGTCCGCTGCGGACAGTTACATTACCTGCGCTACATCTCCTGTTTAACGTGTGCGCATACTAACAGTATCTGTGGCATCCAGTGTACTTTTTCCGTATAGACGCTGCGGACAGCGACATTATCTGCGCTACATCTCCTGTTTAATGTGTGCGCATACTAAAAGTATCTGTGGCATCCAGTGTACTTTTTCCGTAGACGCTGCGGACAGCGACATTATCTGCGCTACATCTCCTGTGTAACGTGTGTGCATACTAAAAGTATCTGTGACATTTGATGGGAGTTTACCTTATCTCTCTGCATTCCACCTGACATTTTATTGTCCTCTGTGAATACAGTGGAGAAAAAACTTGCTTTCTCCTCATCACCTCCTCCCTCATCACTTTTTAAAGGGCCAAGACTTTCAGAAATCCTTGCAGTGCCCTTATTTCCCGCATGTCATTGGGATGTCTCTTTCCTATCCCAGCTCATGCACGGGGTCTACTTTACATAACTCACAAGTAGTAATGCATCATTCAGCAAATCTTTGGTTGCAAGGTAATTCCCCTCAATTAGGCACCCAGAGCGGACATGGTGTCACACACCTGACCTTTAACCAGTGCAGCCAGAATAATCCGTTAGTGTTTTATTTTAATAAAAGCCGCACGCTGTGTCCTGCCCCGTGCAGAATTCTGCACTTTAATTCCAGAGTCTAATCACTTCCAGCTGCCGGCAGATGCAATGTGAAATCAGATTGGGGCCAGAACTGCGCTGAATCCCACTGCCTGTCAGTGACTGGAATAAAAACCGGTGGCTTAACCCCTGGAGCGCTGGACTGTTGGGTGCCAACAATTGCATTATTCCTCGCAGTGCTTGGATCCCGATGCAGTGAGGATCTATGGATATTATGTAGTGCTGGGTCTTACAATGAACAAAGCTATGAGCACATGTGTGTTCACTACAGCTGCCAAATGTGGTAACCCTTTCATGTCTGACCCATGGACTGACAGATGTTATGGTAATGCTCAAAGCTGCTAAATATCAAAATGGTAAGAGGCCATTTACACAGTGCAATTATCGTTCAAATGTGAACAATAACGAGTGGTCGGAAGGATAATTGCCCAATGAGCAAAATGATCTCAGATGACTGAAAAAAACTGTCTTTAATCAGTGAAAAATGGACCATACATGAAACTTTTAGTAATTACCAGAGAATCCATGCAAGTATTTTATGCTTGTATAAACTGAAGTATTTACACATATAATACTATTGCATATGTATAACCTACTGTTAATAAAGGATCTTTAGGGAACATGAAAAATGTGGAAACTTCCTATGAGTTTTAGCAAATGCTCAACAGTGATGGCCATCTTAACTCACAAGTCCGGCGATGCACAGGTAAGCCCTTACCTGTGCCTGTGCCGCGAGACGGTCTGAAACAAATGCGGTCACCGGGAGCAGGCAGTTCCAAGAACAGCCCGATGAAGGCCCCCGGCGGCTGTTCTCGGAACTGCCTGCACCTGGTGACTTTTTTGTTTCAGACCGGCTCACAGCACAGACACAGGTAAGGGCTTACCTGTGCCTCGCCGGACTTGTGAGTTAAGATGGCAGCCCGCATGTGTTCGCGGGCGAACACTGCGAACTAGCTATCATTGATGCTCAACATTATAAGCCTGAAGCCTACAACATCCTTAGGATGAGTTCACACTTCAGTTTTTTGGTCAGTTTTTTCCATCAGTTATTGTTAGCCAAAACCAGGTGTGGGTCAAAAACACAGAACAGGAGGTAATCGTTCCATTATACCTTATCTCTGAGTAGGCTTCACTACTGGTTTTGGCTCACTATAACTGATCAAATAACTGAGTGACCCCATTATAGAGACACTGTAAAGATCCACACCAACATCTATATCAATGTCCACATCCATACTGATGTGGATACTGGCAGCGATGTGTGACTATGTGTGAGATCCTAAACTGGGTTGGCGGTCAATTTGGATATTTGGAGGGTTTGTCTTTACTCCAAAACCTGTATTGGCTTGTTAAAACCTTTTTCATATTGAAGCTTTGCAAGTTTTCAGAGTAAAGCAAACTCCTCAAAATACTCAGTTTGACTTCTGTGTGCTGTGTCCAACTTTGAGTGAGAACTTGGACAGTGGATAGGTGAGTCAGACCAGGCCCAACAGGTGACAAACCCTGGATGGACATTCATCTGGCTGCTGCTGTGACACAACATACTTTCATGTATATGTGTGGGCATTGATATGTATGGTGATTTAGATCCACGATACTTTCTTGAATATTTCTTAAAGTTTCATAGAACCTAATGGACAAAGCCATATGGACAGACACAGGCTCGGACTGGCCCACAGGGGTACAGGGGAATCCCCAGGTGAGCCCCTAAGTAAGGTGGGCCCCTAGTCTCCCACCCCCTGCACAAGTGGCACATAACACATTAGATTTAGTACACTACATACATATATTCAATGTACAGCACCTCAACCAGCTTATGTTCATATAAAAAACTTGTTAGATTATTTATTATATTTGAATGTATCCGTATGGTGGGCCCCCAAAATAAATTTTACTGGTGGTCCCTAGGTACCCCAGTCCGACACTGGACAGACACCTCACTGCTTTTACCCAAGATAGGTCCAGTTTAATAGATATGCCATAATGATAATACCCATCAAGAGAATACTCACGGTAGACATATTGACATATGGTTGGATTTTATAGGTACACTAACAGAAGGACCCGGATTTGCACAGGTATATTTCATCTATTTCATTTAATTTGTCTGTGTGTCATTAAAAGATATCGACAGTATCCCCAATAACAGTGACCTCTACAGCACTCTGCACCTTTAACTCCACACAGTCCCACACCCCTTAACACTGACCCCCCCACAGTGCCCCGCCACAACGCCTCTTTAACAGAGACCTCCACAGGGCCTGCCCGTTTAACAGTGACCTCCACAGCGCCCTGCCCCTTTAATGCTAGGGCTACATGACGGCATGTGTTGCGAGACATTTTGTCTCAACAATTTTTATAATAATAGGCTATGGTGTCGCACTGCGACATGTGACATGCTGCGACTGCAACATGACAGTTGCAAAAAAATCCATCCAAGACGTTGAGGTTGCAGTCTCAGCATGTAACATGTTGCAGTGCAACACCATAGACTATCATTATAAAAATTGTCACGCAACATTGGTGTGACATCAGTGTCGCGCTGCACATGTAGCAGTGTAGTTGTGCCCTATGTGTCATGCGACTTATTGACCCACGACACATGTCGTCCTGTAGCCCTAGCCTAAAGCTGACCTACAGCAGTGAAGAAAAATGGCTGGGTTGTTATGGAAACCTGGAGTAAAACTGTGTGTATGTGGAGACGAAGGGCCTGCGAGCTTCTATTGTCTGATAAGGGACATGTGACCGTGTATATGGCAGTTGGGGGCTTGTATTGGCTAACGCAGGTCATTTTTGGGAATATCTCAGGAACGGGACGTCCTAGAGAGCTGAGACCCGGTCTAAGATCTTCCCGGACACTTCATGTACCTGTGTTCCAAATTTGGTGAAGGTCGGTCCAGGCGTTTGATCGCGCATAAAGAACAGACGTCGGGACAGACAGAAACTCATTGTGTACCGACATGTTACCTCCACAGTATTCTTTCCCAGATAGTAAGTGATATGTGTACCAAGTTTAGTAGAAATTAATCGATGAGTTTTTGAGCTATAGAGCAATATATGTGTCGCAAAAACAGTTGGAGCATACAAACTCCATGCAGCTGCTGTGTAGGGGCGTATGACCCCCACAAGATTTATTTCCAGGTAGCAAGGGATGTGTATACTAAGTTTTGTTGAAATCAATGGTAACGTTTTTGAGTATCGCGGAACATACATACACACATATATATGTCCTTCTTAATATATATATAGATTTATAGCAGGGATGTCAAATTCAAGTCTCTCCAGGTGTTAATCCCTTAGGGCCCGGACTCATTTTCACCTTAAAGGGACACTGACAGGCAAATTCAGCATATTGTGTTATATATCTGACATTACAGGTCTTATACAGTCTATTAAAAGCATGTAAGTATCCCCCCTGTCCACCTTCTAAATACCGAAATATAAAGTTTTATAACTTGCCTGTCTCCTCACCAATCTGCCCAAGGGGCGGCGTTTCATCTGAAAATGCGCCCAGCCAGCTGCTCCCAACTGCCGTTCTGTAGCCCCGCCCAGCTCATCAATATTCACTTAGCTGGGCGGGGCTACAACTCTCCCCAGTCACGATCCTGCGTATGGTTGATAGAATCCTCTTGGCAGCGTCCGTCTAATCCTCTGCGCCTGCGCCCCGCCGTGGTTAGGTCGCGCCTGCTGTACACACCCTGCCTGCGTTCCCAGAGGCAGCTGCAGCCTCTGCCTCATGCGCATGCCCCAGGCACTGTTCAAAGCAGCGCTTCAGAGCGCTGCTCACTCACATCTCCAAAGGGGTTAATGATAGTGCGGTGAGTTTTAGCCCCGCCCAGCGAAGTGAATATTGATGAGCTGGGCGGGGCTACAGAACGGCAGTTGGGAGCAGCTGGCTGGGCGCATTTTCAGATGAAACACCGCCCCTTGGGTAGATTGGTGAGGAGACAGGCAAGTTATAAAACTTTATATTTCGGTATTTAGGAGGTGGACAGGGGGGATACTTACATGCTTTTAATAGACTGTATAAGACCTGTAATGTCAGATATATAACACAATATGCTGAATTTGCCTGTCAGTGTCCCTTTAAGGACTAGGCCATTTTTTGCAAATCTGACCAGTTTTACTTTATGTGGTGATAACTTTAAAATGATTTGACTTATCCAGGCCATTCTGAGATTGTTTTTCATCACATATTGTACTTCATGACACGGGTAAAATGAAGTAAAAAAAACATAATTTTTATTTATAAAAAAAATACAAAATTTACCAAAAATGTGCAAAAATTTGCAAATTTTTACATTTCAATTTCTCTACTTCTATAATACATAATAATACCTACAAAATTGTTATTACTTTACATTCACCATATGCCTACTTCATGTTTGGGTCATTTTGGGAATGACATTTTATTTTTTGGGGATGTTACAAGGCTTAGAAGTTTAGAAGCAAATCTTTTTCAGAAATTTTCAAAAACCCAGTTTTTAGGGACCAGTTCAGGTCAGAAGTCACTTTGTGAGGCTTACATAATAGAAACCACCCAAAAATGACCCCATTCTAGAAACTACACCCCTCGAAGTATTCAAAACTGATTTTACAAACTTTGTTAACCCTTTAGGTGTTCCGCAAGAATTAATGGAAAATAGAGATACAATTTAAAAATTTCGCAACCTGTGGTTGTGCCCAATTTGGTGCAACACAAATAGGAGAGCATACCATCTCCCCTATACGAGAGCACTGCAATCTGACATACTCACCCTATGAGCGCCTTCTCTCCCTCTTTGCCATTTTTTGCAGGAACAGGTGGTGGGAGAGGCTATGAATGGGGCATGGGGACCCAATTTATATTCTTGCTATTGGGCCCAGTGATTTCTATGTATGTCCCTGCTGAAGGGCCATGAGTTTGACTTCCCTGATTTAGAGGATGATGTGATATACTATAGTGCATGAATGAGAAACCCAGCTGTCCGGGATTTCAAAGTACCAGTCAAATTTCCCTGCATCACATCTCTGATACTTGATTAATTACCTCATAATGTACATTTGGGGGTCATCTCAGAAGAGTCTTGGTAGAGGAGGATAACCAGATCATAGTATGGCATAAAGATCATGGCATTCTCATTTCCATGCTCAGATATTCTAGTAGATATAGAAAAGTATGATCTTTGTGCATCCTTTCTGGTACATTCGACCCTGTTATATATATATTTTACCCTCATTATAACCTGTTTTCTGTGCACAGTCCCATAGCAATTAGAATACTGATGGATCTTGATAAAATTGGGGGGATCAGATATGCATTTACTTCTTTGCCTCTACTTTCTGATTATAAAATCACATCTACTATTAGTATTTTGCTTTTACAATGAGAAAACCGGGATTTGTCAGAATTCTTGATGAGCTGCTTTGTGTTCCACCATTCCCTGGTTAGCACTTGTGTGCGTGACTGGCAGACATCCTTTGTTCAGTCACCATGAGAACATTTCCCCGTGCTTATACTTAGGAATAACCCCCAAATTCCATGTGGTTTTGCCCTGGGGAGACATAAGATTGAGGAGAACAAGGGAAGCCAGCTCTTGGCTGCTGTTAAGAAGATGAAATCTATCAGAGAGCATTCATTGTTTGAGAAGAGAATTGGAAGCAGGATTGCCCTGGCTACCTCTCCTCCATTCTGTCACTCTTGGCCGATTCGCTAACATTTCTCACCTCCTCTCATTGCTTTGCACTAATAGCATGGTAAGGATAAGCAGATGGACAGGTGTGCTCTGCCCCAATCAGACGCCGCCTTTGTTCAGCATTGTTCTGTTTTTCAAGCTAATAGACAGGCGGAATTTGGACTAAGCTGGGATCCGCCTATTGCAGTTCAGAGAGCTCATTTGAAAACTATTTTACTTTATTAAACCTATATAAAGTACAAGAAAGCAAAGCTTCAAGCAAACACAATGCAAAAGCACTCTGCAAACATCTAATACTTAAAGAGGTTGTCCCACAAAAAATATTCTACAGTTTTCAAACCAGCACCTGGAACTAAATACTTTTGTAATTGCATGTAATTTAACATTTTGTATAGCAACTTGAGTTATTCAACAAAATGTATCTGTGTAGTGCCACTTATTTCGTAATTTTGTTTGACCGGCTCATTAAAGCTACTTTCACACTCACGTTTTGGCTTTCCGTTTGTGAGATCCGTCATGGGCTCTCACAAGCGGTCTAAAACGGATCAGTTTTTCCCTAATGCATTCTGAATGCAAAAGGATCTGCTCAGAATGCATCAGTTTGCCTCCAATCAGTCTCCATTCCGCTCTGGAGGTGGACACCAAAACGCTGTCTGCAGCGTTTTGCTGTCCGCTTGACGAAATTGAGACAAACGGATCCGTCCTGGCACACAATGTAAGTCATTAGGGACTGATCCGTTTTCTCTGACACAATCTGGCACAATAGAAAATGGAGTTCATGATGGATCCGTCTTGGCTATGTTACAGATAATACAAACTGATTCGTTCATGATGGATACATGTGGTTGTATTATTGTAATGGATCCGTTTTTGCAGATCCATGACGGATCCGCCCAAAACGCGAGTGTGAAAGTAACCTAAGTAGGCCGCACATGCTCAGTTTCATCTTTCAACTGTCTTATGAGCTGTGATAGGAAGAGCATGGACACGCCCCTCAGCTGCAGCAGAGCAATGAATGGGGAGATCTCTGGATCCATGTGAGGTACAGGGCTGGTTCTAGCTTTGTTAGAAACAGATTGTCATGTCCTATATGATGTCAGATTTTCATTTTGTACAATAATCATGGGATAGCTCTTTTAAACTAATGCTATATTCACTATATAAAATGAATATGAGACACTTAAATATATTTTGAACAAAATCATTTGTGTCTATCCTCCACGGCATGGTGACTTTTTTTGGTCGGGAGCCTACTCTGTATGATACCCCTCCTTAGGCTTTTGTTTTAGCAGCAAACACTTAGAGGTGTGGCTGTTTTATTCATGCACTCATAACATTAATTCAGTATATAGCTGTAACCCACTCTCCCTGAATTGATTTGAGGGCAGCTGGCACAAGGCGAGGTATCAAAGAGCATTGGTTCCCTTCCAAAAAATGGGCACTTTGCCATGGTGGATGGGCACAAATGATTTTGATAAAATATAGTTGCTAAGTACCCCATATTCTTTTTATATAGTGAATATACTGTATATCATCTTTAAGATTAGTAAATATAGGCCATAGTTTGCAAAAACTGGCCGAAAAACTGCCACAAAAATACAGCGAAAACCACATGTGGCAAAACCTACTACAAATGGTTATTCTGGAATTTTAATATGGATAAAAAAATATGCCAGAGCCAAATTCACATCTGTACAGACCCTAAGCAAATAAAACAATTTTACCAAACCTTGTCTGCTCCTCTAACTTCCGTTTCACCAGTATATCTCCAATGATCCATTTTGGGTTAAAATCAGCTTTAACTACCATCACACCTGAGATTTTAGTGGAGTCAGGCTATACTGTAAGTATCCAGTCTTTGATTACTTAATGTTAACCAGTTTAACGTAAAATATTACTAAAGGTGCCTTCACACGGAGCAGATTTTGTTGCAGGAGTCCATGTTCCTACCACTAAAACAACCCCATTCAGTTGAATGGAACTGATTTTCAGTTGCAGAAGTTCCTGCAAAAAATAATAATCTTGTGTCTGTGAAGTCACACTTTGGATCTTATTATTGTGCTCTATGGAATATGGTACGTGGTTTAAGAGCTGCTGCATTAGACAATCACCCACACTTTAATAACCTTCATTTCCCAGCATGTTTTACACCTTGGAAAGTCAAAACAAGTTGAAGGAAGCCATGACAAACAATGCTGCATTTACAAGCTGAGTCTGCCAGAGCGACAGTGAAGTGGTTAAATCCGTCTTGGAGCTCCTGGATTAAATTGCATACAATCATCTCATGTTCTCACAAAGCTTCTTAGAGCTCTGCAGTAGAACACACAAACAGGGACACAACTAATGCAGAGTCAATGCACTCGCCATATATTATATTATGTGTCTTCTAGTACTTGAATACTTTGCTGTAATGTACATGTCGAAAAGGAGCCCAAAATAGAGTAAGATTGTATTTTCTCATTGGTTGCAAATTTTTGTCTATCCAGCATCAACAAAGAAAACTGCATTTTCTGCTAAAAGACAACCTGTACATACTGAAAAATAAACTGCAAAAACAGCACATTAACATCTGCATATGGGAGGGAGGGGGAGTGTAACGGCCCCTGAGAAGAAGACCCTGATACAGCCAAATATCCAAGTCATTACTCTCAATGTGTGTCACTTGTATAGCTCGGCAGTAACAGTGCTGCCCATGTAAAGTTGGCGGTCCAATAACCAATGAATAGTGTACAATACATTACCAGTCACATATGATATAAATAAATATAATAAAGAATACAATTTTGTTCCTTTTCACTATAAAACATGCTAATTTTTATTTTGTAGGCTGTTGTATTCTTTTATAGGAAATTATATTTTATATATGTACATATATTGAGTGCGCTTTACCAAAGTCATACAGGAAAGAAGAGCAAGGCATGTTTTCCCAGCCTATCACTGCCTAATCCCCCTTTTGTTCTCAGATTATACAGCATCACTATTAGTAAATGTACAATCAAGTTAAATTACTGCATTAATTGTATTTATCGCCCAAAAATCTTCCTGCAACATCAGCTGTGGCTTTCTGCTACTAGGGGGTGATCACAACACCAACTGATGGAAATGGTTATTGGAAGTGGTCAACTACTGCTTCTAATGTAACTAAAGGCTGAGCGCTCGTTTGGTTGCTATCTCTTCTGACTACCCCATACACATAATAGCTCAGTTCGGCCGAGTGTGTATGTGCTTTCAATGGAGAGAGAGGAGAATACTGGCAGAACAATAGAATCAGGTGTTGAAACATAAGGTGACAAATCCTTCTTTCCATCTTAAGGGCCACTTACACAGGCCGAGAATTTTAAAGATAATCGCTAACGAGTGTTCATAGGAACACTTGTCAGTTATTATCTGGCAGTGTAAATGTACTGCCGATGAACGAGCAGAACGCTCGTCCGTTGGATAATCTGATCATTTGTGTGGACAAAAATGGTTTTCTGGCAGCAGATTGTGCTGTGTAAACACGCTCTGCTGTCGGCAATCAACGAGCCTGTATGCGGACGAGCAATGGCACTAGGGATCACTCCTCCCCATACAGCGAGCAGCAGATTGTCAGGAAGGAACGCTTGCTTCCTAATAATCTGCTGCTCTGTCGTCCCGTGTAAAGGGACCTTTAGGCTAGCAGTACATAGCGACATGATGTCACACTGCTACACCCTCAGCTAATGAGAGTTAATGAAGTCACACTAAAATCCAATGAAAAAACATCTGTAATGTGCTTTTCTCACATGAGGGACTAAAAACAGAGGGATGGTTGTCAAGCAGGGGAAACAGTGGCTGCTATATAGATGCTCATGCAAAATAACCATTAGGGTCAATGTCATAGGAAACCAAATTACATCTTAGTATATTTCTGGAGAAAACTGGAGTACCCAGAAGAAACCCACACAAACACAACATACAGACTCCATGCAGAAGTTGCCCTTGAGTTGGATATGAACCCAGGACCCCAAAACTGCAGTGCTAACCAGTGAGCCACAGTGTTGCCACAAAGCCAATGAGGGACATTTATCAAAGCACTTATGCCACGATTGTGGAATTTATTCCAGTCAGAACATTGGTCTGTCTGAAGGGCAAGTGCCCTTGTTGCCCAAAGTTACCAGAGGCCAGGCCTCATTTTCAGCATTACACAGGAAAAATGAAACATAGATTATATGTATTCCTGGAGACAAAAAGCCAATTTTTCCAAGCCCATCAGATTCAACCAAGGGATAGGTGGGGACGTGAATCCCAGAAGGAACTGAGACTCAGATTTCTACACATTTTCATAAGTATTAATGTTGTTTACTTTTAAGAATTCATCTAAACCCTTTTAAAACTGTCCACTGTTCCTGCTGTGACCACGTCCTGAGGAAGTCTATTCCACAGATTCACAGTTCTTACAGTAAAGAAGCTTTGATGCTTCTGGAGACTGATCTTTTTCATCTCCAATCGAATATGAGGCGAGACATGAGGTCCTAAGTGCTGTAAAGATACTGTATGTGGGTGGTTTCTCACTTTTCACTGAACATACATAGTGCTTCTAACTGGACTATATAACATTTGGGTATAGTTACTACCTTGCCAGTAAGCCACTGTCATCGTTGGTATTACCTACCACCGTGAGGCAGGTTCTTTAAATTGTACAGTATACAATAATTGCATGTAATGTTCCATTCAGTAACCAAACCCTAGAGTACTACTGCAAAGGGTTAACTAAATTCTAAAGCGTTAATGCAATGTTCTTAAGTTGTTTTTTATATGAACTCAAACTCACAAATTGTCAGGCTCTTTAGGTTGCTAGGTGCTGGACTAGTTTCACTCCCTGGTTAGTATAGTAGGTAGAGTCTAGTCTGAGGAGAAGCTAGGGAAAAGATGTATGTGTCGAAAGCTCCTACATGGACTAGGCCCCAAGTTCGGAGAACCCTTGTCTCTATGACTACAGCTGCCATGAAAGCAGTACTGCTACTGAAGGAATGAGACCAGAATACTTAGAAGGTCTAACACTCTAACAAGGCTATGCAAGGTGTTGTGTACAGTTATAGCAGAAAGACTTTGCTGTTGTGGAGAGCGAATACTGCTAAAGCATCCCCCATACTTTGAGATGGTTTGGCCACCCATATCTGCGTTGGATCACATCTGTGCAGGTGTGAGAACTCATCTCTAGATGTGATGTCTAGTGCTATAAATCTAAGGGGAGGGAGTGTGTTTTGGGGTCTAGAGGAGTGTATAATCAGCACCAGGGGCATCGCTGTAGCAGTGCTCAAACTGCTACAGCCTGCTTCTTGGTGCTCTAAATCCTAATTTGCATAGTAATGAAACTAAGCCTTTCTGTACAATGCTGGCATCCATAGTGCGCAAGACAGATATAGCTTTAAACAGCATAATCAACTCTACCAGGCTTTATGCCCGGGTCAATAGGGTTGATCATGGTGACAGAGCCTCTTTAAATTGTCAGCTTTAAAATTAGACCTGGCTCATATACCTAGCTGCTATACAGTGTGAAATAAATCAGGTTGAAAAGCCCCACGGAGCCATCAATGATTTCAGCCAGTCTGTAGAAGGAGAGGGGATAGTTTTGGATGCGCTGATAGACTTCAGGGAGAAGTAACTATGCATGATCCCAGAGGAAGGGGTAACATGAAGTTATATGCATATTATCAATCCCCCATCAGAGAGCATATTTGCTCTCTGATGACTGTGCCACAAATTTCCCGCTCTGTGTAGCCATACTCTAAGGCCTCTTGCACACGGCGCTATACACGGGACACCTGCCGTGTGCATTTCGCATCATGGATGCGGACCCATTCACTTGAATGGGTCCGCAAATCCAGAGATGCAGTGCGGAATGGAAAAGAACCACAGAACGGAAGCACTACAGAGTGCTTTCATGGGGTTCTGTTCTGTGCTTCCGTTCTGCAAAAAGATAGAACTTGTCTTATCTTTTTGCAGAACGGACGGATCGTGGACCCCATTCAGGTGAATGGGTCCGCGATCCGCCTGCGGCTGGCCCACGGTTGGTGCCCGTGCATTGTGGACTGCAATTTGCGGTCCGCAGCACACATATGTGTGCAAGAGGCCTAAGTCAGAGTGGCCTGGGTATACCTGATTTATAGTGAGCAGCTACTGAGGAAGGGGTGATCGAATACCCCGAAACGCGTCTAGCTAGGACAGAACCCCCAAGTCTGTGACCACTTGAGAAGCTTGAATGTCTTGCCGGATTCGCACAGAGATATTGTCCACCGCGTGAATGGTAGTTTTGAAAAATACTGCGCAAGACCTGAAACCATAAGTGAAGGTCTGGCTACACGTGCCAAACATTTGCCAGCAGGACGAAGTCAGGACGAACACCGCTCGTAGAGTTTTGGTCTCTACACACACAGGACCACCTTACAGAGCAACTTTGTGACGCGAAAAATTGATGCAGTAAGACCGTTTGAATTTTTCAGGATGAATTTTCTTAAAACTCGCTGTGAAAATATTCCAGTGGGACACCGCTGGTATTTGGGACACCGCTTACTATTGTGAGACATAGGAACATTTGATTTCCATTTACCAATATATCGTAATGGGCATATTTCAAGACATTGCTAATATCGCTGCTATTGTTTATCTTCGGAACTATTTTGCAATGGAATTTATGAACACGTTCCACTCTTTATTGATGCCAGTCTAATAGACTGTGATATCGACCTTCCATTTGTACATTGTACTAACATTAGTCCTTTTTATGCTGATTATTTGATTGATCACTGCTTCATGGTATAACCACTAGTTTTACATCTTAGGTTGTATATGCCACTATTCTATTAATTGTTATTGAGTTATATATTTAAATTTTATTTACTGCGCTATTGTACTATCTATTTTATTTTAATATGTGTCAATACATTTTCGATGGTTCAGATATCCTGAGAGTGCCCAGTTCCTTTTCGATATACTCAGTTTCTATTTTGGAGTGGACAGGGTGAGTCCTCTTTACTGAGTGCACCTCTACTGGTTATTAGTTACTCCTGTGTGCCACATTAACTACATGTAAGGAAAAAAAACAATTTTTTTTTTATGTTGTAAAACTAAAAGTACAGTGTAGGCAAATCATTGTGTAGACAAATCATTGTTTCAAATGACATCTCATATTAAGCCATGCCCCCAAACTTGCCCCCTTTTACCTGTGTAAATGTGGCTGGAATTTTTTGTTAGGAAAGGTCTAACCTTATATGTAAGTTATATGTTAATCACATGGTTGATGTATGGTCACAATACATTTGAATATGAGTTCATAGACACCTACAGAATCCTGGTCCTGGCTCTCAAGGAGGAAGATAGTGGCTAGGGTACAACAGTTTTTTGTAAAGTAGTGTAATGGAGGTGATGGGGGTGAGGGCAGGGGAAAGGAGAGGACCATGTTCCACATTTTCTTTAACTTTTTAATATACTTGTGGACTTATAAGTCAAGGGCACAATCAGAACATGAACCTGGTGTAGAAGAATAACCATGACCGGCAGATGCTTATCAGATAAAGTTGAATGGAATGTTCTACTTTCAATTAATTTTATGAGCTTGTATTAACGCTAGGCTCGAGACTTTCCCATTAGTAAAAGAAAGTAGACTGATTTACTAGATCTGGTAATGAATGGTAAATCATTTACTAAATGTATGCTATGCTTCGTGCACCCCAGTTACATGCTCAGAAAAGTCCCAAAGACTAATCAAACAAGCCTTTTCTATCCTAGAAAACTTGATCTTAAATGAGCCATAAAGGCAAAAAGCGTTATAAGTAGAAAGTGCTTGCAGGCAATTAGGAAAGATGAATAGTAAAGTAGTATTGCAGCTCATTATTCAACAGAATAGGACCGACCCGCAGTAACTGACACAGACCATGGACAAGGGTGGCACTGTTTCTAGGGAAAAAAAAGCTGTTTCCTTCTTTCTAACCTCGTACAAACCCCTTAATATATATTAAGTTAAAGCATTTGCATAAGCTGAAAAAGATCTGTGAGCACAAATCATTCCCAGGGGTTTTCTGGGACTTTAAAGGGGTCAGCCACTTTCTAGCTACTATGTTGATATTTGATAAAAACAGGAAGTGAGCTGCAAGTGATTCTGCCGGGGACGCGGAGTAAGATCCCCATGGGAACAAGTCCGCCCCTGGTTAAGCATCACTCCCAGTAGGCGGAGCGGGGCGGGTCAGGACGGTTTAGAACTGCCCATTGGCCCTCCTCTGCCTCGCAGGGATTGGCTGAGAGCTGCCTGAGGGGCGGGGCTAGAACTACAAAAGGAGACAGAGTCCTTTAGCAAGCTGCCATTGCCATTTTATATGAAGAAGCTCTGCCACTGCACTGATCGCTCCTTGATGAGCCATTGTATTATAGGGAAGTGCGTTGATAGAACTTGCAGTCAGCTACTAGAGGAAGGGATATACAGATCAGGCCTAAGGTTCCAGCGGATGGGGGTCGCTCTTTTCAGGGCGAGTGCTCCGACTACAGCCAGTTAGCCAATCTCCCCACTCAAGACTAGAGTTAGGGTCAGAGACAATTAGGCTAAGCTGTACAGGAGTAATATCTGTTGGTCTCGCCAAGAAGCTACTCCCATCATAAAACCGCCCAGCCTTTCAAAAGTGCGTGTGCAAGAATTTTAGTAACACTGTCTCATTAATTTTAAAAGAGATTAATAAAAGCTACGTATTATTTTATCTCACATGGTACGCCATATATAACGATATAACGTTTATTTGAGACTACTGAGCTAACAGATAGTCTGTCAAGAACAGTCTATCCTACATCAGATATTTTCTATGTTGATATTTGGTCCCATTTGCTATATTTCATAAACCATGCCCCCTTGTTAGACTGGCCTTCTGTGCTGTCCTCATTGAGGTCCTGGTCACTGGTGTAGGATCATGTGATCAGGCAAATCACCTCCATGTGATGTTTTCTCCATTCTAACACACTCCACCCGCACTAAACTACCAACAGTCCAGTGCAGACCGCAGGTGCAGTGTATTTGAATGAAGGAGACGTCACATGGAGATGATTTACCTGGTCACATGACCTTCCCTCAGCGGCCATTTTAAGGACAAGATCTCTCTGTGCATGGCACAATATACTTTGCAAACTAGGGGGCATATCTTTTGAAATATAGAAAATGGCACAGAATATAAAAAAAGACTTGGTCTAACGTTGCCAGAAACTGGCCAACCTCTTTAATATTGATGGCCTTTCTTTAGATTAGGCAATCAATATCACATTGGTGGGGATCCAACTATGGCCATCACCATGATTAGCTGTGTGAAAGGGAGTGGTGCTCGGGCAAGTTCTGCAGCCTCTTCATTGTTTACTAGGCTCAGTACTGTACATTTTGTAGCATCTGTGCCTGTTACTGCAATTTACTGCAGCTCCATACCAGTCAAGTAAATGGGACAGAGCTATGTGTTGTACCATGCCCAGCCACTACAGAATGTATAGCACTGTGACTGGTAATGAAGAGACCGCAGCACTGTGTCCCTTTAAAACAGTTTATCTGTGGTGGGGTGCCAGAAGTCAGACCCCCACTGATCTTATATTGATCATGTAGGCTAATGATAAGCTATTAATATTAATGGCCTGGACTACCTTCATTCATGCATGAACTCATGGACATACCTTCACTCCATAATTCTGGCGTCAGAAAAGTCGCACTCGCTTGCGCAAAAGTTTGCAACTTTTTGCATTTCTACACCACTCATTCCAGTTTTGTAATGTTGGTGGAAAAGTGGGTGTGGTTAACTATGTTAATGAGTTTCACTCCATATTTATCATTGAGACTTTTTTTAAAAGTCGCAAAAAAGTCGCAGTCTCCCTTCTAGGAGGAGGGTGGAGTAGCTTCACTAGACAAAAGTGTTAGGCTGGGTTCATACGGGCGTGGCGGGTGCATTGCGGGAACTTGCACGATTTTTCCCTGCAAGTGCAAAGCGTTTTAATGCATTTTGCACGCACGTGAGAAAAGTCGGCATGTTTGGTACCCAGTCCCGAACCCCGACTTCTTCACAGAAGTTCAGGTTTGGGTTAGGTGTTCTGTAGATTTTATTATTTTCCCTTATAACATGGTTATAAGGGAAAATAATAGCATTCTTCATACAGAATGCTTGGTAAAATAGTGATGGAGGGGGTAAAAATAATAAAAATTAACTCACTTTAATCCACTTGTTCGCGCAGCCCGGCTTCTCTTCTTTCTTCTTCTTTGAGGAAAAGGACCTGTGGTGACGTCACTGCGCTCATCACATGGTCCATCACATGATCTATCACTGTGGTGATGGATCTTGTGATGGACCATGTGATGAGCGCAGTGACTTCACCACAGGTCCTTTTCCTCCTGGACAAGCAAAGAAGAAGACAGAAGAGAAGCCGGGCTGCGCGAACAAGTGGATGAGGTGAGGTAAATTATTTTTTATTTTATTTTAACCCCTCCAGCCCTATTTTACCAAGCATTCTGTATGAAGAAAACTATTATTTTCCCTTATAACCATGTTATAAGGGAAAATAATAATGAACGGGTCCCCATCCCGATCATCTCCTAGCAACCATGCATGAAAATCACACAGCATCTGCACTTGCTTGCGATGCGTGAAAAACGCACAATATAGAGAATGCTGCGATTTTCACGCAACGCACAAGTGATGTGTGAAAATCCCCGCTCATGTGCACAGCCCTATAATTCAGTGCGGGTGCAATGTGTTCACCTCACACATTGCACCCGCATGGAAATCTTTCCCGTGTGAAAGGGGCCTTAGGTCTAAGGATAAGGCCTCATGCACACGACCGTTGTTCTGGTCCGCATCCGAGACACAGTTTTTGCAGCTTGGGTGCAGACCCATTCACTTCAATGGGGTTGCAAAAGATGCCGACGGCCTTTCGTGTGCTGTCCGCATCCGTTGCTCCGTTCCATGGCCCCACAATATTTTTTTAACATGTACAATTCTTGTCCGTTTTGCAGACAAGAATAGGCATTTCTACAATGGGCTGCCTGTTCCGTTCCGCAAATTGCAGAAGGCACCCGGGCGGCTTCCGTGTTATGTGGATCCGCAATTTGCGGACCGCAAAGAACGGAACGGTTGTGTGCATGAGGCCTAAGACAAATGTATCAAGTAACATGAGAGATTTGACAAATGTGGCATAAAGTACTCCAGTGCAGATTCAAGCAAAACTGAGTTCAAATCTCCCCCCCCCCCAATAAATTCCCCCCATAGACTTTAACCCCTTCACGTCTGCAATCTGTATATATACGTGATAGCTGCACATACCCCGTGCAGCTACCACGTATATAAACGTTCTGGCAGCTCTTTAATCCAAGCGCTGCAAAGCGCTTGGATTAAAGCTTCTGCCCCTGCCCTGTATGCTGTCACGGACAGCATACAGTGCAGTAATGCCGGCAAGGGACCAATCAGAGTGGCCCCTTGCCGGCAATCGATCCGATTGGTTAGTCTGTGCAGACTAACCAATCGGATCGCGGCAGTGTTAAATGCCGGTTTCAGGCTCTGATCTGCGCTCTGCAGATCAGAGTCTGAAAGCAGATAGTGTACCTCATGCCCCCCGATTTGTGCCCCTCCAAGCACTTAGTGCAGATCTGTGCCCCCTCATCTGTGCCCCTCATCTGTGCCCCGCTGATCTGTGCCCATGCACTTATGCGGTCCGCCGCCTCCCCGCCCCCTGCATTAATTTTCAAGCCGCCCCTCCTGCCCGCCTCCCTCGATATTATGGGCAGCCTCCCGGAACCCCCTTCTTTCCTGCGCTGCCCCCCCCCCCATCCCCCTGCTGTGTGCGATGGCGGCGGCTCAATTACTGAGCCGCCGCCATCAGCAGAGAGTGTCAGCTCTATGCTGACACTCTCCTGTAACCCCTATAGATGCCGCGGTTGCGGCATCCATGGGGTTAACAGAGGGAGGGAGCTCCCTCTCTCCACCATCGGGGCTGCAGCGCTGTGATTGCAGCACCCAATGGTTGCCATGGCAACCGGACGCTTTGCAAAAGCGTCCGGTTGCCATGGCAAAGGCGTCCAGTGCTGCCACCTACAGGCAATCTGGAAGTACTATACTTTGCAATGCAAGAGCATTGCAAAGTATAGTACAACTATCAGCCCCACTGGATCTTCAAGATCCAAGAGGGAACTGATAAAAAAAAAAGTGAAAATAATAAAAGTAAAAATAAATAAATAAATAAAAATGTAAATTAGAAAAAAGAAATTGCCTTTTCCTATAAAAAAATGAAAAAATAAAATAAAATACACATATTAGGTGTCGCCGCGTCCGTAACGACCATCTCTATAAATATATCACATGATAGACCCCGTCCGATAAACACCATAAAATTAAAATTCAAAAAACTGTGCCAAAAAAGCTATATTTGTCACCTTACATCACAAAAAGTGCAACAGCAAGCGATCAAAAAGGCGTTTGACCCCCAAAATAGTACCAATCAAACCGTCACCTCGTCCAGCAAAAAATGATACCCTATTTAAGACAATCGCCCAAAAAATAAAAAAGCTATGGCTCTCGGACTATAGAGACACTAAAACATCATTTTTTGGGTTTCAAAAATGCTATTATCGTGTAAAACTTAAATAAATAAGAAAAAGTATACATATTAGGTATTGCCACGTCCGTAACGATCTTCTCTATAAAACTATCACATGACCTAACTCCTCAGATGAACGCTGTAAAAATAAATAAATGAAAACTGTTCCAAAACTGCCAATTTTTGGGTCACCTTGCCACATAAAGTGTAATAATGAATGATCAAAAAATCCTATGTACCCAAAAATGGTACCAATAAAAACCTCAACACTTTCTGCAAAAAACGAGCCCCTGCACAAGACGATCGGCACAAAAATAAAAAACATATGGCGTTCAGAAAACCAATCCAGCACAATTTACCTTCCAAAAACCATATGGCATTCCTTTCCTTCTGCGCCTGCCGTGTGCCCGTACAGCAGTTTACGACCACATGTGGGGTGTTTATGTAAACCGCGGAATCAGGGTAATAAATTATGAGTTTTGTTTGGCTGTTAACTCTCAATGTGTTAAAGAAAAAAAATATATAAAATGGAAAATCTGCCAAAAATGTGAAATTTGGAAATTTCATCTCCATTTTCCTTTAATTCTTGTGGAACGCCTAAAGGGTTAACAAAGTTTTTAAAATCAGTTTTGAGTAACTTTAGGGGTGTAGTTTCTACAATGGGGTCATTTATGGGGGTTTCCACTATGTAAGTCCCACAAAGTGACTTCAGACCTGAACTGGTCCTTTAAAAAGTGGGTTTTGGAAATTTTCATAAAAATTATAAGAATTGCTTCTAAACTTCTAAGCCTTCTAACGTCCTAAAAAAATAAAATAACGTTTCCAAAATGATGCCAACATAAAGTAGACATATGGGGAATGTTAAGTAATAAATATTTTATTAGGTATCACTTTCTGTTTTAGAAGCAGAGAAATTGAAATTTGGAAAATTGTGAATTTTTCCACATTTTTGGTAAATTTGGGATTTTTTCCTAAATAAAGGTGAAATTTATTGACTCAAATATATGACTATCATGAAGTACAATGTGTCACGAGAAAACAATCTCAGAATGGCATGGATAAGTAAAAGTGTTCCAAAGCTATTACCACATAAAGTGACGCATGTCAGATTTGAAAATTTTGACCTGGACATTGGGGCATCAATGACCCTTGGTCATGAAAGGGTTAAATATGTGTTATATTTCAGGCATAATTGGAGGTGATGGTGGGGTAGGGAGGTTATCTACACTCAAACCTGGTAGAAATGTTCTAAATTCAGTGACGACTTCCAGCTTAGAGCCACTTGTATATGGTCTTCAGATGTACAGGCACAGGCCACCATAAAACAGCTCAGGAAACACAAGGAAATGCCAGTTTCTCTCAGCTCTTCCATTACTTATTGTAATACAGTACTCCTCATTACTGTTAGTAATTAGAATATGTTATCCTTGCACCCACAAATGCTGTATGTTCTTGAGAGGGAATACATACTGTACATACTCCTCCAATGTTCTTTTCTCCAGTATTGCAGCACCCCCCATGCCAAGATACTGAAGACAAAGAAATCACCACTAGCACGTTGTGAGTGATGAAAGAATAGGTAATGCTACAGTAAATTGATATCAGATATTAATATATAAATAAATGGTAGTTACCCTTCTAAGTCCAATTAATGCAAGGTCATTTCATCATAAATCACACACTTAAGACCTGCATTATGGAGATCAATGCACACTCGCGGAGTTCTCACACTCTCCTTTCAACACCTGCTTTTGAATTCTTTCAGAATTGCTTGCCCTCTGGTTGTCCTCGGGACATATGTGATTTCCAATTACACCCCAGCTTCCCTGTGTCAGTATGTCTTTTGTATATGAGCCATTTGGCTAATACTTGTATCGTTATGTTTGCCTGTACACTAGGCCAAAGCAAAATCACAAAAATAGCATTATGGCCTCTAGAACATTATAGAGATTAATCTTACAGAAAACCATGTTACCAAACTCTGTGGTATACTGAATCTACTGTACTAGTGATGATCGAGCATGCTCGGCCGAACACCTGTTCTGCTCGAGCACCTCAATGCTCGCCACATGACGGTATTCGGCCGAATACCGCATGTGCTCGAGCGCAATGCTCGAGTCTCTTCCCCGTATGTTTCTTGGCTGCTACGCAGCCAATAAACGTACAGGTCAGTGCTGCCCTTACTGTAATGCCGTAGCCATGTTTGCTGCTGGCATTACAGAGATTGGATGGCTGAAAAGCGTCATCGGGTGCTATATAGCACCCGATGACGCATGTTCGGCTAATTCTTAGTCAGGGAGAGCTGTGCTGAGGAAGGAACAGACAGTGTAGGGAGTGAAATAGGAATAATTTTATTAGAAAAACTTTTCAGAGACCCAAAAGTCCTTTTAAGTACCATTGTGTGTGGCAGCAGCAATATCTATTTTTAGCGCAAACTGCGCTAAATAGCTAAAACTTTACAGACCCAAAAGTCCTTCTAAGGACTATTGTGTGTGGCAGCAATATCTAATTTTAGTGCATCCTTTGCTAAATAGTGTACCATAGCTAGGCCACTTCAAACAGCGATATTATCTGTGACACATTTCCAGTGTAAAGTGTGCGCATCCCAAAATTATCAGTGACATCCAGTGTACTTTTTCGGTAGACGGTGTTTGCTGCGGGCAGTGACATTACCAGCACCACATCCAGTGTAAAGTGTGCACATCCCAAAATTATCTGTGACATCCAGTGCACTTTATCCGTAGACAGTGTCTGCTGCAGACAGTGACATTACCAGCACCACATCTGCAGTATAACGTGTGAGCTTCAAAAATTTGTCTGTGACATACAGTGTACTTTGTCAATAGAAGGTGTCCGCTTCTGACAGTGACATTACAAGGGGCACATCTCCAGGTTATTTTGTGCGTTTAAAAAATGTATCTGTGACATACAGTGTACTTTTTCAATAGATGGTGTCCGCTTCTGACAGTGACATTACCAGGGCCACATCAAAAGTGTAACGTGTGCTCTTAAAAAATTGATCTGTGACATGAAGAGGAGGAGGAGCATAATGTTGTTCATAATGTACTGAATACACTGTATTCCCATGCACCCCTTCCACCACAAACAAGGGTATATGGTTGAATATTCCTTTTCTCACCCTCCTTCTCCTCTTCCATCATATCAACATGCTTATTCATCGCATATAATGCCCTCACAGATATGCCCTTCTTATATAATGCTTTACAGGGTCAGCTCACCTGCAGGCCCGCACCTACAATCTTTTACAGGGTCAGCTCACCTGCAGGCCCTCAGCTAATTATACCTAATAGGTAATTTGCGTGCATGCTGCCTTGCTTGGATGTTGGAGCCATAGCCGTTTCTCAGACTCCGGAATGGAACCATGATTCCTTGTTACCCGTGGTCACCATGGTTTGCACTGATAATAACATCGAAAGTTGATAGGGCAGACATCCGAATGGATCATCACCGTCACGGGGACGTGAGATCGGCCCCAGGTTATCTAGAGTCACCAAAGTGGCAGCAGGCTCGCGCCCATAATGTTTTAGATGGTCAGATTAGCAGGCCTTTTCGCCAAATGTTTTTGAGGGTCACCAGCAGGCCATCAATCACAATTTTTCAAGGCTGTGTATGATACCCTCCTTTATGTGTAGCAAAGGGTGTATTGGAGTGCCGGTTCCTTGTAATTTTTGGCAGCCCTTTCACTTAGTGCATAGGCTTTATGAGTGTAGGAGTCCCACTACATGAACAATTGTACCACAATGTGAATGATGTGAATGAGGCCCTCCTTTATGTGATTGTATCGGAGTGCCTCTTCCTTGTAATTTTTGGCAGCACTTGCACTTTATATACAAGTAAATATACAGGAAAGAATATTTCCTAACAATTTTTCCTCTGTCTAAAATCGATTTCATCTTCGGTTTTGTGCGTATTATTGTCAGTCTGTAAAAGTGGCGTACTACTTGGACAACATCTTTCCCAGCAGCGACCTGGGAGTCCAAGATGCATCCAGACATCCTCCTCATGCCATTCCCCAACCATTTCGGTGGTGTTTCCAATAATTTCTAACCTTTTCCTATGAACCAGGTGTAAGCCGTGTACCGGGGTGGGCTCCCCAGAATACAGGAAAGTCACAGACAAGGAAAGCAACACTGACACCAGCTTAATATGCAAGGACAGAAAACTTTACCAAAACGACAAGTAATAACATAAGCATCACCAAAGCAATACAAACATGCATAGAAACTAGAGTTGAGCGGACACCTGGATGTTCGGGTTCGAGAAGTTCGGCTGAACTTCCCGGAAATGTTCGGGTTCGGGATCCGAACCCGATCCGAACTTCGTCCCGAACCCGAACCCCATTGAAGTCAATGGGGACCCGAACTTTTCGGCACTAAAAAGGCTGTAAAACAGCCCAGGAAAGGGCTAGAGGGCTGCAAAAGGCAGCAACTTGTAGGTAAATCCCATGCAAACAAAGTGGATAGGGAAATGAATAAAAATAAAAATAAAATAAATAAAAATTAACCAATATCAATTGGAGAGAGGTCCCATAGCAGAGAATCTGGCTTCACGTCACCCACCACTGGAACAGTCCATTCTCAGATATTTAGGCCCCGGCACCCAGGCAGAGGAGAGAGGTCCCGTAACAGAGAATCTGGCTTCATGTCAGCAGAGAATCAGTCTGCATGTCATAGCAGAGAATCAGGCTTCACGTCAGCCACCACTGCAACAGTCCATTGTCATATATTTAGGCCCAGCACCCAGGCAGAGGAGAGAGGTCCCGTAACAGAGAATCTGTCTTCATGTCAGCAGAGAATCAGTCTGCATGTCATAGCAGAGAATCAGGCTTCACGTCAGCCACCACTGCAACAGTCCATTGTCATATATTTAGGCCCAGCACCCAGGCAGAGGAGAGAGGTCCCGTAACAGAGAATCTGGCTTCATGTCAGCAGAGAATTAGTCTGCATGTCATAGCAGAGAATCAGGCTTCACGTCAGCCACCACTGCAACAGTCCATTGTCAGATATTTAGGCCCAGCACCCAGGCAGAGGAGAGAGGTCCCGTAACAGAGAATCTGGCTTCATGTCAGCAGAGAATTAGTCTGCATGTCATAGCAGAGAATCAGGCTTCACGTCACCCAACATTGGAACAGTCCATTGGCATATATTTAGGCCCCGGCACCCAGACAGAGGAGAGGTTCATTTAACTTTGGGTAGCCTCGCAATATCATGGTAAAATGAAAATAAAAATAGGATTGAATGAGGAAGTGCCCTGGAGTACAATAATATATGGTTAAGGGGAGGTAGTTAATGTCTAATCTGCACAAGGGACGGACAGGTCCTGTGGGATCCATGCCTGATTCATTTTTATGAACGTCAGCTTGTCCACATTGGCTGTAGACAGGCGGCTGCGTTTGTCTGTAATGACGCCCCCTGCCGTGCTGAATACACGTTCAGACAAAACGCTGGCCGCCGGGCAGGCCAGCACCTCCAAGGCATAAAAGGCTAGCTGTGGCCACGTGGACAATTTAGAGACCCAGAAGTTGAATGGGGCCGAACCATCAGTCAGTACGTGGAGGGGTGTGCACACGTACTGTTCCACCATGTTAGTGAAATGTTGACTCCTGCTAACACGTTGCGTATCAGGTGGTGGTGCAGTTAGTTGTGGCGTGTTGACAAAACTTTTCCACATCTCTGCCATGCTAACCCTGCCCTCAGAGGAGCTGGCCGTGACACAGCTGCCTTGGCAACCTCTTGCTCCTCCTCTGCCTTGGCCTTGGGCTTCCACTTGTTCCCCTGTGACATTTGGGAATGCTCTCAGTAGCGCGTCTACCAACGTGCGCTTGTACTCGCGCATCTTCCTATCACACTCCAGTGCAGGAAGTAAGGTGGGCACATTGTCTTTGTACCGTGGATCCAGCAGGGTGGCAACCCAGTAGTCCGCACACATTAAAATGTGGGCAACTCTGCTGTCGTTGCGCAGGCACTGCAGCATGTAGTCGCTCATGTGTGCCAGGCTGCCCAGGGGTAAGGACAAGCTGTCCTCTGTGGGAGGCGTATCGTCATCGTCCTGCCTTTCCCCCCAGCCACGCACCAGTGATGGGCCCGAGCTGCGTTGGGTGCCACCCCGCTGTGACCATGCTTCATCCTCATCCTCCTCCACCTCCTCCTCATCCTCCTCGTCCTCCAGTAGTGGGCCCTGGCTGGCCACATTTGTACCTGGCCTCTGCTGTTGCAAAAAACCTCCCTCTGAGTCACTTTGAAGAGACTGGCCTAAAAGTGTTAAAAATTACCCCTCTTCCTCCTCCTCCTCCTCCTGGGCCACCCTTTCTTCCATCATCGCCCTAAGTGTTTTCTCAAGGAGACATAGAAGTGGTATTGTAACGCTGATAACGGCGTCATCGCCACTGGCCATGTTGGTGGAGTACTCGAAACAGCGCAACAGGGCACACAGGGCACCCAGTCATTGGTGGTGAAGTGGTGCTGTTCCGCAGTGCGACTGACCCGTGCGTGCTGCAGCTGAAACTCCACTATGGCCTGCTGCTGCTCGCACAGTCTGTCCAGCATGTGCAAGGTGGAGTTCCACCTGGTGGGCACGTCACATATGAGGCGGTGAGCGGGAAGGCCGAAGTTACGCTGTAGCGCAGACAGGCGAGCAGCGGCAGGATGTGAACGCCGGAAGCACGAACAGACGGCCCGCACTTTATGCAGCAGCTCTGACATGTCGGGGTAGTTGTGAATGAACTTCTGCACCACCAAATTCAGCACATGCGCCAGGCAAGGGATGTGCGTCAAACCGGCTAGTCCCAGAGCTGCAACGAGATTTCGCCCATTATCGCACACCACCAGGCCGGGCTTGAGGCTCACCGGCAGCAACCACTCGTCGGTCTGTTGTTCTATACCACGCCACAACTCCTGTGCGGTGTGGGGCCTGTCCCCCAAACATATGAGTTTCAGAATGGCCTGCTGACGTTTACCCCGGGCTGTGCTGAAGTTGGTGGTGAAGGTGTGTGGCTGACTGGATGTGCAGGTGGAAGAAGAGGAGGAGGAAGCCGAGAAGGAGGAGGTGGCAACAGGAGGCAAAGAATGTTGCCCTGCGATCCTTGGCGGTGGAAGGACGTGCGCCAAACAGCTCTCCGCCTGGGGCCCAGCTGCCACTACATTTACCCAGTGTGCAGTTAGGGAGATATAGCGTCCCTGGCCGTGCTTACTGGTCCACGTATCTGTGGTTAGGTGGACCTTGCTACAGATGGCGTTGCGCAGTGCACACTTGATTTTATCGGATACTTGGTTGTGCAGGGAAGGCACGGCTCTCTTGGAGAAGTAGTGGCGGCTGGGAACAACATACTGTGGGACAGCAAGCGACATGAGCTGTTTGAAGCTGTCTGTGTCCACCAGCCTAAATGACAGCATTTCATAGGCCAGTAGTTTAGAAATGCTGGCATTCAGGGCCAGGGATCGAGGGTGGTTAGGTGGGAATTTACTCTTTCTCTCAAATGTTTGTGAAATGGAGAGCTGAACACTGCCGTTAGACATGGTTGAGATGCTTGGTGACGGAGGTGGTGGTGGTGTTGGTGGTACATCCCCTGTTTGCTGGGCGGCAGGTGCCAACGTTCCTCCAGAGGCGGAGGAAGAGGCCGAGGCGGCAACAGCAGAAGACGCCGAGGCGGCAGCAGCAGAAGAGGCCGAGGCGGCAGCAGCAGAAGAGGTAGCAGGGGGAGCCTGAGTGACTTCCTTGGTTTTAAGGTGTTTACTCCACTGCAGTTCATGCTTTGCATGCAGGTGCCTGGTCATGCAGGTTGTGCTAAGGTTCAGAACGTTAATGCCTCGCTTCAGGCTCTGATGGCACAGCGTGCAAACCACTCGGGTCTTGTCGTCAGCACATTGTTTGAAGAAGTGCCATGCAAGGGAACTCCTTGAAGCTGCCTTTGGGGTGCTCGGTCCCAGATGGCGGCGGTCAGTAGCAGGCGGAGTCTCTTGGCGGCGGGTGTTCTGCTTTTGCCCACTGCTCCCTCTTTTGCTACACTGTTGGCTCGGTCTCACCACTGCCTCTTCCTCCGAACTGTGAAAGTCAGTGGCACGACCTTCATTCCATGTGGGGTCTAGGACCTCATCGTCCCCTGCATCGTCTTCCACCCAGTCTTGATCCCTGACCTCCTGTTCAGTCTGCACACTGCAGAAAGATGCAGCAGTTGGCACCTGTGTTTCGTCATCATCAGAGACTTGCTGAGGTGGTATTCCCATGTCCTCATCATCAGGAAACATAAGTGGTTGTGCGTCAGTGCATTCTATGTCTTCCACCGCTGGGGAAGGGCTAGGTGGATGCCCTTGGGAAACCCTGCCAGCAGAGTCTTCAAACAGCATAAGAGACTGCTGCATAACTTGAGGCTCAGACAGTTTCCCTGATATGCATGGGGGTCATGTGACAGACTGATGGGGTTGGGTTTCAGGCACCATCTGTGCGCTTTCTGCAGAAGACTGGGTGGGAGATAATGTGAACGTGCTGGATCCACTGTCGGCCACCCAATTCACTAATGCCTGTACCTGCTCAGGCCTTACCATCCTTAGAACGGCATTGGGCCCCACCATATATCGCTGTAAATTCTGGCGGCTACTGGGACCTGAGGTAGTTGGTACACTAGGACGTGTGGATGTGGCAGAACGGCCACGTCCTCTCCCAGCACCAGAGGGTCCACTAACACCACCACAACCATGTCCACGTCCGCGTCCCTTAGATGTTTTCCTCATTGTTATCGTTCACCACAACAACAAAAATATTATTTGGCCCAATGTATTGAATTCAAATTCAGGCCTTTTTTTTTACAGACACCTAACACTATCTGGCTATCTATTTAGGTACCGTATTACAGCTGACTATGAATTTGAGGCCTAGTATTTAGGCGCTGGATGACAGGTATACGTTTTACGGACAGAATTAGACTGGGATATGCACAGTAGCGTGTGTGTGAAGTTATTGAGAATGACTCTATCAGCACTTTGATTCTGATATACCCTTTTAGGGATGTATTTAAAGTAGGCCTGATACAGCTAAAGTAGGCCTGATACCTAGTATTTAGGCGCTGGTTGACAGGTATAGATTTACTGACAGAATTAGACTTGGAAATGCACAGTAGCGTGTGTGTGAAGTTATTCAGAATGACCCTATGTGCACCTTGAATATTATATACCCTTTTAGGTATAGATTACAAATAGCTCTGATACAGCAGAAACCACTAAATTAGGAAATTGCTAAATTGGGAATTGTATTTAAACCCAGAACAAAAAATGTGCTTTGACGGATACTAAATAACTTGCCCAGCCACAACAGTACAGCAGTAACGACAGATTTAGCTGGATATAAATTTGAGGCCTAGTATTTAGGCGCTGGGTGACAGGTATAGGTTTACTGACAGAATTAGACTTGGAAATGCACAGTAGCGTGTGTGTTAAGTTATTCAGAATGACCCTATGTGCACCTTGAATCTGATATACCCTTTTAGGGATAGATTTAAAATAGCTCTGATACAGCAGAAACCACTAAATTAGGAAATTGCTAAATTGGGAATTGTATTTCAACCCAGAACAAAAAATGTGCTTTGACGGACACTAAATAACTTGACCAGCCACACCAGTAACGACTGGGTGACAGGTATATGTTTACTGACAGAATTAGACTGGGATATGGCCAAAAAAGAATCACACTATTGATGGTTAAATGCACTTGGTGTGACAGCTTGACCAACCACACTACTGAGGGTTAAATGCACTTGGTGACAGGCGCAGCTTGCCCCTGATGTAGTATATGGCCAAAAATAAACAGACTATTGCTGGTTAAATGCACTTGGTGTGACAGCTTCACCCTGATGTAGGATTTAGCCAAAAAACAACCACACCATTGAGGGTTAAATGCACTTGGTGACAGCTTGCCCCTGATGTAGTATATGGCCAAAAAATAAACAGACTATTGCTGGTTAAATGCACTTGGTGTGACAGCTTCACCCTGATGTAGGATTTAGCCAAAAAACAACCACACCATTGAGGGTTAAATGCACTTGGTGACAGGCGCAGCTTGCCCCTGATGTAGTATATGGCCAAAAAATAAACAGACTATTGCTGGTTAAATGCACTTGGCGTGACAGCTTGACCCTGATGTAGGCTTTAGCCAAAAAACAACCACACCATTGAGGGTTAAATGCACTTGGTGGCAGCTTGTGCTGGCGCAACATAAGACACAAAATTGCCGCCGATCACCCCAGAAAAAAGTGACTGAAAAACGCTCTGGGCAGCCTAAAAACAGTGAGCAATTCAATAGCAGCAGTTCAATCATCCACAGCTGCAGATCGATCAATGGATGGAGTCTTTTGGAGAAGTTAATCAGCCTAATCTCGCCCTACTGTCGCAGCTGCAACCTCTCCCTACGCTAATCAGAGCAGAGTGACGGGCGGTGCTATGTGACTCAAGCTTAAATAGAGGCTGGGTCACATGGTGCTCTGGCCAATCACAGCCATGCCAATAGTAGGCATGGCTGTGACGGCTTCTTGGGGCAAGTAGTATGACGCTTGTTGATTGGCTGCTTTGCAGCCTTTCAAAAAGCGCCAAGAAAGCGACGAACACCGAACCCAAACCCGGACTTTTACGAAAATGTCCGGGTTCGGGTCCGTGTCACGGACACCCCAAAATTCGGTACGAACCCGAACTATACAGTTCGGGTTCGCTCATCCCTAATAGAAACGTTACATCCTGGACCCACAGTAAATGTCCCTGCCCAATGGACAGGCCTAGCCGATGGCAGACACAGCAGAGCCTGCAAGTCGTGCTGTGCCGCTACAGAAGACACCCCTAGCCGGTGGCAAACGCAGCAGAGCCTGCAAGTCAATAACTGTGCTGCAGTCCAGTACAGTACAGCCTAGCAAAAACAATATAAATACTAACTGACTAACTAATGCTAGGCCTAGACTAGTCTCTGTAACTTCAGGCGCCACACAATATATTGCAATCAGTAACCAGGTGTACTTACCTGTGTCCGTTTTGGCCCGAGGATGCAGCCTAACAGAGATGGCCACTAACTTCTCAGCAACCCGGCGGCCTTGCTTGATAGTGAGGCCTTCTGTCCACACACTGGACTGGTCTTCCTGGGACAACCTCTCTTTCAAAAGAGCTGGATACAGAAAGGATATTACAGCTACTCTCCTTCTTCTGAGTGTCCATTAACTGCCGGACATCTGCAAGCCAGGATGGAATCGGATTCAGTCCCTCACAGCACAATCCTTCCACCATGCCAGATCAACACACTTCCTGGTTCACTCACAGGCAGCAGCATGAGTCATCAGCATGAGTTATCATCTGTTTTGCATATTTAAATCTCAGAGTGTGCTGCTGTAGCTGCAAAACAGTGGCCTCTAGTGCCCGGAATGCCAAATGACAGTTTAAGTAAAGACATTCTGCAGAAATAGCTATTTGACAATCTCACACAGGCACCCTCCCCTCTTCAGAGCAGGGGGTGCCTGGTTTAATGTTCGGTTCTCCAATTGACTTCCGTTGTACTAGGGTGCTCTGTAGAGCACCCGAGCATCCCGATGTGTTCGGCCAGAGCACCCGAGCACTTTGGTACTCGATCAACACTATATTTTACCTATCTAAGTGCTATATAGTGCAACAAGACAGTGCTTAAAGGGGTTTTCTAGCTTGCATCAACATCCCTTAAAACTTTTAGTTGTATTGCTCCTCTCTTCCAGTCTGGGCTGTGGTCACATGATCATGTCAATGCAGCTTTTGTTTCCTGTAATATTATGTTCATACAGAGACAGTGATAGGGAAGTTTCTATATAAGCAGCTGGATGGGAGGAACTATAAACTAGCTGGGCCTTATTAGGGGCAGTGTTGCAATAAGTTATTTGAGGAGCCAAAGTTGTCTGAACATCAAACTTTGAAGAGATGAGTTGTGGCTGGGAGCAGTCATCATGGTGGTCAGGACTGAATGGAGAGAAAAGGAGAAGTGAATGACTACAGTCAGAGTCACCTATGAGTAACTGGATTTAATAGTACTGTATTTACAGCATGGTCAGCAGAATACCAGTGTAGTACTGGATTAAGAAATCTGTATCAATGATATTATTAGTTATTTATATTTGTGGTTATAGTGGTGGCAGTATCATTTAGTCCTTGAATGGTGGTACTATTCGGTAAGTGCATATCTCTATTATCCATAGGTAAATTATCATATGTTCTATTGTGAACATACGTCCTGTTTTCATGAATATGTTCTCTTTCTGGGGCCTAAAAACATTGGGATTTATAAATTACCAAAAATGTGCGCTGGGGGAGGGGGTAAGATAATCTGCTACAGTGCAAAAGCTGTAGGACCTGTGATGACGTCGTGTGATTAGAGTAGGAGGGGCCGGAGCTCAGCAGTGGAGAGGAGAAGTAGTAAGGACCTGTGATGATGTCACTATCATGTGATCAGTTCAGGTTGGGGCACAGTTGAGCAGTGGAGGAATAGTGCGCCTGAGAAACCTTGGAAGCTGGGAGTTGTAGTCATCTTATACCTCCTCCCTGTAATGTCCTCTCACCCTTGTACATAGATACAGTTTTCATTGTGTGTGCTGTATCGTCACCTACAGTCCCAGGAATGGTGTCCTCCATTTGGGGATTATGAAAGCACACTTACCAATGTTTAGGTTGGTAAAACTCCACCCGACTTGGCCTGTAAACGTCCACTTTTGAAAATCGGGGACAGTCCCTGCAAATTTGTGACAGTTAGCAACTATGTGAAAGTGGTCACCCTAATAGATACATTATTTTATATGACAAATGATTTAGTGGCAGGGCCGTAGCACTGATTGGTATGGCTTTCAGGACCCGCAGCGCTGATTTTCAGGTAAAGTCTGCTGCTGAGTTGGTGTATTAGGTAAGCAGTACATTTTTGGGGAGGAAGGCAAAGCATGCCATTGGGCTTGTGGCCCTGATCTTTCACCACCCTAGCACTGCCTGGTGGGGGAGGGGGTAATCTGTATGTTTATTGTTGTCTTAAAGGGTGAGCTCTAGAAAAACATTTAATAAGCCAATAATCAGAATTGGGTAGCAGAAATGTTATATAATACTTTCCTCCCCTGGTAATGTTTTTATTAAACACATAAAATGAAAAATAGTCAAGAGTCTGTCATGTTTGTCTCAGTGAGAGGAAACGTCTCAGCTGAACAACACAATTATGGCGCGTGTGTGAAATGGTGATATGCAGCGGTGGCAGCAGGTGAGCCGTATGCCAGTGAGAGGTGACGCCTGTCTTCTTCCTTGTTGGTAACTTTAATATATCTTGATATTTCCTTGAGGTACCAGTTTTACTGGAAGACTTTGTTCACAATTACATTTAGTTTTCCATTCTGTATAACCTAACACTTCCTTTTTTCTCTCCTTCCCACTTCCCTCGAGGGCGTCTGTCACTGTAAGTCTTGCCACCTGCTTCACTCAGGTGTAAGAAGTTTCCATGGCAACCATCCCTGGGCAATACAGGACTGAGCTTGCCTAATGTTCCTTCGTCTTCCATTATTAACCAATTCTGTCCTGGGGCATCTTCATGCCTTCGTGTCTTAGGAATTTTAGAAGCCTTAGGCTCAAGGGCCCTGTGACCTATTCTAAACCTCTCCTATTACCAACAGTCCTTTAAAAGGCCCCAACAAGAACTTGTTTAGGTTTGGATACGCATGACTGTCATGTTTTCCAGTGGGCGATGACGGTTACAACACTTTTCACATAGTATCATTTTTAAATTATTTATTTTTTACTTTCGGCTTGCTCTGCCAAAGGCAAGAATTGTCAATTGCACTCATCTTTGCGTTCACACGTTGTCAGGCGGTGCGGGGGCCCATCATAATAACATTTCTGTTTTTAAATGCATTTTTAAGTGGAATGTATGACAAAGTAAGTGCATGTAAAAGATGACTTGCTTAGAGGAACACTCTATTATATGCTTTTAGAGTTCAGATCTAAGGCCCCTTTACAGGGGCAAACAAATGGGGCAATTATCAGTTCTCAATGTTGCGCCATGTAAAGAGTCACCAATCAGCAAATAAACAAGCCAACGATCGTTCATCAGGTGAAAGCGCTGTTGATGTGGACACTAAAATCTTAGTTTCTGTCCTGTGTAAGGCCTCATGCACAAAGCCGTTGTTGGTTGGTGCCCATATTGCAGCCTGCAAACAGCAGGTCTGCAATATACGGGCACGGGTCATTTGTGCACCGCATCATGGATGCTCACCCATTCACTTGAATGGGTCAGCAATCCAGAAGGTGCGGTGCGGAGGCACACAAGCACATGGCAGCGCTATGGACTGCTTCCGTGGGTTTTCTATCCATGCCTCCGCACTGCAAAACAGTAGTACATGCACAGCTTTCTTTGCGGTGCGCTACATCTCCTGTATAACGTTTGCGCATCCTAAACATCTTTGACATTCAGTGTAATTTTTTTCGCCGCTGGTGAGAGCGACATTTCCTGTGCTACATCTCCTGCATAACATTTGCGCATCCTAAATATCCTTGATATTCAGTTAAATTTTTTCGTCACCGGTGACAGCGACATTACCTGCGCTACATTTCCTGTATAACGTTTATGCTTCCTAAATATCTTTGACATTCAGTGTAATATATTTGCGTATGCACTTACAAAACCTGCGTTTCTGTACGTGTGCCATACTTGCAAGCATATGTACCATTCAATATGCTCAAGGCGAGCAGTAAGGGAAGGGAAAATGGCTGTGCTGCTAATGGTGCACGCAGAGGCCGTGGCCCTGGGCGCAGTGAAACTGCACCTGCTGCCAGATCACAAGAAACACACTCATCTACTATACCTAGCTTCATGTTCCAGTTTGCAGGGCGGCACAGGAGTCCACTCTTGAAGTCACACTAATGCAACCAGGTGTTTGGTTGGATTGCAGCAGATAATGCTTCCAGTCGGTTAAGCACCACCCTGTCTTCCACCAAGTCCAATCTCAGAATCCTCACCCAGATGCTCCTTCCTCCCACCATGTAGAGTCTTGGCAAACAAGTGATGATCCCACAAGGAGCTCTTTTCATCGCATTCCTTTATTTGGCCCTCTCACCAAGCCCGCTTAAAGAGGGACATGAGGAGATCTTGTGCACTGATTCCCAAATTCTTGAGCATCCACAGTCAGAAAAAGATGACGGCGGGGAACAGCAATTAGTGTTTCACAAGGTGGATGATGATGATGAGACACAGTTGACAATAAGTCAACAGCAATTAGTGTCTCAAGAGGTTCATGATGAGGATGAGACACAGTTTTCAATAAGTGAGGTTCTTGTTAGGTCAACAAGTCAGCAAGGTTGACCAAAGTGAGGAAGTGGAAGAGGAGGTAGTGGACGATGAAGTCACTGACCCAACCTGGGAAGGTGGCAAGCCGAGCAAGGACAGCAGTACAGAGGGGAGGGATCCACAGCACCGCAACAGGCTGGAAGAGGCAGTGGCAGAAGGCTGGCCAAACCAAACAGGCCCACAACTGTTCACCGGCGCACACCCTTGCGGCAATCTCCATTGCCAAGGGGTAGGTGTTCCGCAGTCTGGCACTTTTTTGTGGAAAGTGTGGACGATAAAAGAATAGTCATTTGCAACCTGTGCCGTACGAAAGTAAGCAGGAGCGTGAACACTAGCAACCTCACCACCACCAGCATGATCCGCCACATGGTATCAAAGCACCCTAATAGGTGGGCCGAATGCCTGGGTCCACAATCTGTGTCTGTGGGTCACACCACTGCCTCCTCTTCCCCTGTGTTATATGCTGGCCAATCCCCTGTCCAAGACGCAGGCTCGGATGCCTCCAGCCCTGCACCTGGATCTTTGCAAGCACCATCATCTAGCACATCCACTTCTGTGTCCCAGCGCAGATGTCCATACCCCAGGCCTTTGAATGAAAGCACAAAAACCCAGCCACCCATCCACAGGCCATAACACAAAATGCGCAGCTTTCAAAATTGATGGCCCTGGAAATGTTTCCATTTAGACTTGTGGACACTGAGGCTTTCCGCAGCCTGATGGCGGTGGCCGTCCCTTGTTACTCAGTCCCCAGCCACCACTATTTTCCCCTGTGTGCCGTCCCTGCCTTACACCAGCATGTGTCCCGTAACATCACCCGTGCCCTGACTAACACAGTTATTGGGAAGGTCCACTTAACGACTGACACATGGACAAGTGCTTGTGGGCAGGGACGCTACATTTCCCTGACGGTACACTGGGTGAATGTTGTGGAGGCCGGGAGTGAGTCGTACCCTGGGATGGCACAGGTGCTACTGACAGTTTGCGGGCCCTACTTCTATCAGGATTTCCACCACCACCTACATTAGTGGCTGCAATCTCCCCTTCTCCTCCTCCACCTCCTCCTCTACCTCTGAATTGTCATCTTGCAGCACCAGTCAGCCATCAGTCAGTAGCTGTAAGCAGTGTAGCACTGCCATGGGGAAGCGGCAACAGGCCATGCTGAAACCAATTTCAGCTTTCTCCACTCAACATACCACCAGGCATTGTTGTATCTGATAATGGCCGTTATTTGGTGGCGGCTTTGGAGCTTGGCAAGCTCACACACACCATGCCTAGCCCACGTGTTCAACTTAGTGTTTCAGCGGTTTCTCAAAACCTACCCCAATTTGCCTGAGCTAATGGTGAAGGTGCGCCGCGTGTGTGCACGTTTGTGAAAGTCATCGAGAGCTGCCGCTGGTCTGGAAATGCTGCAGCAGTGCTTGAAATGGCCAGCTCACCAACTGTTGTGCGACGTGAGCACGCTCTGGAACTCCACGTTCCACATGTTGGCCAGGCTTTGTGAGCAGCAGAGGGCAGTAGTGGAATACCAGCTGCAACATGGTCGTTGCCTTTCCAGTCAGCTTCCACTCTTCACAAGCGACGAGTGGGCATGGATGTCTGACCTCAGTCAGGTTTTACGCAACTTTGAGGAATCAACACATATGGTGAGCAGCGATGCCACTATTATCAGCGTAACCATCCCACTTCTGTGTCTACTGAAATGCTCGCTGCTCACTATGAAGATGGACACTTTGCATGTGGAAGAGGTGGAAATGGGGGAAGACAGTACACAGGGTGATAGCCAGACCACCCTCAGTTCATCTTCTCAGCACGAATTGGATGATGATTTGGAGGAGGAGGCAAAGCAGGAGACGGTTGCCTCCGCTACAGAGGGTGGTACCCATAGCAGGTTTATTCCATCTGTTCAGCTTGGATTGGCCAAAGAGGAGGAAGAGGATGAGGAGATTCAGAGTCATCCTCCTGATGAGGACAGTGAAGTCTTGACTCTTGCACACATGGCCAACTTTATGTTATGCTGCCTTTCCCGTGACCCTCGAGTTATACGCATTTTGGCCAACACTGATTACTGGTTGTTCACCCTTCTCAACCCCCGCTACAAAGAGAACTTCTCATCTCTCATTCCTGTGGTGGAAAGGACTAGCAAAATGGTGCAATACCAGAAGGTTCTTGTAGAACTATTGCTCCAAAAATTTCCAGCTGACTAACCTGGAGGCAGAGTACGTAGTTCCTTGCGCAACCGAGGAGGGGAGATGAGGGGAACTCACAGTAGTTCCAACAAAGGCAGGGCAATACTCTCCAAAGCCTGGGACAGTTTCATGGCACGCCGCCAGAACTCTCACCCTAATGCGTGGCCTAGTGCCACAAGGAAGGAAAAGTTTTGGAAGATGGTGAAGGAATACGTAGCAGACGGTGTCAGCGTCCTCAGTGATCCCTGTGTGCCTTACAACTATTGGGTGTCCAAGCTGGACATGTTGCACGAACTGGCGAACTCTACGCCTTGGAGGTGCTGGCCTGCCCTGCCGCCAGCGTTTTGTCTGAGTGGGTATTTAGTGCTGCTGAGGGCATAATAACTGATAAGTGGCAAGCGCATCCGCCTGTCAACTGAAAATGCTGACAGGTTGACTCTTATCAAAATGAACAAGGCCTGGATTGCCCCTGACTTCTCTACTCCACCAGAGGAAAGCGGCTGAACATAAAGGCACTTTATATGTGGTGTACTGAATACACTGTACTCCCATGCACAACTTCCACCACAAAAAAGGGTATATGATTCAATCTTTCTTTTCTCGTCCTCCTCCATCATATCAACATGCTTATTAGGCTGTCCTCGCTTCTATTGTTTTAGAGGGTCAGCCCAGCAGCAGACCCTCACCCCTAATGTTTTAGAGGGTAACCAGCAGGCCCTTGCCCATAATGTTTTAGATGGTCAGTTCAGCAGTAGGCACTCGTCCCTAATGTTTTAGATAGTCAGATCAGCAGCAGGTACTTGCCCCTTAATGTTTTAGAGGGTTAGCTCAGCAGCAGACCCTCACCCCTAATGTTTTAGATGGTCAGATCAGCAGTAGGCCCTGGCCACTAATGTTTTAGAGGGTCAGATCAGCAGAAGAACCTCACCCCTAATATTTTAGATGGTCAGATCAGCAGCAGGCTCTCGCCCCTAATGTTTTGGAGGGTCATCAGCAGGCCCTTTCTCCTAATGTTTTTGAGGGTCACCAGCAGGCCATCAATCATAATAATCATCAAGGGTGTGTATGATGCCCTCTTTTATGTGTAATAAAGGGTGTATTGGAGTGCCTTGTAATTTTGGGCAGCCCTTTCACTTAGTGCATAGGCTTTATGAGTGTAAGATTCCCACTACCTGAACAATTGTACCACAATGTGAATGAGGCCCTTTTATGTGATATACAGGTTGTATCGGAGTGCCTCTTCCTTATAATTTTTGGCAGCACTTGCACTTTATATACAAGTAAGTATACAGGAAAGAATGTTTGCTAATAATTTTTCCTCTAAAATCGATTTTATCTTCTGTTTTGTGCGTATTATTGTCAATCTGTAAAACTGGCGTACTACTCGGACAACATCGTTCCCTGCAGAGACCTGAGAGTCCAAGATGCATCCAGACATCCTCCCCATGCTGTTCCCGAACCATTTCAGTGGTGTTTCCATCAATTTTTGACCTTTTCCTGTGAACCTCACCCCCTCCCCATTTCAGAGCAGGGGTTGCCTGGTTTAATGCTCTGATTCTCTCATTGACTTCCATTGTGCAGAGCACCCGAGCGTCTTAAAGTCTTCTACTTGAGCACCCAAGTACTTTGGTGCTCGATCAACACTATTCTTAATCCAAAACTTGGTTTGGCTCCAACCAACAGGGAAAGTATAAGCAGGGATATACAGATGTGATGTATTCTCTTCAGCAAAGGTGATTGTCCCCGAGATGCTGATCTTGCCTCATGGTAGGTGTGCTGGCTCCTTACCACCACCATAGCCATAGATCAGGGATTCCCACCCTGCGGCCCTCCAGCTGTAGTAAAACTACAACTCTTAGCATGCCTGAACAGCCTACAGCTATTAGGGGATGCTGGGAGTTGTTGTTTTGCAACAGCTGGAGGGCCGCAGGTTGAGCATTCCGGCCATAGATAGTTTAGCATACTGAGTTTAATCAGCCGTTTCCTCTTTTTCTCATTACAGAAAACAAATTTTAATACTGAAGCTGCCAAACTGCTTATTTTGCCAGGGGAAAGCTTCGACCAGCAGAAAGGCACTGAAGGGCAAATATAGTATTTTATGACGTCTATTCAGATAAATGTAAGACACGGTTTGAGTCTGTCAGAGTGTGAGGCACATTTAGTGGGCAGGTTTTCAATCTGCATATAAGTTAAAGGGCAGGCTTATGGTCAGGGGATGTAGTCATCAGACAACCATTTTCAGTGCTGTATCTGAAAGAAAGGTTGTGGAGTGGACCTTCTCTGGCCATGGATCTCTAGATACTATTAAAACAGTTACCACTCCAGATTGAGACTACAAAAATCTCAGACATTAAAAACTGCACCACCTACGGCTTCTGCCTGGACTTTGTTCAGCTAGGATAAGATCAATGCCTTATTCTACTACATGTTTCTGAAAATAAATTAAAACTACGTTTCTATGGACACCCTTGTGCCATGTTTCTGAAAATAAATTAAAACTACGTTTCTTAAGGCTATGGACACCCTTGTGCCATAAAGATCAATAACCCCATATCTTACTGTAATGCAGCACATAATAAAATTGCATTTGTTTGTTTACTGGTATCAGCTTTGTTTCACATGCACTCAGAAATGCTCTTCTATGAGATTCACTCACTGTTCTGATGTCTCTTGGGCCTGTGTGGGTGTTTCTGTTGATTTCACATGCACCAGCTCAGCTCTGCTCCACAGCCTGCCCCCCACATCTGCAGTGTCCCACTCGTGATCATGGGCATCACAAACTAGTTTGATTGTCATATCTTATGCCTGTATGCTGTACTTCATCTCATGTCATATTCTCCCATGTCACTATGCGATTTTATGTGTAAGATCCTTTAACCACTTCAGCCCCGCTAGGTGAAACCCCCTTCATGACCAGAGCACTTTTTACATTTCGGCACTACACTACTTTCATCGTTTATCGCTCGGTCATGCAACTTACCATACAAATGAATTTTACCTCCTTTTCTTCTCACTAATAGAGCTTTCATTTGGTGGTATTTCATTGCTGCTGGCATTTTTACTTTTTTTGTTATTAATCAAAATGTAACGATTTTTTTGCCAAAAAATGACATTTTTCACTTTCAGCTGTAAAATTTTGCAAAAAAAACGACATCCATATATAAATTTTTCGCCAAATTTATTGTTCTACATGTCAATGACAGGGGGGTGATCACCCATATAGACTCCCTGATCACCCCCCTGTCATTGATCACCCCCCTGTAAGGCTCCATTCAGACATCCGCATGATTTTTTACGGATCCATGGATACATGGATCGGATCCACAAAACGCATGCGGACGTCTGAATGGAGCCTTACAGGGGGGTTATCAATGACAGGGGATGATCAGGGTGATCACCCCCCTGTCACTGATCACCCCTTCTGTAAGGCTCCATTCAGACATCCGCATGATTTTTTACGGATCCATGGATACATGGATCGGATCCACAAAACGCATGCGGACGTCTGAATGGAGCCTTACAGGGGGGTTATCAATGACAGGGGGTGATCAGGGTGATCAGGGTGATCACCCCCCTGTCAATGATCACCCCCCCTGTAAGGTTCCATTCAGACATCCGCATGATTTTTTACGGATCCATGGATACATGGATCGGATCCACAAAACGCATGCGGACGTCTGAATGGAGCCTTACAGGGGGGTTATCAATGACAGGGGGTGATCAGGGTGATCACCCCCCTGTCACTGATCACCCCCCCTGTAAGGCTCCATTCAGACATCCGCATGATTTTTTACGGATCCATGGATACATGGATCGGATCCACAAAACGCATGCGGACGTCTGAATGGAGCCTTACAGGGGGGTTATCAATGACAGGGGGTGATCAGGGTGATCAGGGTGATCACCCCCCTGTCAATGATCACCCCCCCTGTAAGGTTCCATTCAGACATCCGCATGATTTTTTACGGATCCATGGATACATGGATCGGATCCACAAAACGCATGCGGACGTCTGAATGGAGCCTTACAGGGGGGTTATCAATGACAGGGGGTGATCAGGGTGATCACCCCCCTGTCACTGATCACCCCCCCTGTAAGGCTCCATTCAGGCATCCACATGATTTTTTACGGATCCATGGATACATGGATCGGATCCACAAAACGCATGCGGACGTCTGAATGGAGCCTTACAGGGGGGTTATCAATGACAGGGGATAATCAGGGTGATCACCCCCCTGTCACTGATCACCCCTCCTGTAAGGCTCCATTCAGACATCCGCATGATTTTTTACGGATCCATGGATACATGGATCGGATCCACAAAACGCATGCGGACGTCTGAATGGAGCCTTACAGGGGGGTTATCAATGACAGGGGGTGATCAGGGTGATCACCCCCCTGTCACTGATCACCCCCCCTGTAAGGCTCCATTCAGACGTCCGCATGTGTTTTGTGGATCCGATCCATGTATCCATGTATCCGTAAAAATCATGCGGACGTCTGAATGGAGCCTTACAGGGGGGTGATCAATGACAGGGGGTGATCAGGGAGTGTATATGGGTGATCACCCGCCTGTCATTGATCACCCCCCTGTAAGGCTCCATTCAGACGTCCGTATGCTTTTTGCGGATCCGATCCATGTATCCGTGGATCCGTAAAAATCATACGGACGTCTGAACGGAGCCTGACAGGGGGGTGATCAATGACAGGGCGGTGATCAATGACAGGGGGGTGATCAGGGAGTTTATATGGGGTGATCATGGGTGATCAGGGGTTTATAAGGGGTTAATAAGTGACCGGGGGGGGGTGTAGTGTAGTGTAGTGTGGTGTTTGGTGCGACTGTACTGACCTACCTGAGTCCTCTGGTGGTCGATCCTAACAAAAGGGACCACCAGAGGACCAGGTAGGAGGTATATTAGACGCTGTTATGAAAACAGCGTCTAATATACCTGTTAGGGGTTAAAAAATTCGGATCTCCAGCCTGCCAGCGAGCGATCGCCGCTGGCAGGCTGGAGATCCACTCGCTTACCTTCCGTTCCTGTGAGCGCGCGCGCCTGTGCGTGCGCGTTCACAGGAAATCTCGCGTCTCGCGAGAAGACGCGTATATGCGTCCAGGAGGAATAAAGCAACCACCTCCCGGACGCATATACGCGTACAGCGGTCGGGAGGTGGTTAAAGAGGCCTAGTTAGGGTGCACTACACTAGTTTCTCCACTAGATGGGGGCAGTGTTACAGAATATATGTAGCTTAGCTCAGGCCTAGTTAGGGGAGTTATTTTCCTGGAGTCTAGTCAGTGAGTAGCTATGAAGTAGCTGCCTACTGGAGATAGGCCTCCTGCCTCTCTGCTCTCTCCCTGTTGGCTCCAGGGTTAAAGCCTGCAAGATTCAGCCCAGAGGTGAGAAATCTACTTGGATAGCTCGCTCCTGCGGGGTGATCAGTGATAAGCTGCAAACAGCAAGTATTCAAGGGGACTAGTATATTTTATTCAAGTCAAAGGATAGCAAACTGTTTCGCAGGCACCTTTGCAATTAGGTGCAGGACATAGCTTCCGGAATCCACACCTCAAGTTTAAATCCTGAGGACAGTTAGGCCAAATGTCAGAAAAGCACTGGAAATAGAGGTTCAAGGATTCTGAAAACCACCTTTAATTCAGGTTAGAAAAAGGCGAGAGTTGATACCAGCCTAGGACTTTTTTATACCTCAAAAGCCTAGTCTGAAGTAATAACTTTCATATATAAATATATATATATATATATATATATATATATATATATATATATATATAAAAGACAAAGAGCCTGTTTTACTTGAGGACTTACAATATCCTACCCTCATATGTATGAGAGACTGTATTTCATATCTGTTTAGAAAGGATCACCAAAACCGGAGAGGGGGAGGGGTCTGCCTTTATATAAAGTCCTGTCTAAAGCCCACAGTCCAAGAAGATATAAGTGAGGGACATGAACATGTGGAGTTACTGTAAGTAGAAATACATGAAGGCGAAAACAATAATAAATTACTAATAGGAGTTTATTATAAAGCACCTAATATACCAGAGTCCACAGAAAATCTACTACTAAACGAAATAGATGAGGCGACAAATTATAATGAGGTTCGTTATTATGGGGTACTTCAACTACCCAGATATAGACTGGGAAACTGAAACTTGTATATCTCATAAAGGAAACAGGTTCTTGGCAATAACCAAAGACAATTACCTTTCCCAACTGGTTCTGGACCGTACTAAAGAGACGGCCATACTAGACTTAGTATTAACCAATAGACCTGACAGAACAACAGACGTGCATGTTGGGGGACATCTGGGAAATAGTGACCATAAAGTACTAGCCTTCCAATTATCATTCAATAGTGTGTTTCTTAAGAGAGGAAAAAATACCTTATGTGGAATAAAAGGTTAAGGAACAAGAAGAAACCAATGTGGATAAATAGAATTGTAAAGAAAGCAATAAATGACAAAAAGAAAGCATTTAAATCACTAAACAGGAGGAAGCACTGACAAACTATAAGGAAATAAATTAATGATGTAAAAAACAAATAAAAGCAGCCAAACTAGAGACCGAGAGATTAATTGCCAAAGAGAGCAAAACTAATCCTAAAATGTTCTTCAATTATATAAATGGTAAAAGTATAAATCTGCAGGTGTTGGCCCTTTACAGATTGATAAGGGGGGAGTTGCAGAGAGCGATGAGGAGAAAGCAAAGCTATTAAATATTTTTTTCTCCACTGTATTCATTGAAGAATATAAACCGTCAGATGAAATGCAGAATGTAAAAGTAAATTCCCCATTAAATGTGCCCTGTCTGACCCAGGAAGAAGTACAGCGGCATCTTAAAAAGATTAAAATAGACAAATCGCCAGGACCAGATGGAATACACCCCCGTATCCAAAAAGAATTAGTTAATGTCATAGCCAGACCCTTATTTCTGATATTTAAGGACTCTATACTGACATGGAGTGTTCCACAGGATTGGTGCATAGCAAATGTGGTGCCAATATTCAAAAAGGGTCCAAAAACAGAGCCCAAAAACTATAGGCCGGTAAGTTTAACATCCTTCATGGGTAAACTGTTTGAAGGTTTTCTAAGAGATGCTATCTTGGAGCACCTAAATGAAAATAAACAAATAACGCCATATCAGCATGGCTTCATGAGGGATCGGTCATGTCAAACTAATTTAATACATTTCTATGAGGAGGTTAGTTCTAGACTTGACAGCGGCGAATCAATGGATGTCGTATATCTGAACTTCTCTAAAGCATTTGACCCTGTACCGCATAAAAGGTTAGTATATAAAATGAGAATGCTCGGAATGGGAGAATATTTCTGTATGTGGGTAAGTAACTGGCTCAGTAATAGAAAACAGAGGGTGTTTTTTTTAACGGTACACACTCAGCCTGGGTCACTGTCACTAGTGGAGTACCTCAGGGGTCAGTACTGGGCCCTATCCTCTTCAATATATTTATTAATGATCCTGTAGAAGGCTTGCACAGTAAAATATCAATTTTTGCAGATGATACTAAACTGTGTAAAGTAATTAAGAATGAAGAGTACAGTATACTGCTACAGATGGATATGGATAGATTGGAGGCTTGGGCAGATAAGTGTCAGATGAGGTTTAACACTGACAAATGTAAGGTTATACACATGGGTAGGAATAATGCAAGTCACCCGTACATACTAAATGGTAAAACACTCGGTAACACTGACATGGAAAAGGACCTAGAAATTTTTGTGAACAGCAAACTAAGCTGTAAATAAACTGTGTCAGGCAGCTGCTCCCAAGGCCAATAAGATAATGGTTTGCATCAAAAGGGTCATAGATCCCCGTGATGAGAACATAGTCCTACCACTTTACAAATCACTAGTCAGACAACACATGGGGAACTGTGTACAGTTCTGGTCTCCTGTGAACAAGGCAGACATAGCAAAGCTGGAGAGGGTTCAGAGGAGGGCAACTTAATTAATAACTGTAATGAGGTAACTATAGTACCCTGAAAGATTATCAACATTAGGGTTATTCACTTTAGAAAAAATATGACTGAAGGGAGAAATATATCAGGGGTCAGTACAGAGATCTCTCTTATCATCTATTTATCCGCAGGACTGTGACTGTGACGAGGGGACATCCTCTGCGTCTGGAGGAAAGAAGGTTTGTACACAAACATAGGAGAGGATTCTTTACGGTAAGAGCAGTGAGACTATGGAACGCTCTGCCTGAGGAGGTGGTGATGGTGAGTTCACTAAAAGATTTCAAGAGGGGCCTGGATGTATTTCTGGAGCGTAATAATATTATAGGCTATTGTTACTAGAGAGGGGTCGTTGATCCAGGGAGTGATCCGATTGCCTGAATGGAGTCAGGAAGGAATTTTTTCCCCTTAAAGGGAACCTGTCACTGGGATTTTGGGTATAGAGCTGAGGACATGGGTTGCTAGATGGCAGCTAGCACATCCACAATATCCAGTCCCCATAGCGCTCTGTGCTTTTATTGTGTAAAAAAAACCGATTTGATACATATGCAAATTACCCTGAGATGAGTCCTGTACGTGAGATGAGTCAGGGACAGGACTCATCTCAGGTTAATTTGCATATGTATCAAATCAGTTTTTTTTACACAATAAAAGCACACAGAGCTATGGGGACTGGGTATTGTGGATGTGCTAGCGGCCATCTAGCAACCCATGTCCTCAGCTCTATACCCAAAATCCCGGTGACAGGTTCCCTTTAAGTGGGGAAAATTGGCTTCTACCTCACAGGATTTTTTTTGCCTTCCTCTGGATCAACTTGCAGGATAACAGGCCGAACTGGATGGACAAATGTCTTATATACTATGTTATTATGTTACCATGTATTGCCAAGACGGATCCATCATTAATTCCATTAAAAGTCAATGGGGGACGGATTGTTTTTTTTTTTTTTTAGGAATTATAAAAATAAAAAAAACGAGGATGACAGGCAAATTTATAAGATTAGGCAGAGAGAGGCCAAACAAGTTATAAGAGCTTCTAAAGCACAGGCAGAAGAGAAATTAGCTCAGTCAGGGAAAAAAGGCGATAAGGCATTCTTCAGATACATAAATGAAAAAAGGAAACTAAAATAAGGAATTACCAAATTAAAAACAAAAGAAGGAAGGTATATGGAAGAAGATAAAGACCTAGCTGACTGCCTCAATGAATACTTCTGTTCAGTTTTTACAAAGAAAAATGAAGGAGAAGGACCTTGGTTAGGAAAGAAGACTAATGAATCTTTTGATGCATGTGTCTTTACAGAGGAAGAGGTTCTAAGTCAACTGTCTAAAATTAATGCAAATAAGGCTGCTTTCACACTAGCGTTCGGGTGTCCGCTCGTGAGCTCCGTTTGAAGGGGCTCACGAGCGAACCCGAACGCAGCCGTCCAGCCCTGATGCAGTCTGAATGGAGCGGATCCGCTCAGACTGCATCAGTCTGGCGGCGTTCAGCCTCCGCTCCGCTCGCCTCCGCACGGACAGGCGGACAGCTGAACGCTGCTTGCAGCGTTCGGGTGTCCGCCTGGCCGTGCGGAGGCGTGCGGATCCGTGCGGATCCGTCCAGACTTACAATGTAAGTCAATGGGGACGGATCCGTTTGAAGATGCCACAATGTGGCTCAATCTTCAAGCGGATCCGTCCCCCATTGACTTTACATTGAAAGTCTGGACGGATCCGTCCCAGGCTATTTTCACACTTAGCTTTTTTTTGCTAATATAATGCAGACGGATCCGTTCTGAACGGAGCCTCCGTCTGCATTATTATGAGCGGATCCGTTCAGAACGGATCCGCCCGAACGCTAGTGTGAAAGTAGCCTAAGTCACAGGGGCCTGATGGGATACACCCAAAGCTATTAAAAGAGCTCAGCGGTGAACTAGCAAAACTATTAACAGATTTATTTAACCAATCACTGGCAACAGGAGTCGTCCCAGAAGATTGGAAATTAGCAAATGTTGTGCCCATTCACAAGAAATGTAGTAGGGAGGAATCAGGCAACTATAGGCCAGTAAGCCTGACATCAATAGTGGGGAAATTAATGGAAACCATACTTAAGGAGAGGATTGTGGAACATCTAAAATCCCATGGATTGAAAGATGAAAAACAGCATGGGTTTACTTCAGGGAGATCATGTCAAACTAATCTTATTGATTTTTTTGATTGGGTGACTAAAATAATAGATGGAGGAGGTGCAGTAGACATAGCTTATCTAGACTTTAGTAAGGCTTTTGATACTGTCCCACATAGAAGGCTTATCAATAAAGTGCAGTCTTTGGGCTTGGCCTCCCATATTGTTGAATGGATTAGGCAGTGGCTGAGGGACAGGCAACAGAGGGTTGTAGTCAATGGAGTATATTAAGACCAAGGTCTTGTTACCAGTGGGGTACCTCAGGGATCTGTTCTGGGACCCATATTGTTTAATATCTTTATCAGCGAAATTGCAGAAAGCCTCGATGGTAAGGTGTGTCTTTTTGCTGATGACATAAAGATTTGTAACAGGGTTGATGTTTCTGGAGGGATACACCAAATGGAAAAGGACTTAGGAAAACTAGAGGAATGGTCAAAAATCTGACAACTAAAATTTAATGTTGATAAGTGCAGGATAATGCACCTGGGACGTAAAAACCCAAGAGCAGAATATAAAATCAGTGATACAGTCCTAACCTCAGTATCTGAGGAAAGGGATTTAGGGATCATTATTTCAGAAGACTTAAAGGTAGGCAGACAATGTCACAGAGCAGCAGGAAATGCTAGCAGAATGCTTGGGTGTATAGGGAGAGGAATTACCAGTAGAAAGAGGGAGGTGTTCATGCCGCTCTACAGAGCACTAGTGAGACCTCATTTGGAGTATTGTGCTCAGTACTGGAGACCTTATCTCCAGAAGGATATTGATACTTTGGAGAGAGTTCAGAGAAGAGCTACTAAACTGGTACATGGATTGCAGGATAAAACTTACCAGGAAAGATTAAAGGACCCTAACATGTATAGCTTGGAAGAAAGACGAGACAGAGGGGATATGATAGAAACTTTTAGATACATAAAGGGAATCAACAAGGTAAAAGAGGAGAGAATATTTAAAAGAAGAAAAACTGCTACAAGAGGACATAGTTTTAAATTAGAGGGGCAAAGGTTTAAAAGTAATATCAGGAAGTATTACTTTACTGAGAGAGTAGTGGATGCATGGAATAGCCTTCCTGCAGAAGTGGTAGCTGCAAATACAGTGGAGGATTTTAAGCATGCATGGGATAGGCATAAGGCCATCCTTCATATAAGATAGGGCCAGGGGCTATCCATAGTACTTAGTATATTGGGCAGACTAGATGGGCCGAATGGTTCTTATCTGCCGACATATTCTATGTTTCTATGTTTCTATTGTGTCAGATTGTGTCAGAGAAAACGGATCCGTCTTCCTCTGCATCCCAGGACGGAAAGCAAACTACAACATGTTGCGATTTGCTCTCCAGTCTGGAAATGCAACTAAACGGAACAGAATGAGTTTTGCAGCATTCCGTTCTGTTTAGTTCAGTTTTGTCCCCATTGACAATGAATAGGACAAAACTGAAGCGTTTTTTTTTTCCGGTATTGAGCCTAAAGCGGAACTTAATACCGGAAAACTTAAACGGTAGAGTACACTGGGTTTTGCTGCGCCGGACATCCTAAACGGGGGGTGGGGGTTGCAGTGCGGACGGCCATTCTGAACCGTGGGAAGGGGGTTTGGGATGGGGTTCAGGGCATGTTCCCCAGGAAGAACCACAGCATGGAAGAGGTTTATGTCTGCAGCTTGAAGCAGAGGGTCAGCGAAAATATATTAATTATCCTTTAAATTACAACCCAGTATTTTTCTTCATTTTTTCATCAACTGTGCATGAATCTTGACCTGAAAAATTAGTAAATGCTGTCATCAATATTTGCCACCAGAATGTCTGCTTTGTCAGGGTACGGTTAGCATTGGGCTCTATATAACTTTATATGCACTTTCTATGTGTCTAATTGTTGATCTAAATGTACAATACTTTTATGTGCACTCGCAATTTATTTTGGACCTAAATTACCTATTGTTTAAATAATAGTCTTTATGTTAATAAAGTTTTTTTTATTTATGGTAATTTTTAATTTAAATTTGCCTTGTCCCTATCTACATTTAAAAAGAACATTTGGCCACAGTTTTTTTTAATGTGTTGTATTTAATCATGGATATTTAAAGCAAATCTATCATCAAATACCTTGGAATAAATACAGCTAACATGAGAGATGTGGGCAGTGGATCACTGTTAAAAGTTAATTGTTTGCAAAAAGTTATTTGTTTTAATTGAATGTTCTCACTTAACTGTCTATGCACTATGTATTCCAAATAATTGTGTATGGACATAAAACTGTTAACACTGGCAGTTTTGGTAGGATGCCCCAGCCTCCTGGTTAGTTAGTCTTAGCTTATCAAAGCTGGAGACAAGACTTACATGTGTGAACTCCTGACAAGCAGGCCCAAAGAAAAGCCTCATCCAGGAAGCACTATTCCTGAGACTCCACAGCTGAGAACTGAGAGACTAGTCCTGAGAGAAAGAGAACAAACATCTACAGAATGTTTAGAACCATCAATCCCATGCTGGATTCAGACAGTAAGGTACTGCTTGTTTGTGGCAATAAGACTACTGTTTGTGGAACAGGTTAATTGCCTCCAGCACCCACCAGACTTTGAGACAGACTTGCCATCAAAATATAAAATCTGCACCCCTCAGCCTGAGAATTGCAGAAGGAGTAAATGAGAATGGAATTGGACGCCTGTGGTTACTTTAGAAGATTGCAAAGTGTGTTTGGAGTGAGTCTCCGGGAGGACGATTTCAGAACTGTGCCTTTAGTGCTGTATGAAATACTACTCCCACTATCTATTCAGTAAAGAAATACTTTTTTTATTGTAACCAAACGGCCTGGTCATTGACTAACCAGCCCTGCACCTCCTGTCTTGCACCCTGCCAACCGGACACCATCAAGGGCACCCCACCTATCACTCGGTGACATCCTCCATTTACTGCTTCATGGCCCAGGGAGTGCCAGAGTGAGGACAGCCACCGTAAACCACTACTATTCCTATCTGTGCCACCACTACCTCTTCACAGCTCTACACTGCCTGGCCATGTCACTCGGCCACCCTCGTTGCACCAAGGGGCTAAGTTGCATAATATGAAATCGCTTATAGCTCTGGATTCAGACCACCTATCAACAAGACTTATCCAGGTAGATATTGTAGGAAAAGGTTTGGTTGGTTGCTGTGTCTGTTGCAAAGCAATTGCCTCAACAGGACTGTAATAAAAATTTGTATTATTTGTAAAATATTATCATGTTATCAAGTCCAGAGGCACATGGACACTGATGCCTAATATGATGTGCATATCACCATGACAAGTAAATATTCGTATCTACAGAGAAAGACAATAAACTATTTTCGGGATTTACCTGTTTTTCTACCCGTAATTTCCCTTTTACTTGGGACAGCAATAGACATTTTTATATCCAGCTTTGATGTCAACCTGAACGATGCTCCCAACTATCCTCCCGCAGCGAGTCCGCATCTCAGCACCCGGCCTAACCTCCCAGCACTGACGGGATTCACCTAGCACTATATTGATTTATGATGCTATGATTCCCTTACAATTCTGGAATGTATTGGATAACACTGGCAGCATTATACCAGTGTTATCCGATACATTCCAGAACTCTTAGGCCCCTTTCACACGGGCGAGCTTTCCGTGCGGGTGCGATGCGTGAGGTGAACGCATTGCACCCGCACTGAATACCGACCCATTCATTTCTATGGGGCTGTGCACACGAGCGGTGATTTTCACGCATCACTTGTGCGTTGTGTGAAAATCGCAGCATGCTCCTCTTTGTGCGTTTTTCACGTAACGCAGGCCCCATGAAAATGAATGTGGTTGCGTGAAAATCGCATGCATCCGCAAGCAAGTGCGGATGCGGTGCGATTTACACGCATGGTTTCTAGGTGACAGTCTATTCACTGTATTATTTTCCCTTATAACATGGTTATAAGGGAAAATAATAGCATTCTGAATACAGAATGCTTAGTATAATAGTGCTGGAAGGGTTAAAAAAAAAGTTAACCTGTGGTGATGTCAGATCACATGCTCCATCACCATGGTGATGGACCATGTGATTGGAGCATGTGATCTGACATCACCACAGGTCATTCAGCCCACAGCTAAAGAAGAGATCAAGAGGAGAAGGTGAGTTAACTTTTTTATTTTTTTTAACCCCTCCAGTACTATTATACTCTGCATTCTGTATTCAGAATGCTATTATTTTCCCTTATAACCATGTTATAAGGGAAAATAATACAATCTTCAGAACATCAATCCCAAGCTCGAACTTCTGTGAAGAAGTTCGGGTTTGGGTACCAAACATGCGCGATTTTTCTCACGCGAGTGCAAAACGCATGACAATGTTTTGCACTCGTGCGGAAAAATCGCGCATTTTCCCGCAATGCACCCGCCTCTTATTCGGGCAAAAAACATGACGCCCGTGTGAAAGAGGCCTAAGGCAAGATGAGACACAGACCCGATCACCTCCCGGCCCGGAAACAGCATAGAGCTCCGCTGTTTCAATAGCTCTCATTGTCGTGCATAAGAGCTGCACAAACAGTGTAGTACAGAAAGCTATAGGGAAACAGTGTTATGTGTTGTTGTGCTATGCTGTTTCTATAGCTCTCGTGCAATGCAAAGAGAGCTATTGAAATATTGGTGCTCTATGTTGTTTCTGGGCCGGGCCTTAGTAATTGCGAAATGAGACAATCCCTTCAATGAAATGTCTCACTATGCTGGACATACCCTTGTTCCTTACCTGCATGCTGCCAGTCACAATATCTTTAATGAAGCCAAGAAAATAATGTATGTAAGGAACACCAGGTGTTTTATGGGTTTTCATTTTTACATTTCATGAGTTTTAATTTTGGAGGCATTTTATATTTTCTATATGTGATTTTCCTTTGCAGTTTTTTTTTGGGGCCCTCCCAACCCACCCGATCTGCAATCATTTAAATTATATTAATTACCCCTCCCCTCCAGTCCTGAGTTTTCCCCACCCCCATGATGCTTTTTTTTTTTTTTTACTCCTGAGCTTCGGTTCACTTGCTTATCAGCCGACTCAGCAAGTGAATTGAAGATTTAATTCATGAATCGGTTCTTTTGAATGAACTGATTCAAATGAACCAATTCATTTAAAAGATTCTAACTTCCCATCACTATATGAAATACAATAGACAACCACACAAAGGCAATATGCCAAAAGTCGGGTATGTGCAAGCCAACAATCTATCCATGAAACAGATGCAGTCAGCATACCTTACAATGGCAGCCATGTGCACTATGAGACATTCAAAACCAGCTCTCATCTGACGGAGAGCCAGTAAGTCTCAAAGTTGCTTCATAACTGTTGGATGGCTTGGGTGGACCTGCGCCACTGGCAGATCCGGGGGGGGGGGCAACGCCACCCAGAGCTGGCGGCGTGGCCTTGCTCAGAAGTGGGGGGCAGCAGCGGGGCACAGAGAGATGAGCGCTTCCATTGTGGAAGGGCTCATCTCCATAGTCATCTGTATCGCTGTCCTCAAGACAGCGATAAAGATAACTGTGGTGAGGCAGGGGAGGGAGAGGCGTGTCCCTTTCCCTTCCTCTGATAGGCTGCAGGCACTAGGCACCTATGGCACCTATCAGAGGCCGCAGGCACTAGGCACCTTTTATACTGGCACCTATCAGAGGCCGACGCAGGCGGCGCGATGACGCCGTCACGCCGCCTGAGTTGTACAGAGCGGGACACAGGCCGGAAGAGGTCTGCATCGCATCGCTGTGTCATGGAGGTAAGTATAAGTGTTTTTTTTTATTTTTATATATACTATACTTTTACTGGCACATTGGGGGGCTGTTATTACTGGCACATTGGGGAGGGGCTGTTATTACTGGCACATGGGGGGGCTGTTATTACTGGCACATGATAGGGGGCTCTTATTACTGGCACATGATTGGGGGGTTACTCTTGTTACTGGCACATGATGGGGGCAGTGCTTTTACTACTGGAACATAATGGGGGGAGTGCTTTTATAACTGGCACATTATTGGGGGCACTTATTACTGGCACATTGTTGGGGGCACTATAGGGGCATCTACTAAGGCTACAAAGAAGGGGTATTTTATATGGGGGCTCTGTACAGTAGAATTTTATACTGGGACACATTATGGTGGGTACTATGGGGAAGGGGGAGAGGAGTACTATGGGGTCATCTACGGGGGGCACTAAGAAGGGGTATTTTATACTTGCAAATTATGGGGGACACTCAGGGCATCTACTGGGGCATTTTATACTGGTACATTATGGGGGACACTAGGAGGAAGGGGGAGAGGAGCACTATGGGGGCATTTACTGGGGGCACTATATAGGGGTATTTTATACTGGCACATTATGTGGGCACTATTGGGACATTAGTTCAAATGGGGGCATTACAAGGGGGTATTTTTTGCGCTGTCATAATATAAGGAGAATTATTTCTACTGGGGGGATCTTTATTATTTCCCCATGGTATGACCCCCTAGTAGCATCACCAGCCTTTCCCTGCTCTGCTATCCCTCTGCCCCTGCTCCAAATCCTTATTATGAAATTTTTCTCAGGATAAAACACATCAGCTCCGCCGAGCCCCCGGCCAAAGTGTTGAAGTGGCGTCCGAGATCCCCAAGGGCCAAACCAAGTAATTGTAAGTCTTCATGTGAAATATGTTTGTTATACACATATAGCCTACACTGTGCCACACAATATACAGTATACCTCTACACTGTGTAGTCTGTTCTATAAGCACCATTGTTTTGTGGCGGCGGATAGAAAATAATCTGAAAGTGCCCCTCCCGAGACCAGGCTTTGGATCCGCCACTGACCTGCGCACCTAGATGATTATCATTAGGGTGACAAAAAGTTTTCTGATTTTTCTAACATAATATTCAATAACCTTTCTATACAGTTTTACCATGTAAACTAATTTTCATAATCGTGGGCAAATTAACTGAATCTGCTTGTTTTTCAGCTGAAACACCATTCGCATAGAAAATTTGCTATAAAAATTCATTATTAGAATATTCGCGATTAACACTACTCATGAACAGCGCCATTTATTGGATTCATAGTCTTATGACAAGACTTTGAATCCAATAGATGGCGCTGTTCATGACTCATGAACAGCTCCATCTATTGGTTTTATAGTCTTTTTTTTAATCCACTTTATGTTGCACGACACATGTCGCCGTGTAACCCTAGTGTTAATTTTCTTGTACTGGGTGGTGGTGGCCCTATCTTATTTTGCAATGGGTCCATATAAATAATTTTTTAAGTAACATTTGGCTCCAGAGTGTATAAGAAATGTCAGAAATGACACGAAAATGCAGGTAAATGCTGTGCGAAACCAGCCTAAAAAGTGTTCTCAGTGCTTGAGTGAGGCTGCTGGTTGCTGCTGTAGTGTATGTGTGAGCAGAAGAAGCATGTTTACTATATACAATACTGAAACCAAAGCCGTCAAGGGGGTTTCCTGGTATTGAATTATAAACAAAATATAACATGAGAAAATCCCTTGAATCAATCATCTGAGTAAGATTCACAGCAGAAAACTCACAAGCTTTGCCAGTATAACTAATGCAATGATAATCAGTCCTGCACCCAATTAATTCCTGTGTCTGCATTACTTCTATTTCACTCCCTGGAGAGGCTGATGGATAAAAAACTGGTTTTACTACAGAATAATGCAAAGTGAATTATCCCTGGTTGATGTTAATCAATAGGCCTTAGCAGACCCTGAAATGTTTAATGAAGATTCCTTGGATACACAATTAAGTGGACAAATTGAGGAGGAGCCCTCGCAGCTTTGATTGGTGTTCTGGATCAATGGCTTTTTATCAGTGCTGATGAGCTACGAGGAGGAGGGAATGATAGTGGAGGAACGGGCGCTCCTTGTCACTTGTCTAATTTAAAAACAGCGTGACTCCAGCAATGAAACACTACAGGGAAGACATAAAGTCTGGAAAAAAACATAAAACAAGAGAAAAAGTGCAAGTGAAGGTAGGACAAGATGGTTCAAGAGCGCCTTTTGAAATGTTTGTCAGCATATGCCAAGCACATTGCACCAAAGACTACATGCCATTACAAAAAAAAACTGCCGTATGCTTTGCTGTTTTACTGTAGTTATAGAGCTTTTTCAAATCTGCCATGTCTAGGCTATTCCTGCTGCTTTATATAGACGTGAGCACTTATATGTATTTTGGAAGGTCATGCATGGATCAACAGATGTCTGCAAAGAAGAAAAGTGAGGGCAGTAAAAAAAACTCTTGTCATGATTACCAGTGTGCACAGCTTCAACACCTGCCGTTCCAAGGCCAACACTAGTTCCCTAGCTAGTTAGGGCTCATGCACACAAACTTATTTTTTTTCCCATATCCATTCCATTTTTTTTTTGCGGCCTGTATGCGGAACCATTCACTTCAATGGGGCCACAAAAAAACAGAAATTACTCTCTGTGCATTCAGTGTCCGTATGCATGGTCGTTCCACAAAAAAATAGAACATGTCCTATTATTGTCCTCATTGCGGACAAGGATGGGACTGTTCCTTCCATTCCGCAACATGCGGAATGCGAAACACCCACCGGTTGTGTGCATGAGCCCATAGGCTAGATTTGCATCTGCATTTCTTCTAACCTTTGATTTCACCTTTATTGAATTACAAATCCATCTTGGAACACAGCAATATAGTAACATAGTAAGGCCTGATTCAGGTTGCCATTCCCAATGGTCATATGTCATTCAGTGTGGATGTCCAAATGGCTTCCATTTTCTTACACTTGATTGTATGAGTCTCAGATGGAAAATGGACAAGAAAAGTGCATGCTACATCCATGTGCTGTGCACACGAATCGCTCATGGACTGAAAATAGTATAAATTAGGCCTAAATTTGAAATAAATATACTAGTTTGTCAACTCCAAGCAAAAGAAGTAACCCCAATATGATAGTCTTCAGTAGCCATACATGAGCGGAAACAATTCCCGTAAAAGGATTTTCTGAGATTTAAATACTGATGACCTATCCTCTGGATAGGTCATCAGTATCTGTTCGGTGGGGGAACAGATACTGGGACCCCTGTTTGAGAAGGCACCGGCGCTTCTCCATGCTCACCAAGCACAGAGTTGTACATTGTGGCTCTGCTTGGTATTGTAGCTCAGCCCCATTCACTCCAACGGGGCTGAGCTGCATCTAAGTGTTGTCTCATCACTGGGCCTAGGGAAAGCAGTGAACGCCTTCTCAAACAGCTGAGGGTAGGTCATCAGTATTTAAGTCTTGGAAAACCCCTTTAAAGGAGTTGTCTCACTTCAGCAACTGGCATTTATCATGTAGAGAAAGTTACTACAAGGCACTTACTAATGTATTATTATCCATAGTGTCGCCTTTGTTGGCCTGATACATTTTTCCATTGCATTATACACTTCTCATTTCCATGGTAACGATCACCCTGCAATCCAGTAGTGGTGCCCGTGCTTGTACACTATAGGAAAAGGGAGTGCGCATAGGATGGAACCTTTTCCTACAGTGTGCAAACACGACCACTGCTGCTGGATTACAGAGTGGTCATAACCATGGAAACGAGCAGTGTATAATGTGATGGAAAAATGAATGAAGCCAGAAAAGGAGACAATATGGACAACCACAATACATTAGTAAGTGCCTTGTATTAACTTTGTCTACATGATAAATTACATTTTCTGAAGTGAGACAACCTCTTTAATTCCCTGGTTCAATGGGCCATCTTAATACTTTTTTTTATATATGCAGAAAGACATCCAGAATCCTTTTCAAATCATGTAACTAATCAACCATAAGGTGAATGGCATACTTGTTTTATCCATCTCCCTTTAAGGATTCTTCAGTGAATATCCTACATTTTTGTTTGTAATCCAAATAACATATGCTCTGGAGAAAACTTGTGCTGAGCCCCGTCTCTGCAGGTACCCCAAAAACATGGCCTAGTTCTATCCTATATGTTTAAGGCATATTGATCAAGGCTCAAACAAAGGTGGCACAGCCAATATTTACACATACTGGGATTGGTCTCACTGGAAGCCATCTAAACGACATGTATGATTTTGTGGGAGAGGAGAAAACTTTGTTCAAACTAAACACAATAAAAACAAAAAATTATATAATACATTTTAATATTATCAATATGAGGTCAAACTCTAGCAGCAGCTTTGTCTCCCTCTATCTAGTAGAGAACACATGCCTACCAGTCTGAGCCAAATGGGCATGGGTATGATAGGATCGGGAGTGATAGCTATCAGCCAAATGGGCGTTTTTGTGTATGACCGGCCTAAAAAGGCTGTTTACAGATTATGGACGGGTATAGCAGAACTGACTTGCATTGTAATCTACTATATATATTCAATTTCCTGCTATGTTTTACATTACATATGATACTTTACGAGTTCTGCACATCACATATGAACTTAATATTCATATCAAAGAAATGCTTATAAGTTATAACCAGACAACACTAATGAATAATCTTTTAATTACAAGTCAGTTTAAGAACTTGGCCTCCATGCAGCGCCATGTAGCCTGAGACTAGCTCAGCAGCCATTTGTTGTGGTGGGTTTCTACATGTGCATTTTGTGCATTGTAGGCAATTTCACATAATTATTTTTTGCTTATAAATATTTCCATGAATTCAGGGATGACATTGGGAGACATCTGTTCTTGTACGGCAGATGCAAGTTTGGCCGAATTGTCTGAGACGATGCTCTGCTTTCACGACTTTGATGAATATTCTTTGTTGTCTCAATAATATGTCATCTATGAATTCATTTGTAACTACATAAGACAATTCTTCTTCATATCTAGAATTTATCTCTATCCAGGTGTATAGCACAAGGAAATTGAAATGTCATTGCAATGTCATTTAAAGGTTTAGTTCAGACAGAAAAAAGGTCAGTTTTTTTCTAACAGTGCTATTTTTGTCCATGGTCTGCATCTGGTAACAATTCAGGCCTTACTGCATGGTGCAGGCACCATACCCCTTCATTCAGGTGCTAATAAGTATATGAGGGGAGGGGTAATGTAGTAAAATGGTTGGGATTAAGAGTTCTGAACTCTGCTCCAGTTCCCTGCCTCCTTCTGGGTGGAGTGGCAGGGAATAGTGTTGCTCGAGCACCCGAGCACAATGAAAGTCAATGGGAGAATCCTAGCGTTAACCAAGCACCCCCTGCTCTGAAGAGGGGAGGGTGTCTGGTTCATAGGAAAAGGTCAGAAATTGATGGAAACACCACTGAAATTGTTTGGGAACAGAATGGGGAGGATGTCTGGATGCATCTTGGACTCCCAGGTCGCTGCTGGGAACGATGCTGTCTGAGTAGCCACTTTTACAGACTGACAATAATACATACCAAACCGAAGATAAAATCGATTTTAGAGGATACATTGCTAGGAAACATTCTTTCCTGTATATTTACTTGTAGGCACTCGATAAAACCGAAAAATAATGATTGATGGACTGCAGGTGACCCTCTAAAACATTAGGGGTGAGGAGAGCCTGCTGCTGAGCTGACCATCTAAAAAATATTGTGGGCAAGGGCCTGCTGCCGAGCTGACCTTCTAAAATAAATTGTGGGCGAGGGCCTGCTGCTGAGCTGACCATCTAAAACAATTTGTGGGTGAGAGCTGCAGAGCTGACCATCTAAAGATTTAGGGGCGAGGGTCTGCTGCTGAGCTGACCCTCTAAAAGATTATGGTTGAGGGCCTGCTGGTGACCCTCAAAAACATTATGGGTGAGGGCCCGCTGCTGAGCTGACCCTCTAAAACATTAGGAGTGAGCGCAGCCTAATAAGCATGCTAACATGATTAAGGAGGACGAGAAAAGGGAGATTGAACCATGTACCCTTTTTGTAATTTCTGGTGGAACAGGCACTCTATTACCTGGAACTGATGATAAAAAAAATGTATTTCAAACAATTAAATCCACGATTAAAAGTTTCTAAAATATATATAAAATATATAAAGCTATACATATAGGACATTACAAGCTGGGTGTATTCCAAAAGACACCTCCCAGTAGGGCTGTGTGTTTGGGAGTAGAAACAGCAGGCAAGGTATGTCGAGGTACTGTAAGAAAGCAATCGGGGGATAAAAACAATAAACTAAAAAAAATACCAAAAATATAGTGGGTTATTAATCCTGCAAACCCTTATCGGATATTGGAGCATCAATCAATATAGCGTTAGTAAGGATAAGTAAATAATGTCCCAATAATCCACCTTTACATGATAGTCATTGTGCCACTTATCTGCATAATGCAAAAGAACAAGATGGAATATACAGTCAGATCCATAAATATTGGGACATTGACACAATTGTAAAATTTTTGGATCTATACACCACCGCAATGGATTTGAAATGAAATGAACAAGATGTGCTTTAACTGCAGACTGTCAGCTTTAATTTGAGGGTATTTACATCCAAATCAGGTGAACGGTGTAGGAATTACAGTTTGCATATGTGTCTCCCACTTATTAAGGAACCAAAAGTAATGGGGCAATTGACTTCTCTGTTCCATGGCCAGGTGTGTGTTATTCCCTCATTATCCCAATTACAATGAGCAGATAAAAGGTCCAGAGTTCATTTCAAGTGTGCTATTTGCATTTGGAATGTGTTGCTGTCCATTCTCAAGATGAGATCCAAAGAGCTGTAACTATCAGTGAAGCAGGCCATCATTAAGCTGAAAAAATAACACAAACCCATCAGAGAGATAGCAAAAACATTAGGCGTGGCCAAAACAACCGGTGAGCTCAGCAACATCAAAAGACCCAGAAGACGACGGAAAACAACTGTGGTGGATGACCGAATAATTCTTTCCCTGGTGAAGAAAACATCCTTAACAACAGATGGCCAGATCAAGAACACTCTCCAGGAGGTAGGTGTATGTGTGTCAAAGTAAACAATCAGGAGAAGACTTCACCAGAGTGAATACAGATGGTTCACCACAAGATGTAAACCATTGGTGAGCCTCAAAAACAGGAAGGCCAGATTAGAGTTTACCAAACGACTGTCAGTGCATAAGCATGCCAGCACACCAGCCATTCTGACCAGTGTGCCCGAGGAGCCACTTCTTTCCAGGTCCGTCCCCCACTGAGACAATTGGATGTTTTGGCTGGTGCCATCCTCATCATTGTCCTCTTGCTCTCCCACCTAGGGGTAGTGGTAGCTCCTCATCCTCCATGGCAGATTTTCTTTGTGTGCCCCCCAACAGCTATAGGGCAGACAGCAAGCTCTTCTTCCGCTGTGATGTGCCTTTTGTGGGAGCCAGCCCCATAATATGGTGGGAGGGATCAAAAGGACCTTGCCATGTTGCTGGGGTGCTGCCTCACCCTGTCAAAAAAAACATTGACCCAGTGGGCCTTGACAGACATGTACTGTCCCTGCCCACAACAGTTGCGTCAGGTGTCCACCATGGAGTGCAGTTCAATGCGAAGTGAGAATTCTCTGACATATAAGAGTACAAGGCTCTACTACAATGGTACTACAACGACTGCACCGCCAGTAACTTGGCCAAGGGAGTTGTTCAACTTGTAGGCAAGCTAATTGCTGGTGGAGATTTTTTTTTTCATGACTAAACGTTCCGTTATAGATGTCTCACAATGGAACCGAGGACAAGGAGTAATCTTAGCAGAAGAAAAAGGTGGTGATGATGATGATGACATAGATACTGTACTGCTTGGGAATGCAGGTTGGCTGCCATAAAGAGGACCAGGAACAGAAGGACAGACTTGTCCCAATTGGGAATGCTGGCTAGTTGTATTTTCCAAAAGGATCCAATGATGCCACATCATGTATTGAAAAAGACCTCTGGTATCTATAATTGTGTTTAAATGGCCATGGCTTATTTTAATCCTGCATATTTTGCACACCGCTGTGGTTTTGTGTGTCCGCTTTGTGGAGAAAAATTGCCATACAGGATTTGCTAGCACACAGCTACAGGCAACCAAACTGTGCTTAGCTCTGGCACAGTTTAGACCTAACACACCAACTGTTTCAGCGGTATAACCAGACCTCAAAGCAGAAATTGCTCTAGCTGTTTGGAGGTACGTGGCCTCTGATGTTGCCTCTTCTTCAGCACCCCTATCTGGCTTCCAGGTCCTGTCCAGCAGAGGTCCTGTCCTCACCCTCCCTGCTGCTTTTATCAAACTGTGAGATATCATGGTGGGCTCCTGAGCCCCCCTTCTTTGCTCTGCATTTTCCAGACTCCCACTGTCGCTGTCCCCACCACCAATGCCATGGCTACAGGTGCCCCTTTTACCAAAAGCATCATTACAGGTATGCCTGGGGTCACTAGCCTCTTCCCTAACCTCCTGCTCAGGGCAGCCCAAATGGTGCGGGCTCTCACACAAGTCATCAACATGGAGACTCTCTTAAATATCTGCCATAGGGCATGGTTGGGTTTTCTTGCCACTTCTTAGGAAAAAGGAAGGCGCCCCTCTAGGAAGGGGGCAGTGAAGACTGGGAGGACTCCACTGAAAACCTACTTTAAAGCTGCATGGAGGAGGAGCAGGAGGAACGCTGTGACCTCTGACTGCATGGCACGGTGTTGGACTCTGAGGTCACCACCATGTCATCCTACTGTGACTAAGAGGAGGAGTGAGCCACCCAATCCACAATCTCATCCTCTCTTTCCTCAACTATAATATTGCACCTTTCCAAAGCCAGCAGGGACAACTGCTGCCTACTTCTACTATCACTACTTCTGATCGTCATAGATGGTGCTGCTACTACCCACATTTTGGCTCTGGGTCTTTCATTTGGAACCCTTCCATAGCCTGGACATCAGATAATGTTGTGGACCTGTATCTTAGTGTAGTAAACATGTATATATGCTGCTAGTTTAAATATAATTGACAACCCCTCCCCAAAAAATGTTTTTAATAAAAAATTTGGGAAACAGCTTTGGGTCTAAATTTGTTAGCACTCTTGTGTGCTACCCTATTGTATATATGCAGCTGGTTTGAATATAATCAGTCCCCAATAAAAAAAAAAAATGATTGGAAATATGTTTGTGAACACAGAAATAAAGGAAAACTGATTTGTAATTCCTCACAGATTCTTTTGCGTGCTGGCCTGTGTATTGGTGTTTATCATCTATATGCTGGTTTGATAAAATGTAAGTCCCAAAAAACATTTAACTTCCAACCATGCTGTACCTTGTGTTTTGTAGTAATCACTTATATATGCTGGTTTAATTACATTTAACAATCCCCAAAAATGTAAATTCCAACCGTGTGAAATCTGAAAATACACAAATGGATGATTGAGGCATGATGCTCATTTTCAGCTTAACACACACAGGTAGATTGCTGCCACACCGTGGGTATTGCTGCAGTATTCACGTATAAATGCTGCTTAATTAAATTGAAAGCACCTCCAAAAGAAAAATTTAATTGCGACCGTGTGGAAACTGAAAATACATAAATGGATGATTGAGGCGTGACACTCAATTTCAGCTTAACATACACAGGCAGGTTGCTGCCACAGTGGGTATTTCTGCAGTAATCACGTATATATGCTGCTTAATTAAATTGAAAGCACCCACCCCGAAAAAAATGTTTTACTCCGATCGTGTGGAAACTAAAAATACATAAACTGGATGAGGCGTGGCGCTTAATTTCAACTTTTTCTATATAATAATTGCCGAAGTAAGAACTCCCCTTTAGCATACACAGATTGCTGTGTATTGCTGCAGTAATTATGTATACATACATACATATATATATATATATATATATATATACACAGTACAGACCAAAAGTTTGGACACACCTTCTCATTCAAAGAGTTTTCTTTATTTTCATGACTATGAAAATTGTAGATTCACACTGAAGGCATCAAAACTATGAATTAACACACGTGGAATTATATACATAACAAAAAAGTGTGAAACAACTGAAAATATGTCATATTCTAGGTTCTTCAAAGTAGCCACCTTTTGCTTTGATTACTGCTTTGCACACTCTTGGCATTCTCTTGATGAGCTTCAAGAGGTAGTCACCTGAAATGGTTTTCACTTCACAGGTGTGCCCTGTCAGGTTTAAAGGGAACCTGGCACCAGTTTTATGGTGTCCTAACTAAGGGCAACATAAATAAGTGACTGATTGTCTTAGCAAAATGCTGGGTCACTTTCTTTAATTGACCCAGTCAATCTGCCAACATCTTGTATTGAAAAGCTCCAGCTGATAATGATGAGTCATGAATATTCATGAGCTCCTGACTCTCCCCGCCCACCTGCTGCTGAGTGACAGTTTGTTTCCATAGGAATCAGCAGCAGGTGGGCAGGGGAGTGGCTATAGCTCTGAATTAAATATACGCTGGACTCGATGACCTCACGCCGGACTCGAATCAGCTCATTAGCATGCGGCATGCGGCATCTTTGTGTGTATATTATGAGGTAACCATCTGTCACACCAGTAAGTGAATACATCTAAGGCACTTTTTAGTAGTTAATGATTGTATATAATTAGTTAGATTATAATCAAATATCCACATGACAGGTTCCCTTTAATAAGTGGGATTTCTTGCCTTATAAATGGGGTTGGGACCATCAGTTGCGTTGTGGAGAAGTCAGGTGGATACACAGCTGATAGTCCTACTGAATAGACTGTTAGAATTTGTATTATGGCAAGAAAAACGCAGCTAAGCAAAGTCGAGTGGCCATCATTACTTTAAGAAATGAAGGTCAGTCAGTCTGAAAAATTGGGAAAACTTTGAAAGTGTCCCCAAGTGCAGTCAAAAACCATCAAGCGCTACAAAGAAACTGGCTCACATGCGGACCGCCCCAGGAAAGGAAGACCAAGAGTCACCTCTGCTGCGGAGGATAAGTTTATCCGAGTCACCAGCCTCAGAAATCGCAGGTTAACAGCAGCTCAGATTAGAGACCAGGTCAATGCCACACAGAGTTCTAGCAGCAGACACATCTCTAGAACAACTGTTAAGAGGAGACTGTGTGAATCAGGCCTTCATGGTAGAATATCTGCTAGGAAACCACTGCTAAGGACAGGCAACAAGCAGAAGAGACTTGTTTGGGTTAAAGAACACAAGGAATGGACATTAGACCAGTGGAAATCTGTGCTTTGGTCTGATGAGTCCAAATTTGAGATCTTTGGTTCCAACCACTGTGTCTTTGTGTGACGCAGAAAAGGTGAACAGATGGACACTACATGCCTGGTTCCCACCGTGAAGCATGGAGGAGGAGGTGTGATGGTGTGGGGGTGCTTTGCTGGTGAAAACTGTTGGGGATTTATTCAAAATTGAAGGCATACTGAACCAGCATGGCTACCACAGCATCTTGCAGCGGCATGCTATTCCATCCGGTTTGCGTTTAGTTGGACCATCATTTATTTTTCAACAGGACAATGACCCCAAACACACCTCCAGGCTGTGTAAGGGCTATTTGACCATGAAGAAGAGTGATGGGGTGACCTGGCCTCCACAGTCACCAGACCTGAACCCAATCGAGATGGTTTGGGGTGAGCTGGACCGCAGAGTGAAGGCAAAAGGGCCAACAAGTGCTAAGCATCTCTGGGAACTCCTTCAAGACTGTTGGGAGACTTCATCAAGAGAATGCCAAGAGTGTGCAAAGCAGTAATAAAAGCAAATATTTTCAGTTGTTTCACACTTTTTTGTTATGTATATAATTCCACAATTGTTAATTCATAGTTTTGATGCCTTCAGTGTGAATCTACAATTTTCATAGTCATGAAAATAAAGAAAACTCTTTGAATGAGAAGGTGTGTCCAAACTTTTGGTCTGTACTGTATATATATATATATATATATATATATATATATATATATCCATAATAATAAATGCCCTGTGTGCTTGCTCAGCCACAGTGCCAGCAGTCTCAGCCAGCAGTCAGTGCCAGCCATCTCAGCCATCAGTCAGTGCCACCAATCATAGTGCCAGCAGTCTCAGCCACCAGTCTCAGCAACCAGTCAGTGTCAGCAGTCTCAGCCGCAGTCAGCAGTCTCAGCCACAGCCAGCACTGTGCCAGCAGTCTCAGCCACAAGCCACAGCCAGCAGTCTCAGCCACAGCCACCAGTCAATGCCATCAATCTCAGCCACAGCCACCAGTCAGTGCCAACAATCTCAGCCACAGCCAGCACTCAGTGCCAGCAGTCTCAGCCCCAGCAGATAATCAATGCCACCAGCCACACACACCAGTCAGAGCCACAGCCATCAGTCAGTGCAAGCAGTCTCAGCCACCAGTCTCAGCTATAGCCACCAGTCTCAGTCACCAGCCAGTGCCAGCAGTCTCAGCCACAGCCACCAGTCACAGTGCCAGCAGTCAGTCTCAGCCATCAGTCAGTGCCACCAGCCACAGTGCCAGCAGTCTCACTCATTACTCTGTTCCACCAGCCAAAGCCACCAGTCACAGTGCCATCAGTCTCAGCACCACCAGTCAGTGCCAGCCGTCTCAGCCATCAGTCAGTGCCACCAGCCACCAGTCTCAGCGCCAGCAGTGTCAGCGATACAATGTGGTTAAGATCCCTTATCATTTAATGTAGATTGTTCCTACTAATGTTTATGCACTACTTTTCTATCACCCGTTATTGCAACAAGCTTAATGTCTAGTGTATATGTATATTTATATAGTGGACTCTTCTATTTAGCTCACTGGTCAAAGCAAGTCCAATGTTATAGAGACTCAGACAGACTTTAAGGTTTCAAATTGCAGTCCTTTTAGGCATGTATTGTCAGCGTAAACAAGCAGCACATGTACAGGATGCATGGATCAAAAAGAAAACATAACATAAAGAAACTCCTGCTCGTCCGAGCACTAACTAGAGAGTAACATCCCTGAGTGTCCCAAATACAACAGAGTAACACCAACCTGTACCTTCTGCTCACACACAGAGCCAGGGCTGTCTTTAATGTGTGGCAGCTGCCCCAGGCCCAGTTGATCTGGGGGGGCCCAAGGCAGCTGCCACTTGAGTCCCACATGCCTCTGCACACAAATTCAATGACATCGAGAGGCGTGCCACGGTCACTGCGTCTGCGCCGTGCAATTTACTGTCACACCCGATATGAGTGCTATTTTCTGTAGTACTATTCTCATCAGTTTAATCCCTGTTATGTCCCATATATAAAACAAAATTTAGACCGGGTATCTTCGACTGCCTTCACAGTGACAGAGCAAACTCGGATACACCAAACTGAATTGATTTTAGGAACCGGGAGATGGAAAAAGCAGCTTGGTCGGTCCTCTTACTCCCAAGTTGGGGCACTGCGCGTGCACGGAGCAATGTGCTGTGACACCCTATATGAGTGCTGTCTTAACTAGTCCTATTCCTATCAGTTTAATCCCTGTTACGTCCCCTATCCGGGGATGTGTATCGAATTGATTAACCATTGTCGAATTAAAGAAACATTACGACATCCTGGAATAATTTAGTTCTGAGCTTTGTACTTGATTTGTATTGGAATTGTTGGAGATTTTTTAAATTGTCTGCATTGTTTCTAATAAACTATTAAGAGACTTTATTATGATTTTTTTATTTTATGTATTAAAAACCCACCCATACAACTTAAAAAAAGATAAATAAAAAAATTAACGTTTTTTCTATGAAAAAACATCCAGCCGTCCCGATTGCTTTTGGTCTGATCATAATGAAGCAGCGGCCTTATCATCTGGGGTGTGGCAACATTGCCAACACACTCATAGAGGTGATGATCGCTTCATTGTGATACGCAAGCCCCTTCACCACAACAAGGTAACGATCACGAAAGGGGAATTGACACTTGTATGTGCCTTTTTTTTGTTTTGTTTTTGCAGCCACAGTGCAGCACCAGAGGCCAGAAAAATTAGGCATGTACACATGCCTGAAAAACAATGTTATTGTTGCAGCCGTTGTTGTAGCAGCGGCCGGAAAAATTGATGTTTTCAAGGCAGAAAGGTGACTAAAACTTTGCGGCTTGAACCCTAGTTGGTGGCGGAGAATTCACGAAAGTCATCCGGTATGCAGACATTAAATACAGCAGCGTGGGGACCATTTTGAGGCCAAGGCATGTCATCAGGCCTTTTGTTAGTTAAACGTATCCCCTACTGTCAGTCCCTTCGGGATCCATGCCTCATTCATCTTAATGAAGGTGAGGTAATCAACACTTTTTTGACCGAGGCGACTTCTTTTGTCAGTGACAATGCCTCCTGCTGCACTGAAGGTCCTTTCTGACAGGACACTTGAAGCGGTGCAGGCCAGAAGTTCTATCGCAAACTGGGATAGCTCAGGCCACAGGTCAAGCCTGCACACCCAGAAGTCAAGGGGTTCATCGCTCCTCAGAGTGTCGATATCTGCAGTTAAGGCGAGGTAGTCTGCCACCTGTCGGTCGAGTCGTTCTCTAAGGCTGGATCCCGAAGGGCAGTGCAGATGTGTAGGACTGAAAAGGCTCTGCATGTCCTCCATCAACAACACATCTGTAAAGCATCCTGTCCTTGCCGCCGTGGTAGAAGGAGGATTACTTTGACCTCTTTCCCAGTTAGATTCCCGTTGTGCTGTGCCATCCCCATTATAAGCTGTGTAAAGCATATTTTTTAGTTTGGTTTTGAACTGCTGCATCCTTTCTGACTTCCGGTAATTTGGTAACATTTCCACCACTTTCTGCTTATACCGGGGGTCTAGTAGCGTGGCCACCCAGTACAGGTCGTTCTCCTTCATCCTTTTTATACGAGGGTCCCTCAACAGACATGACAGCATGAAAGACCCCATTTGCACAAGGTTGGATGCCGAGCTACTCATTTCCCGTTCCTCGTCCTCACTGATGTCATCGATGGTCTGTTCTTCCCCCCAGCCACGTACAAGACCACGGGTCCCAGATAGGTGACAACAACAAGCACCCTGGGATGCCTGCTGTGGTTGGTCTTCCTCCTCCTCAAAGCCACATTCCTCCTCTGACTCCTCTTCCTCCTCTTGCAGCGTTGCCGCAGGTCCGGCAAGCGATGATGACAAGGCTGTTTCTGGTGGTGATGGTGAACACAACTCTTCCTCATCACGCTCATCTACAGCCTGATCCAGCACTCTTCGCAGGGCACGCTCCAGGAAGAAAACAAATGGGATGAGGTCGCTGATGGTGCCTTTGGTGCGACTGAATAGGTTTGTCACCTCCTCAAAAGGACGCATGAGCCTACAGGCATTGCGCATGAGCGTCCAGTAACGTGGCAAAAAAATTCCCAGCTCCGCAGAGGCTGTCCTAGCACCCCGGTCATACAAATACTCGTTGATGGCTTTTTATTGTTGGAGCAGGCGGTCGAACATTAGGAGTGTTGAATTCCAACGTGTCGGGCTGTCGCAAATCAAGCTCCTCACTGGCATGTTGTTTCGGCGCTGAATGTCTGCAAAGTGCGCCATGGCCGTGTAGGAACGCCTGAAATGGCCACACACCTTACTGGCCTCTCCTGTAAGCCTGGGTACTTAGACACAAAGCGTTGTACAATGAGATTCAACACATGTGCCATGCACGGCACATGTGACAACTTGCCCAAATTCAATGCACCAACAAATTGCTTCCATTGTCACACACCACTTTGCCGATCTCCAGTTGGTGCGAAGTCAGCCACTGATCCACCTGTGCGTTCAGGGCGAACAGCAGTGCTGGTCCGGTGTGGCTCTCTGCTTTCAGGCAAGTCAACCCCAAGACAGCGTGACACTGTCGTATCCGGGATGTGGAATAGCCCCTGGGGAGGTGGGGGGGGGTTCAGTTGATGTGCAGCCAGATGCCGCAGCAGAAGAGGACTCAGCCGAGGAGGTTATGGAAGAGGATGGAGTAGGAGGAGTAGAGGAAGTGACAGTAGGCCTGCCTGCAAGTCGTGGCAGTGTCACCAACTCCGCTGCAGAGCCACGCATTCCATGCTTGGCAGCCGTCGGCAGGTTGACCCAATGCGCAGTGTAGGTGATATACCTGCCCTGACCAGGTATCAGTGGTCAGATGGACCCTTGCCCCAAGACTGTATGCCAGAGATGCCATGACTTCCTTTTCAATCACCGAGTAGAGGTTTGGGATTGCCTTATTAGAAAAAAAAATTCGTCCGGGTACCTTCCACTCTGGTGTCCCAATAGCGACAAATTTTTTGAAGGCCTCAGACTCCACCAGCTGGTATGGTAAAAGCTGGTGGGCTAAGTGTTCCATCAAGCCAGCTGTCAGACGCTGGGCAAGGGGGTGACATTGGCTTCTTACGCTCAAACATTTCCTTAACAGACACCTGACTGTGGGCAGATGAGATGGAACTGCTCAAGGTGAGAGGCGGAGTGGCGGGTGGTTGAGAGGGGGCAAGAAGGACAGCAGTGGTTGACGTGGCTGAAGATGCTGGACCAGGAGGAGGATGGTGGCTTTGAGCTTGTGTGCTGCTTCTACTCGTCATCATGTGTTGATCCCATAGGCGTTTGTGATGTGCGATCATGTGCCTTCGCAAAGCAGTTGTACCTAGGTGGGTGTTGGATTTCCCACCACTCAGTTTCTTTTGGCACAGGTTGCAAATGGCATCGCTGTTGTCAGAGGCAAACACACAAAAAAAAATCCACACTACTGAGCTTTGCAATGACGGCATTTTGGTGGTGGCAACAACATGCGTTGATTGGCGTGCTGTCTGGCTGACCCCGGGTGCCAATACATGCTGTCTGACTGTTCCACTATCTCCTTGCGACGACCTCCCCCTGCTTCCAACTCGTCTCCTCCTTCTCTCTGTCTCCCCTTCTGAACTTTCCCCCTCTTCTTCTTCTCTTCGAGCAGGCACCCACGTGGCATCCACAGACACATCGTCATCATCAACCGCTTCACTTGTATCTGACACCTCAGCAAAGGAAGCAGCAGCGGGTACATCATCATCATCATCACACTGTACGTCCATGTGTGTAATGCTGCCTGACTGAGACATATCCCTGTTATCTACATCCCCTGGCAATAATGGTCGCGCATCACTAATTTCATCCAACTGATGTGTAAATAACTCCTCTGAGGGATCAAGTGAAGCGGCTGTGGTGGCTGTGGTGGTAGTGGTGGTGGTGGCGGCAGGCGGGAGAGTGGTGACCAAAGCTGAGCTGGAGGAGGATGGTGCGTCAAGGTTCTTAGCGGAAGCCGTTGAAGATTGGGTGTCCTGTGTAAGCCAGTCAACTATTATCTCAGAATTTTCTGGGTTCAGGGTACGTGGCCTCTGAACACTGGGCATTATTCCAGGGCCAGTGGAAATCACAGCACCACAAACACGATGGCCCCTACGGCGTGGCCTGCCTCTGCCTGTCATTTTTTATTAGATAAGTGTTACTATGCATGCAAGGTAAGTACAGTCTGTGTGGGCCTGGCTGACACACACGGGCTTGCAAATGTGATTAGATCACAGTTTAATTTAACATAGATTTTTTTTTTCTGAAAGGTATTTGGGTGAATGACACCCTGTAACGGTATGAGTGCAGGCCTAGCCACTAGCCAGGGGACACAATACAGTATGTGTGGGGGCCTGACACACACAGGCTTGCAAATGTGATTAGATCACAGTTACATTTTATATAGAATTTTTTTTCTGAAAGGTATTTGGGCGAATGACACCCTGTAACGGTATGAGTGCAGGCCTAACCAGCCACTAGCCAGTGGACACAATAGAGTATGTGTGGGCACCTGACACACACGGGCTTGCTAATGTGATTAGATCACAGTTAAATTTTAAATATAATTTTATTTTCTGAAAGGTATTTGGGCGAATGACACCCTGTAACGGTATGAGTGCAGGCCTAACCAGTGGACATAATAGAGTATGTGTGGGCGCCTGACACACACGGGCTTGCTAATGTGATTAGATCACAGTTAAATTTTAAATATATATTTTTTTTCTGAAAGGTATTTGGGCGAATGACACCCTGTAACAGCACTACACTGTATACTGTGTAGTGCTGTATACTCTGGAGTGCTATACTGCTCTTCTGTATACTGTGCGCTACTGCATACTGCGGGGTGCTATACTGCTCTACTGTATACTATGGGGTGCTGTATACTGTTTGGTGCTATACTGCTCTTCTGTATGCTGCGGGATGCTGTATATTGTGGAGTGCTATACTGCTCTACTGTATACTCTGGGGTGCTGCATACTGCAGGGTGCTATACTTCTCTACTGTATACTGTGGGGTGCTGTATACTGTATACTGATCTAATGTATAGTAGGTATTTGGGTGAATGACACCCTGTAACGGTATGAGTGCAGGCCTAACCAGTGGACACAATAGAGTATGTGTGGGTGCCTGACACACACGGGCTTGCTAATGTGATTAGATCACAGTTAATTTTTAAATATAATTTTTTTTCCTGAAAGGTATTTGGGCGAATGACACCCTGTAACGGTATGAGTGCAGGCCTAGCCAGCCACTAGCCAGTGGCCACAATACAGTATGTGTGGGAGCCTGACACACACGGGCTTGCAAATGTGATTGGATCACAGTTAAATTTTAAATATAATTATTTTTTTATGAAAGGTATTTGGGCGAATGACACCCTGTAACGGTATGAGTGCAGGCCTAGCCAGCCACTAGCCAGTGGCCACAATACAGTATGTGTGGGCGCCTGACACACACGGGCTTGCTAATGTGATTAGATCACAGTTAAATTTTAAATAGATTTTTTTTTTCTGAAAGGTATTTGGGCGAATGACACCCTGTAACGGTATGAGTGCAGGCCTAACCAGCCACTAGCCAGTGGACACAATAGAGTATGTGTGGGCGCCTGACACACACGGGCTTGCTAATGTGATTAGATCACAGTTAAATTTTAAATATATTTTTTTTTTCTGAAAGGTATTTGGGCGAATGACACCCTGTAACGGTATGAGTGCAGGCCGAACCAGTCACTAGCTAGTGGACACAATAGAGTATGTGTGGGCACCTGACACACACGGGCTTGCTAATGTGATTAGATCACAGTTAAATTTTAAATATAATTTTATTTTCTGAAAGGTATTTGGGTGAATGACACCCTGTAACGGTATGAGTGCAGGCCTAACCAGTGGACATAATAGAGTATGTGTGGGCGCCTGACACACACGGGCTTGCTAATGTGATTAGATCACAGTTAAATTTTAAATATACCGTATTTATCGGCGTATAACACGCACCTTCATTTTAGAGGGAAATTTCAGGAATTAAAGAATTAAAAAATTAAATTTCAAATAAAGCCTCTGATCTGCCCCCTCTGGTAACGCAAACCCCCCCCCTCCCTCCCCAGTATTAATCATTGGTGGCAGTGGCCACAGGGTCCCCCTCCTCCCCCCCATCATTGGTGGCAGTGTCAGTTCCTATCGGAGCCCCAGCAGTGTAATGCTGGGGCTCCGATCGCTTACCATGGCAGCCAGGAGTCACGCTACTGAAGCCCTGGCTGCCATGGTATGTTAGTGAGCAGAGAGCAGCGCATTATACTCACGTGCGCTGTGGCCGGCGGTCGCTCCTTCTCATAGGTCTGTGCGGCGCATTGCTAATGCTGTAAGCATTAGCAATCCGCCGCACAGACAGAAGAAGGAGCGACCGGCGGCCACAGCGCACGTGAGTATAATGCGCTGCTCTCTGCTCACTAACATACCATGGCAGCCAGGACTTCAGTAGCGTGACTCCTGGCTGCCATGGTAAGCGATCGGAGCCCCAGCATTACACTGCTGGGACTCCGATCGGAACTGTGGGATATGGCCGGCACATTCATTGGTGGCGCAGTGGCCACAGTCCCTCCCCTCCTCCTCCTACTCTGTCCTCGTTGGTCTTCAGCGGCAGCCGCTCACAGTGGGGAGGGAGGGACTCCCTCCTCCCTCCTCCTCCCTCCGCTGTGCCGGCCGGCTCAGTCCTGCCTCTCTGGCCTCCGGAGGACACGTTTCAGCCCTAATCGGCGTATAACACGCATACATCATTTGCCCCCTATTTTCAGGGGGAAAAAGTGCGTGTTATACGCCGATAAATACGGTAATTTTATTTTCTGAAAGGTATTTGGGCGAATGACACCCTGTAACGGTATGAGTGCAGGCCTAACCAGTGGACATAATAGAGTATGTGTGGGCGCCTGACACACACGGGCTTGCAAATGTGATTAGATCACAGTTAAATTTTAAATATATTTTTTTTTTCTGAAAGGTATTTGGGCGAATGACACCCTGTAACAGCACTACACTGTATACTGTGTAGTGCTGTATACTCTGGAGTGCTATACTGCTCTTCTGTATACTGTGCGCTACTGCATACTGCGGGGTGCTATACTGCTCTACTGTATACTATGGGGTGCTGTATACTGTTTGGTGCTATACTGCTCTTCTGTATGCTGCGGGATGCTGTATATTGTGGAGTGCTATACTGCTCTACTGTATACTCTGGGGTGCTGCATACTGCAGGGTGCTATACTTCTCTACTGTATACTGTGGGGTGCTGTATACTGTATACTGATCTAATGTATAGTAGGTATTTGGGTGAATGACACCCTGTAACGGTATGAGTGCAGGCCTAACCAGTGGACACAATAGAGTATGTGTGGGTGCCTGACACACACGGGCTTGCTAATGTGATTAGATCACAGTTAATTTTTAAATATAATTTTTTTTCCTGAAAGGTATTTGGGCGAATGACACCCTGTAACGGTATGAGTGCAGGCCTAGCCAGCCACTAGCCAGTGGCCACAATACAGTATGTGTGGGAGCCTGACACACACGGGCTTGCAAATGTGATTGGATCACAGTTAAATTTTAAATATAATTTTTTTTTTTCTGAAAGGTATTTGGGCGAATGACACCCTGTAACGGTATGAGTGCAGGCCTAGCCAGCCACTAGCCAGTGGCCACAATACAGTATGTGTGGGCGCCTGACACACACGGGCTTGCTAATGTGATTAGATCACAGTTAAATTTTAAATAGATTTTTTTTTTCTGAAAGGTATTTGGGCGAATGACACCCTGTAACGGTATGAGTGCAGGCCTAACCAGCCACTAGCCAGTGGACACAATAGAGTATGTGTGGGCGCCTGACACACACGGGCTTGCTAATGTGATTAGATCACAGTTAAATTTTAAATATAATTTTATTTTCTGAAAGGTATTTGGGCGAATGACACCCTGTAACGGTATGAGTGCAGGCCTAACCAGTGGACATAATAGAGTATGTGTGGGCGCCTGACACACACGGGCTTGCTAATGTGATTAGATCACAGTTAAATTTTAAATATATATTTTTTTCTGAAAGGTATTTGGGCGAATGACACCCTGTAACAGCACTACACTGTATACTGTGTAGTGCTGTATACTCTGGAGTGCTATACTGCTCTTCTGTATACTGTGCGCTACTGCATACTGCGGGGTGCTATACTGCTCTACTGTATACTATGGGGTGCTGTATACTGTTTGGTGCTATACTGCTCTTCTGTATGCTGTGGGATGCTGTATATTGTGGAGTGCTATACTGCTCTACTGTATACTCTGGGGTGCTGCATACTGCAGGGTGCTATACTTCTCTACTGTATACTGTGGGGTGCTGTAAACTGTATACTGATCTAATGTATAGTAGGTATTTGGGTGAATGACACCCTGTAACGGTATGAGTGCAGGCCTAACCAGTGGACACAATAGAGTATGTGTGGGTGCCTGACACACACGGGCTTGCTAATGTGATTAGATCACAGTTAATTTTTAAATATAATTTTTTTTCCTGAAAGGTATTTGGGCGAATGACACCCTGTAACGGTATGAGTGCAGGCCTAGCCAGCCACTAGCCAGTGGCCACAATACAGTATGTGTGGGAGCCTGACACACACGGGCTTGCAAATGTGATTGGATCACAGTTAAATTTTAAATAGAATCATTTTTTTCTGAAAGGTATTTGGGCGAATGACACCCTGTAACGGTATGAGTGCAGGCCTAGCCAGCCACTAGCCAGTGGCCACAATACAGTATGTGTGGGCGCCTGACACACACGGGCTTGCTAATGTGATTAGATCACAGTTAAATTTTAAATAGATTTTTTTTTTCTGAAAGGTATTTGGGCGAATGACACCCTGTAACGGTATGAGTGCAGGCCGAACCAGCCACTAGCTAGTGGACACAATAGAGTATGTGTGGGAGCCTGACGCACACGGGCTTGCTAATGTGATTAGATCACAGTTAAATTTTAAATATAATTTTATTTTCTGAAAGGTATTTGGGCGAATGACACCCTGTAACGGTATGAGTGCAGGCCTAACCAGCCACTAGCTAGTGGACACAATAGAGTATGTGTGGGCGCCTGACACACACGGGCTTGCTAATGTGATTAGATCACAGTTAAATTTTAAATATAATTTTATTTTCTGAAAGGTATTTGGGCGAATGACACCCTGTAACGGTATGAGTGCAGGCCTAACCAGCCACTAGCCAGTGGACACAATAGAGTATGTGTGGGCACCTGACACACACGGGCTTGCTAATGTGATTAGATCACAGTTAAATTTTAAATATAATTTTATTTTCTGAAAGGTATTTGGGCGAATGACACCCTGTAACGGTATGAGTGCAGGCCTAACCAGTGGACATAATAGAGTATGTGTGGGCGCCTGACACACACAGGCTTGCTAATGTGATTAGATCACAGTTAAATTTTAAATATATATTTTTTTCTGAAAGGTATTTGGGCGAATGACACCCTGTAACAGCACTACACTGTATACTGTGTAGTGCTGTATACTCTGGAGTGCTATACTGCTCTTCTGTATACTGTGCGCTACTGCATACTGCGGGGTGCTATACTGCTCTACTGTATACTATGGGGTGCTGTATACTGTTTGGTGCTATACTGCTCTTCTGTATGCTGTGGGATGCTGTATATTGTGGAGTGCTATACTGCTCTACTGTATACTCTGGGGTGCTGCATACTGCAGGGTGCTATACTTCTCTACTGTATACTGTGGGGTGCTGTATACTGTATACTGATCTAATGTATACTTTGGTGTGCTATACTGCTCTTCTGTAAACTGTGGGATGCTGTATATTGTGGAGTGCTTTACTGCTCTACTGTATACTGTGGGGCATTGTATATTGAGTAGTGCTTTACTGCTCTACTGTATACTGTGGGGTGCTATACTGCTCTACTGTATACTGTTGGGTGCTGTATACTGTATTGTGTGGGGTGCTGTATAGTGTGAGGTGCTATATAGTGTGGGGTGCTGTATACAGGGGCGTAACTCTAGGGGAAGCAGGGGAAGAGGCTGCTTCTGGGCCCTGACCCAGAAGGGGCCCATTCAGAAGAAGGAGTAGGACTAAAACATTTTGTCAGGGCCCCCTCAACGGTATTACACAATGAAATTATATACAGTGACAGTGTAGAAAATGGATGAAACAGCTGCCGGTCCTGGTCGGAGAGAGCGATCTTTACTAGCCACAGGAATGGGAGCGGCATGAAAGGAAGCAGTTGCGAAAAAATTACTGGGGGAGGGGGGCCCTATTCAAAAATTTGCTGTGGGGCCCAGTCATTTCTAGCTACGCAGGGTGCTGTATACTGTATAGTGTGGGGTGCTGTATAGTGTAGGGTGCTATATACTGTGCAGTTCTGTAAATTGTGGAGTGCTATACTGCTTTACTGTATTCTGTGCGGTGCTGTATATTATGGAACGCTATACTGCTCTACTGTATACTGTTTGGTGCTGTATACTGTATAGTGTGGGGTGCTATATACTGTGGTGTGCTGTATAGTGTGGGGTGCTGTATACTGTGCGGTACTGTATATCGTGGAGTGCTATACTGCTCTACTATATACTGTGGGGTGCTGTATATTATGCAGTTCTATACTGCTCTACTGTATACTGTGGGGTCCTGTATACTGTATAGTGTGGGGTGCTGTATAGTGTTGGGTGCTGTATACTGTGGGGTGCTGTATACTGTGGGGTGCTGTATACTGTGGGGTGCTTTTTACTTTGAGGTGCTGTATATTGTGGGGTGCTATACTGCTCTACTGTATACTGTGGGGTGCTGTATACTGTATAGTATGGGGTGCTGTATAGTGTGGGGTGCTATATACTGTGGTTTGCTGGATAGTGTGGGGTGCTGTATACTGTGCGGTACTGTAAATTTGTGGAGTGCTATACTGCTCTACTGTATACTGTGGGGTTCTGTATATTATGGAGTGCTAAACTGCTCTACTGTATACTGTGGGGTGCTGTATACTGTATAGTGTGGGGTGCTGTATAGTGTGGGGTGCTGTATACTGTGGGGTGCTATATAGTGTGAGGTGTAGTATACTGTGAGGTGCTGTATACTGTGGGGTGCTATACTGCTCTACTGTATACTGTGGGGTGCTGAATAATGTAGTGTGCTGTATACTGTGCAGTGCTGTAGTTTGTGGAGTGCTATACTGCTCTACTGTATACTGTGGGGTGCTGAATACTGTATAGTGTTGGGTGCTGTATACTGTATTCTGTGGGGTGCTGTATAGTGTGGGCTGCTGTATATTGTGAGGTGCTTTATATTGTGGGGTGCTATACTGTTCTACTGTATACTGTGGGGTTCTGTATATTATGGAGTGCTAAACTGCTCTACTGTATACTGTGGGGTGCTGTATACTGTATAGTGTGGGGTGCTGTATAGTGTGGGGTGCTGTATACTGTGGGGTGCTATATAGTGTGAGGTGTAGTATACTGTGAGGTGCTGTATACTGTGGGGTGCTATACTGCTCTACTGTATACTGTGGGGTGCTGAATAATGTAGTGTGCTGTATACTGTGCAGTGCTGTAGTTTGTGGAGTGCTATACTGCTCTACTGTATACTGTGGGGTGCTGAATACTGTATAGTGTTGGGTGCTGTATACTGTGGGCTGCTGTATACTGTATAGTGTGGGCTGCTGTATAATGTGAGGTGCTGTATACTGTGGGGTGCTGCACTGCTCGACCGTATACTGTGGGCTACTGTATACTGTACAGTGTGGGGTGCTGTATACTGTGGGGTGCTGTATACTGTGGGTGCTGTATACTGTATTCTGTGGGGTGCTGTAGAGTGTGGGCTGCTGTATACTTTGGGGTGCTATAGTGCTCTACTGTATACTGTGGGTTGCTGTATATTGTGGAGTGCTCTACTGCTCTACTGTGGGCTGTATACTGTATGGTGTGGGGTGCTGTATACTGTGGACTGCTGCATACTGTGGAGTGCTATATTGCTCTACTGCACACTGTGAGGTGCTATACTGTATGCAATAGAATGCTATGCTGCACACTTTGGCGTGTTATACTATGTATTGCATACTGTGGGGTACTATATACTGTGGGGGGCTATAGTATATATTGCATATTGTGGGGTACTGTATATTGTGGAGTGCTGTATACTGTGGAGTGCTATACTGCTCTAATGTATTGTATGGGTTGCTGTATATTGTATAGTGTGGGGTGCTGTATACTGTGGCGTGCTATACTGCTCTACTGTATACTGTGATTTGCTATACTGTATGCTATAGGATGCTTTACTGCATTCTGTGGGGTGTTATACTATGTATTGCATACTGTGGGTACTGTATACTGTGTGGTGCTATAGTGCTCTACTGTATACTGTGGGATGCTGTATATTGTGGAGTGCTATATTGCTCTACTGTATACTGTGGGGTGCTATATATTATGGAGTGCTATACTGCTTTACTGTATACTGTGGGGTGCTGTACTCATTTACTGTATACTGTGGGGTGTTGTATACTGTGGGGTGCTATACTGCTCTACTGTATACTGTGGGATGCTGTATATTGTGGAGTGCTATACTGCTCTACTGTATATTGTGAGGTGCTATACTGCTCTACTGTATACTGTGGGGTGCTGCATATTGCGGGGTGCTATACTGCTTTTCTGTATACTGTTGGGTGCTGTATAGAGAAAATTTAGTTACATGGAATTTTGCTTTCCTTGAGTACGAAGGCAGCACATAATGGGTTAATCTTGCCTCATTCGCTTACTAGGACCGCCCACCTAGATAAATCACACAATTAGTATAATGAGTTTATATACACGCCCCCCGCCACCCTGCTTTGTTTTATTTTTTTAAATAGATTCAGACCATAGCTGCAGTACAATTAATTTATTAGGGAGGGTAAGCATGTGCTGCCTTTGGCCTCAAGGAAAGCAATATTCCAGGTAACCAATTTTCCCTTTCCTGTTTCGTCCTTGGCAGCACATAATGGGATTGTATATATCATAAAGGGGGGGGTATACTAATATAAGACTGCATTTAGAACCCCAGTGCCGAAGGCTGAGCTCTTAGCATCGATGTCCAGTCGATAATGCTTCACAATGTTGATGGAGTGGACCAAGAAGCTGCATTACAGATATCTTCTATAGACACTTGTGCTTGTTCTGCCCAGGATGCTGCTGTAGCTCTTGTTGAGCGGGCTCTTATCGGAAAAGGAGGGAATTCGCCCTCTAATTTGTAGGCCTCTACAATAACGTTTTTTATCCATCTTGCAAGAGTGTCCTTAGATGCTTTCTGACCTCTTCTAGGTCCAGCAGATAACAGAAACAAATTTTCATCTGTTCTGAATTTTTCTGTTCTTAGAAGATAGATTTCCACTGCTCTTTTGACATCTAAAGTATGTAACCGAGTCTGCTCTTCATTGGAAGGTTCTGGAAGGAATGTTGTAAGAAAGTATTCCTTATTAACATTAGAAGATGATGGTACTTTGGGCAGAAAGGATGGCATAGTTCACAATAGTACCCCTTCTGGTAGAGATCTTAGGTGCAGATATTTTGATGATGGAGCCTGCAATTCCCCCGGTCTCTTTGCAGTAGTGATGGCAAAAAGGAATAGAACTTTATAAGAAAGCCATTTTAGTTCAACTTCTGATAATGTTTCAAATGGCGGAGCTGTCAACTTCTTTAACACCAAGGATAAGTCCCAGATAGGTATCGGATGTCTATATACTGGCTTCAATCTTTTAACTGCCTTGAAAAATCTAAATATGAATGGATTATTTCCGAATTTGCTTTCTGTCATAGCATTGATTGCAGTCATGTGGACTCTCAGTGTATTTGGTGTAAGCCCCTTTTGAAATCGTCCTGTAAGAACTGGAGAATTGAAGCAACAGTAATTTCTGTATGATTAGTTTCAGACATCCAAGATGCAAATCTTTTCCATATCTTTTCATATTTAGCATTAGTTGAAATTTTGCGCAAAGAAAGTAAGGTATTGATCACTGACTCTGAGAGACCTTTCTCTTCTAACTTGGATTTCTCAGTCTCCAGGCTTTAAGCTGAAGTCTGGTCAGGTTCTTATGATATAGACCGTGCTGTAATAATAGATTGGGGTGAATAGGAAGCTTCTAAAATTCTTCTTTCGACAACTGGAGTAGAAGGGGAAACCGATGCCTTCTGGGCTAAAAGGAGGCTATCAATATAGCCTGAGGCTTCTCTACTAAAACTTTCTGTAGGACTTTCAGGATGAGGAGAACTGGAGGGAATAAGTACACATACAAGCCTTTCCAGCTGATTGAAAATGCATCCACAATCGTGGGGTTGTCGAATTTGTTTAGGGAGCAGAAATTGGGTAGCTGTTGTGTCTGGATGCCATTAGATCCCCTCTGATGGTTTGATTTTCTTCTGGCTCAGAAGATCCGCTTGAATATTGGCATAGCCTCTGATATGCACTGCTCTCAAATTTTGTAGGTATAATTCTGCCCACGCAAAGATCTACTTGCATAGGTTCAGTAGGCTTAGACTCCTTGTCCTCCCCTGTTTGTTTAGGTAAAAAACTGCAGGAAGATTGTCTGACTGAACCAACACTGACTTGCCCTTGAGATCTGCTTGGGAATGACGTAAGGTCAGCTTGATCGCCTTTAGTTCCCTGAAATTTGATGATTGTTGTTTTTCTCGGTTGGACCACCAACCTTGAATCCACTTGTTCTGGAGATGTTCTCCCCATCCTAGAGCATAAGCATCTGTGATAATTACTACAGGAGACAAAAACTGGAATATTTTCCCCTTGGATAGATTTGTTTCCTTTAACCACCATTTTAGACTCAAAATCGTGGATGGTTTCAATCTGACCTGAGCTTCCAGATTGTGATTGTAACGCCAGACTCGTAACATTTCCTGTTGGAGATCTCTGATATGAAACTTTGCCCAGGGAACAGCATCTATCACGGCTGTCAAGTGCCCAAGATTCCTCATTACCCTGTGAACTGAAGGTTTTGGGGAAGATATTAAGGCTGTCACTTCTCTTTTCAAGGATACAATCTTCTGAACTGGTAGATACAGGGTCATGGTACGAGTGTCTATCTGAAACCCTAGGAACTGTTTTGATGTGGTAGGGTAGGTGTCGGATTTCTCCCAATTGATTAGGAATCCTAAGGTATGGAGGAGCTTGATGACCTTCTGTAAGTGTGACTTCGGCATGTTCTGTGATGGTGCTGTTATAAGCCAGTCATCCAGATATGGAAACACCTGTATGGATTGAAGATAAAGATTTGCTACTGCAATCACTGTAATCTTCGTGAATATCCTGGGTGCTGAAGAGAGGCCGAAGGGCAGAGCTTTGAACTGGAAATGTTGTATCTTTCCGTTTTTGAAAATGGCTATTCTCAGAAATTTCCTTGAAGACTTTTTTATCGGTATGTGAAGGTAGGCGTCTTTTAAATCTAGTGACGCCATGAAATGACCCTTTTGGAGCATAGTCGTGACTGATCTTATGTTTTCTATTTTGAAATGGATCTTCTTGATGTAACGATTTATGTAAAAAAGATCTATGATCAGACGCCATTTTCCCCCTGGTTTTGGCACTGGAAACAACCGGGAATATACTCCTGCTCTTTTTTGATGTATTGGAACTGGTTCCAATGCTCCTTTCATTAGGAATTCATCTGCCAGCTCTGTAATACGGGAGTCCTCTTTTTGATTTAAAAGGAAATGATCCCTTGGACGGTGATGAAATTCCAGAGAATAACCTTCTCTTATAATTTCCAGAGCCCATTCGTCTGAAGTAATGTTTTGCCAGGCTGAGTAATACTGAGTAAGGCGACCCCCTACTTCTTGACTTCTGGCATTAGAACTCTTCTTTGGATGGTTTATCATCCGATCTGTTCCTGGATTTTTCTGATGAAGACCCAAGGAATCTGCGATTTGTTCTTCCTCTGGTAGAGCATCAGCGAAACTCTGATCTTTGAAACCGCTGCTTTCTGTAGGGACGAAAAGATCTCGTCTGGTTTCTACGCTTGAATTGCGGGAAGTCTAAGGCTTTGTCATCCTTATTTGCTTCTAATAGCTTGTCCAACTGGGAGCCAAATAATTTTCCAGGTTCAAATGGAAGAGAACATAGGTTATTCTTAGAAGAATTATCTCCTGACCAAAGTTTCAGCCAGATAGATCTTCTAATTGAATGAGACAGTGCCATGTTTTTTGCTAGGCCTCTTAAAGTATCCACCGGAAAGTCGCAGAGGAAATCAGCTGCAAGCTTCATAGTGGGCAACTGCTAGAGTAGCTCCTCTCTAGGAACTCCATCTTCTATATCTCTTCCAAGATGGCTTAACCAGACCCTTAAGGCACGAGCTACTGGCACAGCGGCCATAGTGGCTTTTTTAATTGAGGCTAGATAAGTATGTAGCCTCTTCAAAAGAATGTCTACCTTTTTATCCATAGGGTCTCCACGTGTCCATTTTCTTAATGGGATATTTTAATTTTTTTTGAATGACAGAATCCAATACCGGATGTCTAGGAAAAACACGTACTCTTTTCCTTGGGAAGTAGAACAAACTTTCCTCATCCTGGTCAGTAGTTGTTTACTTCTTTGATTCCTTTATATTCTTTAGTTCTTTTATCAAACGGTTTGTATTTTCTTTATTGAACAGGAAATTATCTTCAGCAGTAGTTAATTCTGAGTCTAAGTCTGAAGATATTTCTCCTTCAGAGCGATAAGATTCCTCTGCAGACTTAGAAGATGGTACAGGATCCGGTCTCTTCTTTAAAGTTTTTCTATTCTTCTTGGACTAAGCCAAAAATGATTCCAGAAGTGCGACCAGCTTTTTAGTATTGTCATCAGAAGTGTCTTCTGGTTGAGTGCAAGCTGCGCAAATATTAGTAGGATAATTATCCGGTAATGGCTTAACGCAGGAGATGCGCAAAGCATGATTTTTCTTTTTCTTTGAAGGTCTAACAGGAGAAGATTCCAGGGAATGAGTAGTTAATTCCTTACTACAGATCCCACAGTAGTCATCCAGGTGATCATCAGACAGGGGCTGTTCACAAGACTGACATAGTCTGTGTCTGTGCTTTTTAGTTCTTTTTCCCCCTTTGCTTGAATGGCTGGACATCTGTTTAGAAAGAAACAGTAATATATATATATATATATATATATATATATATATATATATATATTAAAATACAATATAGCCATCACTTTCCAGGAAGACCTGACACAGGACAGGACTTTTACCTTAACTGAGGCAAGAGATCGGCTGCCAGGCACACCAGGCAACATGGCTCTGCGCTAGACCGCTTAATATACTTAAATTTAGTGCCAGAAGAGGGAGATAGAAGCGGGCATTGATGACATCATCTCCCCTGTGCACTGCATTCCACAGCCTGCACCGGAAGCCGCTTGAGTGAATGCCACTAACTTCACCTCGCAAGTAATAACTCCCCGCTGGCTGCAATAAGCGGATACAGAGCAGCGCCAAGGACACCCCATGTAACCATGAGCCATGTAACCTGGGACACACCCCATGGTATAAGTGGCTAACATAACAACAGGTGGGATTCTTCCTTTATCCAGAATGAGGACAAATAAAAAACACAAATCAGGGTGGCGGAGGGCGTGTATATATACTCATTATACTAATTGTGTGATTTATCTAGGTGGGTGGTCCTAGTAAGTGAATGAGACAAGATTAACCCATTTTGTGCTGCCAAGGATGAAACGGGAAACTGTATACTGCTCTACTGTATACTGTGGGGTGCTATACTTCTTTACTGTATACTGTGGGATGCTGTATATTGTGGAGTGCTATACTGCTCTACTGTATACTGTGGGGTGCTGTATATTGTGGAGTGCTATACTGTTTTACTGTATATTGTGGGGTGCTATACTGCTCTACTGTAAACTGTGGGATCCTGCATACTGCGGGTGCTATACTGCTCTTCTGTATACTGTGGGGTGCTGTTTACTCTATACTGCTCTACTGTGGGGTGCTCTACTGCTCTACTGTATACTGTGGGGTGCTGCATACTGTGGGGCGCTATACTGCTCTTCTGTATACTGTGGGATGCTGTATAATGTATACTGCTCTACTGTAAACTGTGGGGTGCTATACTGCTCTACTGTATACTGTGGGATGCTGTATATTGTGGAGTGCTATACTGCTCTACTGTATTTTGTGGGGTGCTATACTGCTCTACTGTATACTGTGGGGTGCTGCATAATGCGGGGAGCTATACTGCTCTTCTGTATACTGTGGTGTGCTGTATACTGTATACTGTTCTACTGTATACTGTGGGGTGCTGTATATTGTGGGGTGCTATACTGCTCTATTGTATACTGTGGGGTGCTATTCTGCTCTACTGTATACTGTGGGGTGCTGTATACTGCTCTACTGTATACTGTGGGGTGCTGTATACTGTATACTGCTCTACTGTATACTTTGGGGTGCTATACTGCTCTTCTGTATACTGTGGGGTGATGTATACTGTATACTGTGCACTACTGTATATTATGGGGTGCTATACTGATCTACTGTATTCTGTGGTGTGCTGTATACTGTGTAGTGTGGGGTTCTGTATACTGTGGGGTGCTATACTGCTCTATTGTATACTGTGGTATGCTGTATATTGTGGAGTGCTATACTGCTCTACTGTATACTGTGGGTGCTATACTGCGCTACTGTATACTGTGGGGTGCTGTATCCTGTGGGGTGTTATACTATGTATTGCATACTGTGGGGTACTATATACTGTGGGGTGCTATACTGCATACTGTGAGTTGCTATACTGTATGCTATAGGATGCTATACTGCATGCTGTGGGGTGTTATACTATGTATTGCATACTGTGGGGTACTATATACTGTGTGGTGCTATACTATATGTTGCATACTGTGGGTGACTGTATTTGTGGGGTGCTGTATACTATAGGGTGCTTTACTGCATGCTGTGGGGTGCTGTTTTCTATAGGGTGCTATACTGCGTACTGTGGGGTGCTGGGGTGCACTGTAATGCCAGGGTTAGCCGAGCCCCAGTCTCCTTCCTGCAGAGCGGTGCCTACTTCCAGCCCTGAGCCCAGCTGCCCAGAGCACTGATCCTGAGCCTGCAGGAGTACTCAGAACTGTAAGTATTTACAGTCATTCACTGTACTCTACCAGGTGTGTGGATTTTGTGTGTGTGTGTGTTGTGGTGGAGGGCGTGATTGCATGCTAGGGTGTGGTAAGGCGGGATCCAGGGGGCCCAAGTAAATTGTTGCCCAGGGTCTAATCAATATTAAAAATGGCCCTGCACAGAGCAACCGCCTTGTCTGGCTCCCTCCCACATAATGCAGCATTGTTGTTTAAAGGGGGTGTCCGAGTTCAGAGCTGAACCCGGACATACCTCCATTTTCACCCAGGCAGCCCCCCTGACTTGAGCATCAGAGCAGTTCATGTGCAACAGGCTGGTCAACAGGGGAGAGCGCGTGAGGTTCACAGTGGGCCGATGGCTGCAACAGTTCATAGGGTACTCACAGTTAGCAGACGCCTCCCTGGGCCAGCAGTGCAGTGAAGGGGAGAACAGCACTGGATTCTCCGGGGCACACTCTATTACAGGGGGACACCGGCCAGGTGGTGATCGAGGTGCCCTTGATGGTGATTGGATTTCTGGGTGCTTGTGTGGCTGGGCCTCTGAAGAAGTCTTGACGCCAGCACCTTTGTGGTGCAAAATCATGAGAGTGGTTGTAGTATGGAGATGGAAGAATGAGACAGAGTTCGAATCCAACTAAGAACTTTACTGTAAGCAGGTCTTGATAGCAATTTACATCCAGATACAAACTTGTTCTTTTCTGTCAGGTAAATGCCTAATTTTGGGGACCTGTACTGGCCTACAGTAAAATTCTTATCCACTGACCGTCTAATATACCTCCAGCCACATAATCACTTGTTCGATTCTGTCAGATGAATGCCAAATTTTTAGGGCCTGTACTGGTCTACAGTAAAATTGTTATCCACTGAACGTCTAATATACCACCAGCCACATAATCACTTGTTCTTTTCTGTCAGGTGAATGCCTAAATTTTGGTGCCTGTACTGGCCTACAGTTAAATTGTTATTCAGTGACCGCCTAATGTACCTCCAGCCACATAATCACTTGTTATTTTCTGTTCGGTAAATGCCTTATGTTTGGGGCCTGTACTCTACTGGCCGACAGTAAAATTGTTATCCATTGACCATCTAATATACCTCCAGTCACATAATCACTTCTTCTTTCCTATCCGGTGAATGCCTAATGTTTGGGGCCTGTACTCCACTGGCCTACAGTAACATTTTTATCCACTGACTGCCTAATATACCTCCAGCCACTTAATCACTTTGTCACACACACAGGGGGTAGGGAATTGATCACTGAGCTCCCCCCGCACCCCTGTCCCTGCCTACTTGCCTCGCAAGTCCTAGTAACAAGGAACAACTGGTCGACAAGCCCTTAGCTAGGAAAGTGCAGTGAAGACAGAAAACACATGCAAACACATGCAACAGAGTAGTCAAACAAGCCGAGTCAAAATCCAAGAGAGCAGCAAGGTATCGGAGGAGCAAACAGAGGATCGTCAGGAGAAGCCGAAGTCAGAACCAGGAGGAAATGCCAAGATCAAGGGATAAGACAGATGGGAAATCAGAAGCCAAGCAGGAACAACAAACCAGGTAAGTATATGGAAGGAAGGACCTCAATAACAGGCAATCTGTGGCCAGCAGATTGCCTGTTTAAATAGGGCTCTAGTGGGGTTATGTGACGTGGCCAGCGTCACATGACTCCTGAGTTCCAATACAGCCCATACAGCCGAGTGATCAGCTCGACACTCAGCCCCAGTGTGGTTCCCATGGGAACGGGCAACGCCGGTTGCACTGATGACGCAAGCGCGCCTTGGCCGTCCCCGCCTCCTGGAACCACGCACAGAGCGCATCGTGACACACTTGTTCTTTTCTGTCTGGTGAATGCCTAATGTTTGGGGCCTGTACTCCACCTGCCTAATGTTTGGGGCCTGCAGTAAAATTGTTATCCACTGACCTAATATAACTCCAGCCACATAATCACTTTTTCTTTTCTGTCCAGTGAATGCATGATTTCTGGGGCCTGTACTCCACTGGTCTACAGTAAAATTGCTATCCACTGACTGTCTAATATACCTCCAGCCACATAATCACTTGTTCTTTTCTGTCAGGTGAATGCATAATCTTTGGTGCCTGTACTCCACTGGCCTACAGTAAAATTGTTATCCACTGACCATCTAATATACCTCCAGCCACATTATCACTTGTTCTTTTCTGTGAAGTGAATGCCTAATTTTTGGGGCCCGTACTCCTGTGGCCTAAAATAAAAATATTCTAGGCTCCAGCAGGGCACATTTTTGAGAGTTTCCCACTGAGATGCATAAAAATGGCCCCTAATAAAAATACATATTTTTTTGTGGGAATTTTTGCCATTGATCGCCCTCTGGTATGTCACTGTCCATGTTGTGGGACTATTTGTGCACTTCTATTAAGTATTTGGTGGCTGCAAATATGACCTGAAGGTTTTTCAGGTTCGCCTACTATTAAAGTGAATGGGGCCTGTCGCCAACATGATGTTCGTGAATATTTGATCGCGAATGCAAGTTCGCGAAACGTCCCGGACGATGTTTATTTATCACTATTCGATACCTATTAAAGGGTAATATTAATTATTAATATTTTGATTATTATTAATAATTATTATTCATAAATAGGCATAAGTTGTCTAGTAATGACTCCGCCTATTTATACTATAAAATACTAAACTAACTAACTTCCTTGTTGCACTTACTTTAAACTGAACTATGTGCAAATTACTACTACAGCGGCGACTACTACAATAAATGACTATACGCTGTACTATGAATAATAACGTATCTATTACACAATAACAGGTCTACAGTCTAATTATGGCTATAACTATATATATTTATATCAATGGACATATAAATATATATACTAATATATATATATAGATTTATTTTTTATTTATATAGTCACACTCATTAATATAGTCGCACACAGTAATACACTGCCTGTCCAAAAAAAAAAGTCGCCACCTGGATTTAACTAAGCAAATAGTTATGAGCCTCCTATTGGATAATTACTGCATGGGCGATTATCTTTCAGCTGGCAATAAGATATTTAACCCCAACTGGTGCAATGAGTTGCTTTTTTATTTCTTAAACAACCATGTCGAAAGACACATCTCATGGTCGTGGAAAAGAAGATAGTCTGTTTGAGAAGGGTCAAATCATTGGCTGCATCAAGCAGAGAAAACAGCTAAGAAGATTGCAGAAAATACTAAAATTGGGTTAAGAACTGTCCAACGCATTTTTTAAAAACTGGAAGGATAGTGGGGACCCATCGTATTCGAGGAAAAAATGTGGTGGGAAACAAATCCTGAATGATCGTGATGGGCGATCAATTAAACCTTTGGTGAAACCAAATCAAAGAAAAACAACAGTAGAACTCAGGGCTATGTTTAATAGTGAAAGTAAGAGCATTTCCACACGTACAATGTGAAGGGAGCTGAAGGGATTGGGACTGAACAGCTGTGTAGCCGTAAGAAAACCACTAATCAGTGAGGCAAACCAGAAAAAAAAGGCTTCAATTTGTTAGGGAACATAAAAATTGGACTCTGGAGCAATGGAAGAAGGTGATGTGGTCTGATGAGTCCAGATTTACCCTGTTCCAGAGTGATGGGTGCATCAGGGTAAGAAGAGAGGCAGATGAAGTGATGCACCCAGCATGCCTAGTACCTACTGTACAAGCCTGTGGGGGCAGTGCTATGATCTGGGGTTGCTGCAGTTGGTCAGGTCCAGGTTCAGCAACAGTATGTGCTCCAGGAATGAAGTCAACTGACTACCTGAACATACTGAATGACCAGGTTATTCCAGCAATGGATTTTTTCTTCCATAATGGCACGGGCATATTCCAATATGACAATGCCAGGATTTATCGGGCTCAAATTGTGAAAGAGTTGTTCAGGGAGCATAAGACATCATTTTCACACATGGATTGGCTACCATAGAGTCCAGACCTTAAACCCATTGAGAATCTTAGAGATGTGCTGGAGAAGGCTTTGTGCAGCTGTAAGACTCTACCATCATGAATGCAAGATCTTGGTGAAAAATTAGTGCAACACTGGATGGAAATAAATCTTGTGACATTGCAGAAGCTTATCGAAACAATGCCACAGCGAATGCGTGCCGTAATCAAAGCTAAAGGCGGTTCAAAGAAATATTTTTGGTGGCAACATATTTTTTGGACGGGCATTGTATATTAACAACACTACAATGCACCTAACTACACTAAACACAATACATTATCTTACACAATTCCACCCTAAACGCTACCTAAAAATACACTTACTCACACTCGTTATTTAGCAGCTCCCACCCACCTGGCTACACACTGTCCTTACGGAAAACAAGGGGTTAAATGCAATCAGGGGTTGCAGGAGTGGTCCTGCAAGGGTTAATGCAGGGTTGGTTAAAAGGGTTAACCCAGGGTTGGTGAAAGGGTTGACCCAAGTCATTGGTGGCAAATGCATTGGAGGTTAATGATCATGGCAATGCATTAATATTGCAGGGGTTAATGCAATGCTGGGAATTGTAGGGGTTAATGTCTGGTAGTGGGCTGGGTATGGAAGCATTGAAGGGGTTAATACATTTGTGGCAGTGGGTTATAATATTGTAGGTGTTAGTTGGTGGTATAGGATATGGATTGGTGGTTCAGGGGTTAATGCAGGGCAGGGGTTTATGGATTGGTGGTTTTGGGGTTAATGCAGGGCAAGGGTTATAGCAAGGGTTTATGGATTGGTGGTATAGGGTACTCAGCCATCCAGGGGTTAATTGATCGTCTCCAGGGGTTGCTCGTCGTCCTGGCGATGATTCTCTTCTTTGGGCTGCTTGGTTCAACTTAACTTATGAGCGCAGCGCCGCCGGGTTATTTAAACCCTGCGGTGCTCGCTGCTGTGCCTCCCATGCACGCCTGCAGTCAACTACTCGTGGGCTGGCGCAGTGATATGACGTCACAGCACCAGCCCACGCGTCCCGGCGAGATCTTCCAGGGAGAGATGCTTTGATCCTCCCGCCTGTGAAGTGCCCGCGCACCTCCGGCGCCGTAATTACAGTGCCAGAGGTCCAAGGCATGCAAGGACAGGGGGAGCTCTATGTTCCCTGCCGGAGATTTTTTATCACATAATTGTCCAGTTATCGGCATCTTCCTTCCTGCAGGCACACTGTGGGGAGGGGGCGGTCCGCGATTGAGGGACATTATTGGCGGCATTAAAGTATATATAGATATGCATATAAATTACAGTGGCATATATGCATATCTATATATACTGGACTCATATACATGCAGATATATAATCATATATACGTATATATATATTGACAATTGGCCTATCCACATATATACAGTACAGACCAAAAGTTTGGACACACCTTCTCATTCAAAGAGTTTTCTTTATTTTCATAATAGAATGCCAAGAGTGTGCAAAGCAGTAATCAAAGCAAAAGGTGGCTACTTTGAAGAACCTAGAATATGACATATTTTCTGTTGTTTCACACTTTTTTGTTATGTACATAATTCCACATGTGTTAATTCATAGTTTTGATGCCTTCAGTGTGAATCTACAATTTTCATAGTAATAAAATTAAAGAAAACTCTTTGAATGAGAAGGTGTATCCAAACTTTGGGTCTGTACTGTATATGTATATATATATATAATGGAAAAAAACACTGACAGCACCATCCAGAAATGAAAAAGGAAAAAGGCAGGTGCAATGTCCAAGTATGGCAACAGGTGCTTACCCACTTGTATAAGATAAAAATCGGACTGCAATCCAAAAGGATCATCAATGTAAGTGTGTTTTTATTCACCCATACAGTGGCAAAGAGATGTTTCGGCTCATACATGAGCCTTTATCAAGCATTGTTAAACAAGACATACAATGCAACAGCTCACTGCAAACCAAATAAAGTACAAAATTGCGTCACAATTGCAAATGCTATACTAATAAGTTAGAGATGCTTGGCAAATCAAATTTTGGGGTGTCATTTTACATATACCGATGCTGGGTGAGATAAATATCTCAGTCAAATGCCAACTTTGTATAAAAAAATGGGAAAAGTTGTCTTTTGGCAAGATATTTCTCTCACCCAGCATGGGTATATGTAAAATGACACCCCAAAAAATTCTAGGAACTCGCCATGCCCCTCATGGAATACCTTGGGGTGTATTCTTTACAAAATGGGGTCACTTGTGGGGTAGTTGTACTGCCCAGGCTTTTTAGGGGCCCTAATGTGTGAGAAGTAGTTTGAAATCAAACTGTGTAAAAAAAGCCCTGTGAAATCCTAAAGGTGCTCTTTGGAATGTGGGCCCCTTTGCCCACCTAGGCTGCAAAAAAGTGTCACACGTGGTATCACCGTACTCAGGAGAAGTTGGGCAATGCGTTTTGGGGTATCATTTTACATATACCCATGCTGGGTGAGAGAAATATCTCGGCAAAAGACAACTTTTCCCACTTTTTTTATACAAAGTTGGCATTTGACCAAGATATTTATGTCACCCAGCATGTGTATATGTAAAAAGACACCCCAAAACACATTGCCCAACTTCTCCTGAGTACGGCGATACCACATGTGTGACACTTTTTTGCAGCCTACATGCGCAAAGGGGCCCAAATTTCTTTTAGGAGGGCATTTTTAGACATTTGGATTCCAGACTTCTTCTTACGCTTTAGGGCCCCTCTAAAATGCCAGGGCAGTATAAATACCCCACATGTGACCCCATTTTGGAAAGAAGACACCCCAAGGTATTCAATGAGGGGCATGGTGAGTTCATAGAATATTTTTTTTTGGGCTCAAGTTAGCGGAAATAGATTTTTTTCCCCACAAAGTCTCCCTTTCCGCTAACTTGGGACAAAAAGTTAAATCTTTCATGGACTCAATATGCCCGTCAGCGAATACCTTGGGGTGTCTTCTTTCCGAAATGGGGTCACATGTGGGGTATTTATACTGCCCTGGCATTTTAGGGGCCCTAAAACGTGAGAAGAAGTCTGGAATATAAATGTCTAAAAATTTTTACGCATTTGGATTCCGTGAGGGGTATGGTGAGTTCATGTGAGATTTTATTTTTTTGACACAAGTTAGTGGAATATGAGACTTTGTAAGAAAAAAACAAAAAAACAAAAAAAAATCTATTTCCGCTAACTTGTGCCCAAAAAAATTCTAAATGGAGCCTTACAGGGGGTGATCAATGACAGGGGGGTGATCAGGGAGTCTATATGGGGTGATCAGGGGTAAATAAGGGGTTAATAAGTGACAGGGGGGTGTAGTGTAGTGTGGTGCTTGGTGCTACTTTACTGAGCTGCCTGTGTCCTCTGGTGGTCGATCCAAGCAAAAGGGACCACCAGAGGACCAGGTAGCAGGTATATTAGACGCTGTTATCAAAACAGCGTCTAATATACCTGTTAGAGGTTAAAAAAATCGCATCTACAGCCTGCCAGCGAACGATCGCCGCTGGCAGGCTGTAGATCCACTCTCTTACATTCCGATCCTGTGAACGCGCGCGCCTTTGTGCGCGCGTTCACAGGAAATCTTGCGTCTCGCGAGATGACGCGTATATGCATCACTCTGCCTGGGACAGCCGCCTCTGGACCGCGATCCTGTGTTAGGCGGTCCGGAGGCGGTTAACAGTCTTGTTCTCAGCCATAGCAACGTGCTCCTGCGCTTTGGGATGTGCTGACTGACCCCCTTTTTTCTCAAGCATTGGTACAAAATGAGCAGCAAACATATAAAGGTGTGTCAATCAGAACAATCAATGCATAGACATAATTGATAATTAAAAGAATCAAGTGCAAAATGTATCAAAATATATAGAAATATATAAAAAATAATCCATGATCATCATAGAGAATAAAGTGACAAGTGCATTATAGTGAATCAAATACATAGTATGATATATTACATACAATATCCCCAAAGAACTACTTAATTAGATCCAACTGTATCACATCCATCTCTAATTAGTGCATAAACTTTGATTGTGAACATAAGAGGGAGGAGGAGACTAGTTGATACCTGGAAGAGCGATATGGCCCTCGTATACAATCGCGCTGTACAGCGCATCCACAGGTTCTCATTGCGCATGTCCCGACCGCATCGCGGTCCTGGGCCTCATGGAGAAGCATGTACATCGCAGGGTCGCCGATTCACACATGAATCATATTAAAGCTAAAGATCATTAAGATATTATAACAAAAAAATGTACAGCATTAGATTAATGAGCCTGGACGTTGGATGAAGAGCCCCTAATGATGTACATTTTTTTGTTACTTTTTTTGTTATAATAACTTAATGATCTTTAGCTTTATTTTTATTTCACTCCTGAGGTTCCTTGCGTATGTCCCGCCTGCACTGAATGGAGATGGTCCCTCCTTTTGGGACGTGATAGTGTTTTAGCTTCAGTACTTATGTTGCCAGTATGTTATTATACTGTATATTATTATCCCGTCACATTTAAGTGAGGAGAAGCCTCCTAGTCACGTATTGGAGCAGGGTGAGACCCGCAATGCGGCTAGCATTGACATGTTGGCAACATTGGGGTAGCAATTGGGTTCGAGTTACCCATCTTGGAAAATATGGTCACTCGCCTAACCTGCTTGGCAGTGGAATTCATCCACAGTGACTGATTGTATAATAATAGTGACGGTATTTAGTTACAATGATAAAAGTATGATAACAGGAGATCTGGCATTGTTCCCTCTTTCAATATGGTGGTGGTTACAAGGATGACGCCGTCGGTATAGTGATGGTGTTGATGATTCATGTGTGCACCGCTTGGGTCATCAATCGGCGACCCTGCGACATACATGCGTCTCCATGCGGCCCAGGACTGATGCCACGATGCGGTCGGAACATGCGCAGTGGGATACGTGGGCCATATCGCTCTTCCAGGTATCAACTAGTCTCCTCCTCCCTCTTATGTTCACAATCAAAGTTTATGCACTAATTAGAGATGGATACGATACAGTTGGATCTAATTAAGTAGTTCTTTGGGGATATTGTATGTAATATATCATACTAGTCACTTTATTCTCTATGATGATCATGGATTCTTTTTTATATATTTCTATATATTTTGATACATTTTGCACTTGATTCTTTTAATTATCAATTATGTCTATGCATTGATTGTTCTGATTGACACACCTTTATATGTATGCTTCTCATTTTGTACCAATGCTTGAGAAAGGCTCATGTATGAGCCAAAACGTTGCTCTTTGCCACTGTATGGGTGAATAAAAACACACTGTTTCATTGAAGATCCTTTTGGAGTGCAGTCCGATTTTTATCATATATATAATGCTTGTGAAAGACCGCATTGAGACGGTTGAAACGTTGCAGAGGGGAATAAAAGATCCACCATTTTCACTTTACTTGGAGTGCTGCCTCATCCTTTGGATATTTATATATATATATATATATACAGTTGCAAGAAAAAGTATGTGAACCCTTTGGAATGATATGGATTTCTGCACAAATTGGTCATAAAATGTGATCTGATCTTCATCTAAGTCACAACAATAAACAATCACAGTCTGCTTAAAATAATAACACACAAAGAATTAAATGTTACCATGTTTTTATTGAACACACCATGTAAACATTCACAGTGCAGGTGGAAAAAGTATGTGAACCCTTGGATTTAATAACTGGTTGAACCTCCTTTGGCACCAATAACTTCAACCAAAAGTTTCCTGTAGTTGCAGATCAGACGTGCACAACAGTCAGGAGTAATTCTTGACCATTCCTCTTTACAGAACTGTTTCAGTTTAGCAATATTCTTGGGATGTCTGGTGTGAATCGCTTTCTTGAGGTCATGCCACAGCATCTCAATCGGGTTGAGGTCAGGACTCTGACTGGGCCTCTCCAGAAGGCGTATTTTCTTCTGTTTAGGCCATTCTGTTGTTGATTTACCTATATGCTTTGGGTCGTTGTCCTGTTGCAACACCCATCTTCTGTTGAGCTTCAGCTGATGGACAGATGGCCTGAAGTTCTCCTGCAAAATGTCTTGATAAACTTGGGAATTCATTTTTCCTTCGATGATAGCAATCCGTCCACAGGCCCTGACGCAGCAAAGCAGCCCCAAACCATGATGCCCCCACCACCATACTTCACAGTTGGGATGAGGTTTTGATGTTGGCATGTTGTGCCTCTTTTTCTCCACACATAGTGCTGTGTGTTTCTTCCAAACAACTCAACTTTGGTTTCATCTGTCCACAGAATATTTTGCCAGTACTGCTGTGGAACATCCAGGTGCTCTTGTGCAGCAATGTTTTTTTTGGACAGCAGTAGCTTCCTCTGTGGTATCCTGCCATGAAATCCATTCTTGTTTAGTGTTTTACGTATCGTGGACTCGCAAACACGGATGTTAGTATATTCCAGAGACTTTTATAAGTCTTTAGCTGACACTCTAGTGATTCTTCTTCACCTTATTGAGCAGTCTGCGCTGTGCTCTTGCAGTCATCTTTACAGGACGGCCACTCCTAGGGAGAGTAGCAGCAGTGCTGAACTTTCTCCATTTATAGACAATTTGTCTTACCGTGAACTGATGAACAGCAAGGCTATTGGAGATACTTTTATAACCGTTTCCAGCTTTATGCAAGTCAACAATTCTTAATCGTTGGTCTTCTGAGAGCTCTTTTGTGTGAGGCATCATTCACATCAGGCAATGCTTCTTGTGAAAAGCAAACCCAGAACTGGTGTGTGTGTTTTTTATAGGGCAGGGCAGCTGTAACCAACACCTCCAATCTCATCTCACTGATTGGACTCCAGCTGGCTGACACCTCACTCCAATTAGCTCTTGGAGATGTCATTAGTCTAGGGGTTCACATACTTTTTCCACCTGCACTGTGAATGTTTACATGGTGTGTTCAATAAAAACATGGTAACATTTAATTCTTTGTGTGTTATTAGTTTAAGCAAACTGTGATTGTCTATTGTTGTGACTTAGATGAAGATCAGATCACATTTTATGACCAATTTGTGCAGAAATCCATATCATTCCAAAGGGTTCACATACTTTTTCTTGCAACTGTATATACATATATAACCTGGGGGACCTGGCACTTCCCTTTAAAGGGGGCCTATCATATAAGTATACATATATACCTATATATATCACACATACATACCCCCACACATATATTAGGAATCTGGGGCACATTGCCCATACAATTTAGCCATTCATGGCCAATACATATATATGTACATATTAGACATATGTATATATATATATATATATATATATATATTCAAATCTTCCCCTTCCCTCTACAATACCTATTATGGCTCTGTATAAAATAGAGCCAAAATGCGGTTGTGTGCACAGTCATGAGCTAGTTCTGGCTATGAGCTGTTTTCACAATCTGGTTCAATCTCACTATTATATTGAAAGTGGGCACCTCCTTATATTATTATATATACACAGCTGCTATAGGTTTAGGGATCTAATGATATATGAACACCATTAGCACAGTCTAGGTTTTTATGCTCTACTATAAAGACTGTGAATGGAAAAATGTAATATTAAAAGGGTATTTTTTGGAAGGGGGCAGAGGAGGAACTATTAATATGTTGTCTGTCCTAGGGTACCTTTAAGACATAGCTCTAATGCCTACTATTTTATTTCATACACACCAAACAGTAACAAAACTGTATAAGACCCTGCAGTATGTACCAGGTTCTTAATGGTGTAGGGTAGAGATTTGCTTATATACTGTTCTGTGCTCACAAAATAGAAGTCAAAATGACAACTTGCTAATGTAAACATATGACCCTCTCCATCCAAACTTTACTCTCTTTAAGCATCTCTCAGAAAGGACCTCTTTAATTCTGCTAAATTAGTTAAAAGAGTTGTCCCATGAAAAATATTAGACGGTTTTCAAACCAGCACTTAGATCTTAATTTCTTTTGCAATTGCATGTAATAAAAAATTTAACATAGTCACCGAGCTATTAAATAAAATGTATGTATAGTGCCACCTGCTGTTTTTCTTTTCTTATTTCTATGTCTGGCTCATTGAGAAGGTCGCACATGATCAGTTTCATCCTTCACCTTTCTCCTGAGCTGTGATAGGCAGAGCATGGACACGCCTCCTGAGCTGCAACAGAAAAGACACTCCCCTTAAGCTGTTACCTTGATATAAATCTAGTTGAGCAATGACTAGGGGGATCTATGCATCCATGTGGAGTACAGACCTGGTTCTAGCTTTGTTAGAAAGAGATTGTAATGCACTAAATGATGTCTGATTTACATTTTTTACCTTAGTCGTTGGATAACCCCTTTAATGAAATTCATTAAGGTCCATTAGTCCAAAAGTACATTCTAAAAGGGACCTTAGGTAAATAAAATTAGGGGGTTGTCCAGAAATAAGTAACTTTTCACATGTAGCCGCTATGAAAACAATCATACTTACCTACTCCACACACTCTAGTCCTGCATTGGCTTCCGTGTGTTCATCTTCTGGTTTGTGGCTTGTTTACTTCCTGTCCTGTATAGGAATGATCTTCAGTCAATGACTGGCTTCAGCTGTGATGTGTCTATTGTGGACACATTACCGCTGGAGCCAATCATTAGCTATAGGTACACATCTCCACTGAATCCAGTGATTGGCTGTAGTGAAACAGATGATTATTCCAATACTGAGGAGCAAGTAGATAAGCCACAGACTGGTAGATGCACGCAAGAGAGCCAGCATGCAGGGCTAAAACTGCTACTTCTACCAGTAGATAGATTTTCTACTTGGTTCATTAATTAGCAAGATACTGGTTTAGTAGCTAATGATGACTAAAAGTTCAGAATGTTCTGTACTGATTCTTCACAGAACGAGAAATCTAGATTTTCCATCTGGATTTGTGGGTGTAAAATCAGAAGTATATTACAGTATCAGCAAAAAAGATGAGATTTTACCAGATTCATTCACATGCTGCAGTAAAAATCTGCAGCAGAAATTGTCTGTTACAAAGAGTACATGGAACCACTGTCTCACTCGAATAGATTTTGCTTGGTGCTAATCCTATAGGCGTTATCTAATTGGCCCCCTGGTATTCACCCTTTAACTCCTATACAGGGATCTGGACTTGGCTGCAGGGGAACCATTAGGCCCCTACTTTTCGAAGTAGTCTCTGTTCAAGTGACATGTGTGATGTGGAGCATTGAACAACCAGGCATAAGTGCAGTCCGAGACAGGCCACGGTCAGGGAAGGCAGAGTTTGAGTGATCCGATAAAAGTCCAAGGTCAGGGCAGACAAACCTATAACAGCACACGTGTGCAGGACACTAGCAGGTTGAACATATTACTTAGACACCCTCCCACAGAGCAAGAACCAGGAAGCTACAGTAGAGACCAGGTCCGGCCAGATCCGAGCTGTTGGAAGAACAGAGGTGCAGGTAAGCTGAGTGGTGTTCATGCCCTCTAGAGAGAACCGAGTGGCAGTGGGCAGAGGCTGCCAATATAATGTCATGTGGTGCAGATTTTAAATCTGTGTCATTTTTCTATACATTGTGGATTTTCACTGTAGATTTAACCCTTTTCAATGCATAGGGTGAAGTCACCAGAAAACCTGGTTGTAACTCATGCAGATTTTGCCATTGATTTGCAGCAAAATACACAGCATTTCACTGAGGTTGGGAGTTATGTCCCATGTGGATGTACTTTTAGGCTTCATAACAAGGTTTAGTGCAGTGTTTTGTCAGCAGACCCAAGGGGTAGAAACAGGCTCACTTTGCAGGTGCATGATTACAAACACATTGGGTAATATTTATATATATTTTATAATATGATTTGAAAAGGGTTGTAGGATACGAAATAGTAGTACTGTATTTACTTACCATCCCCAATTGTTTTTCCTATTTTTTTTTCTAAGTAAAAAAACAATCTTTTAATTTATAGGGATTTTCCGACCTTTAAAAATTGTGTGCAAATCATTTAACTTTAGTATGCTTTATCAATTAAACTACTGTCTGTATCAGAGATGCCTCTCAGCCATTCCCACATGCAGTCACATGACTATGCTCCTGGTATTTATTTCCTGTTTGTGCAGCACCGTGTACACTGAATAAGTGGTAACTCCCCTTTTCCTGTCCCTGAAATGTGGCACGTCACTTATCGTGTCCTCTTTTCTCCCTGCTATTTCTTCATCTTTGGCTTCTCCGTGTCTTTGGAGGAAGGAATGTATCACATACAGGGCAACAGACAAGAGTTTTTGCAAAGTCTAAGTAGCAGAGCAGTGTCTCAGTGTGTTATCTGTAAAGCACTAGAGCATTACTTTACTCATTATAACAGAGGGGTATGCAGGCAGCTATAAATCAAGGCAATGTCTGTGACAGAAGAGAGGAATCATGGGAATATGGTATTTTCCACTGGTAATTCGGACCACAACAAGCCCTGGCAGCATTAAAGCAACTGTGCTGCACAGAGATGTGCAATATAAATAATAAATACCGCTGAGCTATGTTATCATCTGGTGAACATTCAGACACATTTAAGCACTTTTCTGTGTTTTCAAATTACAAACTACAAACACCTTTAAAGCAATTGATATGAAGAGCAAAAAGGAAGATCTCATGAAGAGAAAACCATTTTTGCTAGAAGCTCCTTTTTACGTTTTCTTTTCCTATAACTTCTTTAAAATTATATTTGGTTATCCTTAGCAGTGAATGGTTTATATGCTGTTTGTTTGTTTGTTTGCTTGGGTGAAGTGTACTGGAAATTGCAGGTGGGAAAATTGTTTGGGTGAATGGTTTTCCTATAGCACTACAATCTACATCCCTTTTAACACCCGTGACTGGACAAGAAAATGTATTCCCATTTGAGAAAAAGCAGTACCATTCCATATTGTGGAAAAGCATTCTGTTCAGGTCTTTTACTTAAGAATTTACAGTTGTTTTCCTTCTTTTACAAGTATGTGGTAGTAGCATTTAGGGCACAGTGTCCTTCCTTGATCATCTCAGTAGATGAGCAGAACCTCTAGCAGTAACACATAATCAATGTTGTATCTGATTTGAAGATGTTTCCCCAATGTATGAAGAAGCTGAGCAGGGATTTTCTGATCAATACAGTATAATAAAAAATCATAATGTACTGTTTGTGAACACAATCTGGAAGCAGATAAATTTATATATCAGATGATAACCTTGAGTTTTCATGAATTTGGCTCACATAATTTCTGTAAACAAAGAGCCATGATGAACACTGTTCAGTAACTGAACCCCTAGAGTTGGTTGATGGGTTTCATTCCTGGAAATCAACAGCACATCTCTATTCAGTTGATCTGAAAAATTATATTTTTAGAACATTTGATTTTTGGCTATTTTACAGTAACAGAAGTAAAAACACAAGATAATAAATGTTATCTATAATAAATAAATGAGTAATGAATGAGAAATGTTTTCCTAGATTCAAATTTTTGTTGAAACCAGAACTTTATTCTAAGGATTTAATGTGCACCAGGAATTGTACAGAATAAAGCTTCTTACATCTCAAGAAATTGCTAGGTAATAGAAGCCGAATACCACAGAGGGTTTGGAGTTGGAGCTGAGAGGTAAAGAGAAGCCAAGTAGTCTGTGGGCCCTGGAAGCAGCCACGCCCTGTAAAAGACAGGTGGGAGACTAAGATCTTCCTGCAAGCAATATTGTTTGAGAGGCAGTATGCACAGTGGTTGCAATATGACATACGGCATTGTGACATATGATAGCACCACCCCATACAAACAGTAAATGTCATAAAATAACAAAAGAAATCATACTTACCATTTTTTCTCCTGCCACTTCCATGGTGCTCTCTGGTCCTCCCCTCTGGTGTTTGCTTTCCTGGGTGTACTGGTGATATCCTAAAAACACAATGTTGCTGCAGCAGTCTTTCACTGCCCTCAGCATTTGTGTGCCATATTCCTATACTTGCCAACTCTTCTGGAACTGTATGTGGTTCCTGGATGCTGCATCAGCCTCGGCACCCATACGTGCTCTAAAAGAGCATGAGGTGTCATGGAAATGGGGATGACAGTATGGAGACTATGCCTTAAAAAAAATGGTGTTGCACATGACATCAAGGACTACTCGCAAGTCAATTTTTCAATGTTGGCAAGTATACGTATTCTGCTGCGGCTATTGATTGGCTACATAGTGATGAGGTGCGCATGAAATTAGCAATGCTGGAAGAGGTAGGTAAGAAAAAGGATGACTTCTTTTGTTAATTTATCACCTTTACTATTGCTAGGCATGTTCTCATTTAACTTGGACCACACATTTAGGGCTGTATTACACCTAGTGATATAGAAGACGATTGTCAAGAAGGAAATGGTGACTGCTGCTGTTACATGCAGAGATCACCTCTACAGTATGGGGAGGAATGATCGCTAATACCATTGCTTCTCCTCATACTGAATCATTGTTTACCGGTAGCAGATTGTGATTAGACTTTTTAAACCTGCTGAAAGATTGCGATTGTCCTATTGGGTAATCAGCAGCAGTATTACAAAGGCAAATTACTGCTAAAGAGCATTCAGATGAACACTTGTCAGTGATGATCTGCCCGATAATCATCTGGTGTAATACAGCCTTTAGGGTACCTATGAGCATGGGCTAGAGAGTTGTAGATGGAGTTCATAGTCTACTGTCATTGACAAAAGATAATATCAACTTACCTCAATAAACTCTTGCTTGTCTAGCTTGACATATTAAAAAGTAACAGCCTTAATTGATTTCAACACTACAAACTGATCTATCACTAATCAATAGTGGGAAAGTTGTCATGTGACATTAGAAGAAAAGGATTTGCTCCACACGTTAGCATTTTGTAGTTGACCCTAAGAGAATAAGAGGTGGTCTCCATAATAGCTATAATCAGCTCTCCTGCACCTGGTTCATAACAACTTGTCAGAGAATCCTCTTTAAAAACACATCTGACATCTTCTCCTTCTCGTATTTCATAGGAATATAAATACATAAATAAAGTATATTAAAAAAACTTGATTGAGTTGTATTGTAATGAATATAATAAAGCCTATGGGCACTTATGCTACGATTATTGTATTGATCCAATATTTCTAAACTGAAGAAGGAACTTTGTAAACATATTTGGTTTAAAAAAATCAGATAATTTTGTGTTTGCAGCAGCTCTGTGCATTTCTGCATCTTCGTGTTTACATCCTGGTCTTGCAGACTTAGGTGTCCACAAGTTTCTTGCCTCATGGCTGAATTTAGATCCCTTGCCTTCTTTAGAAAAGAAGGGAGGATTGAGATTTTGTGATCAGTTGGGACTGGCCATGACGAGGGTTAAAGGGGTTGTCCGGGTTCAGAGCTGAACCCGGACATACCTCCATTTTCACCCAGGCAGCCCCCCTGACTTGAGCATCGGAGCAGGCACTTTTAAGAGTTACAGTGACGAACCGGGCTCTCCATGGAGCTGCCAGGAAGCCTGGTGACATCACCGGCACTGATGGGTGGGCTTTAGTGCTGCCCTAGCCAGTAAAGCGGCTAGGGCAGCGCTGAAGCATGCCCATCAGAACCTGTGACGTCACTGAACACACTGCTGGGCTGAAGCCTCCGCCCGGCAGTGTGTTATTGTAAATAAAAGAGCCCTTGTCCTGCGCGATCTAGCTCCGATGCTCAAGTCAGGGGGGCTGCCTGGGTGAAAATGGAGGTATGTCCGGGTTCAACTCTGAACTCGGACAACCCCTTTAAGGGAAAGGAGGTTGCTGGGGTGCAAGCTAAAAATTTTCACTCTGGTGCATGAGCTCATAGCTACGCATCTGGTTTTTATATCTATTGTGAAGAATTGGAGGTTCAGGTACCCCAACTTAAAATATTTTAAGTTAATTATGACAAAATAAAATATAGTATATATTTGCTCAGCTTTACATATTTACAGTCTTCATGGACATATGACAGCAGATAGCATGTTGATGCAGTTGTCCATTCAAGAAGCTATGTCCAGTACTGCAGATGTCCCTTTAAGAAGAAAGTGAAGGATGTTTCTTTTTAGATCCACAGGATTGCTGTGCCATGTGTAGCCCCCAAATTGAGGGGGGAAAGCATAGAAAACCTTGAGAGAAGAATGTCAACTTCAGCATCAATTAGATGGGAGAAATCAAATACTGAATTATTAAGTGTAATTACAGGCAGGATTACTTCAATAGGCAGAGTAATTTTACAGATGATTGCTGGAAAACATGAGACAAAAGAGTTCCTTTAATCTTTCCGGCATATCTATTTATACCACAAGAATGCTTGCAGTGTATACTCTGCATGGATAGAGATGGAACGATAGATATAGCTAGATTGTCCAAGATAAAGGATTCTTTTACATCATCTAGTGTTATGGTTTACAGGCAGGTAAAGGGGATTAACTAAATGTTGGCTTTCTCTACATGGCAAGAATGAGTCTTCACATGGTTTGAAGAGCGGTTTCCTTAAATATTCATATTTACTGCTGTAAAATCAAATTTTATTTTTGCTAATGTCTTTGAATTTAACAGCTGTAAACAAAATAATAGATTACCTATCTGTACAGACGTTTTATATCTATGTGCTGACTGCTAACAAAGCACAATACTTTGTATTTATTGAGAGTCGGGACACTTCCATCAGATAAAGATATTTTTTTTAAACTCAATATTCATAAACATTGCTTTTTTCTAGAATTTTTCACGGTTTTTCTTCTTTTTGACAGTACTATACTATTGACAGTTCAACACAGTATTATCCATCTGTAGCAGTCAACAGAAATGATAAGACCTTCTATATAGACAAGGAACCCATTGTCAGTTTACTGCTGCTGTAAGGGGAAGATATTATCTGTTACCATAATAGTAGATGTAGAATTTGAAAATTACAGTATAACGGCTCTATTGTTCTTTTGAAAGTCCCTTATCAGTGTAACGTATGATGCTCTAACTGAGCCACTCAACCAACTGTCCCTCTCTGGTCAGACTGATGGTCTGACTGAGAAAAAAGGAAGGTAAAGAGCTTGGATGGGAAGTAGAATACATTAAGTAACTTCAAAAATTATACCACAAAAGCCATTCACCATTTTTTTAAACTAAAAAAGAAACCTACATAAATACATAGAATATTTACATATAGGCTGTTTCTGTGCTAAAAAAAATGATGGTAGTGTCCCTTTAGTTTTCAATGAATAGAGTGGCTGAAATTAACAAGAAAAGGCCACAAATTCTAAAAAAAAAATATATTTCATATGAACACTGATTAAAAATAAAATAAAACATTATTGTGGAAGTTTACCATTAACTATAAAATGTTGTGCTTCAATAAATATGTGGTCAAATTATAGGGAGGGTAACTACCAATAGCCTCCATTTCACAGCTCCTTAATGTGGTTTCCCGGCTACTTTAAATTTATTTTTATTTTTTTACAATTCTATAAAAAACTAAAACAATATGTCTCAATTTCTTGGTACCTCAAGAAATGAACATGTAATCGCTGCAGCCAATCAGTGGCCATAGGAGGGGTCACTGCTGGCAGACAGAGATTAGCTGTTTGGAGAGAGAGTAGGAGGCAGAGACTGACAACAAACTCAGGAAGTACTAAAACAGGGGGCAGGGGGTTTGGTGAGGTATTATTTTTATAAAGCATTCTGGGTGTTTTTTTGAATTTTATTAAAAAAAAATTCAATAAAGTAAAAGAACAAAGGAAATGTTTAACAGATGTAGTAAGTAACATATAGTGATAGAAAGTCAAGTGGATATTAATATGAGTATACATCTTATTAGGGGCTGTTTACATCATCATGTTTTTGGGAAAACAGAATTTAACAGCACTCTATAAATGTAAGGTGTATATATTGTAGGAAGGCACAAGGGTCCGTAGTTGACGGAAGGTATGTTTCACCAAGGTTCCTGGCCTCTGTGAAGTAAGACCTGGCATTTTCTGGTGTCAGTGGCAGCTAATGCTGATTGACACTTTGCTATTTTAGTATGGCTGTATAGCTGATTCGGGACAGCTCTTACTGGGAGTAGTCAAAGTGCTGGGTGGGTGACTTTTCCCCACGTTCCAGGCCAGGTCTTGACTGGCTTATAAAAAACCCAGCTGTCAGTGTCAGCTGGGAGTGATTACCTCTCTCTGTCAGAGGAACTCTGGCAATCGCTGGTGTGGGAACTGAGCCCTGTGTGTTGGGAGAGCAGGCCACCTAAAGCCTGCATTTGGACCGCTGAAGGCAGAACCGCCGACAAGGTGACGTTTTTTGTTATGCACAAACTTTTTGCTCGGTGTGAACAAGCACCAACCCTGAAAAGAGTGTTTTTTGTTTGACCTTATGTGTGAATAAACAGAGAGATTTGAATTATGAACTTGTACTTTGCCTCTGTACCCACTTATCCTAACTACCAGAGCGAATTCCCACTATATATATATATATATATATATATATATATATATATATATAAAAACGAACTCCATGGCACTTCCCAAAAAGTGCGTGTTTATTCACCAAATAGCAGTAATGTTTCAGTCCTCTCAATGGGACCGTTCTTAAGCAGTGAGAGCTTGTAACTGCTTGAGAAAGGTCCCATTGAGAGGGCTGAAACGTTGCTGCTATTTGGTGAATAAACACACACTTTTTGGGAAGTGCCGTGGAGTTCGTTTTTCTATTCGCTATTTGGTCGGTGGATCCCCTCTACAGCCACTGGCACCCTCCTTACTTATTGTTTATATATATAAATATGCAGAATGACCCGGATTAGTATGGGTGTATTTCGTTTTTTGCTTGTGTGTGTGGTTAAAAGATGCAGTGGCCCCATAACAGGGACATCCACAATGTGTACCATAACAGTCACATTTACAGAGTCCCCATAACATTGAAATCCACAGTATTCGCATAACAGTGATGTCCACAGTGGCCCATAATAGTGACATCTACTGTACCCCAAAACAGTAACATCCACAGAGGGCCCATAATATATTACATAGTTAATATGATTGAAAAAAGACATAAGTCCATTAAGTTCAACCAAGGGATAGGTTGGGACGTAAATCCCAGCCCCCTGGATCTCTCAGGCCCCGAAGCTGTATGAGTAATACACACAGTATTACTCATACAGCCAATGCATTCCAATACAGAAGTATTGGAATGCATTGTAAAGGAATATAACCCCAAAAGTTCAAGTCCCAAAGTGGGACAAAAAAAAAAATGAAAAAAAAGTAGAAAAAATAAAGTTTTCCTCCCCCAAAAATTTAAAGTTTCAAGTAAAAATATACAAAAAAATAATTTTCCCCAAATAAAGTAAAAAAAAAGAAAAAAAAAAGGATACATATTAGGTATTGCCGCGTCCGTATCGACCGGCTCTATAAACATATCAAATTACCTAACCCCTCAGATGAACACCGTAAAAAATAAAAAAATATAGAAACTAATCTAACCATCACCTCATCCTGGAATAAATAAGCCCCTACCTGAGACAATCGCCCAAAAAATAAAAAAAACTATGGCTCAGAATATGGAGACACTAAAACATCATTTTTTTCTTTTAAAAAAGCTGTTATTGTTTAAAACTTTCATAAATAAAAAAAAGTATACATATTTGGTGTCGCCGCGTTCGTATCGACCGGCTCTATAAAAATATCACATGACCTAACCCCTCAGATGAACACCGTAAAAATCATATGCACCCCAAAATAGTGCCAATTAAACCGTCATCTCATCCCGCAAAAAATGAGACCCTACCTAAGATAATCGCCCAAAAACTGAAAAAACTATGGCTCTCAGAATATGGAGACACTAAAACATGATATTTTTTGGTTTAAAAAATTATTGTGTAAAACTTACATAAATAAAAAAAAAGTATACATATTAGGTATCGCCGCGTCCGTATCGACCGGCTCTATAAAAATATCACATGACCTAACCCCTCAGATGAACACCGTAAAAAATGTAAAATAAAAACTGTGCTAAATAAACCATTTTTTGTCACCATACATCACAAAAGGTGTAATAGCAAGCGATCAAAAAAGTCACACGCACCCCAAAATAGTGCCAATAAAACCATCATCTCATCCCGCGAAAAATCATACCCTACCCAAGGTAATCGCCCAAAAACTGAAATAATTATGGCTCTCTGACTATGGAAACACTAAAACATGATTTTTTTTTTGCTTCAAAAAAAACTTAAATAATATAAAAAATATACATATTAGGTATCGCCGAATCCTTGACAACCTGGTCTATAAAAATATCACATGATCTAACCTGTCAGATGAATGTTGCAAATAACAAAAAATAAAAACGGTGCCAAAACAGCTATTTCTTGGTATCTTGCCTCACAAAAAGTGCAATATAGAGCAACCAAAAATCATATGTACCCTAAACTAGTACCAACAATACTGCCACTCTATCCCATAGTTTCTAAAATGGGGCCACTTTTTTGGAGTTTCTACTCTAGGGGCTTCAAATAGGACATGGTGTAAAAAAAAACAGTCCAGCAAAACCTGCCTTCCAAAAACCGTATGGCATTCCTTTCCTTCTGCGACCTGCCGTGTGCCCGTACAGCGGTTTACGACCACATATGGGGTGTTTCTGTAAACTACAGAATCAGGGCCATAAATATTGAGTTTGGTTTGGCTGTTAACTCTTGCTTTGTAACCGGAAAAAAATTATTAAAATGGAAAATCTGCCAAAAAAGTGAAATTTTGAAATTGTATCTCTATTTTCCATTAATTCTTGTGGAACACCTAAAGGGTTAACGACGTTTGTAAAATCATATTTGAATAACTTGAGGGGTGTAGTTTCTTAGATGGGGTCATTTTTATGGAGTTTCTACTCTAGGGGTGCATCAGGAGGGCTTCAAATGGGACATGGTGTCAAAAAAACCACTCCAGCAAAACCTGCCTTCCAAAAACCGCATGGCATTCCTTTCCTTCTGCGCCCTGCCGTGTGCCCGTACAGCGTTGCCGGGAGCCGGTCTGAAACAAGTGCGGTCACCGAGAGAAGGGAGTTCCGAGAACAGCCTGATGAAGTCCCCCGGCGGCTGTTCTCCGAACTGCCTGCTCCCGGTGACCGCATTTGTTTCAGAACGGCTCGCGGCAGAGGTAAGAGCTTACCTATCAAGATGGCAGCCCGCATGTGTTCGCGGGCGAACACTGCGAACTGGCCATCACTGTGGACTGGTGCCCAGAACTGAACTGCATATTCCAGATGAGGCCGCACCAACGCTTTGTAAAGTGGTAATATTACATTCCTGCCCTGTGAGTCCATGCCTCATTTTATGCATGACAATATCCTGGTAACCTTAGAAGCAGTTGATTGACATTGTATGCTGTTATTTAATCTACCATCTACAAGGACAGCCACATCCCAAATGAATATATTTTGATCAAAAATATCTGTGCCTATCCAGCACGGCAAAATGATTTCAGCCTGGATGGGAAACTATTCTGTTTATTACCTAAAACTATATCACACTTAGTAAAGCTCGGCCAACACTGAGGCAGACACACCTCACATTTACTATACAAATCAACATCGAATCAACATGATTTATTACCTATCACTATGCGGTAAGGACATCTAAATTTAAAGAGAGCAGAACCATCTGCATCCATAAATCTGTCCTGCAAATTATAGAACATTTCCTATTCTTTGCAGACAAGAATAGCCATTTCTATTAATTGGACTGAGAAAAATGTGGACTGCACACAGAAGGTATACGTATTTTGCAGATCCATGGTTTGAGAACCACAAAACGGAAATCGCTGTTAGTGTTGATCACGAATATTCGAATTTTTATCGCGAATATAGGTACTTTGAAAATTCGGTTATTTATTTTCCTTTTTTTTTAATTAGATTTTTTTTTTAATCAGTACACATGATCCCTCCCTGCTTCTAGCTTGTGGGCCAATAGGAAGGCTGCAATATACTTGACTTTAGGAGTAGTGTTGTTTGCGAATTTTGCTCTATATTCATTTTTTTTTTTCGAATATTCGCTATATTGCTATATATTCTTGTTTTAGAATATTACGAATAATTGAAAAAACTAAGTTATAGCAATATAGAATAATTTAGCTAATATAGTGCTATAATCTTTTTTTTTAATAGTTGTAATTTTTTTCCAATCTGAACTTCAGATGAGAAAAAAATTGAAATTTTTAGACAAAGAAGAGATTATAGCACTATATTAGCTAAATTACTCTATATTCGTTTTTTTCCGAATATTCGCTATATTGCTATATATTCTTGTTTTAAAATATTCAGAATATTTGAAAAAAACAAAGTTATAGCAATATAGTGAATATTCGAAAAAATAAAAATAAAATATAGAGCAATTTAGCTAATATAGTGCTATATAGTTCTTTGTCTAAAAGTTGAAAAATTCGCAATAAAAATTCGCATTCCGAAAATTTGCATACTACACAATCATTACCATGCCGATTTTTTTTGTAAAAAAATCGTAGACTATAACGAATATTCTGCACGGTATGGAAGCGAGCACTCAAATCTATGGCAACACTCAGATTTTTATTTTTTTTTATTTTTTTTTTTAAATATGTTTTATTAATTTATAATGCAAAAATTCATATCCATATTACAATTATAATATTATAAAATCCTTCAGTCCGTAAATTTGTGATTTGCAACATGATTAAGAATAATTTCATGCAAGTATCCATGCTTATGGAGACAAAAAAAAGTAAAAATGGAGATCTCGCTTGCTGGGGGAAAGGCAGGATACGTCCGCCATTCACAGCCTAATAGGCAAAACAAACACACAGAGCATCCCACTTGACATATTGTTATCTATAGAGGGGAAAAAAGGTTAGGGGCCCTCAGCCCGGGTGACAGCCAGGGAGCGAGTGCGCGCCCCGCGCTCTCTCCCCCGATCATAGGCGGGAAATTGACAGGATTGACCAACATGTAACCATTCATCCAGTGCTCACATTAACCGTACGTAGCGGGCCTACTGCGATCTTTGATCGCAAGCATTTCATAAAACAAATTTGGGGGTCCAGCAGTCTTCCATCGCAGTAGAGAAGGAACTTCTTGCATATTTTGCTGCCTCATCCCCATGTAGTTAAATTGAGAGTTTAATGCCCGACTTAACCGTAGCTCACATATGTCCACACCAGTGTCTCGCATATAAAGGGACTCAGCTCGAGTATCACTCGGTGATCACCGGCATTTAGGGAAGATGTAGACATAAGCATTACCTAAAACCGGCTCTGTCCCGCTAAGAGAACACCTCTTGGTACCCATACAACCTGTGTCATATCACTGCCTGCAGTCGAGCCACATGTCTGTCAGAGAGAGCCGCGTCCTAGGGCACACCCATTCGCCGGGCTGCCCATGTCCCGGGCCCCGGATCCCCACCCATAACCGGCACAGTGTAGTGGTTCAATTAAACATTTTGGTTCGTTTTAAAAAGAATTTAACCGTTGTTTAATGGCGGAAGGTCCTGCCATCCCCCAGCATTCCTAGAGATACTCCAGTTCCCAAGTGCAACTTCACCTCCTTTACTATTTATAATTCATATAGAAAAGACCGGACCAATAGGATCATTCCCAACCCACCCCGCCCAGCCCCCCCCCCCCCACCTTGCAGGAAGGAAAAAAAAAAAAAAAAAAAAAAAAAAAAACTCAGATTTTAATAACTAACAATTGTTTAAATGACAATAGTATAAAATAGCATACATATAAATGAATAAAGTGATTAAAATAATATGGTCGACCTTATATGGTAATAATACAGCTTCAATTCAATAGCCCAGTCGTGTCCAAATAAAGTGAGGACAATAAAATCGTGCCTGAAAGCGTTAAATACAGTGTTAAATTAACTAAAATCATATAATAAAGATCATAAATATAATAGTGACTATGCGTATAAACAGTGAATAAAGTGTTGAGTGTGGGACACTGGTTGGAGTCCAGCGCAAATGCGCAATGTGCTGTACTTGAATCCTGTGGAAAATAAATGAGGTCCGAGTCTCTAGTGTAGTACACCGCAACGCACAATAACTGGCTGTTTGGAAAAATATTCTTATAGCCCGATTCTGGTCACGGCTAATTTCTTACCTCTATCTAGAGGAAGCCGTGAACGATGTGATAAAAATCCTTTAGGACGCTCTGAAATCTGCTAAGAACGCCGCTCCGTCTTCACGGCTTGTAAGCTGTGACAGTACAGCCCGATCTCGCGATACTCCAAGCGGGACTTCCGTCCGGTCTCTTCGCTCGCTCAGATGTTCAGGGCAGTTCGGTGCAGTTCAATCGTCATAACTCCATGCCAACCTAATCCACTGCCTTGGACCTATCTATATGTTGTATCCATCTAATTTTAATTTTATTTTCATTTTTATGCTGTATTTTAAACATTTTAATGTCTATCATATTCATTTTATGGAATTTTTATAATTCTTATATTTTATACATTGAAATTTTGGGGTCTATGGATCTAATATATGCACTAGAATATATAGCACCAAAAAACGCATCTTTGAAGAAAAAAACGCAAGTAAAACGCACTAAAAACCGCATCATGGCGGAAAATGGCTGAGGACATTCCAATTCTGGATTATGTTAACCCGGGTTTTATATAGGATCCTATGGACGCCTATAAAGGAAGAGGTTAGAATTGCAGGTGTTACCACTGAGGAAGGGATTAGAACATCCCGAAACGCGTCTGGGTAACAGACACTCCGCACATACCTCCACAAGAAAGACTTATTGCATGGCCATGCTTTAAAGAGAGACATATTGATAACTGCTACTCTGTGACGATTGAACTGCACCGAACTGCCCTGAACATCTGAGCGAGCGAAGAGACCGGACGGAAGTCCCGCTTGGAGTATCGCGAGATTGGGCTGTACTGTCACAGCTTACAAGCCGTGAAGACGGAGCGGCGTTCTTAGCAGATTTCAGAGCGTCCTAAAGGATTTTTATCACATCGTTCACGGCTTCCTCTAGATAGAGGTAAGAAATTAGCCGTGACCAGAATCGGGCTATAAGAATATTTTTCCAAACAGCCAGTTATTGTGCGTTGCGGTGTACTACACTAGAGACTCGGACCTCATTTATTTTCCACAGGATTCAAGTACAGCACATTGCGCATTTGCGCTGGACTCCAACCAGTGTCCCACACTCAACACTTTATTCACTGTTTATACGCATAGTCACTATTATATTTATGATCTTTATTATATGATTTTAGTTAATTTAACACTGTATTTAACACTTTCAGGCACGATTTTATTGTCCTCACTTTATTTGGACACGACTGGGCTATTGAATTGAAGCTGTATTATTACCATATAAGGTCGACCATATTATTTTAATCATTTTATTCATTTATATGTATGCTATTTTATACTATTGTCATTTAAACAATTGTTAGTTATTAAAATCTGAGTGTTGCCATAGATTTGAGTGCTCGCTTCCATACCGTGCAATTTACTCATCAAATTGAGGTTGGGCGTCCTCAATCATTAGTTTGTAGCACCATACCACCCACTACCAGCAGTGAGCCACTCCATTAAATTAACCACTATAACGAATATTCGAATTTGAGAATATTCGACGAATATTCTACGAAATATTTGCAAAATATCGCGAATTCGAATATGACTCCTGCCGCTCATCACTAATCGCTATGTGCATGTAGCCTAAGAAACAAGAATTTGTCTATGTTCCATGTTGCCAGTATCTGTTCATAACTGATGTATTAACTTATGTAAAATATCGGCTGTATGACACCAAAACATAATAGTTGCAGTATATACTGGCTTTTCTTGTATAAAGTACACATGGACGACCTGGGTGCTTTATTCCAAATGACTTAACGTGGCTTTGAGCACAGCTCATTGCCTAGACATTGTTCCCATTTTAGCATATATTTGGGTTTGACTGTCAGACTAGAAAGGATTGAACTGAACAGGTAAGAGAAATTGACCCTCAAAAGAAGGAATGTATGAAATGGTATTAGAGCCAAATAGATTTTTGCTAGGTCTCGTATTTTTTTTTTTGTTTTCTGCAAGTGTGATATCATATATACAGTTACAAGAAAAAGTATGTGAACCCTTTGGAATGATATGGATTTCTGCACAAATTGGTCTAAAAAAATGTGATCTGATCTTCATCTAAGTCACAACAATAGACAATCGCAGTCTGCTTAAACTAATAACACACAAATAATTAAATGTTACCATGTTTTTATTGAACACACCATGTAAACATTCACAGTGCAGGTGGAAAAAGTATGTGAACCCTTGGATTTAATAACTGGTTGAACCTCCTTTGGCAGCAATAACTTCAACCAAATGTTTCCTGTAGTTGCAGAGCAGACGTGCACAACGGTCAGGAGTAATTCTTGACCATTCCTCTTTACAGAACTGTTTCAGTTCAGCAATATTCTTGGGATGTCTGGTGTGAATCGCTTTCTTGAGGTCATGCCACAGCATCTCAATCGGGTGGAGGTCAGGACTCTGACTGGGCCACTCCAGAAGGCGCATTTTCTTCTGATTAAGCCATTCTGTTGTTGATTTACTTCTATGCTTTGGGTTGTTGTCCTGTTGCAACACCCATCTTCTGTTGAACTTCAACTTGTGGACAGATGGCGTTAAGTTCTCCTGCAAAATGTCTTGATAAACTTGGGAATTCATTTTTCCTTTGATGATAGCAATCCGTCCAGGCCCTGACGCAGCAAAGCAGCCCCAAACCATGATGCCCCCACCACCATACTTCACAGTTGGGATGAGGTTTTGATGTTGGTGTGCTGTGCCTCTTTTTCTCCACACATAGGGCCAAATTTATCATTAGCTCAAGTCAGAATAATGGAGTGAAAAAGTAAAAAAAAAAAGCGCAAACACTTAAACTGCGCACAAATGTGCGACTTTTTTCTGCTCTGCACTATGCTTGCCAGTTTTCTGAAAGTGGGCGTGTTTTCTTATGTAAATGAATCTCTAGACAGATTTACTATTGGGACTATTTAAAAAGTCGCAAAAAAGTCACAAAAAAATGCGCAATTTCACTCCAATGAGGACCATGCTTATCTTATGAGACTTTTTAATAGAACTTGCAACTTTTTCGTAAGGATGTGCGACTTTTGTAAAGCTGCTTACTGACACATAAACTGCTACCGTCAAACCACATTTATTACAGTCTTAAAGGGACGATCATAAATCTGACTTAGCTAAAACTCACTTTAGCCATATGTGAAAGTGGAGTGAGCTGTCAGAGTAATGATAAATCTGGCCCATAGTGTTGTGTGTTTTTTCCAAACAACTCAACTTTGGTTTCATCTGTCCACAGAATATTTTGCCAGTACTGCTGTGGAACATCCAGGTGCTCTTGTGTAAACTGTAAACGTGCAGCAATGTTCTTTTTGGACAGCAGTGGCTTCCTCTGTGGTATCCTCCCATTAAATCCATTATTGTTTAGTGTTTTACGTATCGTAGATTCGCTAACAAGGATGCTAGCATATGCCAGAGACTTTTGTAAGCCTTTAGCTGACACTCTAGGATTCTTTTTCACCTCATTGAGCAGTCTGCTCTTTGCTCTTGCAGTCATCTTTACAGGACGGCCACTCCTAGGGAGAGTAGCAGCAGTGCTGAACTTTCTTTTTTATAGACAATTTGTCTTACCATGGACTGATGAACAGCAAGGCTTTTGGAGATTATTTTTATAACCCTTTCCAGCTTTATGCAAGTCAACAATTCTTAATCATAGGTCTTCTGAGAGCTCTTTTGTGTTAGGCATCATTCACATCAGGCAATGCTTCTTGTGAAAAGCAAACCCAGAACTGGTGTGTGTTTTTTATAGGGCAGGGCAGCTGTAACCAACACCTCCAATCTCATCTCATTGATTGGACTCCAGTTGGCTGACACCTCACTCCAATTAGCTCCTGGAGATGTCATAAGTCTAGGGGTTCCCACTGTAGATGTTCCAATCGATCTGATGTTATTTATTTTACTGTTGTAAAGCTTGTGATCTGTGGTGATTTTACAACCCATTCAGATCCCTAGCTCTGTTTGTTACCTACACAAAGCATCTCTTCTCATTTGTCCTGCTTAGCTGATTAATTGGTAAATGAACTAAACTACCCCTAGTTCTATGATCAAATGACCTATAAATGTAGATACAGTCTAAGGAGAAGCACTTGCTGGGGTCAAGCAGCATAACACCCCCCCCCCCCCCACACACACACAAATCATTAAACCATTTTCTGTCTCTTTCTGCTATTAGCTGCAGGCAAACCCTGATTCCCCCCTCCCCCTTGCTAACTTCAGCTTCTCACCTGCAACAGGAGAACTGTACATCTTCTACTGCCTTTTATCTGTGCTCTCTGGAACTCATGGTCGGTGTGTAACAAACCCCCCACAACCCATGACTTCTTACTCTCACAGTATCTGAACTTGCTGGCCCTTATGGAAACTTGGCTTCAATGTTCTGACACTGCTTCCTCTTTATCCTATGGGGGACTTCACTTCCCCAACACTCCCAGATATGATAACATACTACTTTGTCCACAGTGCATGTTTCAGGTCATTACCCCTGTAACCTATCTGACATTTCCCTCTTTTGAGGTCCATACCATTAGACTCTAACACCCATTCCCCCTGCTAGTTGCTGTGATCTATTGTCCTCCAGAATCACCCCACAAGTTCCTGGATCATTTTGCTGCTTGGCTTACTAATTTCCTATCATCTGATTCACCGACTCTTATTATGGGTGATTTCAATATCCCATTGACAATCCTATCTCCCCATCAGCCTCTCACTTTCTTTCCATAACCTCCTCTCTTGGTCCCTCTCAATTTAAGAGGGCAATACACTTGATCTAGTCTTCTTGGACTTCTTAGTCTTGGACTTTATTAACTCACACATTCCACTTTCTGACCACAAGCTTCTTTCCTTTACTATAAAGTTCTCTTACTCTTCTCATGACATTCCTACTTTTCACACATACAGAAACCTACACACCATTAGCTCCCAGCAACTCATTGACACCCTACGGTCAGATCTTGCCCCAATGTCTCCACTCTCATGTCTGGACCTGGATGGCAATCATTACAACAATACAAAAAAAAAAACTACCCTAGATGAAATAGTTTCAATTACAATCCAACCTTTCTGACACAGAACATGGCAACTCTGGCACACACCTGAAACACTTTTTCTCCAGCGGTGCTCCACATGTGCAGAGTGCTTATTGAGAAAATCATGAATATCTGCAGATTTCCTTCATTATAAATTTATAATCAACTCGGCCTTCCACATTGTCAAACAGAACTGTTTTATCTCTAATCTCTTTACTCTCAAATAACCCAAACTGCATTTATTTTTTTTCACTCCCTTCTAAGCCCTAAAGTGCATGTGCCCATCACTGACCTCTGCGCTGAAGACCTGGGAACTTACTTCAGAGATAAGATTGGTAAAATCCAGTAGGAAATAATCTGCCAGTCCCCAACCATCTTCGATCCTCCTCCTCCCACACTTCTTTGTGTTGTCTCTCCTCTTTTGACCCTATAAAGAAAGAAAAAGTCTCCAGGCTTCTCTGTTCTTCTCGAACCATGAACTGCAGCAGTGATCCTATTCCCTCACCAGCTTTCATTACTCACCTAACTACAATATTTAACCTCTCTCTCTCTCTCTTCTGGCATATTTCTGTCCTCTTTCAAACATTCTGTTATAACCCCACTAAAAAAATATATATATCTCTTGACCCAACCTGTTCTGCTAACTACTGACCTGTTTATAACCTTCCGTTCAACTCTAAACTCCTAGAACATCTCATGGACTCTCTCTTAATAAGCTATGTATCTGCAAACTCTCTTCTTAACCCTTTACAATCTGGCTTTCACCCTCTCCACTCTACAGAAACTGCCCTTACGTGTCTAACAATCTCCTGACAGCAACAAGGAATAACAATTCTCTCCTGATTCTTATGGATCTCTCATTTGATATGATAGACTACAGACTCCTCTTCTTCATGCTCCACTTAAATAGCCTTAACCCCTTAAGGACACATGATGTACTGGTACGGAATGTTTCCCGAGTCCTTAAGGACACATGACGTACCGTTACGTCATGGCTTTAAATCGCGATTCTGGCGCTGCGGGGGTTAATCGGAACAGGATACGGGCTGAAATCATTCAGCCGGCATCCTGTAACAATGCAGGGGGGGGGGTCATTTGACCCCCCCCCCCGTATCGGCGATCGCAGAAAACCGCAGGTCAACTCAGACCTGCGGTTTGCTGCGTTTCCGGTCCATTCGGGTCTTTGATGACCCGATGAATCGTAAAAAGACTGCGATCGGTGGCGTCATTATACACCACCAATCACAGTCCGAAGATTTAAAGAGGCGGTGCTGGCCCTGGTGCTGGATGCTGCTGTCCAGGGTGCTGATTAGTGCAGGGGAGAGAGGCGCGAGATTCAAACTTCCTGCACTCCTCTCTCCCCTCCTCTTCCTGTTCTGCACGAGCACCCTCCAGCACCAACTCCTGCGTCCCCCTAATCGGCATCTATCACCCTCCTGCACCCATCGCCCTCCAGGTAGGTTAGGGTCAGTGAGGGAGAGGCAGGAATAGAAGGGAAAAGTTAGTAAAAAACAAAAAAAAAGCACTTTTAATCTAAACTTTTTTGTTTCAGCTTTCAGACCCTCGACCCCCCCTGCCACTTGCCCCCATACCAGCCCCCCACCGCCACCACCAGCCCCCCCACTTTTTTTTTTTCTGCATGCGCTGACTGGCCGGCACTCTTAGCGTCCGGCCACCGCCCCACCGCTGATCATCGTTGTACCGCTGATCAGCAAGTTTGAACTTTTTTTTTTCATTTTCTAACACTTGCCCATTTTTTTGCTTGGACTTTTTAGTAGGCGAACATTCGAGCCCCCACACACGCACATACAATAAAGGTTTACACACACGCACATACACACACATACCCATGGCCCGCCGGATGTTCTCAGTGGTTGGGGACTGGCAGATTGCCTCCGACTCCGAGAACCCCAGTGAGGATGAGGATGACCCCACATTCCTTTTGTCATCCGCATCCTCCTCATCATTATCTGATGAAGATGAGCCCCCAAGGCGGTGGAGACGCCGCCAGGCGGAGCCAGGGGCCCCACATGCTAGGGATCCTGTGGCCCACCCTAGTACGAGCCGCCCTGGGGTTCGTACTGGTTTCCTGGCCCACCAAATAAGCCCACCGGAGCCCCCTGCCGATGAACTTAGCTGGTGTCCCCCAGTGGACTTTGAGCCCGAGATTCCGGATTTTGCTGACAATCCAGGAATCCAGATTCCCACAGTGGGGTTTACTGAAATTGACTTTTTAATTTTTTTTTTCAGTAGCCCATTTGTGAATCTGATGGTGGAGCAGACGAACCTGTACACCCAACAGTTTGTTGCTCAGCACCCGGGCTCATTTTTGGCTAGACCCAGTGGCTGGACGCCGGTCAGTGCAGCCGAAATGAGGACATTTTGGGGCCTCGTGCTGCATATGGGTCTAGTGCAAAAACCCAGTGTCAGGCAATACTGGAGTGGGGACATCCTCTACCAGACCCCACTCTACAGTATGGCCATGACACGCTCCCAGTTTGAGGCCATCCGGAAATGTCTGCATTATTCAGATAATGTAGCATGTCCCCCCCCCGAGGTGATCCTGCCTATGACCGTCTGTATAAGATACTAGCGGTCATCGATCACTTTGGGGCCAAATTTGAGCAGGCCTACGTACCTGGAAGGGAGGTCTTTCGTTGCGTTCAAAGGGAAACTCAGTTTCCGCCAATACATTCCCACTAAGCGAGCGAGGTATGGCGTGAAGCTATACAAAATTAGTGAGAGTGCCTCAGGGTACACTTACAAATTTTGTGTGTACGAGGGGCGAGATTCCCGTATTCAACCCAGAGAATGTCCCCCCACTCTGGGTGTTAGTGGGAAACTCGTGTGGGACCTTATGTACCCACTGCTAGATAAGGGTTACCACTTGTACGTGGACAACTTTTATACTAGCATTGCCTTGTTCAGGTCCCTTGCGCCAGATCCATGTTCGCTTGTGGGACCATGCGGAAAAATCAGCGCGGCCTCCCTGCCCACCCCCTCCAGGTACCTATCCCCAGGGGTGAGACCCGTGCACTTACCAGTGGAAACCTGTTGCTGGTCAGGTATAACAACAAGAGGGATGTCCTTATGCTGTCCACAATCCACGGTAATGGCATCACCCCTGTCCCTGTGCGAGGTACCGCGGCAACGGTCCTCAAGCCCGATTGTATCGTCGACTACAATCGGTATATGGGAGGAGTTGATCTCTCTCATCAAGTCCTCAAGCCATATAACGCCATGCGCAAAACCCGGGCATGGTACAAAAAAGTTGCGGTCTACTTGGTACAGGTTGCCATGTACAACTCTTTTGTACTATCCCGAAGCGCTGGCAGCACAGGGACATTCCTCCAATTCTATGAGGCAGTCCTCAAGGACCTGATCTTTTCGGACCGGGAAAGAGCAGGCCGGAGTACCTCGGGAACTGGAGGCGCCCGGATCGTCCCTGGCCAACATTTTCCAGGTGTGGTCCTCCATACTGGAAAGAAGGGACAAACCCAAAAAAGATGCAGAGTGTGTCACAAGAGGGGGATACGGAAGGACACCACCACTCAATGTGACACTTGCCCAGATCATCCAGGCCTCTGCGTTATCGATTGCTTCAGGGAGTATCACACTTCCATGGAGTACTCCATTTTTATAATTCCCAACAGTCCCTTAGAGAACATAAAAAACGATGTCTCTCAGACGTTGGAGACACGGAAACTATTTTTTTCCCCAAAAAATATTAGTTTTAGTGCAGGCATCCTCAAACTGTGGCCCTCCAGATGTTGTAAAACTATAACTCCCAGCATGCCCAGACAACCTACAGCTATCAGCAGGGCATGGTGGGAATTGTAGTTTTACAACATCTGGAGGGCCGCAGTTTTAGGATGCCTGCTTATTGTTTCCAAAGTCTGAGAGTCATACATATTGGGCATCAACGTGTCCGTAAAAATCTTCTCTATAAAAGTAACATGTAACCCAGCCCCCCCCCCCCCCCGATGAACAGCGTTAAAAAAAAAGTAAAAAAAAAAACAATTTTTGGACACCTAACATCACAAAAAGTGTAATAGCGAGCGATCAAAATGTCATATGCACCCCCAATTAGTGCCAATAAAACCGCCATCTCATCCCGCAAAAATAAGCCCCTACATTAGATAGTCGCCCAACTAAAAAAAAAAATAATTGCTCCAAGGCTATGGAGATACTAAAATAATTTTTGGGGGTTCCTAAAATGATAATATAGTGTGAAATCTAAATAAATTCTAAAATGTAGACATATTAGGTATCGACGTGTCCGAAGAATCTGCCTTATAAAAATAACATTTGACCAAACCCTTCGGATGAACAGCGTTAAAAATATAAAATAGAAACGGTGCCAAAACACCCATTTTTGGGCAAAATTTCCATTTGAATCCTTCAAGGTATTCAAAAGTTACTTTACAAACTTTGTTAACCCTTTAGGTGTTCCACAAAACTAAATAGCGAATGTAGAAACAATTTTAGAATTTAAATTGCCGTTTAGCCAAATAGTAGTTTACAACCACATATGGGGTGTTTCTGCAAACTACAGAATCGGGGGCAACCCATATTGAGTTTTGTTTGGCTGTTAACCCATTTTTTTCCAGTAATAAAGTAAGGGTTAAAATGGAAAATTTTCCAAAAAATAGAAATTCCAAAATTGTTTCTCCATCTGCCATTAACTCTTGTGGAACACCTAAAGGGTTAACAACTATGTAATCCCAGTTTTGAATACCTTGAGGGGTGTACTTTCTTAGATGGAGTCACTTTTTTTGAATTTCTATTCTAGGGGTGCAAGGGGGGGGGGGGGGCTTGAAATGGGACATGGTATAAACAAAACCAGTCCTGCAAAATCTGCCTTCCAAAACCCATATGGCGTTCCCCTCTTTCTATGTCCTCCCGTTTGGCCAAACAGTAGTTTACGACCACATATGGGGTGTTTTTGCAAACTACAGAATCAGGGCAACCCATATTGAGTTTTGTTTGGCTGTTAACCCTTACTTTATTGCTGAAAAAAATGGGTTAAAATGGAAAATGTTCCAAAAAATAGAAATTTCTAAATTGGTTCTCCATCTGCCATTAACTCTTGTGGAACACCTAAAGGGTTAAAAAAGTTTGTAAACCCAGTTTTGAATACCTTGAAGGGTGTACTTTCTTAGATGGAGTCACTTTTTTTAATTTCTATTCTAGGGGTGCAAGGGGGGGGGCTTGAAATGGGACATGGTATAAACAAAACCAGTCCTGCAAAATCTGCCGTCCAAAACCCATATGGCGTTCCCCTCTTTCTATGTCCTGCTGTTTGGCCAAACAGTAGTTTACGACCACATATGGGGTGTTTTTGCAAACTACAGAATCAGGGCAACCCATATTGAGTTTTGTTTGGCTGTTAACACTAACTTTATTGCTGGAAAACAATGGGTTAAAATGGGACATGGTATAAACAAAACCAGTCCTGCAAAATCTACCTTCCAAAACCCATATAGCGTTCCCCTCTTTCTATGTCCTCCCGTTTGGCCAAACAGTAGTTTACGACCACATATGGGGTGTTTTTGCAAACTACAGAATCAGGGCAACCCATATTGAGTTTTGTTTGGCTGTTAACCCTTACTTTATTGCTGGAAAAAATGGGTTACAATGGAAAATTTTCCAAAAAATTGAAATTTCTAAATTGGTTCTCCATCTGCCATTAACTCTTGTGGAACACCTAAAGGGTTAAAAAAGTTTGTAAACCCAGTTTTGAATACCTTGAGGGGTGTACTTTCTTAGATGGAGTCACTTTTTTAAATTTCTATTCTAGGGGTGTAAGGGGGGGGGGGGGGGGGCTTGAAATGGGACATGATATAAACAAAACCAGTCCTGCAAAATCTGCCTTGCAAAACCCATATGGTGTTCCCCTCCTTCTATGTCCTCCCGTTTGGCCAAACAGTAGTTTACAACCACATATGGGGTGTTTCTGCAAACTAAAGAATCAGGGTAACCCATTTTGAGTTTTGTTTGGCAGATAACCCTTGTTTTTTTCCTGGAAAAAATTGATTATATTGGAAAACTTTCCCAAAAATCTAAATTCTTAAATTTTATGTCCATTTGCCATGAAGTCTTGTGGAAGACCTAAAAGGTTAACAAAGTTTGTAAAAACAGTTTTGAATACCTTGAGGGGTGTAGTTTCTAGAATGTTTTTTTTGGGTGGTTTCTATTATGTAAGCCTCACAAAGTGATTTCAAACCTGAACTGTTCCATAAAAAGTGGGATTTTGAAGATTTCTGAAAAATTTCAAAATTTGCTTCTAAACTTCTAAGCTATGTAACATCCCCAAAAAATTAAATATCAATCCCAAAATGCTACAAACATGAAGTAGATATATGGGGAATGTAAAGTCATCACAATTTTTAGGGGTATTACTATGTATTACAGAAGTAGAGAAACTGATACTTTGAAATTTGCTAAGTTTTCCAAATTTTAGTTAAATATGGTATTTTCTATGCAAAAAAATTTACTTTTTTGACAAAATTTAGCAGTGTCATGAAGTACAATATTGGGTAGAAGCTGATTTCCTCTCTGACCAGGAATCCAAGTTTATTCTGGACACTGAGAGGAGGGTTCCGATGTTTTATTGTGTCCCCAAGGTCCACAAAAGCCTGGAAAAACCGCCAGGCCGCCCGATTGTGTCGGGCATTCAATCTATATCATGTAATCTGTCCAAGTACATAGATCAATGGCTTCAACCTTATGTCAAAAAAGTGCCATCCTATATTCGTGACACCACAGACATCATCAAAACGTTGGAAGAAGTCACTTGGACAGATGGGTGGATCTTGGGGACACTCGATGTTGGATCTCTCTATACAGTCATTGAACACACTAGGGGGATTCAAGCACTACATGAGCAGCTGTCAGGAGGAGAACTCTCTGTGGAACAATTAGGGTTCCTACTGGATGGAGTAAGATACATCCTTACTCACAATTACTTTGCATTTGAGCAGGAGTTCTACCTACAGTGTACCGGTACCGCCATGGGCACCAGATTCGCCCCCAGCTATGCCAATCTTTTTTTGGCTCAGTGGGAGAGGGAGGTCATTCTGCCCAGGCTGGGGACGGATCTGGTGCTGTGGCGGCGATACATTGATGATATCCTGTTCATCTGGTGCAATACAACTGAATCCCTCAACTCCTTTCTCAGTGATATAAATAAAAATGACAACAATCTAATATTCAGTCCAACTACTAGTAAAGAGAAAGTTGAATTTCTGGATTTGGAAATATGGATCAAAGACAATCAGCTACAATGCAATACTTTTTTCAAGCCAGTGGCCAAAAATAGCTTCATCAGATTTGCTAGTTGCCATCTTCCACGATGGCTGATGAATATACCAACCAGTCAGTTTCGCAGACTGAAGCGAAACTGCACGATGGATAGCAAATTTGATGAAGAGGCCGCTGGCTTGAAACAACAATTTGTAGAAAGAGACTACCCAATCCAGACTATAGAGAAAGCACTAGAGAAAGTAAAAAAGATGGAACGGAAAAGTTTCTTTGAGGTAGGCCCATCACAACCACAGGATGAAAAAATACGAATCATTCTTCCATTTAGTTCCCAATATAAAATGATAGAAAGAAGCATCCGAAAACATTGGGAACACCTACTAAATGATAAATTAATTGGCCCACTATTAAGTGATGCACCAAAAATAACCTACATAAGGGCCAATAACTTAGCAGGTAAAGTAGCCCCAACTGTAAAAATTAAAATGGATAATCAACAACAACAAAATCAAAGAAAGAACTGGTTGACAATCAATGGATTCTTTAAATGTGGAAGATGCACTAATTGCAAAATCACCAGCTTCCCTAAGAAAACAACTAGGGTAACATCTACAGTAAATTCCTTCAGTATAGAAATACAAGAAGTTCTGACCTGCGATTCCACAGATGTGATATACCTGCTGGAATGTGGATGTAGGAAGCAATACATAGGGAGAACAAAAAGGACACTCAAAAAAAGGGTGGCTGAACATGTGGCAAATATAAAGAAGGGTCTAGAAACACATTCCCTGTCGAAACATTTTAAGATCCAGCACAATTGTGACCCAACCAGCCTCAAATTTACAGCTATAGAAAGGGTCAAAAAAATGTGGAGGGGAGGAAACCACATTGCACACATGTCGAGACAGGAATCCCGCAGAATTTTTGAATATGATACCATCGTCCCAAAGGGGCTGAATGCGGAGATGGAAGTATTCGGATTCCTGTGAGTGGGGGGGGGGGGGGCTGTTTGGTGGGGATGGGACACCGCAGTTTTGCCAATTATGGCGGCTGCGTTCCCCCCTCCCCACCAGACAGCCTTCCCTAGTGACTACCCTTCAAAAATGAGTACATTAAGGAAACAAGAGCAAAGAAACACAAAAACGCATTAAATAATAATATAAATATATGCGTTTTTGAGTTTATTGACCTAGATAGGATCTATTAGATCTTGCTAGATACAAAAATGCAAAAACCGCATGTGACATAATTCACATTGATGCGGTTCCAATGCGGTTTTGGTAAAAATTAAGTCCTGACCATATAGGTTACCTACAGATCATCTCGAGCATGTTTTAAGCCATATGGGAATATTGTTATTTATATTTTTATTATATTTGTAATTGTGAATGTCATTTATTTTATGGAAGAAAAACGGCGATCAAATCCACCCCATGTATTAGAATAGGCACAACTAATTGGTGGGTGGAACAATAGGATATATAAGGAGTGAGAATCCACTCACTCGGTGGCCACTGAGGAAGAGGTGTAATACCTTGAAACGCGTCTGGCATATCAGAGTGAGCGTGGATTCCTAACAACATACAAAAGAAGCTGGACACCAACAAAGATCGAAAAACATCAGTGATCTTAAAACGAAAGTGATTGACCTCCATTACCAAAGTTACTGCCGCATACTAGTGACGTCACATACAAGCGTCTACCCGGAACCCCAGAGACCAGGTCACGTGGGACGCCACGGCCGTGTACGGCTACCTGGGAGATCAGCGCTGCAGCTACGCAGCAAGAAGGGGTAAGAATAGAAAGACACAGCGGCGAAGAACCAGTAAGTAACTTGGAGGGTATACACGCATCTCTGTATAACTTATACACTGGACTTTGACATCTGATCCGGGTCACTATTAACATCTTAAGTGAACGGAGTGCCATACGTATTCAAAGGCACAGGACTTTAACGCTGAGATACCTAATCTCCAGTTGGAACATTGTCCTGAGACATAGCACGGTGCGGGTTCTATAACATCACCCCAAAGGGGCTAGAGTGCTACATCTATAGTGAGGGACATTTATTATCAACAAGTTTGACGCCACAAATTCCCTAATGGAATACTATAGGTCACATTACCACCATATCGTGTACTAACAACACGACAGCAATTGTTATATCTACCAGTGGGACATTGGCGTTATTCTGTTGCCATCTATTGCATTTGATTGCTGCATATCGCATATCCAAAATTTATCATAATTTTTGATGTATGTTTTATGTGTATTTTAGGGGTTTGTTTTTATTGTTTATTAAATCTAGTTTACATCATCCTATAAGTGTTTTTCTTATGAGTGTGCCCCCTCATCCTTATACACATTAACCACTTTCTTTGGTCCTGAGGGTAGGACCTGAGGGTGAGCACCTTTCCATACAAATTGATAGTGAGCCGCTGTATTCTTTTTAATGAAGTACAATATGTGACGAAAAAACAATCTCAGAACGGCCTGGGTAAGTCAAAGCGTTTTAAAGTTATCACCACTTAAAGTGACACTGGTCAGATTTGCAAAAAATGGCCTGGTCCTTAAAGTGAAATAGGGCTGTGTCCTTAAGGGGTTAAAGGGCTTCTGTCACCCCACAAAAGTCATTTTTCATTTTTGGGCGATTTATAGTGTGATTATTCAATATGTAGTGCTCTTACATTTTTCTGTGGTTTAGTTTCTTTAAAAACTGCACTTTTATAATATGTTAATTACCTGGCTACCAGCAAGCACGGTGGTTGCTTGTCGGTAACCGCTGCATCCTCCTTTCAAAAAAATGCCCCTGACAGGGTCAGCGAGCGCTCTGGGTCAGCGAGCGCTCTGGGTCAGCGAGCGCTCTGCTCCTTCGGCTGGCCCTGTCTGCGTTCCAAATCTTGCGCTCACTGGCCCTGTCAATCAATAGGAGGAGGGGGCGTTTTTTTTAAAGGAGGATGCGGCGGCTACCAGCAAGCAACCGCCCTACTTGCAAGTAGCCAGGTAATTAACATATTATAAAAGTGCCGTTTTTAAAGAAACTAAACCACAGAAAAATGTAAGAGCACTATATATTGAATAATCGCAGTATAAAGATTTTAATTAGCCCAAAAATGAAAAATGACTTTTGGGGGGTGACAGAAGCCCTTTAACTCCTTAAGGACACAGCCTTATTTTACCTTAAGGACCAGGCCATTTTTTGCAAATCTGACCAGTGTCACTTTAAGTGGTGATAACTTTAAAACGCTTTGACTTATCCATGCCATTCTGAGATTGTTTTTTTGTCACAAATAAATATATTTTTGAAGTTCCAAATTCTCTACTTCTATAATACATAGTAATACCTACAAAAATAATTATTACTTTACATTCCCCATATGTCTACTTCATGTTTGGATAATTTTTGGGAATGAAATTATATAATTTGGGGATGTTACAAGTAGAGTTGAGCGAACCCGAACTGTAAAGAACTTTAGGGTTTTCGGCACCGGACACGAACCCGAACATTTACGTAAAAGTTCAGGTTCGGGTTCAGTGTTCGGTGATTTTTATGGCACTTTTTGAAAGGCTGCAAAGCAGCTAATCAACAAGTGTCATACTACTAGCCCCAAAAGGCCATCACAGCCATGCCTGCTATTGGCATGGCTGTGATTGGCCAACTGCAGCATGTGACCCAGACTCTATTTAAGCTGGGTTCACGTAGTGCCGCCCGTCACTCTGCTCGGATTAGTGTAGGGAGAGGCTGCAGCTGCTGTGAGGGAGAGATCAGGGAGAAATCTTATCAAGAACTGGTTTATGTACTCAGCGATCTACAGAAAAAGTGTTTTGTGGGTGCAGTGCACAATTTTTTTAATCCTGCCCTGAGCCAACTACTGCTGAAAACAAAACTTTTTTTTTTTTTCAGTTAGTCAATATCAATACATGATCGGCAGCCATTTTATGCAACGATAGTGCACCAGCATAGGCTATCTGCAAGTCCAGAAATACAGCTTTGGCATACTGGGGTGAAAAAACCCTCTAATATACTGCACATCTGCAATTAAACAAGCATAAGTGACTGTCACATTTAGGACAGAAATACAGCTTTTTGGTTAGGGTGAAAAAGACTCTAATATACTGCACATCTGGGATTACACGTGCATAAGTCACTGTCATATTTAGGACAGAAATGCAGCTTTTTGGTTACGGGGTGAAAAAACCCTCTAATATACTGCACATCTGCGATTACACATGCATAAGTCACTGTCACATTTGGTACAGAAATACAGCTTTTTTGTTACTGGGGTGAAAAACCCTCTAATATACTGCACATCTGCAATTAAACAAGCATAAGTGACTGTCACATTTAGGACAGAAATACTATTTTTTGGTTAGGGTGAAAAAACCCTCTAATATACTGCACATCTGGGATTACACATGCATAAGTCACTGTCACATTTAGGCCATAAATACGACTTTGGCATACTGGGGTGAAAAAAGCCTCTGATATACTGCACATCTGCGATTACACATGCATAAGTCACTGTCACATTTGGTACAGAAATACAGCTTTTTTGTTACTGGGGTGAAAAACCCCTCTAATATACTGCACATCTGTGATTACACATGCATAAATCACTGTCACATTTAAGACAGAAATACAGCTTTTTGGTTAGGGTGAAAAAAGCCTCTAATATACTGCACATCTGTGATTGCACATGCATGAGTGACTGTCACATTTAGGCTATAAATGCGGCTTTGGCATACTGGGGTGAAAAAAAGCCTCTAATATACTGCACATCTGTGATTACACATGCATAAGTCACCGTCACATTTAGGACAGAAATACAGCTTTTTGGTTAGGGTGAAAAAAGCCTCTAATATACTGCACATCTGTGATTGCACATGCATGAGTGACTGTCACATTTAGGCTATAAATGCGGCTTTGGCATACTGGGGTGAAAAAAAGCCTCTAATATACTGCACATCTGCGATTACACATGCATAAGTCACTGTCACATTTGGTACAGAAATACAGCTTTTTTGTTACTGGGGTGAAAAACCCCTCTAATATACTGCACATCTGTGATTACACATGCATAAATCACTGTCACATTTAAGACAGAAATACAGCTTTTTGGTTAGGGTGAAAAAAGCCTCTAATATACTGCACATCTGTGATTGCACATGCATGAGTGACTGTCACATTTAGGCTATAAATGCGGCTTTGGCATACTGGGGTGAAAAAAAGCCTCTAATATACTGCACATCTGTGATTACACATGCATAAGTCACCGTCACATTTAGGACAGAAATACAGCTTTTTGGTTACTGGGGTGAAAAAAGCCTCTTATATGCTGCACACCTGGGATTACACTTGCATAAGTCACCGTCACATTTAGGACAGAAATACAGCTTTTTGGTTACTGGGGTGAAAAAGCCTCTAATATACTGCACATCTGTGATTACACATGCATAAGCCACTGTCACATTTAGGACAGAAATACAGCTTTTTGGCATACTGAGGTGAAAAAAGCCTCTAATATACTGCATATCTGTGATTACACGTGCATAAGTCACTGTCACATTTAGGACAGAAATACAGCTTTTTGGTTAGGGTGAAAAAACCCACTAATATACTGCACATCTGGGATTAGAAGTGCATAAGTGACTGTCACATTTAGGCCATAAATACGGCTTTGGCATACTGGGGTGAATAAACCCTCTGATATACTGCACATCTGGGATAAGACGTGCATATGTGAGTGTCACATTTAGGCCACAAATACAGCTGTCATATAGAGTTTATATTGGCAGTTAATTATTTTTGACATACTCAACCACTTTTTACTTTGCTTTGTAAACGCTAACTATGAGGCAAATATCTAATAAGGGACGCAGTCATGGTTGTGGTGTTGGTGGAGCCTCTGGTGCAGGGAGAGGACGTGGCCGTTCTGCCACAGCTATGCTTCCTACTGAACCTACTACCTCAGGTCCCAGTAGCCACCAGAATCTACAGCGATATTTGGTTGGGCCTAATGTCGTTCTAAGGATGGTAAGGCCTGAGCAAGTACAGGCGCTAGTCAATTGGGTGGCCGACAGTGGATCCAGCACGTTCACATTATCTCCCACCCAGTCTTCTGCAGAAAGTGCACAGGTGGTGCCTGAAACCATGCCCATCAGTCTGTCACATCACCCCTGTGATATCGTAAAACCTGTCTGAGCCTCAAGTCATGCAGCAGTCTCTTATGCTGTTTGAAGTCTCTGCTGACAGAGTTTCCCAAGGGCATCCACCTAGCCCACCTAGCTCTTCACAAGGGGTGAAAACATAGAATGCACTGATGCACAACCAGCACCTCAGAAGGCAGGGTTAGCATGGCCGACATGTGGAAAAGCTTTGTCACCTCGCCGCAACAACCGTCCCCAACTGCTGATATGGTGCGTGTTAGCAGGAGGCAGCATTTGAACAACATGGTGAAACAGTACCTGTGCACACGACTACACATACTGACTGATGGTTCTGCCCCATTCAACTTCTGGGTCTCCAAATTGTCTACATGGCCAGAGCTTGCACTGTATGCCTTGAAGGTGCTGGCCTGCCCTGCAGCCAGTGTACTCTCTGAACGTGTATTTAGCATGGCAGGAGGCGTCATTACAGACAGACGCAGCCGCCTGTCCACAGCCAACGTGGATAACCTCACATTCATTAAAATGAACCAGGCTTGGATCCTACAAGACTTGTCTGTACCTTGTGCAGAATAGACATTTATACCACCATCAAACATACATTCTTGTACTCAAGTCAAGTGCAATGATTCTTTGCTTTCTTTTTTTATTTGTCCCAATATTTTGGCAGCTACCTACCCCAACAAAAAATAAAAAAAACATTGTTGGCTACCTGTTCCTCCTCCATTGCTACCTACAACACCACATTCACCGCCTCCTCAACCTTCGACTTCATATCCACCTCCTTCTCTGAGTTGCAGGTTAATAATTTGTAATTCTTAGTTATTTTATTTCATTTTAAGTTATTTCTCTATCCACATTTGTTTGCAGAGCACATTTTACTGACTTTTACATCCCTCTAGCCTTTTCAAGGACTATTTTAGAGCCATTTTAATTTCAAAAAGTGCCAATTTTAGTGCCCTAAATTGAAAAAATTCTTATTTAATTATCAAATGTCTCAAAATCCTCTGTTCTATTGCTGGGTGACATGAACCCCCTTTTTCCATGAATGAACCCCTGCTCTGCATTGCTGAGAGTGGCCTAAATGTCTCAAAATCCTCTGTTGTATTGCTGGGTGACATGAACCCACTTTTGCCATGAATGAACCCCTGCTCTGCATTGTTAACAGGGGCCTAAATCTCTCAAAATCCTCTGTTGTATTGCTGGGTGACATGAACCCCTTTTTGCTGGGAATGAACCCCTGCTCTGCATTGCTGACAGGGGCCAAAATCTCTCAAAATCCTCTGTTGTATTGCTGGGTGACATGAACCCACTTTTGCCATGAATGAACCCCTGCTCTGCATTGTTAACAGGGGCCTAAATCTCTCAAAATCCTCTGTTGTATTGCTGGGTGACATGAACCCCCTTTTGCTGGGAATGAACCCCTGCTCTGCATTGCTGACAGGGGCCAAAATCTCTCAAAATCCTCTGGTGTATTGCTGGGTGACATGAACCCCCTTTTGCCGTGAATGAACCCCTGCTCTGCATTGCTAACAGGGGCCTAAATGTCTCAAAATCCTCTGTTCTATTGCTGGGTGACATGATCCCCCTTTTGCCGTGAATGAAACCTTGCTGTGCCTGGGCGACTTATTCTAAGTCATTTCCCTATCCACATTTGTTTGCAGAACAGTTGTCATGCTCTTAAGAAAATTGTGATGCCTTTTGCAGCCCTTTAACCCTTTCCAGGACTATTTTGGAGCCATTTTAGTGCCCAAAAGTTCGGGTCCCCATTGACTTCAATGGGGTTCGGGTTCAGGTTCAGGGTCAAGTTCGGGTCCCGAACTTTTTTTTCAAGTTTAGCCGTACCTGCCGAAGCCGAACATCCAGGTGTCCGCTCAACTCTAGTTACAAGGCTTAGGAGTTTGGAAGCAAATTTTGAAATTTTTCAGAAATTTTCTAAAACCCAATTTTTAGGGACCAGTTCAAGTGTGAAGTCACTTTGTGAGGTTTATATAATAGAAACGACCCAAAAATGCCCCTTTTCTAGAAACTACACCCCTCAAGCTATTCAAAACTGATTTTACGAATGACGTTAACCCTTTAGGTGTTCCGCAAGATTTAATGGCAAATGGAGATAAAATTTTAGAATTTAGATTTTTTGGCAATTTTCCATTTTAATCTATTTTTTCTGGTAACAAAGCAAGGGTTAACAGCCAAACAAAACTTAATATTTATTCAATAGATGTAGAAACTGACCCCATTTCAGAAACTACACCCCTCAAGGTATTCAAAACTGATTTTACAAACTTTGTTAATCCTTTAGGTGTTGTACAAGAGTTATTGGCAAATGGGGATGAAATTTGAGAATTTCATTTTTTTGCCAAATTTTCAATTTTAACCCATTTTTTCCACTAACAAAGCAAGGGTTAACAGCCAAACGAGATTGTATCTTTATTGCCCTGACTCTACCGTTTACAGAAACACCCCATATGTGGTCGTACACTACTGTACGGACAAATGGCAGGGCATAGAGGGAAAGGAGCACCGTGTGGTTTTTGGAGGGCTGATTTTTATGGATCGGTTTATTTACACCGTGTCCTGTTTCAAACCTCTGATGCACCCCTGGAGTAGAAAGTCCCTAAAAGTGACCCTATCTAAGAAACTACACCCCTCAAGGTATTCAAAACTGATTTGACAAACTTTGTTAACCCTTTAGGTGTTGCACAAGAGTTATTGGCAAATGGGGATGAAATTTGAGAATTTCATTTTTATTTTATTTTTTCCATTTTAACCAATTTTTTAATCTTTATTGCCCTGACTCTGCTGTTTACAGAAACACCCCATACTGTACGGCCACATGGCGGGGCGTAGATGGAAAGGATCGCCGTGTGTTTTTTGGAGGGCTGATTTTTATGGACCGGTTTATTTACACAGTGTCCTGTTTTAACCCCCCTGATGCACCCCTGGAGTAGAAACTCCCTAAAAGTGACCCCATTTTGGAAACTACAGGATAAGGTGGCGGTTTTGTTGGGACTATTTTTAGGCTACATATGATTTTTGGTTGCTCTATATTACATTTTTATGAGGTAAGGTTAACAAAAATTGAAATTCTGAAATTTTATCTCCATTTGCCATTAACTGTTGAGGAACACCTAAAGGGATAATAAAGTTAATAAGTAAATACCTTGAGGGGTGTAGTTTCTTAGATGGGGTCACTTTTAGGGAGTTTCTACTCTAGGGGTGCATTGGGGGGCTTCAAAAGGGACATGGTGTCAATAAAAAAGGCCATCAAAATCGGCCTTCCAGAAACCATGTCGGTCCTTTCCTTTTGCGCCCTGCCTTTTAGTGATACAGCAGTTTACAACCACAAATGTGGCGTTTCTGTAAACTGCAGTATCAGGGTAATAAATATTAAGTTTTGTTAGGTTGTTAACCCTTGTTTTGTTACTGGAAAAAATGGATTGAAATGGAAAAGTGCCAAAAATAACTGTTTTGGCACCGTTTTATATTTTGGGGACCGTGTTAATCTGGGGGGTTAGTTCATGGGGTATTTTTATAGAGGAGATTCTTACGGACGCGGCGATACCTAATAAGTCTACTTTTTTACAATTATTTAGGTTTTAGATTATATTATCCTTTTTGATACAATTTATTTTTGTATCTAAACTAAGAGTCTTTTTTTTTTTCGTTTTTAGCCGATTATCTTATGTAGGAGCTCATTTTTTGCAGGATGAGAGGACGGTTTTATTGGCACTATTTTGGGGGCTATATGACTTTTTGATTGTTTGCTATTAAACTTTTTGTTATGTAAGGTGACAAAAAAGTTCTTTTTTGCACCGTTTTTTTTTTTTTGGGGGATCGTGTTAATCTAGGGGGTTAGGTCATGGGGTATTTTTTTATAGAGAAGAGTCTTACGGACGCGGCGATACTTAATAATTCTACTTTTTTACAATTATTTAGGTTTTAGACTATATTATCCTTTTTGATACCCCAAAATTTTTGTAGCTCTAAAATCTAAGAGTCATTTTTTTTTTTTACTTTTTTAGTCGATTATCTTATGTAGGGGCTACTTTTTTGCAGGATGAGAGGACAGTTTTATTGGCACTATTTTGGGGGGCTATATGACTTTTTGATCGCTTGCTATTAAACTTTTTGTTATCTAAGGTGACAAAAAAGTTCTTTTTTTGCACCGTTGTTTTTTGGGGGACCATGTTAATCTGGGGGGTTAGGTCATGGGGTATTTTTATAGAGGAGATTATTACCAACGTGGCGATACCAAATTTGTATACTTTTTAAAATTATTTTATTTTTGAAAAATATTTGGGGGTGTCTCAAGTCTGAGAACCAGTTTTTTTATCCGATTGTCAGTGGCTAAATTGGGATATGAATTTAGTACTCCATGGAAGTGTGGTACTCCCTGAAGCAACCGTCAATGCAGAGGCCCAGATGATCGGGGCACGTGTCGCACTGAGTAGTGGTGTCCTGCCGTATCCCCCTCCTGCGACACACTGTACTTTTTTTGGGTTTGTCCCTTCTTTCCAGTATGGGGGACCACACCTGGAAAGTGTTGGCCAGGGACGATCTGGGCGCCTACAGTTCCTGAGGTACTCCGGCCTGCTCTTTCCCGGTCAGAAGAGATCAGGGCCTTAAGGACTGCCTCATAGACCAGAAGGAATGTCCCTGTGTTGCCAGTGCTCTGGGACAGCACAAAAGAGTTGTACAAGGCAACCTGCACCAAGTAGACCTCAACTTTTTTGTACCATGCCCGGGTTTTGCGCATGGCGTTATATGGCTTGAGGACTTGATCAGAGAGAGCAACTCCTCCCATATACCGATTGTAGTCGACGATACAATAGAGCTTGAGGACCATTGCCACGGTACCTTGCACAGGGACAGGGGTGATGCCATTACCATGAATTGTGGACAGTACAAGGACATCCCTCTTGTCCTTATATCAGCAACAGGTTTTCACTGGTAAGGGCACGGGTACCTGGAGGGTGGGCAGGGAGGCCGCGTTGATTTTTCCGCACGGTCCCACAAGCGGACGTGGATCTGTCGGCGAGGGACTGGAACAAGGGGATACTAGTATAAAAGTTATCCATGTACGGGTGATAACCTTTATCAAGCAGTGGGTGCATAAGGTCCCACACAAGTTTCCTGCTAACACCCAGAGTGGGGGGACATTCTGGGGGTTGAATACGGGAATCTCGCCCCTCGTACACACGAAACTTGTAAGTGTACCCTGAGGTACTCTCACAAAGTTTGCACAGCTTCACGCCATACCTCGCCCGCTTTGAGGGAACATACTGGCGGAAAATGAGTCTCCCCTTGAACGCAATGAGAGACTTATCAACCGCGACCTCCCTTCCAGGTCCATAGGCCTGTACAAATTTGGCCCCAAAGTGATCGATGACCGGCCTGATTTTGTACAGGCGGTCATAGGCAGGATCACCTTGGGGGGGGGGGGGGGGGGGACATGCTGCATTATCTGAATAATTCAGGCATTTCCAGATGCCCTCAAACCGGGTATGTGTCATGGCCATACTGTAAAGTGGGGTCTGGTAATGCCTGACACTAGGTTTCTTGACTAGGCCCATGTGCAGCACGAGGCCCCAAAATGTCCTCATCTCGGCTGCACTGACCGGGGTCCAGCCACCGGGCCTAGCCAAAAATAGCCCGGGTGTTAAGCAACTAAATGTTGGGCGTACAGATTTGTTTGCTCCACCATTAGATTTACCAGTTGGTCACTGAAAAAAAGACTAAAAAAGTCCTATTCAGTGAAGCCCACTGTGGAAATCTGGATTCCTGATTGGCCTACGAACTCAGGAATCACGGGGTCAAATCGCTCTGGGGTACACCAGACAAGTTCACCGGCAGGGGGCTCCAGTGGATTTAACTGGTGGGCCAGAAAACTAGTGCGAGCCCCAGAGCTGCTCGTACTAGGGTGAGCCACAGGGTCCCTAGCATGGCAGTCCCCTTGCTCCGCCTGGTGGCGTCTCTGCCGCCTTGGGGGCTCATCATCATCGCTAGATGATGAGGAGGATGCGGATGACAACAGGAAAGTGGGGTCATCCTCGTCCTCACTAGGACTCTCGGACTCAGAGGCAAGCTGGGCGTTCTCGACCGAGAACATCCGGCTGGCCGTAGGGGAGTGTGTGTCTGCGTGTGTGCGTGAAAATCTTTATTCAGTGTGCGTGTGTGTGGGGGCACGGGTGTTCACGTACTTATCCCTAAAACTAACAGGAAAAAAATAAAAACTAACTAAAAAAAGGGGAGAAATTTGAAAAATAATAAATAAAAAATTCAAAACCGCTGATCAACCATCCGAAGTTGATCAGCGGTGGGGTGTGCGATGCGCTAACAGTGGCCGGACGCTAAGAGTGCCAGCCACAGTCAGCGTACGCACAAAAAATTAAAATAAATGCCTGCGCCCCAAAAAAGTTGTGGGGAGGGAGGGGGCAAACGGCAGCACCCCTGTGGGGGTCTAGGGTCACACAGATGTGCTGTGGATCCCAGACACCCTACTTAGGGTGATACAATAAAACTTTTTTTTCCCTTTTATATCCCTGCCTAGCCCAACCTTTCCCTAATCTTTCCCAAATTACCTGGCTGATCAAATGGGGGTGCTGGGGCACAGATCGGGTCCTGGGGGCAAGGATGGGTGCTGGGGCACAGATGGGGTGATGCTGGCTCAGATCCGACACGTGCACTGCAGCGCTCCTCTCTCCTCCGCTCTGGGACACAAAAGGAGGAGAGGAGCGCTGTCAAGGTTTGAATCTCCCACCCGCCCACCTTCCAATCAGAGGCGATCCTGAGAGGTGATGTCACATCACCTCTCGGGATCGCAGGTTGGTGATTGGTGGGGTAAAAACACACCACCGATCACCATCCTGTTCCGATTATCGGGTCCTCAGAGACCCGAATAACCCGGAAACGCAGCAAACCGCAGGTCTGAATTGACCTGCTGTTTGCTACAATCGCCTACACGGGGGGTCACAGGACCCCCCCGGCGCATTGGCCCCAGGTGCCTGCTCAATGATTTGAGCAGGCATCGGGTTCCGATCACCGCCCGCCACGCTGTGTCCTTAAGTACCAGGACATCAGGGCGTACCTGTACGCCCTGTGTCCTAAAGAGTTTAAAGGGGTTGTCGGGGTTCAGAGCTGAACCCGGACATACCCTTATTTTCACCCATGCAGCCCCCCTGAGGCTAGCATCGGAGCATCTCATGCTCCGATGCGCTCCCTTGCCCTGCGCTAAATCGCGCAGGGCACAGGCTCTTTTGTTTTCAATAACACACTGCCAGGCGAAAACTTCCGCCTGGCAGTGTGTTCAGTGACGTCACCGGCTCTGATGGGCGGGCTTTAGTGCTGCCCTAGCCGTTTTACTGGCTAGGTCAGCGCTAATTCCCGCCCATGAGTGCTGGTGACGTCACCGGGGTTCCTTGCAGCCCCATGTAGAGCCCCAGTACGTCACTGGATCTCCCAAAAATTACTTTGCCCTGCGTGATTTAGCGCAGGGCAAAGGAGAGCATCGGAGCATGAACTGCTCCGATGCTCACATCAGGGGGGCTGCCGGGGTGAAAATTGAGGTATCTCCGGGTTTAGCTCTGAACCCGGAGAACCCCTTTAAGGACACTGCTCTCTCCTAGTTCTCTTTCTATCTCTCTGGCCGATCCTTTAGTGTATCATTCACTGGCTCTACTTCTTCCTCTTGATATTGGGGTTCCTCAGGGTTCAGTCCTAGTTCATCTACTTTTCTCTCTCTACACAGCCCTGATTAGACAGACATCAGTAGATTTGGTTTTCGGTACCATCTCTATGCTGATTACAGCCAACTAACCCATCTAAACTTGATATTCCAATTTTCGACTGTGGGTACTATGAGCTGTGTTTTTTATTGGAAAAGAAAAAAAAATCAATGTTTTTTTTTTTTTTTTCACTATTAAAACACAAGGAACATTATGTAAATATGGTATCATTGTAATTTTAATTACCCAGAAATGTTTACCACTTAGGGAACACTGTAAGAACAAAATCCATACAACTCCATTTCCACTCCATTTGGATTTTTTTCCCACTTCTAACTAGATTGTATGGTATTGTAAATGGTGCCATTAAAAAGTACAACCTGTCTCACAAAAACATGTGAATGGAAAAAAATAAAAAAGTTATTACTCTCGGAAGGAAGGGAGTAAAAAAAATGAAAGCACAGTAATCAATCTGAGGAGGCAGAGCTGGAGGCGGAGAGAGAGAGAGAGAGAGTGAGCAGCAGCCTGAACCAATGATGAGACAGGAGGTGTGTCTCAGAGTACCTCATACTCCCTTTTGGCACTGTTGATAATTGTAGTCACTCTGTCCTAATGAAACTGCGCTAAAACTTAGCAAAGGAAAAGTAACTAGGGGAAATAAATAATTACTGACATATATCTTAGTAAAATCGTGGGGCACCGATTGGTTACTATGGCAGCCTGGGGCCACCTGAAGGTTTCCCAGACTGTCATGGTTGACTGACTGTAGTACCATGATGGCCCCAATTCCCTTAATCCAGTCACAACTAAAGTTTCCTACAGGAGTTTACTTTTTCCTCCTTTTCTATTTGCCCCAAACCACCATGAAAAGTTTTCCCAAAGACTGCAGAGTCTCTGTGGCCAGTGGCGTAGCCATTGGGTGGTTAAGAGGAAGCAGTCATATCTAGGCCTCATAAAACACACTTCAGCTTCTGCAAAACCTCACAATATTAGGACGACAGACAGGGTCGCTGAGAACGTGAATGCCGAACAGTGTGTTGTCTTCCAGGTGCTCGGGTTCGGTATATTGCGGATCAGATTGACAGATTGCTGGGTGGGGCTGGAGAAGACCCGACAGTCATGGTACACATTGGCATGTGGGGAGTGGGGGAGAGGAAAGGTCTTTAAAACTGATTTTAATGAACTAGGAGAAAAGCTTAAGTCCAGGATCTCCAAGGTAGTGTTTTCAGAAATACTACCAGTGCCATAAGCGTCACCAGAGAAACAACGGGAGCTTAGGGAGTTAAATAAGTGGCTCAGAAACTGGTACAGGAAGGAAGGGTTTGGGTTCATGGAGAACTGGGCCGACTTCTCTGTCGGTTACAGGCTCTACAGTAGGGATGGGCTGCACCTTAATGGGGAGGGTGCAATTGCTCTGGGGGTAAAAATGGTTAGATGGCTGGAGAAGCTTTCAAACTAGGATCTGGGGGGAGGGTGGGGGGGTCATACTAGTAAGGGGGTAAATAGCGTAGATAGAAAGTGGGATATAGGAGGGAACAGTGGGGATTTAGTGGGGGCTGTGGTTAGTGAGGAAAGTAAGTAGAAGACTGGGCAGAACTTTACACCGATGAAAAATAGAGCTGCTGGTAACAAACATCAACCAAGGTAACCAAAAAATCCTGGATATTCACTTTACAGGTAATAGTAATTAAAAATGTATTTTCACAAATGCCAGAAGTCTAGCTAGCAAAATGTGGGCAATGAAGGCTATGGTACTAGAAGAACACATATATGTAGTTGTGGTGGCTAAGACATAGTTGGACTCTTCGCATGACTGGGCTGTTATTATTGAGGGTTTTACACTATTTAGGAAAGACAGGGTCAATAGAAAAGGCAGTGGCGTGTGCCTGTATGTGAGGAGTGATCTGAAAGCAAGTGTGAAAGAGGCAATTGTGGGTGCGGTTGGTGATGATGTTGAAACCTTATGGGTGGAAGTTCAAAGGGATATAAACTGAAAAAAAAAAATACTTAGTGTAATCTATAGACACCCTAACATCACAGAGGAGATAAAAGCTCAACTATATAACCAAACTGAGCGGGCTGCACAGGATGGTACAGTGGTCATAATGGTTTTGACTTTAACTTCCCAGACATTGACTGGAGTCATAGTTCTGCCTCAACCTCAAAAGGGAGAAAATTCCTCAACTTGCTGTAGGACAACTTTACGGGCCAGTTTATAGAAGCTCCCACTATGGCCAATGCTCTGTTGGATCTGGTAATTTCTAATGATGCAGAGCTTGTTGGAAATGTTACTGTTCGAGAAACACTAGGTAATAGTTCTTTAAATATGTAAATGCTAAAAAAAAACAAGGTCTGAGCAGGTAGGATCCCTAAATAATGTTAAAGGGGGTTAGTCACTGAAGATAAGGAAAAGGCAGAATTAGGTAACATTTTTTTAGCTCTGTATATACAAAAGAAGAGAAAGGAGTTGATACCTGTGGTGTTGGGGCTGTTAGTACATCGAGTAATATACTCAATTGGCTAACTGTAGATATGGCCCAAGCTAAGTTAAATAAGATAAATGTGAACAAGCCTCCGGGTCCAGATGGATTACACCCAAGAGTTTTTAAAGAGGAGGGTCTGCTCTGAAGAAAGATTAAAAATGTATTTAGTCTTGAGAAGAGACTTCTATATACAGTACAGACCAAAAGTTTGGACACACCTCATTCAAAGAGTTTTCTTTATTTTCATGACTGAAAATTGCAAATTCACACTGAAGGCATCAAAACTATGAATTAACACATGTGGAATTATATACATAACAAAAAAGTGTGAAACAACTGAAAATATGTCATATTCTAGGATCTTCAAAGTAGCCACCTTTTGCTTTGATTACTGCTTTGCACACTCTTGGTATTCTCTTGATGAGCTTAAAGAGGTAGTCACCTGAAATGGTTTTCACTTCACAGGTGTGCCCTGTCAGGTTTAATAAGTGGGATTTCTTGCCTTATAAATGGGGTTGGGACCATCAGTTGCATTGTGGAGAAGTCAGGTGGATACACAGCTGATAGTCTTACTGAATAGACTGTTAGAATTTGTATTATGGCAAGAAAAAAGCAGCTAAGTAAAGAAAAACGAGTGGCCATCATTACTTTAAGAAATTAAGGTCAGTCAGTCTGAAAAATTGGGAAAACTTTGAAAGTGTCCCCAAGTGCAGTCACAAAAAACATCAAGCACTACAAAGAAACTGGCTCACATGTGGACCGCACCAGGAAAGGAAGACCAAGAGTCTCCTCTGCTGCGGAGGATAAGTTCATCCGAGTCACCAGCCTCAGAAATCTCAGGTTAACAGCAGCTCAGATTAGAGACCAGATCAATGCCACACAGAGTTCTAGCAGCAGACACATCTCTAGAACAACTGTTAAGAGGAGACTGTGTGAATCAGGCCTTCATAGTAGAATATCTGCTAGGAAACCACTGCTAAGGACAGGCAACAAGCAGAAGAGACTTGTTTGGGCTAAAAAACACAATGAATGGACATTAGACCAGTGGAAATCTGTGCTTTGGTCTGATGAGTCCAAATTTGAGATCTTTGGTTCCAACCACCGTGTCTTTGTGGGATGCAGAAAAGGTGAATGGATGGACTCTACATGCCTGGTTCCCACCGTGAAGCATGGAGGAGGAGGTGTGATGGTGTGGGGTGCTTTGCTGGTGACACTTTGGGGATTTATTCAAAATTGAAGGCATACTGAACCAGCATGGCTACCACAGCATCTTGCAGCGGCATGCTATTCCATCTGGTTTGCGTTTAGTTGGACCATCATTTATTTTTCAACAGGACAATGACCCCAAACACACCTCCAGGCTGTGTAAGGGCTATTTGACCATGAAGGAGAGTGATGGGGTGCTGCGCCAGATGACCTGGCCTCCACAGTCACCGGACCTGAACCCAATCGAGATGGTTTGGGGTGAGCTGGACCGCAGAGTGAAGGCAAAAGGGCCAACAAGTGCTAAGCATCTCTGGGAACTCCTTCAAGACTGTTGGAAGACCATTTCAGATGACTACCTCTTGAAGCTCATCAAGAGTGTGCAAAGCAGTAATCAAAGCAAAAGGTGGCTACTTTGAAGAATCTAGAATATTACATATTTGCAGTTGTTTCACACTTTTTTGTTATGTATATAATTCCACATGTGTTAATTCATAGTTTTGATGCCTTCAGTGTGAATCTACAATTTTCATAGTCATGAAAATAAAGAAAACTCTTTGAATGAGAAGGTGTGTCCAAACTTTTGGTCTGTACTGTATATAAAAGAAGGATGTATATATGTATGTGTGTATATTCCGCGATCACTCAAAACTGCAACCATCGATTTCAACAAAACTTGGTATGCACATCCCTTGCTACCTGGAAAGAAATCTTATGGGTGTCAAAGCTCTCTAGGACATACTGTTCCTGAGATATTCCCAAAAAATGACCTGCATTAGCCAATGCAAGCCTGCAAGTCTTTCTTTTCATATCCCAACTGCCATACACACGGTCACATGTCTCTTATCAGCCAATAGAAGCTCGCGGGCCCTTAGTCTACACATACACACAGCTTTACTCCAGGTTTCCATAACAACCCAGCCATTTTTCTTCACTGCTGTAGGGTCAGCTTTAGGCTAGGCACTACACATAGGGTACAACTACACTGCTACATACATCCATCTTGGATGGATTTTTTGTGACTGTCGTGTCGCAGTTACAGCATGTCGCAGTGCGACACCATCGCCTGTCAATATTGTTGTGTGACATTGGTATGAAATAATATTGTGCGTCACATGTCATCATGTGGCCCTAGCCTTAAAGGGGCAGGGTGCTGTAGAGATCACTGTTAATGGGGTGGGGCCACTATTAAAGGGGCAGGGTGCTGTGGAGGACACTGTTAAGTTGTCAGGGGCCACAATTAAAGGGGCAGATGCTGTGAAGGTCCCTGTTAATGGGGCAGGGGCCACTATTAAAGGGGCAGGCCGCTGTGAAGGTCACTGTTAAAGGGGTGGGCACTGTGAAGTTCACTGTTAAGGGGGCAGGGGCCACTATTAAAGGGGCAACTGCTGTGGAGGTCACTGTTAAAAGGCAGGGCACTGTGGACATCCCTGTTAAAGGGACGGGCACTGTGGAGGTCACTGTTATAAAGGCATTCACTATGGAGGTCAGTGTTAAGGGGCAGGCCGCTGTGGAGGTAACTGTTAAAGGGGCGTTCACTATGGAGGTCACTGTTAAGGGGCGGGCACTATGGAGGTCACTATTAAAGGGGCGTTCACTGTGAAGGTCACCATTAAAGGGGCGGGCACTGTGGAGGTTGCTGTTAAGTGGGCGGACACTGTAGAGGTCACTGTTATGGGGGATACTGTCGATATCTTTTAATGACACACAGAAACATTAAATGAAATAGATGAAATATACTCATGGGAAGCCAGGTCCTTCTGCTAGTGCAATTATATAAATAGACCATACAAAAAATACAGTGAAAAACTGTTCCTTGTGAAATTCCCTCAAAAGACAAGGGGCACTGCTTCCGACTAGAGAAGAAAAAGTTCAGTCTCCAGAAGCGCCAAAGCTTCTTCACTGTAAGAACGGTGAATCTGTGGAATAGACTTCCTCAGGACGTGGTCACAGCAGGAACAGTGAACAGTTTTAAAAAGGGTTTAGATGAATTCTTAAAAGTAAATAACATTAATGCTTAAAAAAAGTGTAGAAATCTGAGTCTCACTTCCTTCTGGTATCCGTGTCCCCACCTATACCTTGGTTGAACTTGATGGACTTATGTCTTTTTCAACCATGCTAACTATTTAACTATAATACACACCTCAGCTGTTGCAGAATCTTATAATTTACTCCTCAGCTGCTGCAGAACATCATGATACACACCTTAGCTGCTGTGGAACTTCATGAGAAACACCTCCGCTGCTGCGGAAGACATCATAATACACACCTCAGCTGCTTCAGAACACCATAATACACACCTCAGCTGCTTCAGAACATCATAATACATATGTCATGTGCTGCAGATCATTATAATCCACACCTCAGCTGCTGGAGAACATCATAATATACGCTTCAGCTGCTGCAGAACCTCATAATACACATCTCAGCTGCTGCACACCATCATAGTGCACACCTCAACTGCTTCAGAACATCATAATACAAACCTCAGCTGCTGCAGAACCTCACACTATACAGCTCAGCTGATGCAGAACATGATAATCTGATGCTACAGAACACATAAGACTTTGATCACATCTATGTTAGGCCTTGTTCACATCTCTGTCAAGCAGATCTGGCACAAATGCCATCTGACGGTCGGAAAACAAAATTGCATTTATGCCAGAAACTGACAGATCACCAACAGATCTCATTATGGTCAAATGGGATCTGGCGGTGAACAAGAGAATCTGGCAACGTCGAATCCAGCGTAGATCAGTGTGATCTGTTTGTTTGAGATGTGAACAAAACTTTAGGAGCCTCTGTTGCAGATCAGTTCACAAATGCTGGGCACAATTTTGCAGCCTGCCAGGCTCCATGATGGAAACCCATCAGATCTCATCATAGTCAGGTGTTGTCGTACGCAATGTGCCAGATAGGGCACCACTGTGATTGTCGTTGTTGTGCTCCTATGACAGAGATGAGCAGTGAAAGTCACTACGGCAGATGTGAACAAAGCATAATATACATCTCAGATGCTGAAGAATATCATGATAGTGACAAGAGAACTATAAGTCTCATCATGACCAGGTTGTTATTGGAAATTAGAGGGCAACACATGGAGGGGTAAAAGAGGAGAGACCTACAACTCCCAGCATGTCCAGTCTGTTATTATGAGACACAAATTGACATTACAGGGAGAGGGTATAAGAAGAGAGAACTACAACCCCCAGCATTATCAGACTATTATTATACGGCATCAGTGGACATTATAAGAGGAGAGTACTACATTTCCCGCATGTTCAGACTGTTATTATGGGACGCAAGTTGACATTACAGGAAGACGGTATAAGAGGGAGAACCATATCCCCAGCATTACCAGATTATATGGCATCAGTGGACATTATAAGAGAAGAGAATTACAACTCCCAGCATGTCCAAACTATTATTGTGGGTCACCACTGAACATAGAAAGGGAGAAAGTAGGACAGAACTACAACTCCTACTCCTTCTAGGATGTTATGGGCTATCCCAGGATACCACTAACCTCTCCTCCTGGCATAGCACAGAAGCTCCTCCCCAGGCAGCTCATCACATTTTCCTCTCCACTGCTGAGCTCTGTATTCCTCCACTGGTCACATAATAATGACATCATCACAGGTCCTTCACCAGGTCCTGCAAAGCTGCTGAACTCTGTTTTCCTGCCCACATCACATAATGATGACTAGGGATGAGCGAACCCGAACTTTACAGGTTCGGCATTCGGAATTGATAAACGGAATGCAAAACAGAAGCCTTTAACCCCATATGGACACAGCCTTATTTCACCTTAAGGACCAGGCCATTTTTCGCAAATCTGACCACTTTCACTTTAAGTGCTGATAACTTTAAAGCGCTTTGACTTATCCAGGCCGTTCTGAGAGTGTTTATTCGTCACATATTGTACTTCATGACACTGGTAAAATGAAGTTCCAAAATTATTATTTTTTGCACAAAATAATACCTAATTTACCCCCAAAAAAATTAAAATTTGCAAATTTCAAAGTTTCAGTTTCTCTACTTCTGTAATACATAGTAATACCCCCAAAAATTGTGATGACTTTACATTCCCCATATGTCTACTTCATGTTGAATTATTTTGGGAATGATATTTTATTTTTTGGGGATGTTACAAGGCTTAGAAGTTTAGAAGCAAATCTTGAAATTTTTCAGAAATTTACAAAAACCCAATTTTTAGGGACCAGTTCAGGTCTGAAGTCACTTTGCGAGGCTTACATAATAGAAACCACCCAAAAATGACCCCACCTAAGAAACTACACCCCTCAAAGTATTCAAAACTGATTTTACATACGTTGTTAACCCTTTAGGTGTTGCACAAGAGTTATTGGCAAATGGGGATGAAATTTGAGAATTTCATTTTTTTGTCTAATTTTCTATCTTAACCCATTTTTCCACTAACAAAGCAAGGGTTAACAGCCAAACAAGACTGTATCTTTATTGCCCTGACTCTGCCGTTTACAGAAACACCCAATATGTGTCCGTAAACTACTGTACGGCCACACAGCTGGGGGTAGAGTGAAAGGTGAGCCGTTTGGTTTTTGGAGGGCTGATTTTTATGGACCGGTTTATTTACACCATGTCCTGTTTCAACCCCCCCTGATGCACCCCTGGAGAAGAAACTCCCTAAAAGTGACCCCATTTTGGAAACTACGGGATAAGGTGGCATTTTGTTGGGGGACTTTTTTTAGGGTACATATGATTTTTGGTTGCTCTATATTACATTTTTGTGAGGCAAGGTTACCAAAAATTGAAATTCAGAAATTTCATCTCCATTTGCCATTAACTGTTGAGGAACACCTAAAGGGTTAATAAAGTTTGTATAATCAGTTTTGAATACCTTGAGGGGTCACTTTTAGGGAGTTTTTACTCTAGGGGGGCATTAGGGGTGTCAATAAAAAAGGCCATCAAAATCGGCCTTCCAGAAATCATGTTGGTCCTTTCCTTTTGCGGCCTTCCTTTTACTGATACAGCAGTATACGACCACAAATGTGGCATTTCTGTAAACTGCAGTATCAGGGTAATAAATATTAACTTTTGCTTGGTTGTTAACCCTTGTTTTGTTACCGGAAAAAACGGATTGAAATGGAAAAGTGCCAAAAATTGCATTTTTGGCACCGTTTTTTTTTTTTTAACCGTGTTAATCTGGGGGGGTTAGGTCATGGGATATTTTTATATAGGAGATTCTTACGGACGCAGCGATACCTAATAAGTCTAAAAAAAAATGGTATCTCTAAAGTCTTAGTGCAATTTTAATTACATTTTTTTATCCGATTATCTTATGTGGGGGTTCATTTTTTGTGGGACGAGCGGACGGTTTTATTGGCACTATTTTGGGGGCTATATGACTTTTTGATCGCTTATTATTAAACTTTTTGTTATGTAAGGTGACAAAAAAAAATCTTTTTTGCACCTTTTTTTTTTTTGGGACCGTGTTAATCTGGGGGGTTGGGTAATGGGGTATTTTTATAGAGGACATTTTTACGGACACGGCGATACCTAGTAAGTCTATTTTTTTTACATTTATTTAGGTTTTAGACTATATTATCCTTTTTGATACAAAAAAATATTTTTTGTATCTCTAAAGTCTAAGAGTCATTTTCTTTTTTATTTTATCCGATTATATTATGTGGGGGCAAATTTTTTGCGGGATGAGAGGACGGTTTTATTGGCACAATTTGAGGGGCTATATGACTTTTTGATCGCTTGCAATTAAACTTTTTATTATGTAAGGTGACCCAAAAAATCTTTTTTTGCACCTTTTTTTTTTTTTTTGAACCGTGTTAATCTAGGAGGTTAGGTCATGGGGTATTTTTATAAAGGAGATTATTACCGACGCGGCAATACCTAATATGTCTACTTTTAATACATTATTTATAGTTTTTTGGGGTGTCTCAATTCTGAGAACCAGTTTTTTTATCCGATATCAGTGCTAAATTGGGATATAAATTTAGTACTCCATGGAAGTGTGATACTCCCTGAAGCAACCAATAATGTCCCCCTCCTGTGACACACTCTGCACCTTTTTTGGGTTTGTCCCTTCTTTCCAGTATAGGGGACCACACCTGGAAAGTGTTGTCCAGGAACGATCCGGGCGCCTACAGTTCCCGAGGTACTCCGGCCTGCTCTTTCCCGGTCCAAAAAGATCAGGGCCTTGAGGACTGCCTCATAGAACTGGAGGAATGTCCCTGTGCTGCCAGCACTTCGGGATAGTGCAAAAGAGTTGTACATGGCAACCTGTGCCAAGTAGACCGCAACTTTTTTGTACCATGCCCGGGTTTTGCGCATGGCGTTATATGGCTTGAGGACTTGATCAGAGAGATCAACTCCTCCCATATACCAATTGTAGTCGACGATACAATCGGGCTTGAGGACCGTTGCCGGGGCTTGAGGACCCCTGGGGATAGGTACCTGGAGGGGGAGGGCAGGGAGGCCGCGTTGATTTTTCCGCACGGTCCCACAAGCGAGCGTGGATCTGGCGCAAGGGACTGGAACAAGGGGATACTGGTATAAAAGTTATCCACGTACAGGTGGTAACCCTTATCCAGCAGTGGCTACATAAGGTCCCACACAAGTTTCCCGATAACACCCAGAGTGGGGGAACATTCTGGGGGTTGAATCCGGGAATCTCGCCCCTTGTATATACAAAATTTGTAAGTGTACCCTGAGGTACTCTCACACACAAATTTCGTATAGCTTCACACCATACCTCGCCTGCATGGAGGGCACATACTGGCGGAAAATGAGTCTCCCCTTGAACGCAATGAGAGACTCATCAACCGCGACCTCCCTTCCAGGTACATAGGCCTCCATGAATTTGGTCCCAAAGTGATCGATGACCGGCCGTATCTTATACAGACGGTCATGGGCAGGATCACCTCGGGGGGGGACATGCTGCATTATCGGAATAATGCAGACATTTCCGGATGGCCTCAAACCGGGAGCGTGTCATGGCCGTACTATAAAGTGGGGTCTGGTATAGGACGTCCCCACTCCAGTACAGCCTGACACTGGGTTTCTTGACCAGGCCCATATGCAACACGAGGCCCCAAAATGTCCTCATTTCGGCTGCACTGATCGGCGTCCAGCCACCGGGCCTGACCAAAAAGGAGCCCGGGTGTTGAGCAACGAACTGTTGGGCGTACAGATTTGTCTGCGCCACCATCAGATTTACCAGTGGGTCACGGAAAAAATGACAAAAAAAGTCATATTCAGTGTAGCCCACTGTGGAAATCTGGATTCCTGATTGGCCTACAAAATCAGGACTCACAGGCTCGTATCGCTCTGGGCTACACCAGACTAGTTCACCGGCAGGGTACTCCGGTGGATTTAACTGGTGGGCCGGGAAACCAGTACGAGCCCCAGAGCTGCTCGTACCAGGTTGAGCCACAGGGTCCCTAACATGGCGATCCCCTTGCTCCGCCTGGCGGCGTCTCCGCCGCCTTGGGGGCTCATCATCATCGGAGGTAAGTTGGGCGTATGCCTCCTCGGCCGAGAACGTCCGGCGGGACATAGGGGAGTGTGTGTCTGTGTGTGTATGTGCGTGTGTGGAAATCTGTATTTTGTGTGCATGTGTGTGGGGGCACGGGTGTTCGTGGACTTAACCCTAAAACTAACAGAAAGAAAATAATAAACTAACAAAAAAAAGGCCAAAAAATGTGAAAAAAAAATTCAAAACCGCTGATCAACCCTCCGAAGTTGATCAACGGTGGGGTGTGCGATGCGCTAACAGTGGCCGGACGCTAAGAGTGCCGGCCACAGTCAGCGTACACCAAAAAAATACTGCACCCCAAAAAAGTGTGGGGGGGGGGCAGAGGGGGGCAAGCGGTGGACCCCAGACACCCTAACTTAGGGTGATGCAATCAAAGTTGAACAAACTAACTTTCCCTTTTTTTTCCCTGCCTAACCCAAACTTTCCCTATGTACCTGCTGTTCAGATGGGGGGTGCTGGGGCACAGATCGGGTCCTGGGTGGCACAGATGGGGCGATGTGTCCTTAAGAGGTTAAGAGGCATTCCGTTTTGAACCGTCATAATAGAAGTCTATGTCCAAGCATAACGGATCTGTCTGGTTTTCGTTATGCAGGACTGAAAACAAATGGATTTCCTACAACATCCAAACGCTGAACCCGAACCTGTAAAGTTCGGGTTTGCTCATGCCTAATGATGACATAATCGCAAGACCTTCTCTACATCGGTCTTCTCAAAGCTGACCTTGTAAGTATAATAAGAGGATAGGGCCTTTCCTGCGCAGCCGGACCCCTTCCTTACTGGCCCCATAGCAGCTACCTCTATTGGAGGTATGCCACTGATTGTGGTCTATGGGACAAGTGGTCAGAAGATTGCATGTAGTAGTCCCCAAGGGGGCTTAAGAATATTGAGTAAATAAAAAACATTAAAATATTTTAAAAAACAAATCACCCCCTGTATCAATTTTAGATGTAAAAATAAATAAACAATAAAAAATAAACATTCTTAGTGGAAATATACTGCTTAAGGCCTCATGCACATGATCGTATACGCTTTGCGATCCGCAAAATACGGATGGTGTTCGTGTAATGAACATATTTGGAACAATTGAGTTCAAATGGTCTATAGTTCACATTTTTTTTTACCAAGAATAGGACATATTCTATCATTTTTAGACAACCGACACATGGATGTGGACTTTGTATGGATTACATCAGGTTGTGGACCCATAGAAATCAATGGGGCTGTGTGCAATCCGCATAAAATGTGGATAGGACATGTATACAAAATAAGGTCTTATTCTTTGCTTCTTTTTGTCTCCCTATCCTATTGTGCCTGCAGTGATTAATGTGAATAGTGATATTCTCTACTTGCAGAGCACTGCCTACAATGGTTCGACCGTGTAAACAAAGGATTATACTAATGGTTTAAACACAGATTATTTCTATTACAGCTTTGTTACCACAGATATTTGTGATTAGAGCACATGCTGACACTGTACGTTCTTCAGTTAGCCAGACTTCAATGTCTTAATTCATATATAATAGACCGCTGACAGGTATTCCCCAAACCCCAATATATCTTTATTTGTGCATGTTTATTTAATAAGGGAGAGGGAGACAAAAGAGAAATTAAAGGGGAAATCAAAGGGATTTTCCCAGGAGTTTTACACTGATGACATATCCTCTGGATACGTATGTGATCAGTGGGGTGTCCAGGACCCCCGGCAATCAGCTACAACATGCTACAACTTTAAGGCTGGGTTCACACCTGAGCGTTTTACAGCGCGTTCCTACGCGCTGTAAAACGCACAACAGGCAAGAACCAATGATTCCCTATGGGAATGGTTCTCACCTGGGCGTTTTACAGCGCGTACGATCGCGCTGTAAAACGCCCGACGCTCAAACAAGTGCTTGAGCTTTTTTTGGGGCGTTTGTCACGCGTTCCCGCACATAGAAATTCGGGAACGCGCGACAATGTGTGAACGCCAGTCTCTGTATGCGCGATTGTAAACGCCCGTACAATCGCGCATACAGAGCGCTCGTTTCAGAACGCTCAGGTCTGAACCCAGCGTAAAAGGCATTCCGTTTGCTCTCCGTCCTAATAGAAGTCTATGGGAATCAAAACAAAGTCCTGTCGACAGATCCGTTATGTTTTCCCATAGACTTCTATTAGGACGGAGCAAAACGGAATGCCTCTTAAAGGCTTCCGTTTTGCATTCCATCCTATGGATTCCGTTATGTTCCATTATATTGGGAAGCCATAACGGACTACATAATGCTAGTATGAACCCACCCTTACATCTGGTGGCATTAGAGGCAGAGCTTGTTAAGAGCTCATTTGCATCCCTTTATGTCAGAGGAGCATGTATGGCCTATAAGTCTCCTCACACTGATTAAGGTGCTCTCTCCCTAAGGAGAGTTAGTTCCCCCCTAACCCGGACACAGGCCTCTCACCCAGTTAAGCCAGTACTCTCTGCTCTGCACTGATGAGGGGCAATCACCCTGAAACAGCTGCCTGCAGATGAGGTTCTGGCTTATTTAATATCCAAGTCATGCCGCAAGGCTTATTTTAAGAGCTGAACATTGACTTATAGGATAGCTGCCTTACATCTGGTGGCATCAGAGGCAGAGCTTGTTAAGAGCTCATTTGCTTCCCTTCCCTCCCAGAATTCCAGAGGAGCATGTATGGCCTATAAGTCTCCTTACACTGATTAAGGTGCTCTCTCCCCAAGGAACATTATTTCCCCCCTGTCATGCAGAACAGAGGGGAGGGATTGTGAATTAGTTGAATCCATAGAGCAGAAAGCCCTTCACAGTGTTGCTCCAACTCCTGGGCACTTGTTGGAGCAGAATCTGACAGAATAAAAATTCAACATATCACTACGCCTGATAATAAAAGCTTGATAACAGGTATCTTTGCACTGCTCTCCCCAGTCGCTACCTAGTACTGTCAGCAGTTTAGCATGGTCAAATCTGCTGACAAACTCCCTTTATTGACAATTCTAATATACCCATTGAAGAAGTAAGAAGTTATCTAAATATTGTATAGTTTAAATGACTATCTCTAGCATTCCTAGCACACATCACAATTTATTTTGCAACGACCCTCTGAGGAGCCAGGGTAGAGGATAGGGGTGGTAGTGGCCCTGATTAGGTGTTGTGCCATCGTGAACTCTCTCAGGCTCAACAGATATATAGTGATCGATCACACTTGAGGAATAAAATAAACTACCAGGTGGGCGCTGATGTAGTGCAGCCTCCCTGGTGGGCACAGGGTACAATTCCTGGAGTGGAGAAAAAGGGGGGGGGGGGGATAAGGGAATAAGGGAAGGGGGGGGGGGGTTTGCTATCTCTATTCAAAGACTTTATAGAGGCATCTAAATATCAATATTGCCACATCTAAAAGACTGTGGTATTGAAAACGTCTAGGCAGGTCAGCTAACAATATACTGCGGCTTAATCAGAGATGTTTACAAAAATGGCTTATATGAAATGTATTCATTTAGGCCCTTCGGTGTCATGGAATTTAATCTGTACATCCATTTTGTTTCGGCTCGCAGGATCATCTTATCCCAATGACCCCCTCTCTTGGGTTTGGGGACATGTTGAATTACTATGAATCTGAGACAGTTGGTGTTGCCTCCATGGTACTGTACAATATGGCGTGCCACTGATGTGTCTTTTTCATTTAAAAGATCATTCACGTGGTCCCTGATCCGTCTCCTGAACTCCCGTTTTGTCTTGCCCACATAATCCAGTGGGCAAGTACATTGGGCCAGGTACACCTCACCAGTAGTGAGACAGTTTATAAAGTCTCTGATGGTGTACTCTTTGTTATTAAAAGAGCAGACAAATGTTTTTGTTTTTCTAATCTGACCACATGCCGTACAACTGACACATTTAAAAGTTCCCATGGGCTTTCGGGAAAGCCAGTTTCCAGATCTCTCAGGTAATTGGAAATGGCTATTCACCAATCTGTCCCTCAAGCTACGCCCCTTTCTGAAGGTGATCTGTGGGTATGATCGTAGAACCTTATCTAAATCTGGGTCAGCTTTTAAAATATCCCAGTGTCTAGATAAAACCTTTTTTATTTCTTGGTGTCCGCTATCGAAGGTGCCAATAATCCGGATGTTATTCTGGCCTATATCATTTGTTGATCTCAGTTTTTTTAGGAATGAGGAGTTGGTTCCGTTTTTCATTGCACGTGGTTTCGTAGGCCATGCATAAAATTCCATCGGGATAAGCTCTTTCCCTAAACCTGACTCTCAGATCTGATGCCTGTTTTTTGAATGTTTTCATTGTGGAACAATTCTTCTGAAGTCTAAAATATTGGCCTTTGGGAATTCCTTTGTGTAAAGGGACTGGATGTGCACTATCCCAACGGAGGAGACTATTTCCAGCTGTACTTTTGCGGTAGACCGAAGTGACAATGCTCTGGTTTATGCCTCTTTCAATCAGCATGTCAAGGAATGGTAGTGCATTTTTATCACATGTTGATGTGAAATTGAGGCCCAGGTCATTGTCATTAATGGTCATAACAAAATCTGCAAAAGACTCATCTATGAACCTCAGCCAAAGAACTACTTTGTCCTACCACTTTTCCATTTCTTCAGACCCAATATAATTGGCCTCCCACCAGCACAGGAGTAGATTTGCGTACGACGGCGCACAAGAACTGCCCATCGCAGTACCCCAGAGCTGGTGGTAGTGGCGATCGTCAAAGACAAAGTAGTTCTTTGTAAGGCTGAAGTTCAATAGACCCAGAATAAACTTGTTATGTTCTGTCAATCGTTTATCACGCATTGATAGATAATACTCCACCGCATTCAATCCCAGATCGTGTCTAATAGAACTATAGAGCGCCTCAACATCTATGGATGCGAAGATAATTGAGTCATCAAGCCATATAACATTCAGTCTCAGCAAGAGATCAGAAGTGTCTCGTATATAGGATGGCAAAGCTGTTACAAATGGCTGAATGATCTTGTCTACATAGATGCCTACATTTTGCCCTATACTCCCTACCCCTGATACTATTGGGTGTCCTCTAAGAGGGCTAATGCCTTTATGTATCTTGGGTAGGGAGTAAAAAGTAGCTGTGACCGGGTGTTGTGGCAGGAGGAAATCCATTTCTGCCTCACTGATCAATTTGTTCTGAAACCCTTTGTTGAGAATTTCTCTTAATTCAAAGAGGTACATGGGGCCAGGGTCCGTGGGTAGAAGTTCATAAGACTCCCTGTTACCCAGGATGTCTAGACACATTCGTTTGTATTTCCCTGTGTCCATTAGAACTAAATTGCCCCCCTTGTCAGAGGCTTTTATTATCACACTCCGGTCTCTTTCTAGTGTTTTAAGGGCCTGATATTAATTTTGATTCAAGTTGTTCCTAGTCCTAGTGGCTTGAATTCGCTCTAGGTCTCTGGAAACCAATTTGTGAAAAATGGATATGCTTGAATCTGGTAGAGAGGGTGGCATCTGTGTGCTATTGAGTTTTAACTGTGTAAAGAGGCCTTCAGCCCTGTACTTTTCTCCTTCCTCTAGCAGATTAATAAGCATCCTGGTGGCCTCAAGTTCCTGGGTGTTCATGTTAAGTTCATCACACTTCTTATTATCTTGTAATGCAAAGTGCTTATGCCAGAGCAATTTCCTTACAAAAAGGGCTATGTCCTTACTCCACTCAAAAGTATCATGTGGAACTGTCGGGACAAAGCATAAGCCCTTGTTTAATAGGGAGATTTCATCAGCAGATAGTTTGTGGGAGGAAAGATTAATCATTTCCATTTTATTGCTAGTTTTAGCTAAAATATCCCCCTACACTTTGTTCCTGAGTTGGTAAGGAGCCTGCATGGGGGGTTGAGCTAAAAAAGTAGAGGATGGAGCAGAGGATGAGGGGTCTGATGGACTGCACGTTTGATAATTTCCTTTTCTGTAGCCTGCTCTTGTTTGTCCCCTACCTCCTCTGCCTCTTTTTCTCTGTCCTCTCCCTCCACCTCTAGTTGTCCTACTTTGTTCGGTTTCTGAACCCTCAGCTTCTGATGATAATACTTTGCTTTGTGCCTCCCTTTGAGGGCTTTTATTAAGGAATAAATATACTCTGTTTTCTTTAAATTTGGTGGAGTTTCGTAGGTATTGTTGATGTTTACGTTCCCTGACCATATACTGAAATCTATCTACAGTATTTTGCAGGTATTCCTCCTTTTTCTGAAATTGTGCCTCGTCTTTGAATTTGAGTGCTTGCTCCCTAAGGTTATTCACCTTTCTTTGGAATCAAGATTGACTTTTTCCTCCTCAAGGAGGAGGCGCATGAATCTATGTGAACTAGCTGTAGCTTCCTCTTCCCACTTTTTTTATTAAGCTGGTATTTCTAAGTCTATCAGCTGGAGTAAGGTTGATTCTGAGGCCCTTTGCTACAATATTCTCCTTTAGATAGTGTTCTAGGGATTTGATTTCCCACCAGGACACTATGAGATCTTTGTAGGCCCCAGTCAAATCCTTGAAGATGTTTTTTATGCTATTTGAAGAGGTAGTCTGAACATACTCTGTTTCAGAGAAGACACTTTTTGCTTCTGTTGCCCATGCATCCAAGTCTGGACTTGTTGCCAGGAAACCTGCCATTAGCGTTTCAGTTTAAATGTTACTAATGAATATATACTCAGGGTCAGAGGTTCGGTAGTCGTGGCCCAGTGTATGATTACTCAGAGGTGTCCTTAATTATCACTATTGAACTGAGTGTACCTTATTGTAGTTATTAAAACATAACTTTTATTCCATTTAATTTGTAGAATATTATGACACTAAACTAAAACAATGCTGTTAATGCACTGCTTTTATTGGAGGAGTGTCAGGATAGCTAGCAGCTCTAGACCCATATTAGTCAAGCGGTGGTTTATCGCAGGGATCACTTATAGACAATATATTTCTGCGGATTGCTCGGCCTAGGTTCTATCCCTAAATAAGCTAGTCGAGGAGAGCTGGGGGAACCCTAACAGACTGTATTCCGGGCACCCGCTCTTAAAAGGGCGACCCACAGCCGCTGGAACCTTGGGTGTATTCCTGTTTAGCCCTGACGATTAATCCTCCCTCAATTTTGTCTGACGCGTTTCACCACAAAGAGTAGTGGTTCTTCAGGGACACAAAATGTATCTCCGGAGCGTCTGGTGCGGTGGCAGCGCTCCCGCACATATATAAAGGCAGTGGCAACTAACTGAATCAAAGTGTCCATTTTTATAGCGCTTCAGCCCTGCCCTGCTGGTTAATTAACCTATGGTTGCAGGATGAGCGCTCTTTAAACCCCTCCCATTCGCTTGTCATACCGACAACAGCGAGGACGCGCGATCATTGGGCCATTACCTTTAATCTTGCCCAGTCAGCAGCGCCTCGCTTACAACCGGAAATGATGTCTATGGGAGGCGTCTTAGTTGTCATGGGGATCTAGTACCGCGTCCCCTGGCAGGTCCTTGCAGGGTAAACACATTGTATACAAATGTCCAGGAGAGCAAACATAGAGAACAAGAATGATATATTTTTAAATATTTAGAGTCTGTTAAACGGGCACATAAAGTTTATAGCAGACTTATATATACAATCTATAGAGAGTGCTTCTACATTAGAGACGGTTATTCGTAGCTAGTCACAGGTCCTTGCAGGTCACAAGTTCCTTTAATGTTTATACTCCTCAACAGATATATAGTGATCGATCACACTTGAGGAATAAAATAAACTACCAGGTGGGCGCTGATGTAGTGCGGCTTTACCAGGTGGGCATAGGGTACAATCCCTGGAGTAGAAAAAAAGGGGGGGGGGGATAAGGGAATAAGGGAAGGGGGGGTTGCTATCTCTATTCAAAGACTTTATAGAGGCATCTAAATATCAATATTCCCACATCTAAAAGACTGTGGTATTGAAAACGTCTAGGCAGGTCAGCTAACAATATACCAATATACTGCGGCTTAATCAGAGATGTTTACAAAAATGGCTTATATGAAATGTATTCATTTAGGCCCTTCGGTGTCACAGAATTTTATCTGTACGTCCATTTTGTTTCGGCTCGCAGGATCATCTTATCCCAATCACCCCCTCTCTTGGGTTTGGGGACATGTTGAATTCCTATGAATCTGAGACAGTTGGTGTTGCCTCCATGGTACTGTACAATATGGCGTGCCACTGATGTGTCTTTTTCATTTAAAAGATCATTCACGTGGTCCCTGATCCGTCTCCTGAACTCTCGTTTTGTCTTGCCCACATAATCCAGTGGGCAAGTACATTGGGCCAGGTACACCTCACCAGTAGTGAGACAGTTTATAAAGTCTCTGATGGTGTACTCTTTGTTATTAAAAGAGCAGACAAATGTTTTTGTTTTTCTAATCTGACCACATGCCGTACAACTGACACATTTAAAAGTTCCCATGGGCTTTCGGGAAAGCCAGTTTCCAGGTCTCTCAGGTAATTGGAAATGGCTATTCACCAATCTGTCCCTCAGGCTACGCCCCTTTCTGAAGGTGATCTGCGGGTATGATCGTAGAACCTTATCTAAATCTGGGTCAGCTTTTAAAATATCCCAGTGTCTAGATAAAACCTTTTTTATTTCTTGGTGTCCACTATTGAAGGTGCCAATAATCCGGATGTTATTCTGGCCTATATAATTTGTTGATCTCTGTTTTTTAGGGATGAAAAGTTGGTCCCGTTTTTCATTGCACGCGGTTTCGTAGGCCGTGTGTAAAAACCTGACTCTCAGATCTGATGCCTGTTTTTTTTATTTTTTCAATGTGGAACAATTCCTCCGAAGTCTAAAATATTGGCCTTTGGGAATTCCTTTGCGTAAAGGGAATGGATGTGCACTATCCCAACAGAGGAGACTATTTCCAGCTGTACTTTTGCAGTAGACTGAAGTGACAATGCTCTGGTTTATGCCTCTTTCAATCAGCACGTCAAGGAATGGTAGTGCATTTTTATCACATGTTGATGTGAAATTGAGAACCAGGTCATTGTCATTGATGGTCATAACAATATCCGCAAAAGACTCATCTATGAACCTCAGCCAAAGAACTACTTTGTCCTGCCACTTTTCCATTTCCCTCACCTTACAGCAATGTCTGTCTATGCAGGTGTGGCAGGCCACTCTGCTGTCTGGATCCTCAAGGGTTTACTTGAGGACAATTTGGGTGTTTCCCCTGAAGAATCTGTAACAGATCCCCCTCTGGCAACTTGCGTCTGTGCCCTTCCCTGTATTAACCACTTTCCGTCCGCCCATAGGATATAAACGTCCTATGGGTGGATCTCTATTTCTGAATGGACGTTTCTAAACGTCCGTTCAGAAACTGCAGCTGCACGCTACTCGTGCAGCTGCTGATCGGGTTGCCCGCTGTCAGTGACAGCAGGGCAACCCTTAGAGAAGGCAGGGACAGTGCCCAGGTGTCCCTGCCTTCTGGATCGCTGCATACACAGCGCTCACCGAGCGCTATGTATGCAGAGCAGGAAGCGCTATGCACTTCCTGTTCCGGCCCGGAGGTCATGTGACCGCCAGGACCGGAGAGTGCAGGAGCTGTGTGAGGTCTTTCACAGACGTCGATCAGCCCTGCACTGAGGCTGTACAGCGCTGTATTGCGCAGTACAGCCTCTCTGGGGGGTGTATTTTTCCTGTAACTGGGGCTACTATGTCAGCCCCAGTTACAGGAGAAATCAACAGTGAAAAAAAAAAGAAAAAGTGAAGTAAATGTCCCCCAGAGGTCTTGTATGACCTTATGGGGGACGAAAAGTGTAAAATAAAAAAATAAATATAGGGTTGAAAAAATAAAATAAAAAAAATTTGCACATGTAAAAAAAAAAGTCCCCAAGTAAGGAATAAAAAAAGAATGTTAAAAATAGAAAAAATAAAATAAAATAGACATATTTGGTATTGCCGCGTCCGTAAAAACCAGCTCTATAAAAATATCACATGACCTAACCCCTCGGGTGAACAGCGTAAAAAAAAAAAAAAACTGTGTCAAAACAAGCAATTTTTGTCACCTTACATCACAAAAGGTGCAACACCAAGTGATCAAAAATGCGTATGTCCCACAAAATGGTACCAATAAAACGTCACCTCATCCCGCAAAAAATGAGCCCCTACATAAGAAAATCTCTCAAAAAATAAAAAAACTATAGCTCTCAGAACATGGAGACACTAAAACATCATTTTTTTGTTTCAAAAATGCTATTATTTCGTAAAACTTTAATAAATGAGAAAAAGTATAAATATTAGGTATCGCCACGTCCGTAACAATCTGCTCTATAAAAATGTCACTTGACTGAACCCCTCAGGTGAACGCTGTAAAAATAAATAAATAGAAACTGTGCTAAAACAACCAATTTTTTGATCAAAAAATCATATGTACCCAAAAATAGTACTAATAAAACCGGCACCTTATCCCCTAGTTTCCAAAAATGGGGTCACTTCTTGGGAGTTTCTACTGTAAGGGTGCATCAGGGGGCTTCAAATGGGACATGGCATCTAAAAACCATGTGGAGTTCCTTTTCTTCTGCGCCCTGCCGTGTGCCCATACAGCAGTTTATGACCACATGTGTGGTGTTTCTGTAAACCGCAGAATCTGGGTAATAAATATTGAGTTTTGTTTGGCTGTTAACCATCGATGTGTTAAAGAAAAAAATTGATTAAAATGGAAAATCTGCCCAAAAAGTGAAATTTAAAAATTTTATCTCCATTTTCCTTTAATTCTTGTGGAACGCCTAAAGGGTTAACAAAGTTTATAAAATCGGTTTTGAATACCTTGAGGGGTGCAGTTTCTACAATGGCGTCATTTATGGGGCTATCCACTATGTAAGCCAAAGTGACTTCAGACCTGAACTGGTCCTTAAAAAGTGGGTTTTGGCAATTTTCTAAAAAATTTGAAGAATTGCTTCTACACTTCTAAGCCTTCTAACGTCCTAAAAAAATAAAATGACATTTCCAAAATGATGCCAACATAAAGTAGACATATGGGGAATGTTAAGTAATAAATATTTTATGAGGTATCACTTTCTGTTTTAAAAGCAGAGAAATTGAAATTTTGAAAATTGCGAATTTTTCTAATTTTTGGGTAAATTTGGGATTTTTTCATAAATAAAGGTGAAATATTTTGACTCAAATTTATGACTATCATGAAGTACAATGTGTCATGAGAAAACAATCTCTGAATGACTTGGATAAATAAAGGCGTTCCAAAGTTATTACCACATAAAGTGAGATATGTCAGTTTTGCAAAATTAGGCCTGGTCAGGAAGGGGGCAAATGGCCCAGATGGGAAGTGGTTAATAGGAACCCCTCCTCCTGACAGGAAGCAGGAGTAGCCCACTCCTGGCAAGAGGAGAGAAACAAGGTAGGTAACTCTGTTCCTGTCAACCTTTGCCAACTTTCCTTGCTGGAAGTAACGTCCAGGAATAAAGCAGTAAAATGCATAACATAACAATAAAAGCAATTTGTAATACCCCCAGGTCTGGGGTACTACACCTGCACTTCATCATATAAAGCTGCGATGAGCTGTATGTGCGGGCACGCATGCTGCATGGCCCTGCGTTGGTTTACTAGATGAGGGATATCCTTGCTCTGATAGTGTAATGTTTAAGTTCTTGGTTGCATTCAGAGCTCATTTAACTCGATCAATAACCAATTCATATTTAATCTACCGGCTCTGAAATTATTGCTGATGTTATGTGCTCTTTAAACAATGAGATTAATTTATATTTCATGCTGGCCCTAGAAGTAAGAGCATTAATTGGCCAATAAGTGCTCAGTATTAAACATCTCTCTTTCCTATCCCATCTCTTTTTCTCAGAACCTCAGGCGAGTGTGTGACTTCCTGAAAACCTTTAGAGGCGTCAGTATTTGGAAATTTCTGTATGGTTTACTGATGATAACACAGCAGTAATAATAGTCTGACCTTATGATAACTCCCCTTAGTTTCATAGCGTTTACTGGTATATGGAGCTTGGATGCAAGCACAGCTGTTTAGGCCAGTGTATAGTTGCTGAGGTATTTTAAAACAATTGACTTATACTGTTTAAGCTCTGTTCACGCTAAAGGCCCCCTTTACACCTCTTGGCAGGGTGTGTCTATCTAATGTGTATAGGGGCCCACCAACAATGATACCAGCTAAAGGAGGGTTGTCTTCAGATAACCACCACTGCCCTTTTTATCTGGCGATCCTCCTTGGAAATTGGGATGTTCTACTCAAAAGATGTAAGGAGAAACTAATAGATGGATGTACAGGCTTTGATGGCTGACTGGTGGGGAATGCTGACATCATGACACCAAGAGAACTTCAGGAACAAAATGTATTTTACTTCTGGAGTCTAATACAGCCTTATGTCCAGTTGGGCATTTATAGGTATTTATGCACACAATGGTCAGATACTACAGCTAGGGGGAATAGCAGTCCACATATTGCAGTCACAAAATGAATAACTACTATAGATATAACTATAACATAACTATAACATAACTATAACTATAACATAACTATAGTTATGACCTTTAAAAGTGATCTCCTGAGGCTTACCTGTAAAATGCAAAAACATATGTGACTTAGGGCTCTTTCACACCTGCGTTATTGTCTTCCGGCATAGAGTTCCGTCGTCGGGGCTCTATGCCGGAAGAATCCTGATCAGTTTTATCCTAATGCATTCTGAATGGAGATAAATCAGTTCAGGATGCATCAGGATGTCTTCAGTTCCGGATCGGAACGTTTTTTGGCCGGAGAAAATACTGCAGCATGCTGCGCTTTTTGCTCCGGCCAAAAAACTGAAGACTTGCCGTAAGGCCGGATCCGGAATTAATGCCCATTGAAAGGCATTGATCCGGATCCGGCCTTAAGCTAAACGTCGTTTCGGCGCATTGCCGGATCCGACGTTTAGCTTTTTTAGAGTGGTTACCATGGCTGCCGGGACGCTAAAGTCCTGGCAGCCATGGTAAAGTGTAGCGGGGAGCAGCATACTTACCATCCGTGCGGCTCCCAGGGCGCTTCAGAGTGACATCAGGGCGCCCCAGGCGCATGGATGACGTGATCGCATGGCACGTCATCCATGCGCATGGGGCGCTCTGACGTCACTCTGGAGCGCCCCGGGAGCCGCGCGGACTGTAAGTATACCGCTCCCCACTACTACTATGGCAACCAGGACTTTAATAGCGTCCTGGCTGCCATAGTAACACTGAAAGCATTTTGAAGACGGATCCGTCTTCAAATGCTTTCAGTACACTTGCGTTTTTCCGGATCCGGCGTGTAATTCCGGCAAGTGGAGTACACGCCGGATCCTGACAACGCAAGGGTGAAAGAGGCCTTATACGGGTTTTCTGATGACTTTTTATCTAATGCACAAAGCCTGCCCCAGTCCTCTCCAGTTCTCAACCCTATCTCCAGTGTGTCTATGTTATGGTCCCTGCAGTGCTTACGACTGGCTTCAGCAATGATGTGCTGCTTGTGGCCACGTCACCAAGGAAGCCAGCCATTGGCTGCAGCGGAGCATATGACCATGCCCATGCAGCACCCAATGTACACACTGGGGACCAGAACATGGACACAATGGAGGCAACACGGAGAACCAGAACTCTGGGGAGCAGGTAAGCATGACATTTCTGTCTACAGAGGCAGGTTGTGGGCATTAGATTAAAAAGTAACTAGTCCTGGAAAACCCCTTCAACGGCTCAGTGTTAACTCTGATAATATTGTATATTGCTTTATGAAAACAGGAGAACTTAAAGAATTTTTTATTTAGTCTGATGGAAAAAGTTATTATGGGGGTCATTTATGAACAGATATACGGCACTTTTGTGGCATATAGCTGGTGCAGTTTCTGTCACACGCCATATTGCAGCAGAATCTGCAACTTTTTCCCGCTCACGCCAGATTTAAAAAAATGGGTGTGGAGTGGACGGGGAAGAGGGTGAGCTGGCAGGCCCGTCTCATTCATCATTTTGTATGCCTGGTTTAGGCATAGAAATTGGTCTAAATGTAAGACAGCAAGGAAGCTGTCTTACATTTAGAACTGGCAGAGGATGCGCCGAAGTTATGAAGAAGCCAGCAACTCTACATAACTTCTGCGATCCACCACCAGCTAAAAAGCCGGTGCTAATAAATGCGCCCCTATGTTTTAAAACAAAGTACAATGTAATTAAATGGGCTCTGTAAGGTGAACATACCTTCATTTTTTTTATTGTACACCATTAATTTTTTCAAATAATATAATTGGCTGGACAACCTTTGAAGAAAATTCATTACCTGATCTCACAATGCAAACCACTATTGTCCTTTATTGTCCTAAAATGCATATCGCAGTTGGCGTCATCCCAGAAAACCATCATGAGCAATTTACCTTTATACCACTGATATTTCATTGCTTATATGCTCTGCATTCCCATCAATCTGCAGTCAATACTCCATAATAAGAAAGGCAAAAGAATACATCACATAAACAGTGTCGGATTGGGGTTCCTTGGGCCCACCAGAGGAAATTATTCTCACGGCAAAATCTATATCGTCAATAAAGTCTAATAGATTTTGACTGGTTGGCTCCAAAGGCAGCTCAAAATTTTATTTTTTTCTCCTGGTCCTTTGGGACCCGCTGTAGTATCAGTGTACAGGCTGACTAGAGGATCCTCTGGTACACTGGTGGGCTAGTCTGACACTGCATGGACATAAGTACATAATCATATTTTAGTAAACATTGATTGGAGTCCACCTGTGGTAAATTCAGTTGATTGGACATGATTTGGAAAGGCAGCTGACAATGCATATCTGAGTATAAAAACAAGACATTAGAAGGAAATAACTGTCTGTAGAGCTCAGAGACAGGAGTTTGTGCTCCAAAGATCCTATGTGCACATGTGAGAAACTTCCAGAAAGGAAACCATTACTGCAGCACTCTGCCAATCTGGGCTTTATGGCGGAGTGGCTAGAAAAAAAGCCTATCCTCATTAAAAAACACAAGAAATCCCACCTGGAGTTTGTAAAAACACACCTAAAGGACTCTGAGACTATGAGATACAAGATTCTCTGGTCTGATAAAACCAGGTACAGAGAGATTATCTATCTATCTATCTATCTATCTTTCTTTTGACAATTTTAATTTTTACCTGTTTTTATTGCTGCCACCTTGTGATACAGTGTTTCCCTGGTGATGTTACCTCCATTTTTTTATACTCATTTTAACAAATTTTACATGTAATAAACATTGAATATCTTTCATAAATATAAAATTTAACCCCTTATGCATACAGTGTTAAATTACGATACACAGGGTACAACAGTGCAGGCTGTCAGGGCATATTAGGAGTTGTAGTCTTGCCACAGCTGGAAAGCCACAGGTTGGGGACCATTGATCTATACAATACCAGCATGTTTAGTTCTAGTTTTGATCTTCACTGATATAACTGAGCATGTTTACATTTTCCCTGAAGTGCTGTTTTTCCTCTACACATACACTTCTTAGGCTACTTTCACACTTGCGTTTGGGGTTCCGCCTGTGAGATCCGTTTGAAGGCTCTCACAAGCGGCCCCGAACGGATCCATACATCCCCAATGCATTCTGAATGGATGCGGATCCATTCAGAATGCATCAGTTTGGCTCCATTCCGCCTCCATTCCGCTCAGGAGACGGACACCCAAACACTGCTTGCAGCGTTTTGGTGTCCGCCTGGCCGTGCGGAGCCAAACAGATCCGTCCTGACTTACAATGCAATTCAATGGGTATGGATCCGTTTGACGTTGACACAATATGGTGCAATTGCAAACGGATCCGTCCCCCATGGACTTTCAATGTAAAGTCAGGAGTCCCTATTAATATACCATCGGATCGGAGTTTTCTCCAATCCAATGGTATATTTTAACTTGAAGCGTCACCATCACCATAGGAACGCCTCTATGTTAGAATATACCATCAGAACCCATAGTGATGGGGACGCTTTAAGTTAGAATATACTAAGAACTGTGTACATAACTGCCCCCAGCTGCCTGGCACCACCCGATCTCTTTGAGGGAGCTGTGATCCGCACAATTAACCCCTCCGGTGCCGCACCTGAGGGGTTAATTGTGCGGATCTCAGCCCCTGATCGGGCCAGACCCCCCTCCCTCCCCAGTATTAAAAGCATTGGTGGCAGTGACCACAGGCTAACAACCCCCCTCACCCCCCATCATTGGTGGCAGTGGAGCGCATTTCCGATCGGAGTCCCAGTTTAATCGCTGGGGCTCCGATCGGTTACCATGGCAGCCAGGACACTACTGCAGTCCTGGCTACCATGGTTACTTAGCTTGTACTTACCTGTGCTGTCTGTGGCCAGCCGGCTCTCCTCCTACTGCTAAGTGACAAGTCTGTGCTAATGCGCCGCACAGACCTGCCACTTACCAGTAGGAGGAGACCGGCCACTGGCCACCAATGCTTTTAATACTGAGGAGGGAGGGGGGGGCCACACTGCCCACCAATGCTTTTAATACTGGGGAGGGAGGGGGGTCTGGCCCCTGCTGCCTGGCAGCACCCGATCAGGGAGCTGAGACCCGCAAAATTAACCCCTCAGGTGCGGCACCTGAGGGGTTAATTGTGCGGCTCACAGCCCCCTGTAAGAAATTGGGTGGTGCCAGGCAGCAGGGGGCAGTTATGTACACAGTTCTTAGTATATTCTAACTTGAAGCGTCCCCATCACCATGGGAACGCCTCTGTGTTAGAATATACTGTCGGTTGCGAGTTTTCACGACCGTGAAAACTCAGATCTGAAAAAGCTGTTATGCAGATGGATCCGCACTGAATGGATACCATCATTTGCATTATAGGTGCGGATCCGTCTGTGCAGATACCAGACGGATCCGCACCGAACGCAAGTGTGAAAGTAGCCTTAGATATTTACTTAATCAGTAAATCCCAAAATATTGGTAAATAAGAGCAGAATAATATGGATTAAATGTACCGTATATACAATGGTCACTGCTCTTATACAGGAACTATATATATATGAGTAGCCCAGAAGAAATGCAGCAGAAAGAGAATAAGTACCTGTTATAAATAAAACAAAGGTGTACCACTCTGCAAAAACAATAGGACCACACACTGCATATATTAAAGTGTCATACAATGTGCAAATAATAGTACCAAACAGACAGTTAATATATACTGTACACAAATAATACAGCTATAACTTGTAGATATAAACAATTCCACACCATTTACAGTGCATATAAATAATACTACAAAATACCAACCTCAGGGCTACCTGAAGAATTGGTTAACCTGTTTGATGCTACAGGGAAAACAAATGGATCACTAGGATTGGCAGCACTAAAACATAACTTTTATTAAAGTAACTAAAAGTAACAGTAAGGTGAGAGTGCAAAAATAGCAAACACAGGATCAGTCATCCCGATTCACAAAAGAAAATCAGGTGACTCTACCAAAAAGGTAGTGAGTGCTGGTGGTCCCAAGTGATGATCTTAAGGGTGTACCCAGATTGGATCAATCAGTCACCCCAAATGACCAAGTACATGTACCCTTAGGCCCCTTTCACACGAGCGAGTATTCCGCGCGGGTGCGATGCGTGAGTTGAACGCATTGCACCCGCACTGAATCCTGACCCATTCATTTCTATGGGGCTGTTCACATGAGCGGTGATTTTCACGCATCACTTATGCGTTGCGTGAAAATCGCAGCATGCTCCTCTTTGTGCGTTGCGGTGCTATAATCCACGCAACGCAGGCCCCATAGAAGTGAATGTGGTTGCGTGAAAATCGCAAGCATCCGCAAGCAAGTGCGGATGCGGTGCGATTTTCACGCATGGGTTCTAGGTGACAGTCTATTCACTGTATTATTTTCCCTTATAACATGGTTATAAGGGAAAATAATAGCATTCTGACTACAGAATGCATAGTATAATAGTGCTGGAAGGGTTAAAAAAATAAAAAAGTTAACTCACCTTCTCCTCTTGTTCGCGTAGTTCGTTCCCGGTCTGTAGTTTGCTAGCTGTGGGCTTGGGCTAAAGGACCTTTGATGACGTCAGATCACATGCTCCATCACCACGGTGATGGACCATGTGATTGGAGCATGTGATCTGACGTCATCAAAGGTCCTTTAGCCCAAGCCCACAGCTAGCAAACTACAGACCGGGAACGAACTACGCGAACAAGAGGAGAAGGTGAGTTAACTTTTTTATTATTTTTAACCCTTCCAGCACTATTATACTAAGCATTCTGTAGTCAGAATGCTATTATTTTCCCTTATAACCATGTTATAAGGGAAAATAATACAATCTTCAGAGCATCAATACCAAGCCCGAACTTCTGTGAAGAAGTTCGGGTTTGGGTACCAAACATGCGCGATTTTTCTCACGCGAGTGCAAAACGCATGACAATGTTTTGCACTCGCGCGGAAAAATTGTGCATTTTCCCGCAACGCACCCGGCTCTTATCCGGGCAAAAAACATGACGCCCGTGTGAAAGAGGCCTTAGGCCTCTTTCACACGGGCGTCACAGATTTGGGTTGGATGCGTTCAGGGTGTGTTCAGGGAAAATCATGCAATTTTTCATGCAAGTGCTGTCAGTTTTGTATGCGATTGCGTTGCATTGTTGCGTTTTTCCCGCGAGTGTGTAATGCGGATGGCATGGGTTTTTCACACACGTGAAAAAAAACTGATCCATCCACTACATTCACCTGTGACTGCAAACACATATAAATACCCCCAGCATGCAGTGTTTTGCTGGACAGCTCAATTTTTTTGTGGAGTGGTTGTCGTGTGGTTGTTGTGTGTGTGTAAGTATAAAAAGTGGGTCTAATTCTCATTAGTACCAAAATATGAGTATATGTGTAATAGCGAATAAAATCCATGTGAAATGTTGGTTAGATGATGTACTTTGAGTAAATTTTGGTATGTCTAACATGTTATGTATATATGTGTAATAATGCATGATGTCCATAAATCTGTTTACCAAACATTTAAATCTATGACCTGAAAATCCTACCATTAATGTGTGTTACTGATTTTGATTAAATTTTTCTAAAATTATGTGTATTTTGTGGCTAATGATGTTTTACACAAAGCATACATCTATATTGTGTCATGTGTGTTGCTGCAACATAAACACAAATCTGAACAATTATAAACTCGGGAAAAAAAATGTTTCATTGCACACAATAGTCAAATATACTCGGGCTTGTAAAAATAAAATACTCAGTAAAAAAAGAATTATAAATTAACATAAAGCCTTGATGGCGAAGAGGGTCCCTGATAAGGAGGCCCAGAGTATTGTTGATGGGAAGGGGGCCCAGAATATTGTGATGGCGCAGGTTGACTTGTGGAGGGTCCGTGATAAGGAGGGCCAGAGTATTGGTGCTGGGCAGGGGGCCCAGAGTAGTGGATTGACCCAGGTTGACTTGATGATGGGCCCTGCAGACCATAGATGTGTTCCCCCTGATACTGGGGCACATATGGCGCAATTGGTGGGCCATAATGATCCCTTTGGGGAGGAAATTGTTGGGGTTCCAGTGAGGGCTGAGACACTGGGGGTTTGTGGGGGACAAACATGTGCCCACCGCAGCGCAGATTTTCTAGCTCCTCAAACATTTGTGTTAGGTCATGTGGGGGAGTTGCTACCTCCAGAACGATTTGAAGAGCAGATTGCGTTCTCAATACTTGATCTGGAGGTAGCTGGCGCATATAATGGGCCAGACTATGGGCAAACATATCATGATGATCCTCCTGCCGTGCTCTAGATAAAAAATCTAGAACTTAAACATTTATGTTGGAGTCGGCAGGAGGCAATGCCCGTCGTCTGGCCCTGCTGGGTAGAGCCGGGGGGGGGGGGGGGGAATCGGCGCCCAATGCTGCAGGAGGCCTTGATGGTGCTGTGCTGAGTCCTGGTCCACTCTCCTGCTGTGCCGATGTCGTGTCCTCCTCACATGCATTTGAAAGGTGCGGGGCCGACTCCTCACCTTCCTCCTCTAGGTTGTCCTCAGTTCTACAAAATCAATTAGAAAAAAAATACATATGTTGTAATTTCACTACTTTATTAACATTATAAGTACAGATGTAGCAGGGATAACACACACACTCTTAACTTGAATGTCTATAATCATCGTGTTATCTTTAAGCAAAATGCCTAGAAAAGCTATTGCATAATGCATTTATTAGCATTTAGTTAACATCACATGTTTCATAAAGCATGTGTGTTAACCCTGCTACATCCATGACCTAGATGTCCATACCATAAATATAACTCCAATGGTCATTTAATTCTCCTACTTTTGCAAAATAAAGGAGTAATGTGAATGGTTGCTATCGGCAACTATAACATCTCACATTGACAAATTCAAAACATTGACAGTACATAAGTATTCTACATACAGTGTGTATAGCTTCACATGTAGTGGTCAGTGTGTAGAATGGACTTACGGACGCAGCTCCATGACGTCGCGCAGGAACATCAGCTGCTCCCGGAATATATATGGTCTTTTCTTGGGGGGACCAGCCCCACTCCCCCCATGCTGCTTCATCTCTTTGCGGAACTGGTCACGGCAGCTCCACCAACGATTCTTGACCTCTTCAACTGGTAATACAAAGACATGAAAGGAACATGTATCAATTTCAAAATGTAGACAGAAAATAACGTATAACTAGCCCTATATACTCGGAACAATAACGTATAACTAGGCCTATATACTAGGGAGGACAGAAAGGATCAAACATGTTTACATTATGTACTTACTTAAATTCTTGCAACTTTGCCCTTGTGTTTTTTCCCAGATTGGGGCAAAGAGATCCTGGGTTACCTCCACCCAGGCGGCGTCCATTTTATAACGGTCCTGGTACTCCCCAGACCGAAGATCCCAGAAGCAGGGTCTGTCCTGCACCAGGCCAATGAGCTTTTCTACATCCATGGCGTGTGGTGTTTTATGCATTTTGCAAAGTTTGGGCTCTGCAAGGGCTGAAAGTGATGCAGCCAACTTCTCCCTCTTGTGCTGGCTCAAAACAAACGCAGCCAGACGCAGAGAAACGCCTACTTCCTGTCTTAAATCCCATGAGTGTTGCTATGTTACTTGCATGAAAAACGTAACGCAACGCAGTAAATCCAGATGCAATGCGTTTTTCATGAAGTCCCATTCACATCTATGGGACCTGTGTTGCGTGAAAGCTGAATATAGACCCTGCTGCGATTATCACGCAACGCACAAGTGATGCGTGAAAAAAAAACGCTCATGTACACAGACTCCAAAAAAATGGGTCCAGATTCAGTGCGGGTGCAATGCGTTCACCTCACGCATTGCCCCCACGCAGAAAACTCGCCCGTGTGAAAGGGGCCTTAGTGATGGGTGAATATTTGAACTGCCAGTATTGGCTATAGAGCCAGGTGTTTAATCAGATGAGGCTCATCTATTCACTTTAGACCCACCCTATACTCAGGGTAGTGGTCGATGACCATGTTTGCAGGCTACTAACTTATTTGCCAATAAAGCCGACAATCCTATATAGGTTCATGCACTAGACCAATGACCCAAGTGATCATTTGCCTGACCACTATATTTCAGTACTGCCCGCTAAACTGGTACAGTACTTATAAAGATAAACTATTGCCCATATGCTATTCACATTCATGGACTACATTTATGCAGCTGGTGCTCACATTATAGCCTATATCAGGGGCGTACACAGAAATAATTGGGCCCCATAGCAAGAATTTAAATTGGGCCCCCATGCCCGTTCCTAGTCCCTCCTACTATGCGCCCTGGCTCCTCTCACTACCCTCCCTAACTTCTCCCCTGCCCCACCTCATGCAGAAGTATTTTGTTCTACAAAATGGCAGTACTCATGCCGGAACCCAACAGACCCATTAGGCTACTTTCACACTTGCGGCAGGACGGATCCGACAGGCTGTTCACATTTCGGATCCATCCTGCGGCTATTTCGCAGGACCGCCGCTCCGTCCCCATTGACTATAATGGGGACGGGGGTGGAGCTCCGGTGCAGCACGGCGGTGCACGGCGAAAGTCGCCGGACTAAAAAGTCAGACATGCAGTACCTTTTAGTCTGGCCGCTTTCGCCGTGCACCGCCATGCTGCGCCAGAGCTCCGCTCCCGTTATAGTCAATGGGGACGGAGCGGTGGTCCGGCGGCACGGCGAAATAGCCGCAGGACGGATCCAACATGGTGAACAGCCTGTCGGATCCGTCCTGCCGCAAGTGTGAAAGTAGCCTTATAGAGAATGGGATCTGATAGGTCCCGGCGGTGTTCAGCATATATTGACAAGAATCTGGGGCGTTACATGATGTAATACCACCCAACTTTCCTGCTGTCCAGTTTGAGGAAGCGAGTGCCCCCCTCCCCCATCCTCTGTGTCATGCAGGACAGCTGGGAGACACTGTCATTACTCGCTATCCTGCATGACACATGTGCAGAGACATGAGTCTCTGGGAAAGCTGGGTGAACCCCTCCCCCTGCCCTTCCATGTTCTTATTATCTGCATTTATGCCTTGCAGGATAGCAGGAAATCTGAGGGACATTGCATGATGTAATAGCACCCAGCTTTTCTGCTGTCCTGCATGGCACATGTGCAGAGACAGGAGTCTCTGGGAAAGCTGGGTGAACCCCTCCGCCCTGCCTTTCCGTGTTCTTATTATCTGCATTTATTCCTTGCAGGATAGCAGGAAATCTGAGTGACATTACATGATGTAATAGCACCCAGCTTTTCTGCTGTCCTGCATGACACAAGTGAAGAGACAGGAGTCTCTGGGAAAGCTGGGTGAACCCCTCCGCCCTGCCTTTCCGTGTTCTTATTATCTGCATTTATGCCTTGCAGGATAGCAGGAAATCTGAGTGACATTACATGATGTAATAGCATCCAACTTTTCTGCTGTCCTGCATGGCACATGTGGAGAGACATGAGAATAGTCTGAGAAAGCTGGGTGACACAACTCCCACCTACCCCCATATCTTCTCATGCCTCTGCACTTGTGCCATGCAGGACATCAGGAAAGCTGAGTCACATTACATAATAGCACCCAGCTTTCCTCCTGTTCTGAATGGCATATGTGCAGAGGAATAGCCTGGCAAAGCTGAGTGACACACACACCTCTGCACTGTGCTCACCTACAAGTGGGCACTTACTTCATTACTGGTGGGGTAGTGGCAATGCAGAGGAAATAGGAATCAGGCATATTGGAGCTAACAGGCGGGAGGCGGAGCTAGCCGACGGGAGGCGGAGCTAGGAGGCGGGGCTAGCAGACGGGAGACAGGAAGATAGATGGGGGTGGGGAATCTCCTCCACTGCGGGCCCCCCTTCCTCACGGGCCCCATAGCAGCTGCGTGGTCTGCCTATATGGTAGGTACGCCACTGGCCTATATCATGTATGTCCTGGCTTGATTTCACGAGCGGGATTCTTAGCACAAAGCCCTTCTTTCTAGTGCATAGATTGCCATCACCAGCCTGCGATGCGTACAGTGGTGCTGGAAAGCTCAGGTGAACCGGGCGCTAAGTACTAATGCTTACTATCTCTCAATGCGTTTTTGTGTCTGTGATTCATGCAGGAGCTTCATCAGGAGTGAAATTTTATAACAGATTTGAATGCAGTAACGTTGGTGTACCACAGCTGGTGGTGTGTTGTCACCTGCTGGTGCTAGAGTGGTTGTACACAACCGTTTCATTTCAATTACTTAAGGGGTAAGTCCCTCACCCCAATGATGCGTAGACCGAGGTGCACCAATAAGACATAGGGGTGTGTACCCAAACCACACTCTCCTAGCAGTGAACATCACGCTGGTTAGAATGATTGACATCACAAGAAGGCCCTGGAATGAAATGACTTTTGCGTTGCCACTATGCACTGTGTGAACATGTCATGACAGAGGCGTGTCATCATTTCTAATGTCACTTAAATGTTCACCAATGCGTCTTCTGAGTTCCCGGGTTGTTTTCCCAGCAAATTGGATGCAGCATAGGCATGTAAGTTGATATACAATACCCGTTGTCTTACAATTAATGAAAGACCCGATCGAGTATGCTATACCTTTGGAAGAGCTTGAGAAGACGTTTCCTGGTTTAATGGCTCTACATGCCACACATTAGCCACATCTGTATGTCCCCGTAATGTTACTTTTCAACCATTTGTGGTTGATAGAAACTGCACCAATCCGTCTCTGATGTTCTGCCTTCTGGTATGTTATGAGAGGGGGCAATTGCCAACTAGGTGACCAACATCTGTATCCAACTTTTTGTAATAATGTCTCTGACCTCTTTATGGGCTGCATCAAATGTGCCAATAAACTGTACCCCTTTTTCATCCATCTACTATTTTCTAGGGACCAGTAAAGTCTCCCTTCCCCGACTGAGAGAATGATGGTATGCTTCACGGAGCACAGCTTGGGAGTATCCTTGTCGGCTGAATCGATCATATGGGTTGTCTGCTACCCTTTTGAAGTCGGATATCGTGAAGTAATTGTGCCTGGCACATAGGAATTGGCCTTTTGGGATGTCTCTTTTTAGGTCTATAGGATGTCAGCTCTCCCAGTGCAAAAAGTTATTCATTGCTGTCTCTTTCCTCTACATAACTGTTGAGATGCTGCCATCCCTTTCTCAGATGATAGTAAGATTGAGAAAGGAAATATGAGTGGGACTCTCATGTAAAGTAGAGCCATAGATCGTTGACATTCAGACAGGTGACAAATTCAGAAAATTCACATTCATTTCCCCTCCACAGGATGAGCATGTCACAGAGGGATATATACGATGCCCATCTTTCTATGGTCTCTCCAAAGACAATCTCTTTCTCCCACCAGCTCAGGAAAAGATTTGCATACATGGGCACATGAGGCTCCCCATTGCCACTTCCCTAAACTGGTAGAAGACTTTACGATTGAATGTGAACACATTGGGGGTCATTTAAGACCAGATATATGCCACTTTGCGTCTTCTTCCCCGTTCCCCGCAGGGAGGAGAATACCTCCTGTGCTTCACCCAGCCATTTGTCAACACTAATTTCATCTGACAAGAAGTCTGCCATTCCGAAGTCAATACGACAAGCAATGTACTACAGGGCTCACTGATGAACCTCGGTCCCCCTTAACATCATCACTTGGGAACACCAGCACCCACTAGTACAGTCCCCTTTTAGGTAGGGTCACCTGATTTTCTTTTGTGAATGAGGGTGACTCATCCCTTGTTTGCTATTTTTGCACACTCACCTTACATGCGCACACATATATCCAAGAAACTCCCCCCCTATCAAAATCCTGCATTTACTCCAATGTGTAATGTATAGTGGAATTATATGTGTACAGAGCAGTGCTATTTGTATTTATTAATAGTCACATCATTTATATGTCCAATATATAGCTGGATATTTACAGTATATGGCTACATTATTTCTACATACAGTATAATGTACTGCTAGATGCAATAAAGTAAAGAAATAATGCTCACATAAAGTACAAATAAATAATACTACCCATATCAGACATGACCATGGTGCCATTATATACTGTACTTATAATGCTGTGATATCCAGCATTATAAGTCACTAACCATGCACATACCGTAAATAGTCCTACTGTAGTAAATAGTACTTACTTTGAAAATACATGTCAGAATGGCAGTATTATACTGCCTCACAAAAAGGGGGCATTTTATGAGTTCAGATCAATAAATGCAATAAATGCAAAATTTTCAAAAAGGATTACACAGCCATTCTGACATGGATTTTCAAGGTATTGTAAGTACACTAGCCTCAATACATCTAAGATCTATTTAATAATGTATACAGTTTGCATTGGGAAATCTGGTGACAGATCCACTTTAAAGCAAAATATCTGCAAACATAGTGATCTGTATATGTACTGTAGATGTTGCTGTAAATACATGTACATAAATAGGAGCTGTCTGGTATATTCAGACTTTTACATGTTGCACTGTCTATATTTTAGTTTTCATAGTCCATCTATATCAGAAAGTGACTTCACCTTTGTGACCTTGGAAATGTCACCAACAGACCTTTTGTGCATTGATTCAGTCATCCATCTATTTCCAAGCATCACCTTCCTCATTCTCTGTTCAGAAACATAGCCTCTGCCATTGTGCGGATTTAAAGTGAACTCCATTAGCTTCATGCAATCATATCCATTATTCAAACTCCTGTCCTTTCAAATATGTCTCAAATTTAAGAGGACACAAAAATCATCTGATAAGCTGAAAGTGACATAAAAGAATGGGTAATATTGTGGCAAAAGTTATGGATATTTATATGGCCAATGTTTAATGTGCATCTAAACAGCTATTTAAATCACTTCACTCTGGATTCTACAATGAATACAAATATACATACCGCTAAATTAGGTCAAACAAAAAAATAGGGGGCGGCACAGTGGTAAGCAGTGTTGCCTTGTTGCACTTTTGGCTTTGAGTCCAACCAAGGTCAAAGTCTGCTTGGGGTTTGTATTTTCTTGTGGCTGTGTGAATTTCTGAAGGTGCTATAAAACCACAGATATATTAATAAATTCATGTTGAGAATTGATTCATGTTCACAGCTGTCAATGTATTCATCTAGTAGGAATAAGGCCTTATTCACACTTTCATATCAGTTTTGCAAAGGCAAAAACTTGGTTAATTTTGCATTCAAGATTTATATCTACAAAAGTCCAAGCTCAAAATGGGCATCAGTGTTTTTTCCCTGTAAATAATCAGTTCTTTTCTTCATCCATATTAGTGATAAACAAACCACATGCTGATGGGGTACTAACCCAGCAGATCACTGCAAAAAAGGGTTGAAGACATAAGATGTTGTATTACTGGTTTTATGATTGCTTGTTATTGCAAACTGCTATTTCAATGGTTATGGTCCTGAAGGCTGTATCTACATAGGTAACTTAAACAGTAGCTAGGGAAACCATGGGCCAAACTCCTTGGGTTTAGTCATTTTTCTGTTTAGCAAGTCAGTGTTGTATGGTGTGTTAAGCTCAAGCAAGCAGCTGAAGCAGCTCTGTGAACAGCAGGGAACAAACAGTTAAGGGATCCAAGGAGAACATACCAGGCAGCATTCACTGAGAGAAAGAGGACTAGTATCCACTGAGAGAAAGATGACTAGTATCCACTGAAAAAAAGAGGACTAGTATCCACTGAGAGAAAAAGGACTAGTATCCACTGAGAGGAAGATGACTAGTATCCACTGAGAGAAAGAGGACTAGTACTAGTTTCCACTGAGAGAAAGAGGACTAGTATCCACTGAGAGAAAGACGACTAGTATCCACTGAGAGAAAGAGGACTAGTATCCACTGAGAGAAAGAGGACTATTATTCACTGAGAGGAAGAGGACTAGTATCCACTGAGAGAAAGAGAACTAGTATCCACTGAGAGGAAGAGAACTAGTATCCACTGAGAAAAAGAGGACTAGTATCCACTGAGAGAAAGAGGACTAGTATCCACTGAGAGAAAGAGGACTAGTATCCACTGAGAGAAAGAGGACTAGTATCCACTGAGAGAAAGAGGACTAGTATCCACTGAGAGGAAGAGAACTAGTATCTACTGAGAGGAAGAGGACTAGTACTAGTTTCCACTGAGAGAAAGAGGACTAGTATCCACTGAGAGAAAGACGACTAGTATCCACTGAGAGAAAGAGGACTAGTATCCACTGAAAGAAAGAGGACTATTATTCACTGAGAGGAAGAGGACTAGTATCCACTGAGAGAAAGAGGACTAGTATCCGCTGAGAGAAAGAGGACTAGTATCCACTGAAAGATAGAGGACTAGTATCCACTGAGAGAAAGAGGACTAGTATCCACTGAGAGAAAGAGGACTAGTATCCACTGAGAGAAAGAGGACTAGTATCCACTGAGAGGAAGAGAACTAGTATCCACTGAGAAAAAGAGGACTAGTATCCACTGAGAGAAAGAGGACTAGTATCCACTGAGAGAAAGAGGACTAGTATCCACTGAGAGAAAGAGGACTAGTATCCACTGAGAAAAAGAGGACTAGTATCCACTGAGAGGAAGATGACTAGTATCCACTGAGAGAAAGAGGACTAGTACTAGTTTCCACTGAGAGAAAGAGGACTAGTATCCACTGAGAGAAAGACGACTAGTATCCACTGAGAGAAAGAGGACTAGTATCCACTGAAAGAAAGAGGACTATTATTCACTGAGAGGAAGAGGACTAGTATCCACTGAGAGAAAGAGGACTAGTATCCACTGAGAGAAAGAGGACTAGTATCCACTGAAAGATAGAGGACTAGTATCCACTGAGAGAAAGAGGACTAGTATCCACTGAGAGAAAGAGGACTAGTATCCACTGAGAGAAAGAGGACTAGTATCCACTGATAGAAAGAGGACTATTATCCACTGAGAGAAAGAGGACTATTATCCACTGAGAGAAAGAGGACTAGTATCCACTGAGAGAAAGAGGACTAGTATCCACTGAGAGAAAAAGGACTAGAATCCACTGAGAGGAAGAGGACTAGTATCCACTGAGAGAAAGAGGACTAGTGTCCACTGAGAGAAAGAGAACTAGTATCCACTGAGAAAAAGAGGACTAGTATCCACTAAGAGAAAGAGAACTAGTATCCACTGAGAAAAAGAGGACTAGTATCCACTGAGAGAAAGATGACTAGTATCCACTGAGAAAAAGAGGACTAGTATCCACGGAGAGGAAGAGGACTAGTATCCACTGAGAGGAAGATGACTAGTATCCACTGAGAGAAAGAGGACTAGTATCCACTGAGAGAAAGAGGACTAGTATCCACTGAGAGAAAGAGGACTAGTATCCACTGAGAGGAAGAGGACTAGTATCCACTGAGAGAAAGATGACTAGCATCCACTGAGAGAAAGAGGACTAGCATCCACTGAGAGAAAGAAGACTAGCATCCACTGAGAGAAAGAGGACTAGCATCCACTGAGAGAAAGAGGACTAGTATCCACTGAGAGAAAGAGGACTAGTATCCACTGAGAGAAAGAGGACTAGTATCCACTGAGAGAAAGAGGACTATTATCCACCGAGAGAAAGAGGACTATTATCCACCGAGAGAAAGAGGACTAGTATCCACTGAGAGAAAGAGGACTAGTATCCACTGAGAGAAAGAGGACTAGTATCCACTGAGAGAAAGAGGACTAGTATCCACTGAGAGGAAGAGGACTGGTATCCACTGAGAGAAAGAGGACTAGTATCCACTGAGAGAAAGAGGACTAGTATCCACTGAGAGAAAGAGAACTAGTATCCACTGAGAAAAAGAGGACTAGTGTCCACTGAGAGAAAGAGAACTAGTATCCACTGAGAGAAAGAGGACTAGTATCCACTGAGAGAAAGAGGACTAGTATCCACTGAGAGGAAGAGGACTATTATCCACTGAGAGAAAGAGGACTAGTGTCCACTGAGAGAAAGAGAACTAGTATCCACTGAGAAAAAGAGGACTAGTGTCCACTGAGAGAAAGAGAACTAGTATCCACTGAGAAAAAGAGGACTAGTATCCACTGAGAAAAAGAGGACTAGTATCCACTTAGAGGAAGAGGACTAGTATCCACTGAGAGGAAGATGACTAGTATCCACTGAGAGAAAGAGGACTAGCATCCACTGAGAGAAAGAGGACTAGCATCCACTGAGAGAAAGAGGACTAGCATCCACTGAGAGAAAGAGGACTAGCATCCACTGAGAGAAAGAGGACTAGCATCCACTGAGAGAAAGAGGACTAGCATCCACTGAGAGAAAGAGGACTAGTATCCACTGAGAGAAAGAGAACTATTATCCACTGAGAGAAAGAGGACTAGTATCCACTGAGAGTAAGAGGACTAGTATCCACTGAGAGGAAGAGGACTATTATCCACTGAGAGAAAGAGGACTAGTGTCCACTGAGAGAAAGAGAACTAGTATCCACTGAGAAAAAGAGGACTAGTGTCCACTGAGAGAAAGAGAACTAGTATCCACTGAGAAAAAGAGGACTAGTATCCACTGAGAAAAAGAGGACTAGTATCCACTGAGAGGAAGAGGACTAGTATCCACTGAGAGGAAGATGACTAGTATCCACTGAGAGAAAGAGGACTAGTATCCACTGAGAGAAAGAGGACTAGTATCCACTGAGAGAAAGAGGACTAGTATCCACTGAGAGAAAGAGGACTAGTATCCACTGAGAGGAAGAGGACTAGTATCCACTGAGAGAAAGATGACTAGCATCCACTGAGAGAAAGAGGACTAGCATCCACTGAGAGAAAGAGGACTAGCATCCACTGAGAGAAAGAGGACTAGCATCCACTGAGAGAAAGAGGACTAGTATCCACTGAGAGAAAGAGGACTAGTATCCACTGAGAGAAAGAGGACTAGTATCCACTGAGAGAAAGAGGACTATTATCCACCGAGAGAAAGAGGACTATTATCCACTGAGAGAAAGAGGACTAGTATCCACTGAGAGAAAGAGGACTAGTATCCACTGAGAGAAAGAGGACTAGTATCCACTGAGAGAAAGAGGACTAGTATCCACTGAGAGGAAGAGGACTGGTATCCACTGAGAGAAAGAGGACTAGTATCCACTGAGAGAAAGAGGACTAGTATCCACTGAGAGAAAGAGAACTAGTATCCACTGAGAAAAAGAGGACTAGTGTCCACTGAGAGAAAGAGAACTAGTATCCACTGAGAGAAAGAGGACTAGTATCCACTGAGAGAAAGAGGACTAGTATCCACTGAGAGAAAGAGGACTAGTATCCACTGAGAGGAAGAGGACTATTATCCACTGAGAGAAAGAGGACTAGTGTCCACTGAGAGAAAGAGAACTAGTATCCACTGAGAAAAAGAGGACTAGTGTCCACTGAGAGAAAGAGAACTAGTATCCACTGAGAAAAAGAGGACTAGTATCCACTGAGAAAAAGAGGACTAGTATCCACTTAGAGGAAGAGGACTAGTATCCACTGAGAGGAAGATGACTAGTATCCACTGAGAGAAAGAGGACTAGCATCCACTGAGAGAAAGAGGACTAGCATCCACTGAGAGAAAGAGGACTAGCATCCACTGAGAGAAAGAGGACTAGCATCCACTGAGAGAAAGAGGACTAGCATCCACTGAGAGAAAGAGGACTAGCATCCACTGAGAGAAAGAGGACTAGTATCCACTGAGAGAAAGAGAACTATTATCCACTGAGAGAAAGAGGACTAGTATCTACTGAGAGTAAGAGGACTAGTATCCACTGAGAGGAAGAGGACTATTATCCACTGAGAGAAAGAGGACTAGTGTCCACTGAGAGAAAGAGAACTAGTATCCACTGAGAAAAAGAGGACTAGTGTCCACTGAGAGAAAGAGAACTAGTATCCACTGAGAAAAAGAGGACTAGTATCCACTGAGAAAAAGAGGACTAGTATCCACTGAGAGGAAGAGGACTAGTATCCACTGAGAGGAAGATGACTAGTATCCACTGAGAGAAAGAGGACTAGTATCCACTGAGAGAAAGAGGACTAGTATCCACTGAGAGAAAGAGGACTAGTATCCACTGAGAGAAAGAGGACTAGTATCTACTGAGAGGAAGAGGACTAGTATCCACTGAGAGAAAGAGGACTAGCATCGACTGAGAGAAAGAGGACTAGTATCCACTGAGAGAATGAGGACTAGTATCCACTGAGAGAAAGAGGACTAGTATCCACTGAGAGAAAGAGGACTAGTATCCACTGAGAGAAAGAGGACTAGTATCCACTGAGAGAAAGAGGACTATTATCCACTGAGAGAAAGAGGACTATTATCCACTGAGAGAAAGAGGACTAGTATCCACTGAGAGAAAGAGGACTAGTATCCACTGAGAGAAAGAGGACTAGTATCCACTGAGAGAAAGAGGACTAGTATCCACTGAGAGGAAGAGGACTGGTATCCACTGAGAGAAAGAGGACTAGTATCCACTGAGAGAAAGAGGACTAGTATCCACTGAGAGAAAGAGGGATAGTATCCACTGAGAGAATGAGGACTAGTATCCACTGAGAGAAAGAGGACTAGTATCCACTGAGAGAAAGAGAACTAGTATCCACTGAGAAAAAGAGGACTAGTGTCCACTGAGAGAAAGAGAACTAGTATCCACTGAGAGAAAGAGGACTAGTATCCACTGAGAGAAAGAGGACTAGTATCCACTGAGAGAAAGAGGACTAGTATCCACTGAGAGGAAGAGGACTATTATCCACTGAGAGAAAGAGGACTAGTGTCCACTGAGAGAAAGAGAACTAGTATCCACTGAGAAAAAGAGGACTAGTATCCACTGAGAAAAAGATGACTAGTATCCACTTAGAGGAAGAGGACTAGTATCCACTGAGAGGAAGATGACTAGTATCCACTGAGAGAAAGAGGACTAGCATCCACTGAGAGAAAGAGGACTAGCATCCACTGAGAGAAAGAGGACTAGCATCCACTGAGAGAAAGAGGACTAGCATCCACTGAGAGAAAGAGGACTAGCATCCACTGAGAGAAAGAGGACTAGTATCCACTGAGAGAAAGAGAACTATTATCCACTGAGAGAAAGAGGACTAGTATCCACTGAGAGAAAGAGGACTAGTATCCACTGAGAGGAAGAGGACTATTATCCACTGAGAGAAAGAGGACTAGTGTCCACTGAGAGAAAGAGAACTAGTATCCACTGAGAAAAAGAGGACTAGTGTCCACTGAGAGAAAGAGAACTAGTATCCACTGAGAAAAAGAGGACTAGTATCCACTGAGAAAAAGAGGACTAGTATCCACTGAGAGGAAGATGACTAGTATCCACTGAGAGAAAGAGGACTAGTATCCACTGAGAGAAAGAGGACTAGTATCCACTGAGAGAAAGAGGACTAGTATCCACTGAGAGAAAGAGGACTAGTATCTACTGAGAGGAAGAGGACTAGTATCCACTGAGAGAAAGAGGACTAGCATCGACTGAGAGAAAGAGGACTAGTATCCACTGAGAGAATGAGGACTAGTATCCACTGAGAGAAAGAGGACTAGTATCCACTGAGAGAAAGAGGACTAGTATCCACTGAGAGAAAGAGGACTAGTATCCACTGAGAGGAAGAGGACTAGTATCCACTGAGAAAAAGAGGACTAGTATCTACTGAGAGGAAGAGGACTAGTATCCACTGAGAGAAAGAGGACTAGTGTCCACTGAGAGAAAGAGAACTAGTATCCACTGAGAAAAAGAGGACTAGTATCCACTGAGAGAAAGAGGACTAGTATCCACTGAGAGGAAGAGGACTAGTATCCACTGAGAGGAAGAGGACTATTAACCACTCAGAGAAAGAGGACTAGTGTCCACTGAGAGAAAGAGAACTAGTATCCACTGAGAAAAAGAGGACTAGTATCCACTGAGAGAAAGAGGACTAGTATCCACTGAGAGAAAGAGGACTAGTATCCACTGAGAGGAAGAGGACTATTATCCACTCAGAGAAAGAGGACTAGTATCCACTGAGAGAAAGAGGACTAGTATCCACTGAGAGAAAGAGGACTAGTATCCACTGAGAGAAAGAGGACTATTATCCACTGAGAGAAAGAGGACTATTATCCACTGAGAGAAAGAGGACTAGTATCCACTGAGAGAAAGAGGACTAGTATCCACTGAGAGAAAGAGGACTAGTATCCACTGAGAGAAAGAGGACTAGTATCCACTGAGAGGAAGAGGACTAGTATCCACTGAGAGAAAGAGGACTAGTATCCACTGAGAGAAAGAGGGATAGTATCCACTGAGAGAATGAGGACTAGTATCCACTGAGAGAAAGAGGACTAGTATCCACTGAGAGAAAGAGAACTAGTATCCACTGAGAAAAAGAGGACTAGTGTCCACTGAGAGAAAGAGAACTAGTATCCACTGAGAGAAAGAGGACTAGTATCCACTGAGTGAAAGAGGACTAGTATCCACTGAGAGAAAGAGGACTAGTATCCACTGAGAGGAAGAGGACTATTATCCACTGAGAGAAAGAGGACTAGTGTCCACTGAGAGAAAGAGAACTAGTATCCACTGAGAAAAAGAGGACTAGTGTCCACTGAGAGAAAGAGAACTAGTATCCGCTGAGAAAAAGAGGACTAGTATCCACTGAGAAAAAGAGGACTAGTATCCACTGAGAGGAAGAGGACTAGTATCCACTGAGAGGAAGAGGACTAGTATCCACTGAGAGAAAGAGGACTAGTATCCACTGAGAGAAAGAGGACTAGTATCCACTGAGAAAAAGAGGACTAGTGTCCACTGAGAGAAAGAGAACTAGTATCCACTGAGAGAAAGAGGACTAGTATCCACTGAGAGAAAGAGGACTAGTATCCACTGAGAGAAAGAGGACTAGTATCCACTGAGAGGAAGAGGACTATTATCCACTGAGAGAAAGAGGACTAGTGTCCACTGAGAGAAAGAGAACTAGTATCCACTGAGAAACAGAGGACTAGTGTCCACTGAGAGAAAGAGAACTAGTATCCACTGAGAAAAAGAGGACTAGTATCCACTGAGAAAAAGAGGACTAGTATCCACTGAGAGGAAGAGGACTAGTATCCACTGAGAGGAAGATGACTAGTATCCACTGAGAGAAAGAGGACTAGTATCCATTGAGAGAAAGAGGACTAGTATCCACTGAGAGGAAGAGGGCTATTATCCACTGAGAGAAAGAGGACTAGCATCCACTGAGAGAAAGAGGACTAGCATCCATTGAGAGAAAGAGGACTAGCATCCACTGAGAGAAAGAGGACTAGCGTCCACTGAGAGAAAGAGGACTAGCATCCACTGAGAGAAAGAGGACTAGTATCCACTGAGAGAAAGAGAACTATTATCCACTGAGAGAAAGAGGACTAGTATCCACTGAGAGAAAGAGGACTAGTATCCACTGAGAGAAAGAGGACTAGTTTCCACTGAGAGGAAGAGGACTATTATCCACTGAGAGAAAGAGGACTAGTGTCCACTGAGAGAAAGAGAACTAGTATCCACTGAGAAAAAGAGGACTAGTGTCCACTGAGAGAAAGAGAACTAGTATCCACTGAGAAAAAGAGGACTAGTATCCACAGAGAAAAAGAGGACTAGTATCCACTGAGAGGAAGAGGACTAGTATCCACTGAGAGGAAGATGACTAGTATCCACTGAGAGAAAGAGGACTAGTATCCACTGAGAGAAAGAGGACTAGTATCCACTGAGAGAAAGAGGACTAGTATCCACTGAGAGAAAGAGGACTAGTATCTACTGAGAGGAAGAGGACTAGTATCCACTGAGAGAAAGAGGACTAGCATCGACTGAGAGAAAGAGGACTAGTATCCACTGAGAGAATGAGGACTAGTATCCACTGAGAGAAAGAGGACTAGTATCCACTGAGAGAAAGAGGACTAGTATCCACTGAGAGAAAGAGGACTAGTATCCACTGAGAGAAAGAGGACTATTATCCACTGAGAGAAAGAGGACTATTATCCACTGAGAGAAAGAGGACTAGTATCCACTGAGAGAAAGAGGACTAGTATCCACTGAGAGAAAGAGGACTAGTATCCACTGAGAGAAAGAGGACTAGTATCCACTGAGAGGAAGAGGACTGGTATCCACTGAGAGAAAGAGGACTAGTATCCACTGAGAGAAAGAGGACTAGTATCCACTGAGAGAAAGAGGGATAGTATCCACTGAGAGAATGAGGACTAGTATCCACTGAGAGAAAGAGGACTAGTATCCACTGAGAGAAAGAGAACTAGTATCCACTGAGAAAAAGAGGACTAGTGTCCACTGAGAGAAAGAGAACTAGTATCCACTGAGAGAAAGAGGACTAGTATCCACTGAGAGAAAGAGGACTAGTATCCACTGAGAGAAAGAGGACTAGTATCCACTGAGAGGAAGAGGACTATTATCCACTGAGAGAAAGAGGACTAGTGTCCACTGAGAGAAAGAGAACTAGTATCCACTGAGAAAAAGAGGACTAGTATCCACTGAGAAAAAGATGACTAGTATCCACTTAGAGGAAGAGGACTATTATCCACTGAGAGGAAGATGACTAGTATCCACTGAGAGAAAGAGGACTAGCATCCACTGAGAGAAAGAGGACTAGCATCCACTGAGAGAAAGAGGACTAGCATCCACTGAGAGAAAGAGGACTAGCATCCACTGAGAGAAAGAGGACTAGCATCCACTGAGAGAAAGAGGACTAGTATCCACTGAGAGAAAGAGAACTATTATCCACTGAGAGAAAGAGGACTAGTATCCACTGAGAGAAAGAGGACTAGTATCCACTGAGAGGAAGAGGACTATTATCCACTGAGAGAAAGAGGACTAGTGTCCACTGAGAGAAAGAGAACTAGTATCCACTGAGAAAAAGAGGACTAGTGTCCACTGAGAGAAAGAGAACTAGTATCCACTGAGAAAAAGAGGACTAGTATCCACTGAGAAAAAGAGGACTAGTATCCACTGAGAGGAAGATGACTAGTATCCACTGAGAGAAAGAGGACTAGTATCCACTGAGAGAAAGAGGACTAGTATCCACTGAGAGAAAGAGGACTAGTATCCACTGAGAGAAAGAGGACTAGTATCTACTGAGAGGAAGAGGACTAGTATCCACTGAGAGAAAGAGGACTAGCATCGACTGAGAGAAAGAGGACTAGTATCCACTGAGAGAATGAGGACTAGTATCCACTGAGAGAAAGAGGACTAGTATCCACTGAGAGAAAGAGGACTAGTATCCACTGAGAGAAAGAGGACTAGTATCCACTGAGAGGAAGAGGACTAGTATCCACTGAGAAAAAGAGGACTAGTATCTACTGAGAGGAAGAGGACTAGTATCCACTGAGAGAAAGAGGACTAGTGTCCACTGAGAGAAAGAGAACTAGTATCCACTGAGAAAAAGAGGACTAGTATCCACTGAGAGAAAGAGGACTAGTATCCACTGAGAGGAAGAGGACTAGTATCCACTGAGAGGAAGAGGACTATTAACCACTCAGAGAAAGAGGACTAGTGTCCACTGAGAGAAAGAGAACTAGTATCCACTGAGAAAAAGAGGACTAGTATCCACTGAGAGAAAGAGGACTAGTATCCACTGAGAGAAAGAGGACTAGTATCCACTGAGAGGAAGAGGACTATTATCCACTCAGAGAAAGAGGACTAGTATCCACTGAGAGAAAGAGGACTAGTATCCACTGAGAGAAAGAGGACTAGTATCCACTGAGAGAAAGAGGACTATTATCCACTGAGAGAAAGAGGACTATTATCCACTGAGAGAAAGAGGACTAGTATCCACTGAGAGAAAGAGGACTAGTATCCACTGAGAGAAAGAGGACTAGTATCCACTGAGAGAAAGAGGACTAGTATCCACTGAGAGGAAGAGGACTAGTATCCACTGAGAGAAAGAGGACTAGTATCCACTGAGAGAAAGAGGGATAGTATCCACTGAGAGAATGAGGACTAGTATCCACTGAGAGAAAGAGGACTAGTATCCACTGAGAGAAAGAGAACTAGTATCCACTGAGAAAAAGAGGACTAGTGTCCACTGAGAGAAAGAGAACTAGTATCCACTGAGAGAAAGAGGACTAGTATCCACTGAGAGAAAGAGGACTAGTATCCACTGAGAGAAAGAGGACTAGTATCCACTGAGAGGAAGAGGACTATTATCCACTGAGAGAAAGAGGACTAGTGTCCACTGAGAGAAAGAGAACTAGTATCCACTGAGAAACAGAGGACTAGTGTCCACTGAGAGAAAGAGAACTAGTATCCACTGAGAAAAAGAGGACTAGTATCCACTGAGAAAAAGAGGACTAGTATCCACTGAGAGGAAGAGGACTAGTATCCACTGAGAGGAAGATGACTAGTATCCACTGAGAGAAAGAGGACTAGTATCCATTGAGAGAAAGAGGACTAGTATCCACTGAGAGGAAGAGGGCTATTATCCACTGAGAGAAAGAGGACTAGCATCCACTGAGAGAAAGAGGACTAGCATCCATTGAGAGAAAGAGGACTAGCATCCACTGAGAGAAAGAGGACTAGCGTCCACTGAGAGAAAGAGGACTAGCATCCACTGAGAGAAAGAGGACTAGCATCCACTGAGAGAAAGAGGACTAGTATCCACTGAGAGAAAGAGAACTATTATCCACTGAGAGAAAGAGGACTAGTATCCACTGAGAGAAAGAGGACTAGTATCCACTGAGAGAAAGAGGACTAGTTTCCACTGAGAGGAAGAGGACTATTATCCACTGAGAGAAAGAGGACTAGTGTCCACTGAGAGAAAGAGAACTAGTATCCACTGAGAAAAAGAGGACTAGTGTCCACTGAGAGAAAGAGAACTAGTATCCACTGAGAAAAAGAGGACTAGTATCCACAGAGAAAAAGAGGACTAGTATCCACTGAGAGGAAGAGGACTAGTATCCACTGAGAGGAAGATGACTAGTATCCACTGAGAGAAAGAGGACTAGTATCCACTGAGAGAAAGAGGACTAGTATCCACTGAGAGAAAGAGGACTAGTATCCACTGAGAGAAAGAGGACTAGTATCTACTGAGAGGAAGAGGACTAGTATCCACTGAGAGAAAGAGGACTAGCATCCACTGAGAGAAAGAGGACTAGTATCCACTGAGAGAATGAGGACTAGTATCCACTGAGAGAAAGAGGACTAGTATCCACTGAGAGAAAGAGGACTAGTATCCACTGAGAGAAAGAGGACTAGTATCCACTGAGAGGAAGAGGACTAGTATCCACTGAGAAAAAGAGGACTAGTATCCACTGAGAAAAAGAGGACTAGTATCCACTGAGAAAAAGAGGACTAGTATCCACTGAGAGAAAGAGGACTAGTATCCACTGAGAGAAAGAGGACTAGTATCCACTGAGAGAGGAATTGTCTAAGACTTCTGGACTTAACAGCTCTTAGCTGGGTTTAAAGGTCTTTGATCCCAGTCTTACTTAAAGAGGTTGCCTCACTTCAGATGGCATTTATCATGTAGACAGAGTTAATACAAGGCACTTACTAATGTATTGTGATTGTCCATATTGCCTCCTTTGCTAGCTGGATTCATTTTTCCACCACATTATACACTGCTCCTATCCAGGAGTTACAGCTGTCACTGCAGAGGAGATACATGGTTGCCAGGATGGGAGCTGCTGCACATGCGTGCCTATGCGCTCTCCAATGGTCCCGACCACCAGGAGTCTGGTGCTTTTTCCTATATCAGCAAGCATAGAGCGTCAGGTGCCTATGTACCCAACTGGCCTCCCCAATATGACTGAATTGGCAACCTTAGGACAGGGATACAGATGAATAATGTGGAGTGAAAAGGGAGCTGATGGCTCTCTGCTACAGCCCCACACACTTATATGCTTCAGGCCTGAAGCCTATGTGACATTAGAACAGAGAAAGTGGTCTCAAGGTGATGACGTCATTGCAACTGCCTGTCCCAGGATGCACATGGCATGATAATGTCATCATGACCACGTGTACAAGGACAAAGGTGTCTTAGGCCGAAGGTGAGAAGAGATATATGGCCTGCACTTGCAGGAGGTGGAATGTAATGGAACAAGTATTAGATTTTTATTTACCTGCTATGGGGGCATTACTGGGCCATTATAGAGAACACTTCTGTGACGAATACCGTACCCCGACTGACATCGGACGTCAAATACGTATAGCCAGCGAGATACGGTATGGTCACTGGTTACCAAGACATGACGTTAGGCCCTCCTGGAGGAGCAGGTAAGGTCCGCTTGGTACAGTGTTCACAGACTCCTCCTGTCCGCATGGGCACAGAGAGGCAACAAGCTGAGAGAGCCTTTCCACTGCCCCAGTGAAACAACGCTTCCTCAGCCCGGGTATACTGCTACCAGCTTCTCGTTTGATATAAGCCCGGTCCGCTAATGGGATTATATAGGGTGAAAAACCAGTAGCGCATAACTAGGCCGAAACACGGACGTGGTGATTCGTGATTGACAAACAAGATAGCACAAGATTAAATTATATATTCACACTAGAAATAACACAATATACACAGAGAATATATACAGTGGTCTGAGGTTACAAATACAGTTCTTAGCTGTGGTCACACGGGAAGCAGTGATGTCAGCTGGTTGCAGGTCCCCCTAAACACATGGCACGATGTAACCCTCCTTCAGAGAACCGACACGCCCACTTGCTGGCACAAGCCTTTTAACCTGTAGCCGCGCCCTCCCTCCTGGCCTCTGGGAAGGGTTCCCCCCTTCTGCTGGGCTGGCAGCCTATGAGCCACAAAACCGATTAGGGTTCATAGCTCCATACCAGAATGTCGCAGGGAGGCGGTTCTGGGACCAATGGATCCGCCTGGGTTCCGGCTACCAGTAGAGTCCAAGCATGGTACCGTTATTTGGTTTCTGTTGGGGGATATGTATATTATTGTTGGATGCACTATAGGGGACTTTATTAATACTGGTGGGAACTATGGGAAATTTGTATTACTAATGCATTTTAGAGGCATTATTATTAACTGTCTGTTTTAAAATGCCAGGGCTGAATTTCAGCCCCAGTCCAGCCCTGCTAAACAGAGTAGTGTAGTGTAGCATGGATAAAATCTCTTCACTCATGGATTAGGTGACGGCAGCATCTCCAGTGTATTCCTTTTATTGGACAAACCTTACAGAATGCGTGTAGTAAAAGCCAGACAGCTACGTTTCGGCTACATCTTAGCCTTTATCAAGCCTGGTACAGAGTGATATCCATATTCCTATATAGTGCATAAAACTCCTCCCATGTTATTGGTGCACCATTCTCCTCGGTATGGTATACTTCTCATAACATAGATCACCAATCAGTGTCACATTATTCATAATTATCATTAATTAAAGTGCATGTGCTTACCCTTACTAGTGGGCAGTAATAGTCAGCAGCCCCTATCTCGATCCACCTGTGTTCCAAACGCGCATCCAAGAATAACTAATGCGCATGTCGCTAACCTTATTGCGTAAGTCGCGGGATCGCACAGATGTGCGTCATCAGTCACATGATGATCATGTGACTCTCACCTGACCGATCTAGTTCTCAAAGGCAATGCTATTTCTTTATCCCGGAAAATAGGCATAGATAAAAGGAACAATAGGCCTGTCCCTATATACAAAACCCTGCCGGTGCCAGCCTAGAGTCCCTACACATCGGTGGGAGTGGCCAGTCAAAACAGGAGTTGCACTTCAACCACCAAAATGATAACTATAAAGGCTAGCAATAACATATAAAAGTAAACAATATACATCATGTAGAAGGTATGGTACATAACCTAGCATCATAAATTATCTTATCCTACCGTGCATCGGATTAGCTGATGGAACCCAGGTGTCTCGGATCCGCCACTGTGCTCCCCATAAAATCTGTATCAAAATAGTTATAAATGCAATAATTAAAAACACAAAATAATGTATACACTTATACTGAGTCAGATTTACACACATTACCTATTTTACTCAACACCACTCACATTAAACTCGATATTGAGGCCATATGGTTGAAATGCTTTCAACAAAAAAATCCATTTCAGTTCCTTTTTTCTAAGGATTCGTTCCACCTCTTCTCATTGGACCCACTGAATCTATTACCCGGAATCTTAGCTGGTTGACAGAGTGACCACACTCCACAAAGTGTTTAGCCACCAGTTTATGCACTTGTTTTCTGATTGTACTTTTATGTTTGCTTATCCTTTCCCTCACTTCCATAGTGGTCTCACCTATATAGAGCAAACTACAGGGGCACTGGATGATATAAATCACATCCCTAGACCTGCATGTGCAAAAATTCCTAATCTTATATTTCTTTCCACTGTAGGGATGGACGAAGGTATCACCCTTAATCATGTTGCCGCAATTGCAGCAACTCAAACATGGGAAGCTGTCCATTTTTCTTGGTGCCAGATATCTCTGTCCATCTCCACGTGTGTCCCCTATGTTGGTCTTCACCAATTTGTCTCGCAGGCTCGCATTCCTCTTATATGCCATCAATGGTGGATTATTAAACTCAGGTATCGACGGCAGGCCCCTCTGCAAAATGTGCCATTCTTTCTGTAATATATGTGATACATCACCACTATGGGACTCAAAAGTAGAAACAAAAGGAATCTGATCCATTGTTTTCTTCCCTGATGTACTGTGGAGCGTGGTCTCCCTGTCAAACAGCAAAACTCTATCCCTGGTTTTCTGCAACAATGTCCATGGGTAACCTCTATCAGAGAATTCTGTCCACAAATCTGTTATCGTCTGACATCACCCTCCTCACCTGTAACATCTGACTCCAGGGGAGCGAGTCTAACATACGTCGAGGATGATTGCTATCATGCTTCAATTATTCATGTCAGTGGGTTTCTGATAAAGATTAATTAGTCTTAATCATACCATCCTCCACATACACTCTCACATCCAGAAACTGTAATTCTTCCTGTGAGACTGTCACTCTAAACTGTACACCTGGGACACCTTCATTTAGATGCTGATGAAATTCATCCAGTTCTTCTTTAGACCGGCTCCCAAAAAAATAAAAATATTGTCAATGTAACGCCACCAGCACAGGACCCTCCCAAAATGTGTAGATCTATATACCAGCCTATCCTCCACCTCCGTCATAAAGATGTTAGCATACGTGGGGGCCACTTTAGATCCCATGACCACACCACGTTGCTGTTGGTAGAAGGTATCACTCATGGATTGTCACTGTGCTCCCTCTTGGACCTCAAGACCTTTTCTAACAAGTGCCTAGAGAAAGCAGTGCCATCCTGCATAGAGAAAGATGAATGCCCACCAACCAGGTCCTGTAACAGCCACCTTACTCTAGATCAGTGATGGTGAACCTTTTACAGACTGAGTGCCCAAACTATAACCCAAAACTCACTTATTTATCGCAAAGTGACAACATGGCAATTTAGCCTGAATACTACAGTCCAGTATAGTATATCTTCCATGTACTTTATCATTTAGCTATAATAGCCTGCCTACAGTCAGTGCTGCCTGTGCTGTTCATAGTGTGCCATGCACTGATAAATGGCAGGAAAAGTCTAAGGCATGTTGTACACCATAGACTTTTTCCAGACTGCAGGTGCCTACAGAGAGGGCTCTGAGTGCCGCCTCTGGCACCCGTGCCATAGGTTCGCCACCACTGCTCTAGATGCATCACGAAGAAAAACTGAGGAAACATTAATAAGAAAGGAGAGAAGAGCGAAGGGGTGATCTATGCATTGCTTGGGACCAAAGAATGTGCAATATTGCAGGATAAGAGCTTTCTAAATAATCAAGTTATGGATATGACACACACAGCTAAATAAGCCTACAATAAAAAATGTCATCAATAGGGAGGTTAGGTAGGTCATGGGTTATTGAGCTTTTCTTTGTTTTGGCTGGAATATATAATTCTGTTAGACTATAGCAGGCAAGAGAGAAGGTGATGAAGGAACACTACTATATGACATCTGGTTTATTACACATAAGTTTTACAATATAATACAACTGCATCTTGGAAGTGTTAGGTCGTCTCACTTCAGCAAATAACATTTATAATGTACAGAAAGTTACTACAAGGCGTTTACTAATTTACAGGGAGTGCAGAATTATTAGGCAAGTTGTATTTTTGAGGATTAATTTTATTATTGAACAACAACCATGTTCTCAATGAACCCAAAAAACTCATTAATATCAAAGCTGAATATTTTTGGAAGTAGTTTTTAGTTTGTTTTTAGTTTTAGCTATTTTAGGGGGATATCTGTGTGTGCAGGTGACTATTACTGTACATAATTATTAGGCAACTTAACAAAAACAAATATATACCCATTTCAATTATTTTTTTTTTCCAGTGAAACCAATATAACATCTCAACATTCACAAATATACATTTCTGACATTCAAAAACAAAACAAAAACAAATCAGTGACCAATATAGCCACCTTTCTTTGCAAGGACACTCAAAAGCCTGCCATCCATGGATTCTGTCAGTGTTTTGATCTGTTCACCATCAACATTGCGTGCAGCAGCAACCACAGCCTCCCAGACACTGTTCAGAGAGGTGTACTGTTTTCCCTCCTTGTAAATCTCACATTTGATGATGGACCACAGGTTCTCAATGGGGTTCAGATCAGGTGAACAAGGAGGCCATGTCATTAGATTTTCTTCTTTTATACCCTTTCTTGCCAGCCACGCTGTGGAGTACTTGGACGCGTGTGATGGAGCATTGTCCTGCATGAAAATCATGTTTTTCTTGAAGGATGCAGACTTCTTCCTGTACCACTGCTTGAAGAAGGTGTCTTCCAGAAACTGGCAGTAGGACTGGGAGTTGAGCTTGACTCCATCCTCAACCGGAAAAGGCCCCACAAGCTCATCTTTGATGATACCAGCCCAAACCAGTACTCCACCTCCACCTTTCTGGCGTCTGAGTCGGACTGGAGCTCTCTGCCCTTTACCAATCCAGCCACGGGCCCATCCATCTGGCCCATCAAGACTCACTCTCATTTCATCAGTCCATAAAACCTTAGAAAAATCAGTCTTGAGATATTTCTTGGCCCAGTCTTGACGTTTCAGCTTGTGTGTCTTGTTCAGTGGTGGTCGTCTTTCAGCCTTTCTTACCTTGGCCATGTCTCTGAGTATTGCACACCTTGTGCTTTTGGGCACTCCAGTGATGTTGCAGCTCTGAAATATGGCCAAACTGGTGGCAAGTGGCATCTTGACAGCTGCACGCTTGACTTTTCTCAGTTCATGGGCAGTTATTTTGCGCCTTGGTTTTTCCACACGCTTCTTGCGACCCTGTTGACTATTTTGAATGAAACGCTTGATTGTTCGATGATCACGCTTCAGAAGCTTTGCAATTTTAAGAGTGCTGCATCCCTCTGCAAGATATCTCACTATTTTTGACTTTTCTGAGCCTGTCAAGTCCTTCTTTTGACCCATTTTGCCAAAGGAAAGGAAGTTGCCTAATAATTATGCACACCTGATATAGGGTGTTGTTGTCATTAGACCACACCCCTTCTCATTACAGAGATGCACATCACCTAATATGCTTAATTGGTAGTAGGCTTTCGAGCCTATACAGCTTGGAGTAAGACAACATGCATAAAGAGGATGATGTGGTCAAAATACTCATTTGCCTAATAATTCTGCACTCCCTGTATTGTGGTTGTCCATATTGTCTCCTTTGCTGGCTTGATTCATTTTTCCATTACACATTATACACTGCTGGTTTCCAGCAGTTACGACCACCCTGCAATCCAGCAGCAATGACTGTGCTTGCACACCATAGGAAAAAGCACCAGCCTCTCTGGTGGCTGGGAATGTGGGAGGGAGCATAGGCACCCATGTACAGCAAGCAGCTCCTATCCCCAAGAGCTTGTATCAGCACTGCAGTGGTGGCCGTAACCTCTGGATACAAGCAGTGTATGATGCAATGGAAAAATGAATGACGCTAGCAAATGGGGCAATGTGGACAATCACAGTACATTACTAAGTGCCCTGTAGTAACTTTCTCTACATGATAAATTCCATTTGCTGAAGTTACACATCCCCTTTAAAGTGTAAGGGCCATGGCAGGCTGACCTGCACCCGCCCAATCAGCAGCAGGGGCCCGGTAGTCACTGACAGCCGAGCACTTGCTATATGCGCCACCATTGGTGAAAACACTGATGCCGGCGCATTAACCCTTGTTGACCACTGCCATTTGTCCTTACAGCAATTTACTTCCATATATGGAGTATTTCTGTAAACTGTAGAATCAGAGTAATATATATAGAGATTTATTTTGCCGTTAACCCTTGCTGTGTTGCAAGAAAAAAATGATTAAAATCTACAAAAAAAATAACACCTAAATTACACCTCCAGTTTCCTTTAATTCTTGTGGAACACCTGAAGGGTTAACAAAGTTTGTAATATCAGTTTTGAATAATTTAAGGGATGTCGTTTCTAAAATGGGGTAATTTATTACGTAAGCCCCTCAAAATGACTTTATCGCTGAACTGGTGCTTAAAAAATGGTTTTGGAAATTTTCATGAAAATTTGAACAATTACTTCTAAAATTCAAAGCCTTTAAATGTCCTAAAAAAATTAAATGACATTTATAAAATGATGCCAACATAAAACAGACATATGTAAAATGCAAAGTAATAACTATTTTGTGAGGTATCACTATCTGCCATAAAAGCAAAGAAATTCATATTTAGAAAATAGTGAATTTTTCCAAATTTTCTGTTATTTTGGGATTTTTTAATAAAAAAAAAAAGGTAAACATATAGACTCAAAATTATCACTAACATGAAGTACAAAGTGTCATAAGAAAACAGTCTCAGAATGGCTCGGATAAGAAAAAGGTTTCTAAAGTTATTGCCATACATAAATGACATATGTCAGATTTGCAAAAATCAGGGATTTAAGGTAAAAAGGGACTCGGTACTGAAGGGGTTCAACTACAACTAAAAAACCCAAGCCAGTCTACATCATTCTTTGGTGGAAAAATGGAAAGAAATATGGTTGGTTTTGAGAATCTGTAATCCCTTCCCTAATTCATTTTCCCTAGTTTTTCATATGAATTCATTGAGAAATACTATTTTGGGCGGAACTGTCATATATAACACATTAGTCAGTGAATGGTGTCTTTGACATTGCAGGGTAATATGTTGGCATACCCTGTTTGAGGCAGTCTGTTTTCAGATTTGAAAGCAGGTTAAACACTGGCAAAATACAGCTTTTAGAGCCAAGAACAGCCTCTCATGCCTGCTGATAATTTCCAAAACCCTCAGGATGGTAAGTATCCCTGAAATACATTTTCTGTATCATGACATCTGTATCCTGTGAAATATTTGAAAAAGAGAAAAGCATACATCATGCGCACATTCTGATCTATAACTTTTCACTCTCTACCAAAATATATAGAGTACAACAATCAAACCACCTCAACCCAACACCTGTAGGCAGGTGCCCAGCATCTCCACCCTGGTGCCAAACTAAGGCCTCTTGCACACGACCATATGGCTTTTTCAGTATTTTGCGGTCTGCAAAAAACGGATCCTCAAAAAATATGGATGACGTCCGTGTGCATTCCATTCTTTGCAGAACGGAACAGCTGATGGAATAGTACTATCCTTGTCCGTTATACGGACAAGAATAGGACATGTTCTATATTTGAACAGAACGGAAAATCTGAAATATGGAAATGGAATGCATTTGGAGTACATTCCGTTTTTTGTGGACCCATTGAAATGAATGCTTCCATATACAGACCGTATACGGAATGCAAAAAACTTAACGGAAACGAAAAAAAAAAAACTTTGTGTGCATGAGGCCTTAGTCCCATGGTACTGGTCTACAGGTTGCTATTCTGAAATCTTTCAGTTTTCACCAAATCTCATGAATGTATTTCAATGGTGCCGCAATGCGGCATGCAACATACTGGCTCGCCAATGTGACCTTCACAAAAACATCCATGTCAGATTTGTTTAGGACTGTCGCATTGCAGACGCAGCATGTCGAATGGCGATACTATTGAAATACATTATATTAAATGTCAAATGTTGCTATGTAGCCATACCCTTTTGTGTCATGTGACTTGCTGTCGCTGTCTAGCTGTAGACTCATACACCCGGAACACTGGCACATAAGACATAATATTGTAACCATGTGCAACCAGCAACTTAACACATTACTGCCCAGAATATACTATGCATGCCCCAATGTTTACCTGCAGAACTGCCAGAGCATCACACTATCTCTGCCAGCTAGTCAGCCACATGGAACCAGTGGTGTTCATAGAGAAGTAAGGGCCCCATAGCAAGGATCAAACCCGGCCCCCACACAGGAGAGAAGGGTTTCTGCCTAAACCCTTTTCAATGAGCTTGGGCCAATTTTCCACTGCCTTATTTGCTAAAAGTTGTCCCTTTAGAGGGTGGAGTCCTGACCAAGTTTTCACCTCCAGTAGAAGAGGAGATAATTCCAACTAAGACTGGGCCCCCTCTTGCCCTGGGCCTCATAGCAGTCACATGGTCTGCCGCTATGGTAGTTACGCCCCTGCATGCAACTGACCATCCACATGCCGTAAAAGAAAATAATTCATCAGACCAGGCCACCTTCCATTGTTCCATGGTTCAGTTGCAATGTTCATGTGCTCATTGTAGGTGCTTTTGGAGGTCGACAGGGTTCAGAATGCGGTGTTCCTGAGAAAATAGACTCTTAGGCCTCGTCCACATTTTTGTTTTTCACTGTCATGTGCTGTCCGCTTTTTCTCCAGCACACGTACCTATTGATTTAAATGTGTCTGTTTAAATATCAGTATTTTTTAGCTGAACGTGGGTCAATACAAAAATCACGGAGACATGCACTACTTTGGTCCATGATGCTGATCATACACGCCCATTGAAGTCTATGGGTCCTTGAAAATAGATGTGATCTGTGTGGAGACTGTGGTCTGGCCGTTTTCCACTCAGATTAATAGGAGAGCTGAGCAATGTCCATGGATTGTGGATGACACACAAACCAAACACAAATCCTTCATGGACATCTTCACGGATGAAACAAGGACGCTTTTTTCATGGACTTGAATATGACACGAAAATGTACATGAGTCCTTATTCTGTTTTGCTTCAGTGCAGTTAGAGCATGGCCAACACTAGAAAGCTGAAGAGATGAGGTGCACCGAGGGGCTAGGCCCGGCCCTCGGATAAAAATGATGGTTTATTGTTAAAAATATGCGGCATGTTACACATAAATGCCTGATGAAGAAGATAGTCTGTATTTGAAATGTGTGGCGTATGTTTAACAATAAGTCATAATTTTTTATCCTGATATTGGTGAGCCCCTCTATACCAAATTTTTCACTCCTCATCCCCCATCATTCAAATAGATATCAGTTAAGGCACAGGGACTGCAGGAGAATGCACCTAATTTAGGACAAACCCAGTGCAGGGCAGGGAATATACACACCAGTCTTGATAAATCTCCCCCATACATTTAAATATTATAGATATTACAGCTGCCATTAGGGGGAGCTAGGGAGTATTATTGTTAGGTTCAATGTATAATCAGTATTCAATAGCACCCCCTCTAATGGTGGCTGCAGGTAGTGTAACATAGGATTTAACTCTGCATCAGAAAAAATACAGCTCCTACTGCTGTAAAGATATATTCGCAAATGAAATAGCACAAAAGATGAAAGAATTATGTTCATGTATGTATATCTATATAGAAGGGTTTATAATGTCTGATGACCAATACGCCAACATGTCTAATTGCCTGTGTATCTATGGCACACTTATATGTTAAAGCTTTGGCGCTATAAAGAACTATTTTGTAATATTTAATATAAGTATTTAAACCAGTAGAAAAGGAACATTCCTGGAGGCAATGAGGCTGTTGGTAGGAGGATTGGCTACGTCTGAATACTGAGCAGTAAATAAACCAAGAATATCCTGAGGATTCAGTAGAGAAATGTGTGTTTGCCTGAAAGACGTGAATGTTGGGGTTTGGCACTGGATTCAGAGTTTGCCCACTGACGTAAAAGGCTTTTTGCCTAGCTGCACTTCCTCAGCGCTTCATATTTTTGTGCTCTGTAATGCATATGGAAGATTATGTGTACATAATGCCTGTTTTCAGTACTTTCCATTGCCAATACCAATACCGCACTCAAAATAACTGTACCAGATCTACATTAACCCAAGTCTGTGTTACAGGAGACGTAGAATAACACTTGGAGGAGTAAGACCTAAGAGACATCTGTCTGTGATTCTAGCTCTCTGAATGGTTTTTAAGGTTATTACAGATGGTTGCTGGCTGTGCAGTGACTGGGGTGTGATGTGTTCTGTCGTCTGATGTGCTCCGAGAGCATACCCTTTGGTATGGGGGAGACCCACGGGGGCCTAATTACCATGCTCTCCTTTCAGTCTCACGCACTGAGTAACTTCAGCTTCATTTAAATTCCTATCTGACTAGGCAGCTGAGTCCTGCACATAAAAAAGATTTCTGCAAAGAAAAGACATTCTTTTCTGTTTACACACTATATACCATATATGTGCCACAGGCGGGCCCTGAAGGTTCAATTTTACTATTGCAAAGTTTTCTTACCCAATTTAGATGTATTAAGAGCACATTTTCATTTTGTGTATGCCAAACCAAAGGATGCCAATTGCCATCTTGAATTGTTCCAAATTATGTTTCACAGCCCAGGCTTTCTTCACATTATAGCCAGATAGTACCTACAGAGCAGTAATAAAATGCAGAAAAGTCCCACAAATGATTGCCCATAATGTTGAACCCAAGGCACAGAATTACCCATCCACAGTGGCGCTTGTAAGTTTGTGAAGCCTTTGGAATTTTCTGTATTTCTGCATAAATTTGACCTAAAACTACATCAGATTTTCAGTTCTTAAAGTAGATAAAGATAACCAAATCAAGCAAATTTGCAAGACTATTAGACTAATTTCTGAGGAAAATGAATATCTCTGAGCGACATGTCTCTGAGTGGCAAAAGTATGTGAACCTTTGCTTTCAGTATCTGGTGTGGCCCCCTTGTGCAGAGATAATGACAACTAAACACTTCCAGTAATTGTTGATTACTTCTGCACATCAGCTTGGAGGAACTTTAGCCAATTCCTTCGTACAGAACAACTTCAACTCTGGTATGTTGGTGGGTTTTCTTCCATCAACTACTCACTTCAGGCCCTTTCCTAACATTTCTATTGGCCATTCCAAAACTATTAAAAAAAATCTTTAACTATTCTGCATGTCCCATGTTCTCTTGAGATTTAGCTCATGGATAGTAAATTAAAATAAGAAAAAGGTTCTCTGATACATTGACTATAAATAGAGCTGCAAGTCCCAAAGTGAAGTGGGTTCTGTTCACACAATCAGTCAATTTGCTTCAATATAGGACCGCGCTGCTCTTAATTCTCCGCTGGTATCACGCTTTCATTGAGACCACTATCCTCACATGAATCTTGGTACAACTCCGTAACCCAAAGGATTTCTTAATCCCAAGCCTCTTTCTGTGAAAGCTAAATCGTCGCTAAATAGTGAAGGACCACCAACAATAGATAAAAGGATTTATTTTACTCACAAACACAGCAAGTAAATGCGTTTATCACAAAACCATATCAGTCCTCCTCAGTTCACCCGACCTAGGTTTCGCTTTCGCTTCATCAACTGTGCAAAATAGAGACAAACCATGATACTACCACCACCACCATGTTTCACAGATTGGATGATGTTTTCTTGTTGGAATGCAGTGTTTTACCTTCTCCAAACATAACACTTCTCATTTAAACAAAAAAGTTTTATTTTAGTATCATCTGTCCACTAGCCTACTATTTGCAGCATTATCTGATTAGGTTATCTTTCTCTACATTTAGTCTTTTGACACACATTTTGGCTTGTCCAAGTGATCTTCAGCAAACTGCAGACAGGCAGCAATGTTCTTTTTGGAGAGCAGCTGCTTTCCCCTTACAATCCTGCCATATACATCATTATTGTTTATTGTCCTCCTGATGGTGGACTCCTGAACATTGACATTAGCTAATGTGAGAAAGGCCTTTAGTTTCTTAAAGGTTACTTAGGGTTACTTTCTGACCTCATGGACTATTACAAGCCTTGCTCTTGATGTGATCTTTGTCGGTTGACCACCCCTGGGGAGAGTAAGAATAGTCTTGAATTTCCTCCATTGGAACACAATCTGTCTGATTACATTTTCGAACGTGATGAGCATCAATAACTCTTCTTATGAGGTCCTCAGAAATCTCTTTTGTTCAAGCCATGATACACTTCCACAAACGTGTTGTAAAGATCAAACTTTGATAGATAAATAAATCAGGTTCCCTGACTCCTGATTCTTTTCCCATTGATTTAGACCACCTTATTACTTTTAAAATTATCTCCTAATCCTCAAGGTTCACATACTTTCACCACTCATAGACATATTATATTGGATGTGACTCATTTGTTTGATTTGGTTATCTTTATCTACTTTTAGGACATTTTTGAAAATCTAACATAGTTTTAGGTCACATTTATGCAGACATATAGACAATTCCTGAAGGGTTCACAAACTTTCAAGCACCACTGTACATAAGAATAATCACAATCTACACTAACCAACATTTGAATTGGAAAATGGCAAATAGTTTGGGTTATGGGACAGTTCCAAGAAAATTGGGACCATTGACAACTGTCTTACTGAACCTTTGGATTTTGCTTGCTATGGGAATAAAATCTTATGCATCCCAAGCCACATTTTGCTATAATGAATGTATTCTCATGTATTTCTTATTCTCACTCCATGTTTATCTCTGTATTGGCTACATGGGTTTGGCTCTCAATGTTAGGTATTGTTCATATCTGCATTGGAAACGCCTTTAGGGGACTCTATTGCACATTCCAGCAAAGATGCCTGACAACATAACTATTTTATCTGGTAAAATGAAAGACACCATGATAAAACCCAAAGGGCCCACATTATAGTCTGTAGAGATGAGCTAAGTTTTAGAATATTCGATTTGGCTGCTTTGCCGAATTTTACAAAAATTCAACTAGCGCCGCTCCCCATCATTGTACCCCTCAGATGCCGATGAAAATAAAACACTGAGAGTAAAAACTAAATCATACTGCCTCCATTTGCTCATGACGGGGCCGGCCGCCGCCATCTTGCTTGAAGATCTTCCTCAGCCCGAGATGACATCATCACACCGGCCAGCATGGTGACGTCATGCATCACCACGCATGGGATTTCATCTAAGACCTTCAATTACACTACTTTAGGTTAAATTGATTCAATACCATATGATTGAAAAGAAGAATGAAATGCAAACTTCAGATTACTAATGATCTCCTGGTGTTAATAAAGAACAATTGTCTAATGTCTATGCTCAGTTTAGATAGATTTGATACCTGGCAAATGCAATCTGCGAGAATATGGCTGGTACTGTATACCTTTCTATGGATTTCATCTAGTTTCCAAATGACTTTCTCTATTCCAGTACATATATCTTAAATTGGCTAAATCACTGATGACCTATTAATGGATACAATCTCATTATTTGATAGGTGGAAGTCTCAAACCTTGATGCAGCTATTGATAGTCTTAGGCACTAATTAAACTGCCACTCTACAATGGAAAGATGATAATTGTAAAGGAGTGAAATTATCGTCGATCTACTCATTTGTAATCTTTAGTGGTCTCAAAAAAATCAGTTATGTGTTTCTGTGACTCACCTAGAGAAAAGCGAAAATCATCAGCCAATTGATTCGCCTGTGTCTACCGAGGACAAAGTCATTGTGGATCATAGATATGGTGCATCGGTTCACTTGTCTGTAATTATAATAAAATATAATCCAGCATAATAATCTGAATATGCATTTAACTGTGAGCAGTTGTACGCTGCACTGTCCCATACTTTCAGCACCAGGCGATTTGTTTCAACTCCCTTCCTACTGTTTCCGTTTCCATTCCCACATCATTCCTTTCGCACCCCGGAGCAGAAAGGTGCTATTTTGGGGACTTAGGTTAGATAAATGCCCTGTCAGTGTTCATTTTCTGTTTAGTTGAGAAAGGTGTGGGCAAGAAAAGACTAGCAGAGAACCCCATAAATCTGAAAGTAATTTGAGGAGAATGGGGTTGGCTGATTTTTTTAATGTTTGCTTTCAGGAGGGTAATTAGTACTGCTGTCAGGGGAAAAACAAGCCTATTAGTCTGGAAGGTTAATAGGGGGGTTGGGGGTCCGACAGGGTTCTTCTCAGCTGTGTGTCAGTCACAGTCCTGCCAACACACAGCAAACTCAGCCAGACCACTGATTACTAATTGGGTGATAATTTGAGGTTTAATAACTGCAATCTACAAGAAAATAAGGGACTTGACACGTGCTGGTGGGGAGGAGATTGGGTCTCATATGAAGGTGTCCCCAGCAGCAGATGGGAAAACACCTACTTTCCTGTATTCGAGCCGTGCATTACATGGGCTGTGACTGTCCTTTATTGGCTGGATACAGCAGCCAGCACTCTGGACCTCATATTGTACACATTTCCTTTATTTCGACCAGCCACTTAGTCACACTCCAGCGCATTCAACAGTAAGAACAATTCTCAAAAGAGTAATAATACGATGGTTTGTAATAATAATCTTCACAGTTAGGAGCAAAGTAGATCTTTTGGTCCATACTAAGTAATTCTATTAGCAGGGTTAATTTAGCTAGCCTCTTGTCTAGGGCAGACGGGTAGATGTGTATATATAGCTAATCGGCATCCCTCTCCAGTAAGGGCTTTTCCTATAACTGCAGGTGTCAGGCTGCCAATATAGTAACAAGTTTTATAGTGCGTAATAAAGTCTGTGTTTGTACAGGCACCATGTGCTCCCATTAACATATCCCAGGGAAATCCGCCAGGTTACAACAGGCCAAGGCCTGGGGCTAGGACGGCATTGTATAGCTTTAGCGAATATCAGCAGGCACCTCATCCAAATAAACTTTAGAATGATCTTGAGTATAACTATGACATTTGTGTGCAACACGTCTTAGCTGAAGTAACCAGAGCGCCAGTTTAAGTTTAATCTGGGACATATATAAAACTGGAATTCAGGCTAATTTGGTCTTGGAGCCCAGTCTTGTGTCCGTGTTCACCAGCTGGGGCCTGTGGGGATGGAAGAAGGAGGCAGTGACTGCACATGAGGACAGATCATTACCAGCGACGGGCAGAATGCCTGCGATGTTTAAAACATAACAGGCATAAAAATCATTTACTTCCTCTTAAAGTGGTCAGTGTCACATAGAAGAAAGTCAAATTTAGTGGTTTTACTTCTATGTTAACCTGTTGGGGACACATGACGTACCGGTACGTCATGATGTTCCGGTACTTGAGGACACATGACGTACCAGTACGTCATGTGTATTTCCGATCACCCCTGCACAGCGGGCGGTGATAGGAACTGGGTGCCTGCTGAAATCAATCAGCAGGCACCCTGGGACAATGCGGGGGTGGGGTCCTGTGACCCCTTCGTATCGGCAATCATGGCAAACCGCAGGTCAATTCAGACCTGCGGTTTGCTGCATTTCTGGGTTATTCGGGTCTCTAGTGACCCGATAACCTGGAACGGGATGGTGATCGGTGGTGTGATAATACACCACCAATCACCATCCTGCAATCCTGAGAGGTGATGGTGACATCACCTCTCAGGATCGCTTCTGATTGGCTGCAGGGCGGACGGGAAATTCAAATTATTGCAGCTCTCCTCTCCTTCTCCTTTCTGTGTCCGGGAGCAAGGAGAGGGGAGCCTGCAATCAGATCTCCTGAACCAGCACCCCCATCTGTGTCCAGCACCCCCCCCCCCCCCCTTCTGACCCTCCACAGTGCCATCTGGCACTAAAAGGTACTTAGGGAAAGGTTAGGAAAAGGTTAGGTTAGGCAGGGATATTCAGGGAATATGACCCTAGACCCCCCAGGGGTGCTGCAGCTTGCCCCCCTGCCCCCCCACACAAACAAATTTTTTGGGCGCAAGCAGTTTTTTTTTTCTGCGTACGCTTACTGTGGCCGGCCACTGTTAGCGCATTGCACACCCCACCGCTGATCAGCTTCGGACAGCTGAATATTTTTTATTTTTATTTTTTTACATTTTTAGTTTTTTTTTTTTTTCCTGTTAGGTTTAGGGATAAGTACGCGAACACCCGTCCCCCACACACACGCACACTAAATATAGATTTCCACACGCACACACACACTCCCCTATGGCCCTCCGGATGTTCTTGGCCGAGGAGGCATACGTCTAGCTTGCCTCCGACTCCGAGAGCCCCAGTGAGGACGAGGATGACCCCACTTTCCTTTTGTCATCCGCGTCCTCCTCATCATCTAGTGATGATGATGAACCCCCAAGGCGGCGAAAACGCTGCCAGGCGGAGCAAGGGGACCGCCATGCCAGGGACCCTGTAGCCCACACTAGTACGAGCATCTCTGGGGAATATGCATGGTGTACCCCAGAGCATTTTGAGCCCGTGATTCCTGATTTTGTTGGTCAACCAGGAATCCAGATTCCCACAGTGGGCTATACTGAATATGACTATTTTAGTTTTTTTTTTCAGTGACCACTTTGTGAATCTGATGGTGGAGCAAATGAACGTGTTCGCCCAACAGTTCATTGCTCAACACCCGGGCTCCTTTTTGGCTAGGGCAGGTGGCTAGTCTCCGGTCAGTGCAGCCGAGATAAGGACGTTTTGGGGCCTCGTGCTGCACATGGGCCTAGTCAAAAAAAACAGTGTCAGGCATTACTGGAGTGGGGACGTCCTCTACCAGACCCCACCTTACAGTACGGCCATGATACGTACCCGGTTTGAGGTAATCCGGAAATGCCTGTATTATGCAGATAATGCAGCATGTCCCCCCCTAGGTGAACCTACCTATGACCACCTGAAAAAAATCAGGCCGGTCATCGATCACTTTGGAGCCAAATTTTTGGAGGCCTATTTACCTGGAAGGGAGGTTGCGGTTGATGAGTCTCTCATTGCTTTTAAGGGGAGACTTATTTTCCACCAGCATGTTCCCTCTAAGTGGGCGAGATATGGCGTGAAGCTGTACAAATTTTGTGAGAGTACCTCAGGGTACACTTACAAGTTTTGTGTGTACGAGGGGTGATATTCCTGTATTCAACCCCCAGAATGTCCCCCCGCTCTGGGTGTTAGTGGGAAACTTTTGTGGGACCTTATGCACCTACTGCTAGATAAGGGTTAACACCTGTACGTGGAAAACTTTTATACTAGTATCCCCTTGTTCCAGTCCCTCGCCTCCAAATCCCCGTCCACTTGTGGGACCGTGCGGAAAAATTTATGCGGCCTCCCTACCCACCCCCTCCAGGTACCTATCCCCAGGGGTGAGACCCGTGCCCTTACCAGTGGAAACCTGTTGCTGGTCAGATATAAGGATAAGAGGGACGTCCTTGTACTGTCCACAATTCACGGTAATGGCATCACCCCTGTCACTGTGCAAGGTACCGCGGCAACCGTCCTCTAGCCCGATTGTATCGTCGACTACAATCGGTATATGGGAGGAGTTGATCTCTCTGATCAAGTCCTCAAGCCATATAATGCCATGCTCAAAACCCGGGCATGGTACAAAAAAGTTGCGGTCTACTTGGTACAAGTTGCTGTCCCGGAGCGCTGGCAGCACAGGGAAATTCCTCCAGTTCTATGAGGCAGTCCTCAAGGCCCTGATCTTTTCTAACCAGGAAAGAGCAGGCCGGAGTACCCCGGGAACTGGAGGCGCCCAGATGGCCAACACGTTCCAAGTGTGTTCCCCCATACTGGAAAGAAGGGTGCAGAGTGTGTCACAGGGGGAAGGGATACGAAAGGACACCACCACTCAGTGTGACACGTGCCCCGATCATTCGGGCCTCTGCATTATTGGTTGCTTCAGGGAGTACCACACTTCCATGGAGTACTAAATTTATAATCCCCTTCCCCAATTTTAATTCCATTTAGCCACTGACAATCGGAAAAAAAACTATAGTTCTCAGACTTGAGACACAAAAAATAAAATAAAAATTATTTTGTAAAACTAAATTAAATAAAGTAGACATATTAGGTATCACCGCGTCCGTAAGAATCTGCTATATAAAAATACCCATGTCCTAACCCCTCAGATGTCACATTACATCACACAAAGTTTAATAGCAAGCGATCAAAAGTCATATGCCCCCCAAAATAGTGCCAATAAAACCGTCCTCTCATTCCGCAAAAAATGAGTCCCTATATAAGATAATCAGCTAAAAAAAAAAAAACTGACTCAGACTATGGAGATACCATATATTTTTTTTCTTTTATAAAAGAATAATAGTGTAAAACCTAAATAAATAAATAAAAAGTTGACATATTAGGTATCACCGCATCTGTAAGAATCTGCTCTATAAAAATACCCTCATGACCTAACCCCTCAGATGAACACGGTCAAAAAAATTAAATAAAAACGGTGCCAAAACAGCTATTTTCTGGCAAATTTTCCATTTTAATCAGTTTTTCCAGTAACAAAGCAAGGGTTAACAGCCAAACAAAACGTAATATTTATTACCCCGATTCTGCAGTTTACAGAAACACCCCATATGTGGTCGTTAACTGCTATATGACCAAATGGTAGTGCTCAGAAGGAAAGGAATGCCGTATTGTTTCTGGAAGACAGATTTTGATGGCCTTTTTTTTGGCACCATGTCCCATTTGAAGAACCTCTGATGCACCCCTAGAGTGGAAACTCCATAAAAGTGACCCCCATCTAAGAAACTACACCCCTCAATGTATTCAAAACTGATTTTACAAACTTTATTAACCCTTTAGGTTAACCCTTCAACAGTTTATGGAAAATGGAGATGAAATTTTAGAATTTCTATTTTTGGTAACCTTGCCTCATAAAAATGTAATATAGAGCAACCAAAAATCATATGTACCCTAAAAATAGTCCCAACAAAACTGCCACCTTATCCAGTAGTTTCCAAAATTGGGTCACTTTTATGGAGTTTCTACTCTAGGGGTGCATCGGGGGGCTTCAAATGGGACATGGTGTAAATAAACCGTACAGATAGTTTACAACCACATATGGGGTGTGTCTATTGAGTTACTTCAAGACCCGCACATCAGCTGATGAATACTTACTGACCCCTACATCTTGGAATCAGATCTTCAACCGGTTGAATTTTCGACTCTCTGGCATAAAGTGAATACCTCGACTCAAAGCAAACTGGGTCCTGATAACTGTGAGACTCCATCTATACATCTCCCAAAGTTGGGAAGACCACAGGAGACCATCTACACTAGGGACCGCAGCACCGCCTGAATTGCTTCAGCTGATCAACCACAATCAGGTACCGCCGGATCCGACATTGTTAGCCACGTGGGACGCCACTGTGTGCTCAAGTCAGACGGCAATTGAATTATATAGAGAGGTGTAATCACTGCACTTCACTCAGTGAATATATGCCGAACATGTCAAAGTAATCGAATAGAACTTATCAGACATTCATTTCGAAAAAAAATATTGAGCGACGAATATCCATAGATTTTTAGAATATCGAACTTAATCAATAATATTAAATCCAAGGGTTTTTTATGCCATTGAATATATTTATAGCACCCTTCATGATTGTAATGCATTTTTTTATATCTATGCCCCATGTTTAGATTTATTGATGCTTCTTTTATTTTGAATTGTTCTTAATTATTTTGTGTTGTCAATTAACTGTTATTGTTTTATTATTATATATTTTAATTATTGTTGAATCTGCATCAGGTGTAATAAATATTGTCACCATTACCTATTGGTGTTCGTATCTCTGTGTGGCCCAGGTGGTGAGTGCTCAGCCTTTTTATTTTCCAAATATTGAGTTTTGTTTGGCTGTTAACCCTTGCTTTGTTACTGGAAAAAATGGATTAAAATCGAAAATTTGCCAAAAAATTGAAATTCTTAAATTGAATCTCCATTTGCCAATAACAGTTGTGGAACACCTAAAGGGTTAACAAAGTTTGCAAAATCAGTTTTGAATACCCTAAGAAGTGTAGTTTCTAGAATGGGATCACTTTTATGGAGTTTCTACTCTAGGGGTGCATCGGGGGAGCTGTAACATGGACAAGGTGTAAATAAACCAGTCCAGCAAAATCTGCCTTCCAAAAATCACGGCGCTGCTTTCCCTCTACGCCCTGCAGTGTGCCTGTACAGTAGTTTACAACCACATATGAGGTGTTTCTGCAAACTACAGAATCAGGGCAATGCATTTTGAGTTTTTTTTGGCTGTTAACCCTTGCTTTGTTACTGGAAAAAATGGATTAAAATGGAAAATTTGCCCAAAAATCTAAATTGTGAAATTTTAACTCCATTTGCCATTAACTCTTCTACACCTAAAGGGTTAACAATGTTTGTAAAATCAGTTTTGAATACCTTGAGGGTAGTTTCTAGAATGGGGTCAATTTTGGGTGCTTTCTATTATGGAAGCCTCACAAAGTGACTTCAGACCTGAACTGGTCCTTAAAAAGTGGGTTTTTGAAAATTTCTGAAAAATTTCAAGATTTGCTTCTAAACTTCTAAGCATTTTAACGTCCCCACAAAATAAAATGTCATTCCCAAAATGATCCAAACATGAAGTAGACATATGGGGAATGTAAAGTAATAACTATTTCTGGAGGTATTAATATGTATTATAGAAGTAGAGAAATTGAAACTTGGAAATTTGCTAATTTTTCCAAATTCTTGGTAAATTTGGTATTTTTTTTATAAATAAAAATGAACTTTTTAAACTCCATTTTACCAGTGTCATGAAGTACAATAAGTGACAAAAAAGCATTCTCAGGCCTGGATAAGTAAAAGCTTTTTAAAGTTATTCACACATAAAGTGACACTGGTCAGACTTGCAAAAAATGGCCTGGTCCTTAAGGTGAAATGTGGTCGTGTCCACTTCCCATCTGGGCAATTAGCCCCCTTCCTGACCAGGCCTAATTTTGCAAATCTGACATATCTCACTTAATAACTTTGGAACGCCTTTACTTATTCAAGTCATTCAGAGACTGTTTTCTCGTGACACATTGTACTTCATGATAGTCTTAAATTTGAGTCAATATATTTCACCGTTATGTATGAAAAAATCCCAAATTCACCAAAAATTGGGAAAAATTAGCAATTTTCTACATTTCAATTTCTCTTTTTTTTTAAAACAGAAAGTGATACCTTATAAAATATTTATTACTTAACATTCCCCATATGTTTACTTTATGTTGGCATAATTTTGGAAATGTCATTTAATTTTTTTAGGACGTTAGAAGGCTTAGAAGTTTAGAACCAATTTTAAGAAAATTGCCAAAACCCACTTTTTAAGGACCAGTTCAGGTCTGAAGTCACTTTGTGGGGCCTACATAGTGGATACCCCCATAAATGACCCCATTGTAGAAACTACACCCCTCAAGTTACTTAAAACCGATTTTGCAAACTTTGTAAACCCTTTAGGCGTTCCACAAGAATTAAAGGAAAATGGAGATCAAATTTTTAAATTTCACTTTTTGGGCTGTTTTCCATTTTAATCCAATTTTTTCTTTAACACATCGATGGTTAACAGCCAAACAAAACTCAATATTTATTACCCAGATTCAGCGGTTTACAGAAACACCCCGAATGTGGTCATAAACTGCTGTATGGGCACACGGCAGGGATTTTTGCGGGAAAAGGAACTCCACATGGTTTTTAGATGTGTCCATGTTCTATAGTTATAGTTTTTTCTATTTTTTGAGAGATTTTCTTATGCAGGCACTCATTTTTTGCGGAATGAGGTGACGGTTTTATTGGTACCATTTTGTGGGATATGCGCCTTTTTGATCACTTCTTGTTCTACTTTTTGTGATGTAAGGTGACAAAAATTGCTTTTTTTGACAGTTATATATTTTTTATGGGACTGGGTCGATCATGTGATATATTTATAGAGCCGACTGTCACGGACAAGGCAATACCAAATATTTCTATTTTATTTATTTTTTTCTATTTTTTTTTCTTTTTTTTTTATTCTTTACTTGGGGAATTTTTAACAGTTTATTTTTTTATTTTACACCTTGCATCACCCATAAGGTCATACAAGACCTCTGGGGGACATTTAATTGACTTTTTTTTTTTTTTACACTATTGATTTCTTCTGACATAGTAGCCCCAGTTACAGGAGAAATGCACCCCCTAGAAAGGCTGTACAGCGCAATACAGCGCTGTACAGCCTCAGAGCAGGGCTGATTGAGAGCACTGTGTATGCAGCGATCTATAAGGCAGGGACACCTGGACACTATCCCTGCCTTCTCTAAGGGTTGCCCTGCTGTCACTGACAGCAGGTAACCCGATCTGCAGCTGCATGATTAGCGTGCAGCTGCAGTTTCTGAATGGATGTTCAGGAACGTCCATTCAGAAATATAGAACCACCTCCCGGACATTTTTAGTCTAGGGGCGGACGGGAGGTGGTTAAGGGGTTAAAGGGGTTGCCTCACTCTTGCTTTAATGTACATTGACTTTTTACTAATTACTAATGAAATATTGAATACACCCCCTCCATGTCAGCTAGGACACCTCCCTTAACACGGATTGAACATGTTTCAGAGCAGATACAATACTGTTTCAAGTCTGTAAGATGGTGCTGTATAATTAGTGTTGAGAGAATAGAAGCATCCAAAGGGGAATTCGATCTGAAGTTTAGAAAAAATTTGATTTCCACTGAATCCATATTTCCTGGTCCTTCATGGTAACAAATAATTTTTTTCCTAAAAAGGCGGCTACACATGTTACAAAGTGAAATTAAGAAGCCCGGGAATGCGAGATCACCCATAAGGTCATTCACACAGCCATTCAGCAGTTAGCCAGCCTTTGCGATGTCACAGCCCTGTAAAGCCTCATCTTGTGCGGTCTCTGCCATTTCACTGTTAGCTGAGCATAGGGAGAGACGTCACAAGCGCTAGAAACAGTGATTCAGATAGCCTTTAATTGTAGAATATTCAATAGGAAGACTGCAGGACAGTGTAGGAGGATCGTAGGAAGACATTTTACACATTATAGGGAGATCATAGGAACAGTGCAGGGACTAATTGAACAGTATCCCCCTTGGTTCATAGATAAGTAATTCTATAATGCCTTGAATCTCTAATTGGGGTAAAAAAAAGCTGTCTAATACTACTGCTATGGGGGTGTCCACATTGTTTTATAGATAAGTAATTCTATAATGCCTTCAATCTCTAATTGGGGTGAAAAAGCTGTTTAATACTACTGCTATGGGGGTGTCCACATTGTTTTATAGATAAGTAATTCTATAGTGCCTATGTCTTTTTCTGCTCCTTTTGGTTGGGAAGTATTGTATGCTGCTGGCTCTGCTCCGCTTTTCAGGACGAGGACGGCTACTGCCCATTCCAGATTTGGTTGAGATATCCGTTGCTTCCTCCTGTAGGCGGGCGGGCTGGTGTAGTGAGTGTTCAGAGACACAGCCATGATACTGGTGAGGGTGACTGGACTGCCCAAAATGGGGAAAAGTTGTGCATGACTTTGTTGAATAACTTCAGTAGTTGATTTTTAAAGTGGAAAACCAACTTAAAACTTGAAACCAAACTCAGATTCTGTTCCGAGGTACGGAAGTATTTGAACAAATAAACTTTGGATCTACGATCTGAAGGTCAATTTGTTCAAGCCTAATTATAATAAATCTGCGGAGCCAACTATGCACAACCCCACACTGCAAGTAGGGCTGAACATTCCCCCAAAGTCTCTCTCAATATATTGCCCAAGAAAACTGCACAACTTTTTAATGCCAATTTATGTCAAACAATTCGATAGATGGGGTCTCAGCATCCTGAATTGCTTTGTTTCTTTCACAATATGCAAAATTTGTCCAGATGATATATAAGTAAGGGTACTTTTTTATTTTCCAGTGTTGAGTTCCATCACAGGAGCTCAATACCGGAAAGGAACTGATCAGTTTTATCCTAATGCATTCTGAATGGAGAGCATTCTGTTCAGGATGCATCAGTTCAGTCCCTCTTGCGTTTTTTGGCCGGAGACAATACCGCAGCATGCGGATGCGGATCTGTCTGACAAATGCCATCCATTTGCGTCCGGATTGCTGGATCCGGAAGACAGTTACGGCAACGGAACTGCCTGCCCGAATCCTCTGCCGCAAGTGTGAAAGTACCCATATAAAAATAGCATAAATAATTCCACATAGCAGTAAATCAATCTAAAACTCCATACCTCCCGCTACAAATGCCGTTAAATCCTTCACTTCTTTGTTCAATAAACATAAGCAAATTTGCAGCAAATGTATATAATAATGAGTTGTTTTCATGCCACTATCCTTTTATGTGTATGTGAAATCTTCTGGTTCCCATTAGCATAATGACCGAAATAAGGCAGTGCTAGACAGCCTTTAGGCTAAAGTGCAGACCTATGTGTAGGACACTAAGACACTGAAGACTGGATACAGCTGAGACCAATCTTTGAAAACCACGCAAGACATGCCATCATAAAATGACTATATCAAGAACATTCATAAAATATAATATGGCAAAACAATTCTTCCTCAAAGACTACTGATCTAATAAGAAAAGAATTTGGGCTGAGCCTTTAGAGAAGCTCTCTAACTACTTGTATGGCTGAAGTTTACAGTAAGCCAATTTACTGTACCAAACTGTACAATAAAACAAATATAATTGTAGCATTGGCCTGGCACTTTTCAGAGCTAAACAGGGACATTTATCAAGACTGGCATATAGTATGCCGGCCATAATTCCCCCTATATTGCCATAGGCTGCACCAAATTTATGCAGAGGCGCACGCCTCTAATATATTTGGCGCATCTTCCTGCCGTGTGACACACTTAGATCTACATATAAAACAGAAGAGAAGCGCACATCGAGAGGAGGAAAAGGGATAGTGCAGGCAGATTGGTGCTCACCTTAGGCTACTTTCACACTCGCGGTAGTCTTTTTCGGCAGGCTGCTCCGGCGGGGGAACATGCCAAGAGGCGGCCAGAATAATACTACAGCACGCTGAAGTTTTTGTCCGGCCGCCTCTCAGCATGTTTGCCGTGCTGCGGCCAGACCTCCGGCCCGCCCCCATTATAGTAAATGGGGCCAGAGTGGACTTCCGACGTCACGGTGGACTTGCCGTAGCACCGCCGGAACAACCTGCTGTAAAAGGCTACCGCAAGTGTATAAGTAGCCTTTGGAGGTTGTGCAGGTGGTACAACACTCTGCCACGCATCTTAGTTTTAAACCACCATGGGCTGCCGCTCACTTAACCATTGTCAGAGGCCTGACCTGATCGAGGAACAGAATAAAGACGAAGAAGTGATGCGTCTTGGTGGACCTTTTCTATCTGGGGATAGAAATTGCACTTTGTCTAGACCACAGCTGGATGAACTACAATTTATTGCACTGAATAAAGAGAGATATTTAATATTTTACTTTTGACCTGATTCCTCAGACCACCTTTCTACTGCATCAATCCCCAGGGAGCAACGGCCTGAGGGAGTATATGTGAGACATTTAATCTCGGCCACTCCCACTCCCATCCTCTTCAGGGGTTCACTGCAGATGTCAATCACCAAGGAGTAGATGTATTTAGGGACAATAGTATGTTCCAAACATATTCTGTATATAGGATGCTGCGAATTCGGGTTAAACCCATGGTCGTGTCATGACAGATGTGAGTTGTATGGATGGATAATATGTCTGGATTATGTGCATCTGCGTACCCCACAACAAAGGGAAATCCAAAGAATGTAGCAGGGGCATGGTTGCAATATCGTTAAACAGTTGATATCAACCCATGATGTCTGTTTAATATCCCAAAATCTGATAACTTGTACAATGTATTACAAGCTTAAAGGAGTTATCCCAACTTAGACAATGAGGGCATATCGCTAAGATATGCCCCAATTGTCTGATAGGTGTGGGTCCCACTGGGACCTGCACCTACAAGGAGAACGGTGCATGGGAGAGTTGCGGCTGGAGGACCCCGAGTTTCCCGGGGTCGGTCCACCACCAGGCACAGCTCCCCACCTCCTCCATTGAAGTGAACGGGAGCGCACTGCATATGCGCGGCCACCTCGCATTCATTTCTATGGGGCCGACAGAAATAGCCAAACCAGCGCTCGGCTGTTTTCGGCGGCTCCATAGGAATGAATGGAGGGCAGCTGCGCATGCGCAGTGCACCTTCTTCAACTTTCTCTGCTTCACTCTCCTTGTAGGTGTGGGTCCCAGAGGTAGGACCCGCACCTATCAGACAATGGGGGCATATGCTAGTGATATGCCCCCATTGTCTAAGATGGGAAAACCCCTTTAAAGAAGTTATCCCATAATGAGATTTTATTACCCATCCACAGGAGATGTGATATGGGGTCATAGGGGGTCTGATCACATGGACCCCCAGCGTTTCTGAGAATGAGGGATCTCTGTTTCACCTTTATGAAGGGACTGATGGAGCATTGTATATTTTAGCTGTGAACTGAGAGTATACTAGTATCAGTGCAGGATGCAGGAGAAGTGGCTGATAAGTGGAGAGAGAGGCACTTTTCTCTGATAACAGATATTACAAAGTTTCTTATATTTGCTTGTACTATTGATATATGCAAAGTTTGCAGATAGTACAATTCATAGTTATCTTGTAGAGACGTGGGCTCCAACTTGCTGATCTTCAGCTACTACCAAACTGCAACTTTCTACATTCCCTGCTGTCAGGGCCTGATGTGAGTAGTAGTTTTGGATCAATTGGAGATCCACTGTTGTAGAGAATACTGAGAGACATGATGTTGAAGAATTGCGAATGCAACTGTGGAGAGGAAGAAATATAATATGCAATGTACATCAGGATCAAATCAAGGTTTATACTCAGGTTATTCAACTCCCTATGTAAAATAATTCTTTATGCTAAATGTACAGTTTTTTTTTTAAGGGACCTGTAAACTCTCCTGCTGTGTGTTTTTGGAATTACTTGCATTTCCCATGTAATTATGCCACTGCCAGACTGGGCAGGGACACCCCCCAACTTGTAACACCCATCTGGACCTCCATTGCAAACTGGTGGGAAATTCTTTTATAGCTTCTAGCAGGAATAATAAAGGAATTACACATCATAGAGTCATAGGGATAGGAGCTCCAGAATTGTTATTATATGTAGTTGCTAAACCTCATGTTTCAGGAGAGGTTACAGGTCCTCCTTAAAGGTGAACAATAAAGATACAAATTAACGTCCTATGAATTTTATCCCATCGTAAGCAAACATGACACAAGGTAGACAGATAAAAAAAAGAAGGAAAACATTCAGTTTTCTACAGATTTTGTTATGGCTGACAAAATCAGGCATCTGTGAATTCTGCTTGTGTAGTTTAGTCCCTTAAAACTCAGCTTTAAATACAGTTAATATCCCTTGAGTCAGCCGAGGGGTCAATGAGAAATGCCACGTCCAATAGGCATGAGAGTTGTCCCCGGGATTCCTAGGCTCATTGGCTTGCTGTGATTGCTTAATGCTTGTATGCGGATCTGTCTGTACGCCCTGTATGCACAGAGCTGCGCACATTGTTTATTTATGTGAGCTCATAATGTATCTACAGACAGTGGATAAATAGACAGAGTAACAATGACTGTCTGTATAGACATATGCTATTCACACCCTTGCGGCTCATACACTTCACTGTTTTTGCTGTAGCCTGTTTGCTTAAAAGAGGGAGGAGTCTACCTGATGAGTACACAAACTCCTGTGTCGGCTGTTTATTTGCAGAAGTATCTCTGTATGTAAGATCACACTGAGACAGTGTTTAAACAGGGCCGCAGCCAACAATGTATCTTTACATACACAGGATTTACGGGCTTTTGTAAGCCGCATGTGTATTATAACACTGAGCCAGCACTGTCCACATACTATTGCAGTGCAAGGAGGACTGTCACTGCATACCTTACACCAGATTCCTATTTATGTTTTTAAGGTTTAGAGTAAAATTCCCCCTCAATGTTGTGGAGGTGATTCATGCTAAAGGAGGATATTAATTGGGTGTACTTGCTTTTTCATCTTGCACGCTGAACATGCTCAATACAAGTCATCAATGGTACAATGATTAGTGGTATTTGCAGTGGAGTACATAGAGAAGTAAGGGCCCCATAGCAAGGATCAAACCAGGCCCCCGCACAGGACAGAAGGGTTTCTGCCTAAACCCCTTCCAATCACCCTTGGGCCATTTTTTTTCCACTGCTTCATTTGCTAAAAGTTGTTCCTTTAGAGCAGGGATCAGCAACCTCCGGCATTCCAGATGTTCTGAAACTACAACTCCCAGAATGCTCCATTCACTTCTATAGGAGTTTTGAAAACAGCCGAGCATTTTTGCATGCTGGGAGTTGTAGTTTCACAGAGGCTGGAGTGCCGAAGGTTGCTGATCCCTGCTTTAGAGGGTGGAGTCTTGACCAAGTTTTCACCTCCAGTAGAAGAGGAGATAATCCCAACTAAGAATGGGCCCCCTCTTGCCCTGGGCCCCATAGCAGTTGCATGGTCTGCCACTATAGTAGTTACACACCTGGGTATTTGTTTAGTTAGATTGTGATTGTCTACACAGTACCCTAGAGCAGAGGTATCTGCAAATGGTTTGTTATATACTATTATGTAATGTTATGCCATGTAATGTTATGCTATGTATTGCAACCAATATACAGTAGATATGTATGGATGACACAGCCGGGGTTATTAATCCTGGTTCAGCTCTTCTAGGAAGCTAGGTGGTGGCTGGCTCCACCACTAGCTTGAGGATATTTTAGAAAGAGTTCAGAGAGAGCGAGGGAGTGAGAGAGAAAGCTGTTGTTACCTCATGCACAGAAAGCTACAGAGACACACAGATATCTGGAAGATAAGAAAAAGAAGAAGAGAAAGAGTGGAAGATAAAGGAGAACTTAGAATCTGCATTGCCAAACTTTGGAGTCAGTAAGGTAACCTGCTACTACAGCCATTCAGACTTTGCTGCTGTGACTGCTGTTAAGACACCCTTCACACATGAACACATCCTGGCCAGATGTGCATTCAAGACCCTGTATCTCGCTGTGGACACTACAGCCATTATTGCCAAGGTACTGTTGCCAGCCATAGATTCTTCTGAGACAGAATTTAGCAAGAGAGAACGGAAAGAGGGCCATAACTCCCATGCTTATCTAAATCCATAAGTCATTATCTGGGAGAAAATAGAAAATTGTGTGTATCATTGAACTGTTTCTGCTTTAGTTATATGTATTACAATTAGAGATGAGCGAATTGAAGTTGACGAAGTGGAATTTGATCCGAATTTCAGGAAAAATTAGATTCGCACCAAATCAAATTTTTTCATAAAATGTCTGCTGCACGTGTGAGGACATGGAGCAAGAAACTACGGGAAGGCGGGATCACCCATAATGCCATTCATGCAGCCAATCAGCAGCCAGCCAGCCCTGTGATGTTGCAGCCCTATAAATAGCCTCAGCCATCTTGGATTCTGCCATTTTCCAGTGTACTTAGAGCAGGGAGAGACGTCAGCAGGAGCTAGGGACAGTTCTAGAAAAAACTTCATTGTGCTAAAAAATGATTATGGAAAGATTATTTAAGGTGTAGGGAAAGGGTAGGGAGGAATAATTCCACAGCATTTATGTTGAACAGAGTTCAGTAAGGGAGGTTACAACCTGGGTAATACTGTAGGAACAATCCTATTACACCTTGCTGCACTGACTGGGGACCCAAATTGCCATTATACAGCTCTGTAACGCCAGCAAACCGTTCTTGTTATTGGGGTGTTACAGACATTAACAGGGTTTATTGCAAGGAAATATTTCTACATCTTATTTGCCCTTGTGCGGTGCAGTTATATGTTGCAGTTTTGGCATGTATTAGTGGGGAAAAAAAGGGCTTAGCCGTTGTGTGGTGAAGTGCAAAAATGACAGCACTTTTTGTTGTGTAATAGTAACAAAAATATATATATATTTGCCGTTCAGCAGTGCAGTTATATGTTCTAAAGCATTTTGTGGCGTGTATTAGTGGCGAAAGAAAAAATATATTTGCCGTTCAGCAGTGCAGTTATGCTCTAAAGCCCTTTTTGTCGTGTAATAGTGGCAAAATAGAAATATATTTGCCGTTCAGCGGTGCAGTTATTAGTTCTAAAGCCTTTTGCGGCGTGTATTAGTGGAAAAAGAAATATATATTTGCCATAGAGCGGTGCAGTTATATGTTCTAAAGCCATTTTTTGTTTGTATTAGTGTGAAAAAAGGGGTTATTAGCCGTTGTGTGGTGAAGTGAGAAAATTGCTGAGTTTTTTTTTATTTTTTATTTCCTTTTTATTTATTTATTTGATCTAACAGTATGTCAGACAGAGAAGTGCCAGGCCCTGCACAGAGGAGTGGCAGAGGCCTAAATTTTTCTGGCACAGGCAGAGATCACAGCAGAGTAAGGGGCCGTGGCAGCAGGGGTCACTTTGAGAGGCCTGAGCTCCTAGTGTCAGCTAGCAGTTGTGTCTTGACCAGCAACCCAGCGGTTCTTGAATGGTTGACTTGATCTTTGACTTCTTCACAAGTGACATCAGACACCCCCAGCCAAGAGTCAGTGGGTTCGTCAGACACAACCCTTAGTTGGCATGGCCCAGGAGCAGGCCTTGTGCCCTCACTTGTCCTCAACCTGCCTCTGTCCTTTTCTGTTCCCTCAGAGAAGTATTGTATGCTGTGGGCTCAGCTCCAGTATACAATGAGGACGAGTCAGCAGCTACTGGCAAGATAAGATGCAGAGGAGACATCTGCCGCTTCCTCCACTAGGCGGGCAAGTAGTGATGAGGAGAGTGGCGTGGAAGCTGGTGTTGCAAGCAGTCAGGCTCCTGACCCAGAGATGACTGAGGAGGACATCAGAGACGTGCAGACAGTACTTGATGATGATAATGTAGCTGATCGCACTTGGGAGCCGGGTGACGAAGAGGCTTCATCATCATCGGGAGAAGAGGGTAGCAGCATGCCCATGAGGAAGCAGTGGATCCATCAAGTTGCTAGCGTGGCTGGGAGTCAGCAGGGTGGCAGCAGTGGGAGGTCGGAAGCCAAACGTGCCCAAGGTAGACCACATGCTTTGCAGGAGCCTACCTGCCCGGGAAGTAGCGGTGCACGGGTTCACGGAGGCAGCGGTGGTAGCAGTCAGTCAGTGCAGAGTATTGGGGATAAAAATCACCTACTCGGCGGTGTGGCATTTTTTTGTTAAGCCGCCGGAAAAGGTGAACATGCCATAAGTAGAATCTGTGGGCAGAAGGTGAAGCGTGGCCAGGGTGTCAATGTTGGTACCACGGCCCTGGGAGAACCGTGGCTCCACGGTCAACATATACAGCGTCACCATAAACTGGCCTGGGAGAACCGAAGCTCCGATGTGGTGGTCCAGTCTGCTGCAGAAACTGCTGCATCACCCAGTGCCACACAACCAATTTCAGGCAGTCAAGGCTCCACCACCTCAGCCTCACGTGCTCCTGTCCAAGTTGTTGGTGCTGCAGTCCCTCCCTTTCCAAATGGTGGACTCTGCACCTTTCAGAGAACTAATGACTTGTGCCGAGCCGAGGTGGAGAGTCCCAAGCGGTCATTTCTTTGCCAAAAAGGCAGTACCAGCCCTGCACACACATTTAGAAAAGAAGGTGGTGCAGTTCTTGAGCCTGTAGGTGTCTGCCAAAGTGCACGGTAGCACCGAAGTGTGGAGCTGTGACTATGGTCAGGTACAATACATGTCCTTTACGGCCCACTGGGTGAATGTGGCTCCTGCACAGCCACACAAGCAACTTGGCCAGGTGATGCCACTTCCACCTCTACATTCTCACACTGTTGGTCCTGCGACCTGTCCGCCTCTGCCTTCTCATCCTCCACCATGTCCTCAGCCTCCACTGCAGGGACAATTCAAAGTGCCCCTCCAGCATACCACATGTGCAGGGCACGGTGGTGTCATGCTGTTCTGCACCTCGTTTGCCTGGACGAATGGTCACACAGGGGAAGAACTGCTCTGTGCCCTTCATGCCCTAGAATACACTAAGATGGAGGCAAGGGAGTCCCTACGAGTCACTTGCACAAATGGCCCGATGCATGCTCACTTGCTTGCGTAGTGACAGCCGAACTGTCACCATTTGGCAGAGGGATGACTTCTTGCGCTCCACCTTGTTGGACCCTTGCTACCGGTCCGAAATGGGGGCCTTTTTTTACACCCGCTGAAATGGAGGACAAACTGAACTACTATAGAGACATCCTATGTAGCCATCCTCTCGTAGGTCTGACTGGGGGGCCCTCTGCGCTCACATTCCACTGTCATGGCTGGTGGGGCGGGGTGGGGGGTATGGGCAGGAACAGTGCCAGCTCCATCAGCAGCAGCCTGAGTCTAGAGTCGCTGATGAGCAGCTTTCTTCACCTGCATAGTGGAGAAACTACTCACCAGCAGCTAGACATAGAGCAGAACCTGAACCAACAGGTGGTGGCATACTTGGAGTGCACCCTGCCAGCCGTTATTGAAGACCCGCTGGACTACTGAGCAGCCAAACTGGATTTGTGGCCGCAACTGGCTGAGTTTGCCCTGGAAAAGCTTTCCTGCCCAGCTACAGTGTGACATCAGAGCGGGTGTTTAGTGTGGAGAGACTGCCCTTTGTCAGGATGAATCAGGCGTATATCAGCCAGGATTTCCACCCACCAATGCCTGATGCATCAGATTAGGTCATCCATGGTGCCACACCAACACTTTGACAAAAGAGACCGGTTTCTTCTGGCTACCTGCCTCAGCTACTATTCTGATGCTGCCACCCATCTGATGCCACACATTTGATGCCAAGTGCTCCTTCTTTCACCCACCATCTTCAGCTTGTACTGGTATTTCCACCCTCATGCTGCTGCCACCTCCACACTATGTCACCTTACCACTCTGTGGTATTTTGATGCTGCTGCCACCTCCACACTATGTCACCTTGCCACTCTGTGGTCTCCTCAAGCTGCTGTCACCTCCACACTATGTCACCTTGCCACTCTGTGACCTTCTAATGCTGCCGCCACCTCCACACTCTGTCATTGTGCCGCTCTGTGGCCTCCTGATTCTGCCGCCACCTCCACACTGTCATTGGGCCACTTTGTGGTCTCCTCATGCTGCTTCCATCTCACCACTATGTCATACAGCCACTCTATGGACTTCTCATGCTGTTCCCACCCTCCCCACTTCATGACTGGGCCACTATTTTGCCATTTGGCCTGGCTGACATCATCATTTATTTGACCCTTCTTCTGATCTGTCAGAAGGAAGGAAAAATGAGACGCACAATGGATCCTGTCTGTGTAGCAGCTGTTAAGCCTGTATGGTCCCATTAGACTTGGCTTGTGATTTGGTAGTGGGTACAAAACACAAAAGGCATGCAAATATTCTATTCACCTGTCATCTCTGTTTTGGATCTACTACAGTTATTTTTTTGGCATTAGCAATACTAATGGATTACTAACAAAATGCTGACCAAGTGAAGGCGGATCCTCAACAGACAGGATATGTTTTTTGGAGGTTATTGTTCTGACGGATCAGAGGAAGGGCAAAATAATCAGTGACGTCAACACAAACTTATGTTGACACCCTCTCCACTCTGTCGGGGGCTCTACTTGTATAAGCGTTTAATAGAACAAGTTCTGTAGACATCTATGGCGCTAACATCGACCTGTAAGGCTGAGTTAATACTTGAGTTATTTGGTCAGTTTTGGCCCTGTGACTGCCCAAATAAGTTAAGTGTGCAGTGATTCTAAGAGTGACGCCTGTCATCTGAATGTCATACTGACTCACAGTATTTTTTGACTACCAGAGCAGACTCCCTATGCGTTATACTGCAAGGCACAGTGTTCTACACCCCTATAAAGGGTCTCTGCAGCCAGGAAATAGCCTTTTTTTAAAGCGATTTGCAGCAAATAAATTCAGATAGAACCAAATTATTATTTTTTTATTCGGCGAACCGAATTTTTTAAAAATTTGCTCGTCTCTAATTGCAACTCACATTTTGCACTTGAATAAAGAGAGACATTTATTCTTCTACCTTTGGCCTGGTTACTGACTCCTACACAATATGCCAGCCATTGCACTCAACATGCCCTGGCTTATACCCATACAAGCACCCAACATCAGAGTCACTCCACCTACCAGACAGGACCCCCAGAATCAGGGTATGCCCTGAGGGAAGAAAGGATGCACCCTCCTTTCACTCCACTGCATTTTACTAACAATCACTGCAGAAATCCAGGTAATTCCAAAGGGTTCACTTACTTTTTTGCAGATGCATAAATGAGAGTAACACACTAAGAATACAGCCAAATTGTCAGGTTTCTTGATGCAGTTTTGGAAGCCAAAATCAGAAGTGGAGCATAAAAGGAGATAAATTATAAAGGACAGATACAACTTCTCCTTTTTTTATTTTTTTTTATTAATTCCTGGTTTGGGCTTTGAAAACTGCATCAAGAAACCTGACCGTGTGGCCATACTCCAAGGAAAAAAACTAACAAAATTACTGTTGTATGGCTGACCATTATTACATTATGGTACCCCAAATCTAATTTGCTGAAGATCTGAACATCAGTGTTGGGCGATTGTCTTCCCATGGTAGAGTGACAGCCTTCTTCATTGCTTATGTTGACCATGGGGAAATATAACCAAATCAGACAGTACCATACAATCACCTGTGCAAGGCCATTTTTACATGTTATGTTATGCTAGGTACTGAGATTTAATATAAGGTAACCCGGAGGGGAGGCACAGGGCATGGAGGATGAGAGTGGTGGCTTTGGTCCTAAAAAGGGGTAGCATTACTCACAGCTCACAGTGACAGTTCTCCCTCTGGCCCTCCCTGGATCCATGCAGTGGATGGAGGGTGCACCCTTTCTTCCCCTGGGGCACACCTTGGTATTAGGCCTCCTGCCTGGTGGTAGCTGGGGTGCCCTTGATGGAGGATGTTTGGCTAGGTATAGGGCAGGAGTGTGGATGAAGTGGCTGACAGATGGTGGAGTGAATAACCAGGCCGGAGTATACAATAAATACAATCTTTACTGAGTCGATGGTAGGATTAGTAGTTGTACATATAGCAGCAAAAGAACAGTTCCAAAGTATAACAAAGTGCAATCTTTTCTCAATAGCAGAGTTGAGGCAACAACAATGATTGTAGTTGTAGACAGTCCTCCCTGAGTCTAACTACAAACACTTTGCCATCTTCCCAAGATAACCACAGACATCAGGGGTGTTACTAGGGTCTTAAAGGATCAGGGGCACACGCTCCAAGCCACATGCCTCCCCCCAGAAAAAATGTATATTATACTTACAGTATATACACAGCCTTTACTGACGGTATATATGAGACACGCAGGGGAAAACACGTGAGGCTCACGGTGGGCCGATGCGGGCAGTAGTTGTTAGTACTCATGGTTAGCAGATGCCTCCCTGGGCTGGTGTGCAGTGATGAGGAAGGCAGCAAAAAATCTTCCGGGGCACTCTCTGTTGCAGGGAACACCAGCCAGATGTTGGTTGATGTGCCCTTGATGGTAATTGGTGTTTAAGGTGCTTTGGTGGCTGGGCCCCTGTGTTCGTGACGCCAGCACCGTAAAGTGCAAATGTTGAGTGTAGTAGTAGTAACGATGAGGAGCCGGTTGTTGTAAACCAATTGAACATTTTCTACAAATCAATAGTCTCTGGACAGTTAGTACAGTTCATCAATAGAAAACTGTTTGTATAGCACAAATAATAATATGTTTGCGTGTAATCCTATTATCAGGTAGTGACAGTTGTCAATGAAGGAGTTGTCCCTTTTAAAGTAGACACTTTACAGGCAAGGATCCTGGTGGTAATCCTAAGTTTACGCTATAGCACTCTGGTATGCTGATATATCTGGTTACTATGAGCTATCCTTTAAGGGCCATCTCCCTTGTGGCAGGCAAACACATCTGCTTCATTATTTGCAGGATACTCTTCAAAATAGGTTTAGGTTTAGGTTTTCCAGAAGTCTTGTGTAGTGGATAAGGACAATTCTGCGCACTAATTGTCTATTTGTGTTCTGGCACTCGGAAAGTTGCTCTCAGGCACTTGTGCTAATGAGGTCCATGAGCTAAGTTTAGCTGTTACCCTTGCTAGGATCTCTGCATCTTTGTACATAGACTCACTGTTTGATGCTTGCTTGCTGTGGTAGTCTTCTCCAGGCTTGATCAGGGCCCAGAGGAAAGGAAAACAGCTACATGTTGATTTAGGCCTGTTTCTCTCCTCCATGAACTTGCTTCTCCTCTCTCACTCTGACTCTAACATAAAAATCTCCTGTAAGCTAGACACACCCCACTATGTATATTATGTGGTGCAAGCACCACCTAGGGGCGAGTGGGTTTAATGACATTGCCAGCCAGAAAATAGGAAATACCATACATTGCAAATAAACACATATATATATTCAGATGTTTAAAGTGTCCCATTTACTCACATATGAAGGACGCTGCATACGCCACTGCTAAAAGATAAGTCGTCCTCGACGTTTGCAGTGACTGAAGCTGTGGATCTCTACGCCTTCTCCTGAAATACACCAAGTACACGCCACAAAAATACTAATATGGATATAAATATTGCAATGTACTATTATGACACTTCTATAACCTCCTATAATAAAGGGTTATGCGCAACAACACATTCTAGGCAATTTATCACATATACATTTTGCATATTTCACAATAAAGTATTGCATATTATTGCACAAGATAGCGAAAAGGAATAATGGGCATTGTTCTTGTTCTTTACTTGATGGGGACAAAATGGGTGGTGATCTCACATTTGGGGCAATGCAGTCTATGACATAGTCCTGAAACAAAGTCCATTCCTGATTTGGGGCATAAATAGTTTGTAATCCAAAGGGTTAATTAAAGTGCAAAGTTTCTGATTTAAGAGTCTGTGTGTTGCCTCCACTGACAGTATATGCTGTATATAGCTGTCACGGCTGGCGGTGGGGGAAACCCCCAGCCGTGCGGTACCCGGAGATGTTTGGTCGCTGCAAGACCACAGGATCAGGGAGCAGGTCACCTCCTAAAGTCTCCCTGATCTGACCCTAACTCCTAACCTGCATGGGCCGACCTTTAGGGTAGGAGGACCCATGCGCAGGAACCTCGGGTCCCTACTATCCCTCCGCAGGTCCCTAGGCTAGGAGCTGGATAGACTACCTGTTCCTCCAGAACACGGAGGAACAGGAGCCTAGAAAGGCCAAGCTGGTAATAAGGGGAATCCAATACCACTTATGGCAGTGGCAGGTATGTGGAACTACAACCTCACCTACCTGCCACAAACACACCGCCCGGAACCCATGCAAAAGTGCTGTCTGTCTACAACAACAGAAAAGACAACAGCACACACCATACATCACACAGGGAACCAGGGAACCATAAGGTGCAACAAGCCAGCAACCACATACACATAAACATAACATCAGACAAGGTAACAAAGGTTTATGACCAGAAGGATGGTCCCCACCAGGCAGATGGAGGAGACAGGAGGCTGCTCCAGCCAGCATGGCTGAGAGCAACCTACTGAACCCAGCCAGGGACTAAGGCTTTATAGGCCAAGAGGCCACACCCAACGGTCAGAACACACCCAGTGACTCACACACACTGGGAAGGGAGTTAACCCTTCCTCCACCACAGAAGAGAAGGGAAAACACCAACTTAAAAGGAAATAGCACACACACTCACTCACCTGTTACCGCTGGCAACGGCATGCGTGGCAGCCGTCCTGAAGAACAACCAGCAGGCCGAGACCCTGCCACCACATGCACACAACACCAGACGTTGCCGCGGACCACCGCAGGTGAAGGGAGGTGTCCAAGTGCATACAACCAACACAACCTTGTGCACAACAAACACACAAAGGGAGTGCACATAAAAAACGTTGCCAAGGGCAACCGCACGCATGCGTGTTATCCGCGGCAACCGCACCTGAGGCAAACCACTAAGTGCCCCCAGCTGCGGTTGTCACAACACCAAAACCGCGGGTAACTGCATGCGGCTCCCAAGGAGTCACGACTAAGACCCAGGGTCGTGACAACAGCCTCCACTGCCAGTATACATAAAGCTCTGACATGCAATATATACTATTTCACACACATCTTTCTGGGTACATTTCTTGAACGTTGCAAGACAAAGTCTCAAACAACCTGTGAAGGGGGTAAAAGGGTATAAAATGGCACAAAAATAAAGTGCAACTTGGAAATTGCAGAATGATGGAGTCCTGAATAGAGTCTTTAGAAGGGCAAAGGGCTCCACAGTGGCTTGGAGAAACTGCCACCACAACTGCAAACATTAGAGTCCGTTTAACAACAATGTCTCTTGCTCCATTTTAGTATTAGCCAACCGGCCTATTTAATCATAGGGGTCTGGTCTAGATGGAACATCTGTAGGTTATGGGCTCCCATAATTCCAAGAGTCAGGGAATGATGTTTCCCCAACACCTTTAGTCAGGCGTTTGGTGAGTAAAATGGCGAGGTGTAAATGCTTCCTCACCTCGTCAAAGATGGAAGGATTTTCTTCCAATTTTTGCATCCTGGGCTCCGGCCCAACGGGTTTCTTTAGATCAGTTGGTAAACCTCTCAACAAGAGCTGGTAGAACTGCAGCTGTCGGTTTTGGGTCTGTATTAGGGGTATCTCCTGTAGGCATGGGCTTATTTGATCTATCCGTTGGCGAAGGAACACAGGTCTCCTGATGTTGTTGTACAGTCAATTGCTGTAGAAGCTGTACACATTCCCGGATGGGGTTCCTTATAGCTATTTCTTCTGGCGTAGCCTTAGGTCACTGCTGTTTACGCTTAGGGTGGACTTCTGGATCGCTGGTAGTTATAGCAGGTTGACAGAGAATATTAGTCTCTGTGACTCCAGTGGCATACTGGTTTTGGCTGGGTAGAAGGCACAGTACATATTTTGCATCCGGCCACTTGGGGGCAGTAGGGAGTACTGGCTCCTTGTCTTCTTCAGACTCAGTGTCCACTGCGGGCTCCCAACTTGGTTCAGCCTCTGGCTTGGGCCACGTGACACAGGTAGCGTAGGGCCCACGAGTGCCCTCTGCTGGGGTGAACTCGATGATTCCATCCACATAGAGGATGTGGAGGTGGCTGGGTAAGTCCTTGCGCTTTACTGGGCGACGATTCATATAATAGTCCCAATTAGATACCAAATCCCTTAGGAAACCAAAACCACAGATTTTGCAGAATGAGAGAACTAGGCTCAGCCTTCTCACGGGGACTGGCAAATTGTCTACAGGTTCCTCTAACAATTTGCGAGTGATGTTCTCGTTATATTTCTTACACATGTGAGTGCACGGTAGATGGGCCATCTTAATTTCAGCCGATAATTTTGTTCAGCATGAGCAGCAACTGGTCACATAAGATCACGTGCAGCTTGGTCCGGACTGGACCTTTCGGCTATGTTGGGTGCGATACACCATTCAGGGCAGTCTGGGTGGTGGGTGCACATCACGCTCTGTCCAATGTCGATCCCAAAGGTCCCGGATGCGGACCTCCAACTCCGGAGTGATAGGCATAAGGATCATCGTCTGCATAGTGGAGTGACGTCTTTCTTGTGTCCTTAGCATCATCTGACATGCCCAGCGTGCGCACACACATCACGCTCCTCTGGTGCGCGACCCTCCCACTGGGTTCTCTTTGCATAGGGGAGGCGATGGCATCTTTGACACAATACAACAAAGGTGGGAGGCACATTTTGAATTACTTTGCATAAGGGGTGGCAGAGTAGATTTTCATACATTGCAAATAAACACATGTATATATTCAGATGTTTAAAGTGTCCCATTTACACACATATGTGGGACGCTGCATATACACAGCCTCCACTGACAATATATACACACAGTCTCCACTGACAGTATATATACAACCTCCACTGACAGTATATGCTGTATACAGCCTCCACTGCCAGTATACATAAAGCTCTGTCATGCAATATATACTATTTCACACACATACAGGTCCCATAAGCATACTGTCCTATACATGAATGGTGGTGACCTCACATGAGGCTGCCCTGCTGTGGTAACACACCTCTCTGCTGTTCCATGGTTCCACATTGGTAGTGGCTGCTGTTGGGCTGGATGGTGACCTGGATAGCTGGAGTAGGACTGGCAGCCACAGCTACAGAGTCTGCTTGTTCTGTGTGGGGGGATTCTGCTGCAGGACCTGGGGTCTGATCCTGTGCTGCTAGCAGGGGGGTAGCTAAAAGCTCATGGGCCCTGGTGCAAGAGTTCAGCTTGGGCCCCCGTCCCTCAGTGCTTGTTGGCAAGGGGCAGGGGAGCACATAGCCTTCCTGCTGCCTGAGGCAAACATTGAAAGGGCACCCCCTCATGCCAAATTCTTAACCTAACCCCTTCCCTCCAGCCAGAGGTGTAAATTGACCAGTATGTGCCAGGGTCTTATGTGGCACAAGGGTCTTTGGGCCCCCTTAGGCTCCTGGGCCCAGTAGCGACTGCTACCTCTGCACCCCCTATCGCTACGCCCCTGGCTGCCAGGCCTTAGTGAGGGTTGGGGCTAAGAATAAGCTCTGCTTCATACGCAGATGAGACACCAGTGTTGGGCTGCTGACCATTGTCACTGCACTTCAGCTGGGAGCAGGCTCGGACCGGCCCACAGGGGTACAGGTGAATCCCCTGGTGGACCCCTGAGCAAGGTGGGCCCCTAGTCTCCCACCCCCTGCACAAGTGGCACATAACACAGTAGACTTACTGCACTACATACATATATTCAAAGTTCAGGACCTCAACCAGCCTATGTTCATATAAAAAACTTGATAGATTATTAAAGAAACTCCCCAGTTTATTATTATAGATACTATCAGAGCTGAGATGAGTTCTAGGTATAGAAGAAAGCTAGCCATTATCCTCTTCTCCCCAGGACCTACCTTCCTGCAGGGACCCCCATATTCAATCATCTGGTAGCATCTTTCTGCTGTGTGAGCAGGTCTTATTTGAATGTATCGATACGGTGGGCCCCCAAAATACGCTCGGCTGATGTCACATACAGCCGCACTGCACAGGCCAAATATAAAGAAAGATACTGGCCTGAGGTTCGGGCAATATGTTTGTAGTCCGGGGCCCAGGCCCTGAATCTACATTCCTAGAAATGCCCCATGACAGGCCTAACTCATTTTGCAGTTCCCAGGCTGAGGGGTGCAGAAACTTTAGATATGTATGGCCAATTCGACTCAAAGTGTGGTAGGTGACAGACGCAATAATCCTTTCCACAGCAGCAAAGCCTTTCCGCCATCCATAAACAAGCAAATACCTTGGTGTCTGAATCCTGCATGGCCTGGATGGTTCTAGAAGTCTGTTCTCTCTCTCTCTCTCAGGGGTCTTCTGGTAGTAGTGTTGCATCCTTGGCAGCTGAAGTCTCAGAGACATAGGTTCTCTGGACTTGGGCCTAGCACTCAGGAGCTTGCACATGTAGGTCCTCTCCCTTGGTAGACTCACACTCTCTGCTAATGACTATCCAGGGGACGTTTCAGGTCCATCACCTTGATAATCTAAACAGTATAACCATTTGGTTGCCTTATAGATTGCCACTGAGTACCTCGACATAATAAATCACAACATTTAACTCAATAACATTGCATTAAAGCTTTAGCAATAATGAATGCTTTGCAGTAGTCCTTCTGGACTGCAAATGCGCCCCATTTAATTGGCTGCCCCAACAATTTGTGTAGGTAAAAAGGGACCTGGTTTTCTAGTCACATTCTGTTTCTCTCTTTTTATTAACTTCTTTGGGTCCCATTCACATGAGCTAGTTTTCCATCCGGAGGTGATGAGTGTAGTGAACGCGTAGCTTTGTGCATCTTCGTGCTTTTCATGCATCATCTTTGCATTCAGAAAATATTCTATATTGTCCATTTTTCAGATAGCCTTGGACCAATAGAAGTGAATGGGCCTTGCATGAAAAACGGACATGTGATGGATAAAACACACACACTGAACACAATTACAGAAAAGACTGATTAAATTTGCGTGCAAGACCATCAGTTTTTCCCTGAAAAGATCCTGACACAATCTATATCACTCTTGTGAAAAAGGCCTTACTAAACAATGTCAGCCCAGGTAATGGTTAATGTGTTAGTGTGTAGCAAGGTAAATGTCAGTGTATTCAGTAGTGTAAGGTTGGTCTATAACAGAACATGTCTGATGGTAATGATATTGAGATGTACACATCTACGCATTCACTGCACATACTACTTACAGTACACGTCCACACAATCATTACATACTGGCAATCACACATGCGCACTCACAACATACATACACGTATGCCCTCAGAATCTTCACATACATACATTTGTGCTGCCATATACACTCACATACAAATTATGAAAAGGTTCTAGTTTTTTTGTGCTGTCCCCTAAATTTTGCTGTCCTAAGCATCTACTCTTGGGTGCCTAATGGCAAATACACCCTGCATCTATGAGACACAGTCAGCTCTTCTAACCCACCAGAATGACAACTGATCCCATAAATGTTGAGTGACCAGTACTGGTAAGTATGTCCGTACAAAGAGTTTAGTGGGGAAGAGGGATTCTCAGATCATACCATATTCAAAAGGTGATTTCTGGGGTAAATAGATCTAGATTTCTTCAGTTCTTGCAAGGCCAAGTCACCAGAAGGTCCTACACATTATCTGCTCTACAATTGCACCCTTGTTAAGCTTAAAATGTTGTTTCTGTTGTGAAGAACCTATAAAGCAAAGTCCTTTTTGGTACTTAATCTGCAGCAAAATATGTCAAAGAGACAGCTCTAGGATTGTTATGGAAGCCACGGACAACGTAGATACAAATATCCTATGGTCAAAAGAGCGCTGATGTAGCCACTGACAGTAAGGACGGCGTGGAGCTGCTTTTAAAGGCATCACCAAGTCAATGAGCATCTCATGTCCATCTTGGCCTATGGTCCGTGTGACTGCTGTAAAGCATATCTCTAAATGCTGTTATCAGCAGCTCAGGCAAGATGGCTGCTCCCATATTCATGGACAGAAAATTGCAATCAGAAAATAAATATAGATTCCAAGAAACAAATGTGATTCCAAGAAAGGGGCTGTTCTTAAATAGTAAAAGTATAGTTTACACATTCCCTTTAAAAAGAATCTATAAGCTGCCTTTTATGCATATACAAAATACCTCATACAGCCCCCCTGCCGGTCTGGCCAGTTCTAATGCTAAGTGACCGTGGGCCAAAAGTAGTCAAGGCAGAGAAGCAGGTCAGTTTCTGTCTGTGACTAAAGTCCATGTATACATTCGGAGAATTGGCACAAGCTAGGAGTGAATCGGCCCTGTGTTAGGCCCTGACAGAGAATTAGATCTGTGTTACATTGGAAGTGTGTAAAAATTAGCTCAGAGTAACTGGAAGTGAAGCATGAAGAAAGAAATAAAACCATATGTGCGGAGCAGACTGCCTGCCATTGCTTCTCATTCCACAGGCACTGAAGAGGTTAACCACTCCAGTGTCACATGTCAATCACGGTGAAGTATGTCCCATAGCTGCCAAGTCATGGCTGCTCTGAGTGCCTTCCAGCTTCTACACTTCACGATAAATCTCTCCTCTCTTTTGGACGGCTTTCCTGCTGATTGCTTTTCCTTTTTGTATTCTGGTCACCATGTGAAATCATCCAGTTCTTTTTGATTTGTGAGCAATACTTGTGTTTGTGCTTAGGATTTTTAAATGGCTTCCTATGTGATCCGATAATACCTCGAAAATGTGCTAATGTAAAAAGTTTTCAACCACTTGACTGGTTACGATATGGAGGGCTGGGGTTCTTTATAAATTCCAACCACTAACTGAGTCAGGTCCAAAAAGAAAAAAACGAGAATAAATACAATCTGAGCTATTGTCCTTAAGGCTGTGTCCCACTGAGCACATTGTGCACATTGCAGAACACAAATCATGTTGTAGGTTACGCACATTCCAAGGGATTTTTATTTCCTCTTAAAGGGGGATTCCCTTTAAATGTATATTCCAACATACTGTATCAATGAGACGTACCAAAAGCCTGAGTTTCGATCCAGCCCCAATTCCAAAAGTAAAGGGTGTGTTAAAGGTGTGGGGGCATACTCTAGCATTGATCCAGAGGAAGCACGGTGGCTCAGTGGTTGGCACTAGTGCCTTGCAGTACTGGGGTCCTGGGTTTGAATCTCACCAAGAATAACATCTGCACGGAGTTTGACTGTTTGCCTGGGTTTCCTCCAGGTACTCTCTGTATAAAATAACAGCTGCCCTTATTTACATTGCCCCCGGGCACCAATATGGTGCCAGCTGTAGTACTTTGATGCTGTTTCCAGTTCTTCTCTTTGTGTCGCCAAAGCCTGACTTATTGATACTGAACCTGGCTTCACTTGCCTTGACTATTCTAAAGATACCTATACACATTAGTCTAAAGTTGATTAAGGCTACTTTCACACTAGCGTTTTTGTTGGATCCGATTCAGCAACTACCCTTCCGTTACAGATAATACAACCATCTGCATCCATTATGAACGGATCCGGTTGTATTATCTTTAACATAGCCAAGACTGATCCGTCATGAACTCCATTAAAAGTCAATGGGGGACAGATCCATTTTCTATTGTGCCAGATTGTGTCAGAGAAAACGTATCCGTCCCCATTGATTCGCATTGTGGGTCAGATCTTGCTCCGCATCCCAGGATGGAAAGCAAACTGCAGCATGATGGAGCGAAATGCATTTTGGAGCATTCCATTCTGTTTAGTTACGTTTTGTCCACATTGACAATGAATGGGGACAAAACAGAAGCGTTTTTTTTTTTCTGGTATTGAGACCCTATGACTAATCTCAGTACCAGAAAATATTAACGCTAGTGTAAAAGTAGCCTGAAACAGTCAATTCCACTCAAAATGATTGTCCATTGGGTCAAGTTTAACAATAAAAAATCACTTTACGCAACTGATCACTATCGTCATTTAACGAAAGATCATTTGTGGATGAAAAGAAATATTGATCGCCCATTGCTCGGTTTTGATGAACGTGTATGACCAGTTTGAATGACTAAAATGGCCAATATGGAGTAAAATGTGTATGTCTGTGAAACGGACGTTCACCACATGAGCATTAGTTCAACTGATGTTCATCCATCAACCTACTTCTATCTGATGTGTAAGGTCAGCTTTACATTTCATCCTGCTTCATATGACCTTATTGCTGATCTTATGCCTGAATTTCTTTTGTACTTTAGTATTCCTTTAAGTTTTTGTGCCTTGTGCTGGTGCCAGCCTTGCTTATTACTGATCGTAATCTTGGCCTCCAGTTACCACCTGATGACCCAGTATATACTACCACATATACCATCCCTGGTTTCAGAATTTGAGTAATATATAGGTGAACTACTACATACCCAAGTCCTAAAACCATGTTAAAAGAGAAGTCCTATAGGTGTAAAAGTGGGATCTAATGGCTTTTTTTCCCTAAACACATTTGCCATGTTGCGGCTGGATCTCCACTGGTCCCCATTATAATTAAAGGGGCCAGTGGGCATTCTGGCAGCATCTGGCAACGCCAGCTCCGGTAGGCTGTTAACTGTTGGAATAGCCTACCAGATCTCTGAAATGCTAGTGTGAAACTAGCCTAAGGGCTTTTTCACATGAGCGAATCCATTGCAGGAATCACACTCCGTGTGTGAGCGCGATCCTCCGTTCTGGACACAGCATTAGGGCTCATGCACACAACCGTTGTAGTTTTGCAGTCTGTTTTTAACGGATCCGTTGAGTTGTTCCGTATCTGAGTTATTTTTTCTGTTTTGTGGCCTCATCCGTTCCGTTATGCCACAAAACATATCCGTATGGTTTCTGTATGCGATCCGTTTTTTGCGGATCGCAAACGGAAACAGGAAGTTTGTTATCATTACTGTAATGTGCTGTAATGCGCCAAAGTTTTGTAGAGGCTAAGGCACTTGGTGCCACTGACCATGCAACATGGTGTAAACCATGCCAGCTTTCTTGCTGGTGTAGTTTAAGACAATTTTCCATGCCATAAACCGTCCGGTCTTTCCTGCCCACGCCATGCCCCACTTTTCTGCCACATCGGAAATGTGGCGTTAGCGGGGAGAAGTTAGTTTAGTACTTGTGAAGCTAGTACATTTATAAATTAGTACTAGGTGATAGGAAAATATGTCACCAAACCAAACAATCCCACCCATCTACAGGTGGCTGCTTTAACCAATGACTAGTAGGATCGTCTATTCAGATATACCACAAATTCGATAACAGCTCATAAGGCAAATGTACGTGTGAAGTACAGAAAAGATGAAAAGGAGCAAGACTGCAAGATCAGACTAAACAGGTTTGTTTTGAGTCTAAACCATGAAGACAAATAGGGGGGTCATTTGCTATGCTGAAATACGCCTAAATTAGGCGTATTAAGGGGCAGATGTCAGCACAACAGTTAGTAGCGTCTGTATCTTTGACTTCACCCCGCTCACGCCAGGTCTAAAATTGTGGGCATGGAGCCAGCGGGAAAGGGGAGGGCCGGCAGGCCCATTTCATTTACCATTTTCTAGGAGGATGTCTTACATTTAGAACTGACCTGCACCTCTTCATAACTTTGGCGGATCCACTGGCAGCTTAGGGCTTTATTAAGACTGGTGTCTAAAATGCTGGTCTTAATAAATGTGCCCCATAGGGGGTCATTTATCAAACTTTTGTAAAGTAGAACTTGCTCAGTTGCCCATAGCAACCAATCAGATTCCACCTTTCATTATGGGCAGCTCCTTTGGAAAATTAAAGGAGGAATCTGATTGGTTGCTATTGGCAACTAGGCCAGTTCTACTTTACACCAGTTTGATAGTAGACCACTATAATTCTGCAGAACAGCGGTATACGCAATATGATAGGGGCGTTTTTATTTTAGATACTTTGGAGTAACAAAAAAACTATTGTGGCATACTAGTTAGATCTATGAAACAAGAAAAGCATAATACTTCCCTAAGTCTGTCTGGCACCGACAGTGATGCCATCTGCATATACACCTATTTAAAGACTTTAATAATTCAATTAACTTTAATTGTTAACATTAGTTACTGGAGGAATTCTCAGGGTGAAAGGAGGCATTTGAAGGTGAACTTGAGATCCAGAAAGACCAACATGTGTTAGTGTTTATATACAGAGCATGTAACACTATAGCATCCTCTTTCCTCAGCACCATAGTGTTTCATAATCTAGTCATGCAGGACGTGGCCGTTCACCACGGACGTTACTCAATCATTGCCTATCCCTGCATGACAGGCTTATGTCGTGTTCAAACATTTTAGTATTACAAACAGTTTATTATTTAGCTGTAATTTTATTGAAGTGTTTTTTCCAATTACAATAAAGAATCAAGAACATGACCAGATAGTCCAGACATCAATTATAACAAATACAAATTAGAGATCTCCTTCGCAATCAAGAGATCGTCCAATAGTATATCGAACCGCCTGGTCCTTATGAACAGAACAAACCTCAATAAAAAGAACCATACTAAAACCCGGACAGACACAGAAGGGAAACCGAGAAAGAAAACAGCGGAGAGAGAAGTGCATCAATGCTTTTCTAGACATAAACCCTAAATTAGGTTGGGTGTGAGAACAAATAAGCATTCCATGGTGTCCATTCAGCCTGAATTGTATCCACTCTATCAAGAAATGCTTTAGTTTAAATGTTACAGGTCTTACTTCTAGGCCCCAATCACATGACTATGATGAAATTCATGGCAAGATGGTCAGTGGTTCATCTGTGAAGATCAATGGCTGAATATAATAGGGCTGTTTGGGTCAGCAGTCCTGGGCCCAGAATCGCTGGGGTACCCAAACACCCACATACTGCGGCAGGGTACATGATCACCGCCATAGGCTCATATAAAAGGGGCATTTTTAAGAGATTGCAGGCCACAACAGTAATAATTTGCATACTGTGCCCCGGACCTAACCAGCCAAACCCCATACCAGCAACAGCCCCAGTTTGGCCATCATATTATATGGCAGCTCCTAGTTTTCAGGCTCCTGTCACTTATGGCAATAATCCTGCAGCCATGTTTGATCCATCCACCATGTTCGGCCCATCTGGTATTAACCGTAATACATGTTTAAAGCAAAATGCCATCCGGTTCATCCTACATGTGTATCATCAGTTTTGCACTGGGCATGCGCGGCTCGGTGTCCAATCACAGCGCCCCACACACACACACCGCTCCATAACTGTTTAAGCCCTTCCGCTGTCTTAAAGGGGCTAACCATCAGGCCGCTGCTCTGCCCTGCCAGTGGCCTGATGGTTGAAGGGCTAATGCCCTGAGGGGTTATTTGCGGCTGATGGCAACGTTCATAGAGGCCGGGTATGGGATATGTCCGGCACACGCAGGCTATGTTTGCATTCAAGCCTTAACTATATTCATTGGTGGTGCAGTGGCCACAGTCCCTCCCTTCTACTCCCCTTCTTCTCAGTTTAAATTGTGGCCCCCCCACAGTATTAAATCATTGGTGGCAGTGGCCCCAGGTCCCCCCTCCTCACCCATTGGTGACAGTGGCAGTTGTGATCAAAGCACTACTGGGGCTCCAATCGGTTATCATGGCAGCTAGGACGCTGCCGAAGCCCTGACTGCTATGGTAAGCTCCCTGCTGCCGTGTGCACTATGCAGGGAGAGTGTGAAGTCCTATACACCTAATAGCTCTCTATAATGGTCCATTCACACATCTGTATGTGTTTGGCAGATCCGCAAAACATGGACACCGGCAATGTGCGTTCCACATTTTGTGCTGATTGCGTTGTTCAGTTTTTATTGCACGGGTGCAATGCGTTTTGCACACGCGTGATAAAATACTGAATGTGGTACCCAGACCCAAACCTGGACTTCTTAACTGAAGTTCGGGTTTAGGTTAGGTGTTCTGTAGATTTTATTATTTTCCCTTATAACATGGTTATAAGGAAAAATAATAGCATTCTTAATACAGAATGTTTACTAAAATGTTGCTTGAGGGGTTAAAAAAAATTAAAAAAAATAAACTCACCTCATCCTCATGTTTGTACAGCCGGCATCGTCTTTTTTCTTTATCTTTCAGGACCTGCAAAAGGACCTTTGATGATGTATTTTCTCTTATTTTCTTATGTAGACGGTTAAAATCGGAAAATACAGGGGGAGAAAAGATAAAATACATATAAAATCTCTATATAATGTTGGTTCTTTGTTATGACTAAAAGGTCTAGATCTACGACAGCTTACTTGGCTTAATTTTAGACCATTTTCTATGCCTAAAACAGACGTAAAAGATGATAAATAAGATGTGACTGCCGGCCCATCCCCTTCCACATCAAACCCCCTTTTTTAAACCTGGCGTGAGCGTGGAAAAATCACAGATTTGAGTCGGCCAGAAATAAGTAAAACGTGGATTTCTGTTAGTAAACGACTCTATTAGTACTTAGTTGAAGCACCTTTGGCAGCAATTACAGCCTCCAGTCTTTTTGGGTACAACACCACAAGGTTTGGACACCTAGTTTTGGGGATTTTCTTCTATTCTTTTCTGCAAATCGGTTTCACACTTTGTCAGGTTGGTTGTGGACCACCAGTTTTAGGTCTCCAAAAATGTTCCATTTTTTTCAAGTCAGGTCTCTGGCTGGGCCACTCAAGGACATTCACAGAGTTGTCCCTAAGACATTATTGTGTGCTTATGGTCACAGTTTTTTATGGTGAAACTCAATGTTCATGAAGCCCAATTATTTCTCCAAAACAACTATAGCTCATTGAAGTTGATAGGAAAAAGGTAAAAATGTCATGAAATTGTAACATAATTCCGCAAATGTTAGACAATGGGACCAAAATTCATCAAAAATGTCCTGAAGCCCACCTCGGATATTCGCTCAACCCTAATGTGTCGGTTTCCACTAGGGAGTGTACTCTTCTTTATCTGCTGTTTTTGACAGACTATGAGGCAGAGGCAGTGAAGAAGCCTCGGATGCAGCTGTGAACCCAGACTGGCACTGGTAAGACTCATTCTGGTTCTGGGGTGGTGACTATTATATTATTAGCATGCATTTATTTGTAAATATTGATTACATTTATACTCTATGTGATAAATCCAAAATGGCCACATATCAGAAAAACATGCCATATAAGCAATAAGTGACTTACCTTACACCAGTGTACGCAGTGATGATGGATAATATATATATATATATATATATACACACACATACATACTGATAGTAGGCCTTACTATTAATGTAGCAGGTGGTCATGGGGATCAGAGTGAAATAAAGGGGGATTAGAGAGACTGGACCACCTATTTCTCACACACTTATTCTTCATGGCCTGTCCTCCAGGTTACTACAACACACAAAGCCCTCACTCTTTTAGGCCAGAAACATGCCTGCTGTCACAGGGAATCTTATTAGAGGGGTTTTCCAGGGTGCTTTATCAACAAAGGCTCTGACACACTCATAGCTTTAAATTGCTTCAAAAACATCATTATTAAAATAGGCCTATTAGTATTAAACCTGGGAACATAGGGGTCAGCAGGGAGATTTCTGTCGGGGTATTTCAGGGGAACAGACCAGTTATTGTAAGGGGTGGGGGCACATATGTTTATCCATCTGTCACACGAGAAAGCAGCTATAGGTAGCTGTACGAAACTAAACTCATGTTCATAGGGCTTTCATGCAACCACCACTGAAAACATGTACATACAGTGATCTACAAACTAGGAGCATAGGAACCAAGAAGAACATGTCCAGGGTGTGTGACCCTGTATAGACATTTACCTGTAAGAGAGCTTTACCTCTGTTCACTACACGGATATTGTCCTCATTCTTTCTAAATGAATCTCATGTGGCCATAATATGACTACATTTATAGCTGACCATGCACATTAGTCTTTTGTCGGCTGAGCCCACCTAGAATGGCGGGTTTGGCTGACACACTAACGCCCCCTTGACATATAAAGCAAGAAAAACTTAGAACAGTGTATAAAACAGTCGGTAAATGTGATGCAAATCATACACACCTTTTTTTTGCGCAAAAAGCAACAAAAAACGGGCACATTTGCAATAGTAAACCTGTCCCAACGTGTTTGTGCACATTAAGTTGCATACAGTTCCAGAGCACAGGTTTCCGGCCCAGTGCCGCCAATTACATATTTCGCTGCATCAGCTGTGTTATCAGCGGATAAGGATACCAGCAAATATGGCCACTCCGGGCTTTGGCTCAAGAATGTCAGTTTGTCACAACACAAATATTTCTATAACAGTTTTCTCTGTAAGTTCCTCTCCTGGTTTTCGTTTACAAAGGCTACATGCACACGACTGTGCCATTTTTTTGCTGTCCGTAAAACAGCGGATCCACAAAAAACTGAAGCTGCCCGTGTGCCTTCCGCAATTTGCGGAACGGAACGGGCTGCCCATTGTAGAAATACCTATTCTTGTCCGCAAAACGGACAAGAATAGGAATAGGACCACGGAACGGTGCAACGGATGCAGACAGCACACTGTGCTGAATCTTTTGAGGCTGCATCTGTCCGCATCTTTTGAGGCCCCATTGAAATAAATGGGTCCGCATCCGAGCCGCAAAAACGGCGGCTCGGATGCAGACCCGAAAAACGGTTGTGTGCATGAGGCCAAATACTGATATACTGTAGAATACTGACCCAATACTTATCTTACCTATGAAAGTGGCCTGAGTGGTCTCCATCACAGAATGTTTGGAAACAAGCCAAGTTTTTCATGTTGTCTTTCTGGTGTTTTATGTGCCCATTTTTCCCCAAAACACTGCAGCCTGATGTCAGTGTATAGTTAAATCTAAAATGCAAACAATGGTGTTTAATGGCATTTTGTGTTTTTTTTGGTGTTTCTTGGGTCAGGGGTAGAGTTGAGCGAACACCTGGATGTTCGGGTTCGAGAAGTTCGGCCGAACATCCCGGAAATGTTCGGGTTCGGGATCCGAACCCGATCCGAACTTCGTCCCGAACCCGAACCCCATTGAAGTCAATGGGGACCCGAACTTTTCGGCACTAAAAAGGCTGTAAAACAGCCCAGGAAAGAGCTAGAGGGCTGCAAAAGGCAGCAACATGTAGGTAAATCCCCTGCAAACAAATGTGGATAGGGAAATGAATTAAAATAAAAATTAAATAAATAAAAATTAACCAAAATCAATTGGAGAGAGGTTCCATAGCAGAGAATCTGGCTTCCCGTCACCCACCACTGGAACAGTCCATTCTCAGATATTTAGGCCCCGGCACCCAGGCAGAGGAGAGAGGTCCCGTAACAGAGAATCTGTCTTCATGTCAGCAGAGAATTAGTCTGCATGTCATAGCAGAGAATGAGGCTTCACGTCAGCCACCACTGCAACAGTCCATTGGCATATATTTAGGCCCAGCACCCAGGCAGAGGAGGGAGGTCCCGTAACAGAGAATCTGTCTTCATGTCAGCAGAGAATTAGTCTGCATGTCATAGCAGAGAATGAGGCTTCACGTCAGCCACCACTGCAACAGTCCATTGGCATATATTTAGGCCCAGCACACACACAGGCAGAGGAGAGAGGTCCCGTAACAGAGAATCTGGCTTCATGTCAGCAGAGAATCAGTCTGCATGTCATAGCAGAGAATGAGGCTTCACGTCAGCCACCACTGCAACAGTCCATTGGCATATATTTAGGCCCAGCACACACACAGGCAGAGGAGAGAGGTCCCGTAACAGAGAATCTGGCTTCATGTCAGCAGAGAATCAGTCTGCATGTCATAGCAGAGAATGAGGCTTCACGTCAGCCACCACTGCAACAGTCCATTGGCATATATTTAGGCCCAGCACCCAGGCAGAGGAGGGAGGTCCCGTAACAGAGAATCTGTCTTCATGTCAGCAGAGAATTAGTCTGCATGTCATAGCAGAGAATGAGGCTTCACGTCAGCCACCACTGCAACAGTCCATTGGCATATATTTAGGCCCAGCACACACACAGGCAGAGGAGAGAGGTCCCGTAACAGAGAATCTGGCTTCATGTCAGCAGAGAATCAGTCTGCATGTCATAGCAGAGAATGAGGCTTCACGTCAGCCACCACTGCAACAGTCCATTGGCATATATTTAGGCCCAGCACACACACAGGCAGAGGAGAGAGGTCCCGTAACAGAGAATCTGGCTTCATGTCAGCAGAGAATCAGTCTGCATGTCATAGCAGAGAATGAGGCTTCACGTCAGCCACCACTGCAACAGTCCATTGGCATATATTTAGGCCCAGCACCCAGGCAGAGGAGGGAGGTCCCGTAACAGAGAATCTGTCTTCATGTCAGCAGAGAATTAGTCTGCATGTCATAGCAGAGAATGAGGCTTCACGTCAGCCACCACTGCAACAGTCCATTGGCATATATTTAGGCCCAGCACCCAGGCAGAGGAGGGAGGTCCCGTAACAGAGAATCTGTCTTCATGTCAGCAGAGAATTAGTCTGCATGTCATAGCAGAGAATGAGGCTTCACGTCAGCCACCACTGGAACAGTCCATTCTCAGATATTTAGGCCCCGGCACCCAGGCAGAGGAGAGAGGTCCCGTAACAGAGAATCTGTCTTCATGTCAGCAGAGAATTAGTCTGCATGTCATAGCAGAGAATGAGGCTTCACGTCAGCCACCACTGCAACAGTCCATTGGCATATATTTAGGCCCAGCACCCAGGCAGAGGAGAGAGGTCCCGTAACAGACAATCTGGCTTCATGTCAGCAGAGAATCAGTCTGCATGTCATAGCAGAGAATCAGGCTTCACGTCACCCACCACTGCAACAGTCCATTGTCATAAATTTAGGCCCAGCACTAGTGTTGAGCGGCATGTCCCATATTCGAATTCGCGAAATTTTGTGAATATTCGAAAGAATATTCGTAAAATATTCGCGATTATTCAAATTCGTTATTATTTCGCATATGCGATAATTCGAATTATCGCATAATACATATGCTATGCAAAATTCACATGTGCGCTAATGAAATCGCCTTACGAAGATTCGCAACTCAATTCAATCACTAATGTATGAATGCAATGCCCTTTGCCTCTGTTCTGGGACAAGTGTAGATATTCGCATGTGCGCTAATAAAATCGCCTTACGAAGATTCGCACCTCAATCACTTTCTAGGGAATGTGAGACTTTTGGGAATCAATCGAGATACAGTGGGGGGTGATGACAGTAGTTGACAGAGTACAGATCAATGTAATCTGTAAGGTGGAAAGTAAAATAAAAAATACGAATATTCGTAAATCGAATTTTACGAAGTTCTACGTATTCGCGAATATGGTGCTATACTATATGAATGCACAGGCCTTTGCCTCTCTGTTCTGGGGACAAGTGTAGATATTTGCATTTGCGTTAATAAAATCGCCTTACGAAGATTCGCAGCTCAATTCAATCACTAATGTATGAATGCAAAGCCCTTTGCCTCTGTTCTGGGACAAGTGTAGATATTCGCATGTGCGCTAATAAAATCGCCTTACGAAGATTCGCAACTCAATTCACTAATGTATGAATGCAAAGCCCTTTGCCTCTGTTCTGGGACGTGCCGATATTCGCATGTGCGCTAATAAAATCGCCTTACGAAGATTCGCGCCTCAATCACTTTCTAGGCAATGTGAGTAAGATCTGAGCTGTTGGACCTTTGGGAAACAATCAATTATATGTGTACTGTAATTTTGTGGGGGGGGGGGGGGAAACAAAAAACGAATATTCGTTTTTACGAATATATAGCACTATATTCGAAATATTCGCGAAATCGCGAAGTTGCGATATTCGCGAAAAAAATTTGCTTTTCGAATATTCGCGCTCAACACTACCCAGCACCCAGGCAGAGGAGAGAGGTCCCGTAACAGAGAATCTGGCTTCATGTCAGCAGAGAATCAGTCTTCATATCATAGCAGAGAATCAGGCTTCACGTCACCCACCACTGTAAGAGTCAATTTTCATAAATTTAGGCCCAGAACCCAGGCAGAGGAGAAAGGTCCCGTAACAGACAATCTGGCTTCATGTCAGCAGAGAATCAGTCTTCATATCATAGCAGAGAATCAGGCTTCACGTCACCCACCACTGCAACAGTCAATTGTCATAAATTTAGGCCCAGCACCCAGGCAGAGGAGAGAGCTCCCGTAACAGAGGATCTGGCTTCATGTCAGCAGAGAATCAGTCTGCATGTCATAGCAGAGAATGAGGCTTCACGTCACCCACCACTGCAACAGTCCATTGGCATATATTTAGGCCTAGCACACAGGCAGAGCAGAGAGGTCCCGTAACAGACAATCTGGCTTCATGTCAGCAGAGAATCAGTCTGCATGTCATAGCAGAGAATGAGGCTTCACGTCACCCACCACTGCAACAGTCCATTGGCATATATTTAGGCCTAGCACACAGGCAGAGCAGAGAGGTCCCGTAACAGACAATCTGGCTTCATGTCAGCAGAGAATCAGTCTGCATGTCATAGCAGAGAATGAGGCTTCACGTCACCCACCACTGCAACAGTCCATTGGCATATATTTAGGCCTAGCACACAGGCAGAGCAGAGAGGTCCCGTAACAGACAATCTGGCTTCATGACAGCAGAGAATTAGTCTGCATGTCATAGCAGAGAATGAGGCTTCACGTCAGCCACCACTGCAACAGTCCATTGGCATATATTTAGGCCCAGCACCCAGGCAGAGGAGAGAGGTCCCGTAACAGACAATCTGGCTTCATGTCAGCAGAGAATTAGTCTGCATGTCATAGCAGAGAATCAGGCTTCACGTCAGCCACCACTGCAACAGTCCATTGTCATAAATTTAGGCCCAGCACCCAGGCAGAGGAGAGAGGTCCCGTAACAGACAATCTGGCTTCATGTCAGCAGAGAATTAGTCTGCATGTCATAGCAGAGAATGAGGCTTCACGTCAGCCACCACTGCAACAGTCCATTGGCATATATTTAGGCCTAGCACACAGGCAGAGCAGAGAGGTCCCGTAACAGACAATCTGGCTTCATGACAGCAGAGAATCAGTCTGCATGTCATAGCAGAGAATCAGGCTTCACGTCAGCCACCACTGCAACAGTCCATTGTCATAAATTTAGGCCCAGCACCCAGGCAGAGGAGAGAGGTCCCGTAACAGAGAATCTGGCTTCATGTCAGCAGAGAATCAGTCTTCATATCATAGCAGAGAATCAGGCTTCACGTCACCCACCACTGTAAGAGTCAATTTTCATAAATTTAGGCCCAGAACCCAGGCAGAGGAGAAAGGTCCCGTAACAGACAATCTGGCTTCATGTCAGCAGAGAATCAGTCTTCATATCATAGCAGAGAATCAGGCTTCACGTCACCCACCACTGCAACAGTCAATTTTCATAAATTTAGGCCCAGAACCCAGGCAGAGGAGAAAGGTCCCGTAACAGACAATCTGGCTTCATGTCAGCAGAGAATCAGTCTTCATATCATAGCAGAGAATCAGGCTTCACGTCACCCACCACTGCAACAGTCAATTTTCATAAATTTAGGCCCAGAACCCAGGCAGAGGAGAAAGGTCCCGTAACAGACAATCTGGCTTCATGTCAGCAGAGAATCAGTCTTCATATCATAGCAGAGAATCAGGCTTCACGTCACCCACCACTGCAACAGTCAATTGTCATAAATTTAGGCCCAGCACCCAGGCAGAGGAGAGAGCTCCCGTAACAGAGGATCTGGCTTCATGTCAGCAGAGAATCAGTCTGCATGTCATAGCAGAGAATGAGGCTTCACGTCACCCACCACTGCAACAGTCCATTGGCATATATTTAGGCCTAGCACACAGGCAGAGGAGAGGTTCATTCAACTTTGGGTAGCCTCGCAATATAATGGTAAAATGAAAATAAAAATAGGATTGAATGAGGAAGTGCCCTGGAGTCCAATAATATATGGTTATGGGGAGGTAGTTAATGTCTAATCTGGACAAGGGACGGACAGGTCCTGTGGGATCCATGCCTGGTTCATTTTTATGAACGTCAGCTTGTCCACATTGGCTGTAGACAGGCGGCTGCGTTTGTCTGTAATGACGCCCCCTGCCGTGCTGAATACACGTTCAGACAAAACGCTGGCTGCCGGGCAGGCCAGCACCTCCAAGGCATAAAAGGCTAGCTCTGGCCACGTGGACAATTTAGAGACCCAGAAGTTGAATGGGGCCGAACCATCAGTCAGTACGTGGAGGGGTGTGCACACGTACTGTTCCACCATGTTAGTGAAATGTTGCCTCCTGCTAACACGTTGCGTATCAGGTGGTGGTGCAGTTAGCTGTGGCGTGTTGACAAAAGTTTTCCACATCTCTGCCATGCTAACCCTGCCCTCAGAGGAGCTGGCCGTGACACAGCTGCCTTGGCGACCTCTTGCTCCTCCTCTGCCTTGGCCTTGGGCTTCCACTTGTTCCCCTGTGACATTTGGGAATGCTCTCAGTAGCGTGTCTACCAACGTGCGCTTGTACTCGCGCATCTTCCTATCACGCTCCAGTGCAGGAAGTAAGGTGGGCACATTGTCTTTGTAGCGTGGATCCAGCAGGGTGGCAACCCAGTAGTCCGCACAGGTTAAAATGTGGGCAACTCTGCTGTCGTTGCGCAGGCACTGCAGCATGTAGTCGCTCATGTGTGCCAGGCTGCCCAGGGATAAGGACAAGCTGTCCTCTGTGGGAGGCGTATCGTCATCGTCCTGCCTTTCCCCCCAGCCACGCACCAGTGATGGACCCGAGCTGCGTTGGGTGCCACCCCGCTGTGACCATGCTTCATCCTCATCCTCCTCCACCTCCTCCTCATCCTCGTCCTCCTCGTCCTCCAGTAGTGGGCCCTGGCTGGCCACATTTGTACCTGGCCTCTGCTGTTGCCAAAAACCTCCCTCTGAGTCACTTCGAAGAGACTGGCCTGAAAGTGCTAAAAATGACCCCTCTTCCTCCTCCTCCTCCTCCTCCTCCTGGGCCACCTCCTCTTCCATCATCGCCCTAAGTGTTTTCTCAAGGAGACATAGAAGTGGTATTGTAACGCTGATAACGGTGTCATCGCCACTGGCCATGTTGGTGGAGTACTCGAAACAGCGCAACAGGGCACACAGGTCTCGCATGGAGGCCCAGTCATTGGTGGTGAAGTGGTGCTGTTCTGTAGTGCGACTGACCCGTGCGTGCTGCAGCTGAAACTCCACTATGGCCTGCTGCTGCTCGCACAGTCTGTCCAGCATGTGCAAGGTGGAGTTCCACCTGGTGGGCACGTCGCATATGAGGCGGTGAGCGGGAAGGCCGAAGTTACGCTGTAGCGCAGACAGGCGAGCAGCAGCAGGATGTGAACGCCGGAAGCGCGAACAGACGGCCCGCACTTTATGCAGCAGCTCTGACATGTCGGGGTAGTTGTGAATGAACTTCTGCACCACCAAATTCAGCACATGCGCCAAGCAAGGGATGTGCGTCAAATTGGCTAGTCCCAGAGCTGCAACGAGATTTCGCCCATTATCACACACCACCAGGCCGGGCTTGAGGCTCACCGGCAGCAACCACTCGTCGGTCTGTTGTTCTATACCCCGCCACAACTCCTGTGCGGTGTGGGGCCTGTCCCCCAAACATATGAGTTTCAGAATGGCCTGCTGACGTTTACCCCGGGCTGTGCTGAAGTTGGTGGTGAAGGTGTGTGGCTGACTGGATGAGCAGGTGGAAGAAGAGGAGGAGGAAGCCGAGAAGGAGGAGGTGGCAACAGGAGGCAAAGAATGTTGCCCTGCGATCCTTGGCGGCGGAAGGACGTGCGCCAAACAGCTCTCCGCCTGGGGCCCAGCTGCCACTACATTTACCCAGTGTGCAGTTAGGGAGATATAGCGTCCCTGGCCGTGCTTACTGGTCCACGTATCTGTGGTTAGGTGGACCTTGCTACAGATGGCGTTGCGCAGTGCACACTTGATTTTATCGGATACTTGGTTGTGCAGGGAAGGCACGGCTCTCTTGGAGAAGTAGTGCCGGCTGGGAACAACATACTGTGGGACAGCAAGCGACATGAGCTGTTTGAAGCTGTCTGTGTCCACCAGCCTAAATGACAGCATTTCATAGGCCAGTAGTTTAGAAATGCTGGCATTCAGGGCCAGGGATCGAGGGTGGCTAGGTGGGAATTTACGCTTTCTATCAAATGTTTGTGAGATGGAGAGCTGAACGCTGGCGTGTGACATGGTTGAGACGCTTGGTGACGGAGGTGGTGGTGGTGGTGTTGGTGGTACATCCCCTGTTTGCTGGGCGGCAGGTGCCAACGTTCCTCCAGAGGCGGAGGAAGAGGCCGAGGCGGCAGCAGCAGAATAGGCCGAGGCGGCAGCAGCAGAAGAGGTAGCAGGGGGAGCCTGAGTGACTTCCTTGGTTTTAAGGTGTTTACTCCACTGCAGTTCATGCTTTGCATGCAGGTGCCTGGTCATGCAGGTTGTGCTCAGGTTCAGAACGTTAATGCCTCGCTTCAGGCTCTGATGGCACAGCGTGCAAACCACTCGGGTCTTGTCGTCAGCACATTGTTTGAAGAAGTGCCATGCCAGGGAACTCCTTGAAGCTGCCTTTGGGGTGCTCGGTCCCAGATGGCGGCGGTCAGTAGCAGGCGGAGTCTCTTGGCGGCGGGTGTTCTGCTTTTGCCCACTGCTCCCTCTTTTGCTACGCTGTTGGCTCGGTCTCACCACTGCCTCTTCCTCCGAACTGTGAAAGTCAGTGGCACGACCTTCATTCCATGTGGGGTCTAGGACCTCATCGTCCCCTGCATCGTCTTCCACCCAGTCTTGATCCCTGACCTCCTGTTCAGTCTGCACACTGCAGAAAGACGCAGCAGTTGGCACCTGTGTTTCGTCATCATCAGAGACATGCTGAGGTGGTATTCCCATGTCCTCATCATCAGGAAACATAAGTGGTTGTGCGTCAGTGCATTCTATGTCTTTCACCGCTGGGGAAGGGCTAGGTGGATGCCCTTGGGAAACCCTGCCAGCGGAGTCTTCAAACAGCATAAGAGACTGCTGCATAACTTGAGGCTGAGACAGTTTCCCTGGTATGCATGGGGGTGATGTGACAGACTGATGGGGTTGGTTTTCAGGCGCCATCTGTGCGCTTTCTGCAGAAGACTGGGTGGGAGATAATGTGAACGTGCTGGATCCACTGTCGGCCACCCAATTGACTAATGCCTGTACCTGCTCAGGCCTTACCATCCTTAGAACGGCATTGGGCCCCACCATATATCGCTGTAAATTCTGGCGGCTACTGGGACCTGAGGTAGTTGGTACACTAGGACGTGTGGATGTGGCAGAACGGCCACGTCCTCTCCCAGCACCAGAGGGTCCACTAACACCACCACGACCATGTCCACGTCCGCGTCCCTTACTAGATGTTTTTCTCATTGTTATGGTTCACCACAACAACAAATATATTATTTGGCCCAATGTATTGTATTCAAATTCAGCGGGATATAAATTTGAGGCCTAGTATTTAGGCGCTGGGTGACCGGTATGGATTTAGTGACAGAATTAGACTTGGAAATGCACAGAAGCGTGTGTGTGTGAAGTTATTCTGAATGACCCTATGTGCACCTTCAATATTATATACCCTTTTAGGGATAGATTTCAAATAGCTCTGATATAGCAGAAACCACTAAATTATGAAATTGCTAAATTGGGAATTGTACTTCAACCCAGAACAAAAAATGTGCTTTGACGGACACTAAATATCTTGCCCAGCAACAACAGTACACCGGTGGGTAACGAGAGATTTAGAGGGAATTAAATTTGAGGCCTAGTATTTAGGCGCTGGGTCACCGGTATGGATTTAGTGACAGAATTAGACTTGGAAATACACAGTAGCGGGTGTGTGTGAAGTTATTCTGAATGACCCTATGTGCACCTTCAATATTATATACCCTTTTAGGGATAGATTTCAAATAGCTCTGATATAGCAGAAACCACTAAATTATGAAATTGCTAAATTGGGAATTGTACTTCAACCCAGAACAAAAAATGTGCTTTGACGGACACTAAATATCTTGCCCAGCAACAACAGTACAGCGGTGGGTAACGAGAGATTTAGAGGGAATTAAATTTGAGGCCTAGTATTTAGGCGCTGGGTCACCGGTATGGATTTAGTGACAGAATTAGACTTGGAAATGCACAGAAGCGTGTGTGTGAAGTTATTCTGAATGACCCTATGTGCACCTTCAATATTATATACCCTTTTTGGGATAGATTTCAAATAGCTCTGATATAGCAGGAACCACTAAATTATGAAATTGCTAAATTGGGAATTGTACTTCAACCCAGAACAAAAAATGTGCTTTGACGGGCACTAAATAACTTTCCCAGCTACAACAGGACAACGGTAACGAGAGATTTAGAGGGATTTAAATTTGAGGCCTAGTATTTAGGCGCTGGGTGACAGGTATGGGTTTAGTGACAGAATTAGACTTGGAAATACACAGTAGCGGGTGTGTGTGAAGTTATTCTGAATGACCCTATGTGCACCTTCAATATTATATACCCTTTTAGGGATAGATTTCAAATAGCTCTGATATAGCAGAAACCACTAAATTATGAAATTGCTAAATTGGGAATTGTACTTCAACCCAGAACAAAAAATGTGCTTTGACGGACACTAAATATCTTGCCCAGCAACAACAGTACACCGGTGGGTAACGAGAGATTTAGAGGGAATTAAATTTGAGGCCTAGTATTTAGGCGCTGGGTCACCGGTATGGATTTAGTGACAGAATTAGACTTGGAAATACACAGTAGCGGGTGTGTGTGAAGTTATTCTGAATGACCCTATGTGCACCTTCAATATTATATACCCTTTTAGGGATAGATTTCAAATAGCTCTGATATAGCAGAAACCACTAAATTATGAAATTGCTAAATTGGGAATTGTACTTCAACCCAGAACAAAAAATGTGCTTTGACGGACACTAAATATCTTGCCCAGCAACAACAGTACAGCGGTGGGTAACGAGAGATTTAGAGGGATTTAAATTTGAGGCCTAGTATTTAGGCGCTGGGTCACCGGTATGGATTTAGTGACAGAATTAGACTTGGAAATGCACAGAAGCGTGTGTGTGAAGTTATTCTGAATGACCCTATGTGCACCTTCAATATTATATACCCTTTTTGGGATAGATTTCAAATAGCTCTGATATAGCAGGAACCACTAAATTATGAAATTGCTAAATTGGGAATTGTACTTCAACCCAGAACAAGAAATGTGCTTGAACGGACACTAAATAACTCGCCCAGCTACAGCACTAGGGACAGATTTAGCTGGATATAAATTTGAGGCCTAGTATTTAGGCGCTGGGTGACAGGTATGGGTTTAGTGACAGAATTAGACTTGGAAATACACAGTAGCGGGTGTGTGTGAAGTTATTCTGAATGACCCTATGTGCACCTTCAATATTATATACCCTTTTAGGGATAGATTTCAAATAGCTCTGATATAGCAGAAACCACTAAATTATGAAATTGCTAAATTGGGAATTGTACTTCAACCCAGAACAAAAAATGTGCTTTGACGGACACTAAATATCTTGCCCAGCAACAACAGTACAGCGGTGGGTAACGAGAGATTTAGAGGGAATTAAATTTGAGGCCTAGTATTTAGGCGCTGGGTCACCGGTATGGATTTAGTGACAGAATTAGACTTGGAAATACACAGTAGCGGGTGTGTGTGAAGTTATTCTGAATGACCCTATGTGCACCTTCAATATTATATACCCTTTTTGGGATAGATTTCAAATAGCTCTGATATAGCAGGAACCACTAAATTATGAAATTGCTAAATTGGGAATTGTACTTCAACCCAGAACAAAAAATGTGCTTTGACGGGCACTAAATAACTTTCCCAGCTACAACAGGACAACGGTAACGAGAGATTTAGAGGGATTTAAATTTGAGGCCTAGTATTTAGGCGCTGGGTGACAGGTATGGGTTTAGTGACAGAATTAGACTTGGAAATACACAGTAGCGGGTGTGTGTGAAGTTATTCTGAATGACCCTATGTGCACCTTCAATATTATATACCCTTTTTGGGATAGATTTCAAATAGCTCTGATATAGCAGAAACCACTAAATTATGAAATTGCTAAATTGGGAATTGTACTTCAACCCAGAACAAAAAATGTGCTTTGACGGACACTAAATATCTTGCCCAGCAACAACAGTACAGCGGTGGGTAACGAGAGATTTAGAGGGAATTAAATTTGAGGCCTAGTATTTAGGCGCTGGGTCACCGGTATGGATTTAGTGACAGAATTAGACTTGGAAATACACAGTTGCGGGTGTGTGTGAAGTTACTCTGAATGACCCTATGTGCACCTTCAATATTATATACCCTTTTTGGGATAGATTTCAAAGAGCTCTGATATAGCAGGAACCACTAAATTATGAAATTGCTAAATTGAGAATTGTATTTCAACCCAGAACAAGAAATGTGCTTGAACGGACACTAAATAACTCGCCCAGCTACAGCACTAGGGACAGATTTAGCTGGATATAAATTTGAGGCCTAGTATTTAGGCGCTGGGTGACAGGTATGGGTTTAGTGACAGAATTAGACTTGGAAATACACAGTAGCGGGTGTGTGTGAAGTTATTCTGAATGACCCTATGTGCACCTTCAATATTATATACCCTTTTAGGGATAGATTTCAAATAGCTCTGATATAGCAGAAACCACTAAATTATGAAATTGCTAAATTGGGAATTGTACTTCAACCCAGAACAAAAAATGTGCTTTGACGGACACTAAATATCTTGCCCAGCAACAACAGTACAGCGGTGGGTAACGAGAGATTTAGAGGGAATTAAATTTGAGGCCTAGTATTTAGGCGCTGGGTCACCGGTATGGATTTAGTGACAGAATTAGACTTGGAAATACACAGTAGCGGGTGTGTGTGAAGTTATTCTGAATGACCCTATGTGCACCTTCAATATTATATACCCTTTTTGGGATAGATTTCAAATAGCTCTGATATAGCAGGAACCACTAAATTATGAAATTGCTAAATTGGGAATTGTACTTCAACCCAGAACAAAAAATGTGCTTTGACGGGCACTAAATAACTTTCCCAGCTACAACAGGACAACGGTAACGAGAGATTTAGAGGGATTTAAATTTGAGGCCTAGTATTTAGGCGCTGGGTGACAGGTATGGGTTTAGTGACAGAATTAGACTTGGAAATACACAGTAGCGGGTGTGTGTGAAGTTATTCTGAATGACCCTATGTGCACCTTCAATATTATATACCCTTTTTGGGATAGATTTCAAATAGCTCTGATATAGCAGAAACCACTAAATTATGAAATTGCTAAATTGGGAATTGTACTTCAACCCAGAACAAAAAATGTGCTTTGACGGACACTAAATATCTTGCCCAGCAACAACAGTACAGCGGTGGGTAACGAGAGATTTAGAGGGAATTAAATTTGAGGCCTAGTATTTAGGCGCTGGGTCACCGGTATGGATTTAGTGACAGAATTAGACTTGGAAATACACAGTAGCGGGTGTGTGTGAAGTTACTCTGAATGACCCTATGTGCACCTTCAATATTATATACCCTTTTTGGGATAGATTTCAAAGAGCTCTGATATAGCAGGAACCACTAAATTATGAAATTGCTAAATTGGGAATTGTATTTCAACCCAGAACAAGAAATGTGCTTGAACGGACACTAAATAACTCGCCCAGCTACAGCACTAGGGACAGATTTAGCTGGATATAAATTTGAGGCCTAGTATTTAGGCGCTGGGTGACCGGTATGGATTTAGTGACAGAATTAGACTGGGATATGGCCAAAAAATGAACAGACTATTGCTGGTTAAATGCACTTGGTGTGACAGCTTCACCCTGATGTAGGCTTTAGCCAAAAAACAACCACACCATTGAGGGTTAAATGCACTTGGTGACAGGCGCAGCTTGCCCCTGATTTTGTATATGGCCAAAAAATGAACAGACTATTGCTGGTTAAATGCACTTGGTGTGACAGCTTCACCCTGATGTAGGCTTTAGCCAAAAAACAACCACACCATTGAGGGTTAAATGCACTTGGTGACAGGCGCAGCTTGCCCCTGATTTTGTATATGGCCAAAAAATGAACAGACTATTGCTGGTTAAATGCACTTGGTGTGACAGCTTCACCCTGATGTAGGCTTTAGCCAAAAAACAACCACACCATTGAGGGTTAAATGCACTTGGTGACAGGCGCAGCTTGCCCCTGATTTTGTATATGGCCAAAAAATGAACAGACTATTGCTGGTTAAATGCACTTGGTGTGACAGCTTCACCCTGATGTAGGCTTTAGCCAAAAAACAACCACACCATTGAGGGTTAAATGCACTTGGTCGCAGCTTGTGCTGGCGCACCACAAGACACAAAATGGCCGCCGATCACCCCAGAAAAATGAGACTGACAAACGGTCTGTGCAGCCTAAAAACAGTGAGCAATTGAGGATCAGCAGCTCAATGATCCACAGCTGCAGATCGATCAGTTAATCAAGTCCTTTGGAGGAGTTAATCTGCCTAATCTCGCCCTACTGTCGCAGCCGCAACCTCTCCCTACGCTAATCAGAGCAGAGTGACGGGCGGCGCTATGTGACTCCAGCTTAAATAGAGGCTGGGTCACATGGTGCTCTGGCCAATCACAGCCATGCCAATAGTAGGCATGGCTGTGATGGCCTCTTGGGGCAAGTAGTATGACGCTTGTTGATTGGCTGCTTTGCAGCCTTTCAAAAAGCGCCAAGAAAGCGTCACAAAAGCGCGAAGAAAGCGACGAACACCGAACCCGAACCCGGACTTTTACGAAAATGTCCGGGTTCGGGTCCGTGTCACGGACACCCCAAAATTCGGTACGAACCCGAACTATACAGTTCGAGTTCGCTCATCCCTAGTCAGGGGCATTTTTTCAGCGCTCTAGGTATGACATTTTCTCAGAGATTTTTCTAAGGGCTTCTTTACAGGGCTTTACAGGGATGATGGAAAAATAATGGAAAAAACATGTGTTGTAGGTATAAGGAATAGAAAAGAATGGCAAAAAAATAAACTTGAAATTCGATTAACTATTTTACAAGCAAAAAAAGTGTGTGCAAAGGAGGCCTAAAGGTATTTTTGGGGCTTTGTTTTTGCATCTAGCCCTCTCCTTCACGGAGTGTTTCCTTTTTAAGAGTTTTAACCCCTTAAAGGGGCAATCCCATGATTACCATATTTTTCGGACTTTAAGACGCAGACACCAAATTAAGACCGCCATGCTCCATCAGACCTCAGATCAGACCCCCATGAGCCTCAGATCAGACCCCCATGAGCCTCAGATTGGACCCTCTTCAGCCTCAGATCAGACCCCCATGAGCCTCAGATCGGACCCTCATCAGCCTCAGATCAGACCCCCATGAGAACTCATATAAACCTACCTCGCTTGTATCACGCGGCGCTGCCACTCTGCAGAGCAACTCACTGTTCCCTGGTCTTCTTCCAGTCCGTGCTGCACTGTGACCCGACGTTGCACAGAGTCAGGTCATAGTGTGCGCGTGATGCGGCACACAGTCAGGACACAGTGCAGATTGGAGCTCAGACGAGGGAAAGTAAGTACAGCCGCTCCCCATATCTCTTGCATGCTAATGACCGCTTCCATAATGGAAACGGTCATTAGCATTTAGACCCACAGTTTGGGGGAAAAGGTGCGTCTATTAGTCTAAAAATATGGTAATGTAAAAATCTGACATCATATAGTACATGACAATCTCTTTCAAACAAAGCTAGAACCAGCCCTGTACCTCACATGGATCCATAGATCTCCACATCCATTGCTCCAATTGGCTGTAAGCTTGGGAGCTTGGGGGGGGGGGGGGGGGTCCTTTCTAAGAGTGCATGACCTGTCTGCTGCAGCTGGTGGCAGTTAAAGGATGGAACTGGGCATGTGTACACCTCAGGTGGACAGAGACATTAGAAAAAGCGCAAACAGCAGGTGGCGCTATGTAGATAGATTTAATTGAATAACTCAGTGACTATATCCATTTTTTTATTACATGCAATTACAAAAGTATTCAGGTCCAGGTGCTAGTTTGAAAACTGTAGAACATTTTTCCTGGGACAACCCTTTAATGACCCCCCACATCACTATTTTAGAGGGAGTGCATCTGTGAGCACCTCTACCCTACAAATAAACTGTAACTAACGGCTCCAGTCCTTAGAGCAGCTTTTTCCTCTACAGTCAGGATCGGAGGCAGCTCTAATACCAACTGTTAACCCTTTGATTGCCACAGTTTTTGGCCACAGCATGATCAAAGGGGATTGCTCCCTCTGCAGTCAGCCCTGGGATCCGAGGACTGTAAATTCGGTAATCCTGCTGTTAGGGCACACTACTATTGCCATAACTGCAGTCTGTACCATAGAGACACAGACCATAATGTATGCGCATACAGGAGTACAGTACACCAATATATTTTAAGAATAAAATATTTTTGGAATTCCTTAATGGAATTATAAAAAAAGAAATTAATAAAAATGTGAATAAAAAAAATCTATAAAAAGCTTGCAAAAATTAATAAATAGTAAATTAGTTTACATCAGTTACATTGTATTGTGCATACTTTACATAAAAAGTAAAAAAAAAATACACATATGAGGTGTCCACAATACTGAAAAAAACTGATCAACTCATTTACAATGTTTTTCAGTGTGAACACTAAAATAAAAAAGAAATGTAAAAAATAGCTTTTTTAAATTTACAAAGCAAAAAATGTATATAATTTACAAAGCTATTTATATCTTCCCTCTAATGGCATAAAAAATGCAATTTCTCTAGCATAAAACTTGGCCTTGTACAGCCATGTCAATGAAATACACAAACATTATGGCTGCTTAAACATAGAGAGGCAAACACTGGAAATAGCTGGTCATTAAGGGCTCATGCACACAAATTTTTTTTGCGTTCCGTATACGGGCCCTACTTTGATTCCATATGCGGTCCGTATACGGACCCATTCATTTCAATGGGTCCGCATCCGTTGCTCTGTTCCTTGGCCCCACAAAAATTATGAGGCATGTCCTATTCTTGTCCATTTCGTGGCCAAGAATAGGCATTTCTATAATGGACCTCCTTTTCTGTTCCGCAAATTTCGGAAAGGCACACGGACGGCATCTGTTTTTTACGGATCCGCAATTTGCAGACCGCAAAAATCGGCACGGTCGTGTGCATGAGCCCTAAGGGATTAATAAGTGTGCCCACCTAAGGTGCCCACTGAATGCTTAGTGCTACTGCATGTAGATATTGCAGTGACACTCAAATCCGTTCATGTCCCCCTCTCACTGCCTGCGCAGCGTACAGAAAGGACAGTTTTTGTAGTGGTGCCAGTGGTTCCCCAATCTCTATGCCATGTAAAACAAATTGCTAGACAAAAAGAAAACACTGACATGTTGATACTTTCCCACTGATCTGTTGGTAGGTCCACAATGCTGTCAGCAAGAGGTCAACCTGAGTTGAGCCCCTATCCCATTGTGCCCTTTGGCAGCCCCTGCGGCTGCCTATATGGTCTGTATGTCCTCACATATCTCGCTGCTCGCGCGTGCAGAGCCCGTTACCTGCTATGGGCTAACACTCTACCTCCATAGAAGATTTTACGCTGTAATGCATGCTGTCTTATGGAAGTGTGCTCCCCTAGAAATACAGAGGAACCATGCTGTGGCAGATGTACCCTGGACCTACCCTGTGTGTCACCATATGCCTCCAATAGCTAAATGATATGAGAAGGCAACCTGTGGCGGATTACTCCTTAGAATCTACTACAGAATAATTGTAGGTGAAAATAGATCATACCTGCTTTACGACATATAAAAGTCACACATGTTTTTAAAATCTGCTTCCAAAGGCTTCAAATCTGGTAAAAGCACGTTCGGAGAGGTGGTAGAATATTCTCACTAAAGGGGTCATTTTTCAAAATTCACAGACACAGATGCTAAAATGACACCCGGTCTAATGAGTGCCATAATTAGCATCCAAATGAGCTTCATAAACAGAAACAGCTTCTAATGACCACAAATTGTGTCTACACAGGGCTGGTGTCTGCCCTCAGCTGGGGTCATTTATCAACAGTTTGTAAATGACACCAGAAATCAGGATTTTAGTTTTTTAACCATCTCATCACAGCTATAAGAAAAGGAAAAAAATAACTCTAAGGCCCCTTGCAGACGAGCGTGAGCGGATTAGGTCCGGATGCGCTGTGTTCAGTGAAAAATGCGTGATTTTGCAGTAAGTTCATTCAGTTTTGTTTGTGATCGTGTTCAGTTGTTCAGTTTTTATCGCGCTGGTACAATGCGATTTAATGCGTTTTTCACGTGCGTGATAAAAAAAACTGAATGATTACAAACAACATCTCTTAGCAACCATCAGTGAAAAACGCATTGCATCTGCATTTGCTTGCTGATGCGATTTTCACGCAGCCCCATTCACTTCTATGGGGCCAGCGTTGCGTGAAAATCGCAGAATATAGAACATGCTGCGATTTTTTCGCAATGCACAAGTGATGTGTGAAAACCAAAGCTCATGTACACAGACTCATTGAAATGAATTGGTCTGGATTCTGTGCACGCGCAATGCGTTTGCATCACGCATTGCACCCGCGCAGAATACTCGCTCATGTGAAAGGGGCCTAAGGTTTACTTTACATACTTTGGATCAGTATTGGGATCATTGCTGAATATCTTGCTTACGAAAATTATCACATAGGAATAAGAGAAGACTGGTTCGTAGATCAGAACCAAAAATGTGTTCTGAACTGATCTGAATTTGGCTGAATGGCTAAGGGTACAGCCATACATTCAGGCTTCCTAACACAGTTTTTGAAGGAGTGAATACAAAAAAAGAGGAGATGTGTCCGTCCTAAACACTTCTTCTCTTTCCATGATCCGCTCCTGATTTCAGCTTCCAAAAATACCCCTGACTGTGATGCTGTACCCTAAGGCTGGTTTCAGATGGCCATAAGATCGATATATTTTCATTTCTGTACAAGTTGAAGACCTGGAGCTAGTGTTGAGCGAACTTGTGTTTTCAAGTTCGGCATACAAGGTTCGGTGTCACGATCAGTGTGGGGGGAAAACTCCACACTGAACATAGGAGGGAAGAGGAACAGTAACTGGGCCTGGAAACTAGGGAAGGAACAGGTCGCCTCCTAAACAACCCTAATCCGGGCCATAACTACCTATCAATATGAATTGACCTTGACAGTAGGTATATTCATAAGCTGAATACCTAAGCCCTTAGATCCCTATAAGGCCCTGGGACGAGGTTAGGACCAGAGACAACCCATTCCTCCCCAGATGGATGAATGGAAGTCTCTGTCTCAGGCCCAGATCCAAACAACAGGGAATATAACAAACACAATACAATAAGAAAAGACAAGACTTAGCTGAAAGTCGAAAAATGGTAACTCCAGAAACACCACAGAGTACTTATGGGAAAGGTAAATTACCAGCAAGCCACACCTAAAGCAAGGGGTGTGGGATTCACCAAAACACAGACACAATAAGATCCACAGGGAACTTGTCAATTTAACCCACGAGTTGCCAGTCTCTCCGATCTCCTGGTACCTGCCACAGGAACGTCCATAACATTCAGGTTATCTAAGAATTCTGTTATGGATTCCGCTACGATGGACCATAAGTTATGATCCGTAGTAGCGGATTCCATAACGGAATTCTTAGATATCCCGAACCTTGTGTGGTGAACTTGAAAACACACAAGTTTGCTCATCCCAACCCAATCCCCTTGTTCCTTCTGAACTGAACTATATTAAAGGGGTTGTCCCATGAAAAATATTCTACATTTTACAAACCAGAATTTGGATTTGAAAACTTTTGTAATTGCATGTAATTAAAATCTGTCTAGTGGCACATGTAGTTTGTCCTTCTAACTTCTTTGCCCAGCTCATTCAGATTGACATATATGCTGAGTTTCCTCCTTCAACTAGCCATCAGCTGCACCAGAAAGGAAACACTTCCTAAAAAAGGACATACCTCTTGATGTCAATCTAGCAGAGCAATGAATGGGGAGATCTCTGGATCCATGTGAGGTACAGGAATGGTTCTATGTTTGTTAGAAAGAGATTCCCATGTACTGTATGATACATTAATCACAGCCAGTGTACACTGCCATACAGGCAATATTGGAGATATTCTTCTATAGAAGTAACACAATGGAGTCCCCTAGAGCATGCTATGTTTTTTTATCTGATATTTTCTAGATCATTTCTACATAGTTGCATAGTTAATAAGGTTTAAAAAAGACATAAGTCCATCAAGTTCTAGTTGCTGATGAAACAATAGAAGAACAGAAAGAAAAAGAGAGTGTGAATGAGACCTTGTAGGACATAGTGAGGGAACTCTCTGTATGATTAGATTAGGATTTGCATTAGTGATCTGAGCATTATAGGATGATCCAATCATATATCCAACCAAGTCCGCTGCCTTGGAGTGACCTTGGATTCTGCCCTCTCCTTCCGACCGCACATCCAGGCCCTTTCCACCACCAAATGCTTGTACATGCCCTCATCATCTCCCGCCTAGACTACTGCAACATTCTCCTCTGTGGCTTTCCATCTAGCATTCTCGCACCCCTCCAATCTATCCTCAACTCTGCTGCCCGACTAATCCAACTCTCACCCCGTTACTCCTCCGCCTCTCCCCTTTGCCAATCCCTTCACTAGCTCCCTATTTCCCAGCGAATTCGGGTCAAAATACCAAAAAATACATACAAGGCTGTCCACAACCTGTCCCCTCCTTACATCTTTGAGCTACTCTCCCGATACATCCCCACACGCAATCTCCGATCCTCACAAGACCTACTTCTCTCCTCTTATCACCTCTTCCCACAATCACCTCCAAGATTTCTCCTGTGCATACCCCACACTCTGGAACTCGCTACCCAACATATCAGACTCTCACCTACAGTGGAAGCCTTCAAAAGAAATCTGAAAACCCACCTCTTCAGACAAGCCTACAACCAGTGACCCTGCTGCCTCCATACCGCCATGACCAACTTCACCCGCACCTACTGTGTCCTTCTCCCATACCATGTAGATTGTAAGCCCTCATGGGCAGGGCCCTCTCTCCTTCTGTACCAGTTTGTAACTCGTCTTGTTCATGCTTAGTGTCTGTATTATGTATGTGCACTGCTTATCATATGTACAGCGCTATGGAATGAATGGAGCTTTGATAACAATAATATTAATAATATATTCTGTATAGTACACACTGGTTCGCATTGCATGTCATGTTATATGTTATGGAGGTGATCCATGATCACCTTATTATTTTCAGGTATTTAACTCCCATGGCATCAGCAAAATCTCCACTTGCTGTCAACTATTAATTACCTTAGGAAGGTGGTGCTAAGCATTATTCTGTCTCTCTATATTGAGATTTAATTCAAGTAGATGTCAGTAATGGAAATGTAAATCAAAATATGTGTCACAAAGTAATATGTGGCTCCATCTATGCGTTAGTGCTAGATATATAATTCAAAATAGATGTAATTACTTTATATGAAGTCCCAAATACAGCTCCCTGAGTAAGAATTATCACTGAATAAATATTATCTAGTAATAGCTCTAAATGAATGATTAGAAATAGTGATCTGTACATTTCCGTCACTGGCAGAGACATATTAGTTTCCAGCCTGTGTGTCAATATCCGTGAGATTCATCTGCTGTAACAATGAATAAAGGTCTTAATGCAACAATATCTATATGCCTTTGGAAAAGAAGGCAAAAGCTTGGAATATGAATATAAAATATTGATACAAAAATTGATAGATGATAAAACACAAGGCAAAATCACAGAGAACTATATAGTGAACACAGTTGGAGCTGTTTCATTAAAGTTTTTCGGTAGCTATAGATAAACAATAAGGGTATGTTCGCATTACGGAAATGCACGTTGAAAACTTTGATGTATATTTGCAGAAGTCCGAGGCTGGCCTTTGAATGTCACGGATCTGACTCATCCACCTGCAGAGGTCCACCGACCACTGATTCTGTTCAAACACCAAGACAAGAAAGGACGTGTCTGTTCTTGAGAGGGTTGGTAAATCTGTGGATACATTCCTCAGCCATATGAACAGCAGCTTGGAATCCCTTGGAAGCCGATCAATAGTGCTTGGAATTTAAGTGGTTTTCCCACTTTTGGCATGCAATAAGTGACAAAATCTATGTGAAGAATTTGTCACGTGAGCATACCCGACTGGACAGTCATTCAATCTTCCCAGTTTTAGAAAGCCAAAGCAAGTTTATGGCCTCCAGATGAGACAAATCCACCTAAAATAGATAGGGTGACAAGTAAAGTAGGTGATTTGGTTGGACTGAAGTAGTGCTTATACCACCGCTTATCAAATTATAAGGTTTGTCCCACTATTAAATATAACATTCATTGTTTAGATCATAAAAATGAGCAGTTTTCCATTTACTTGTTGGGAAAATTTGTTACAGCCGATGGGGAAGGATGACAGTCGGCTGCTTCACATGCAGCGATCTCCTTGAGGATTGCGGCCCCTCGTCCTCATACAGAATCATTGTTTCTGGGCAGCAGATCGCTGTTTACACAGCACAGTCTGCTGCCCAGAAACAATAATAGGTGTGCCCGCCCGATGAAGGAGCATTTCTCTGTTGCTCGGCGGCACCTTTAGACGGGTAGATTGTCGGGAATGAGAATTTGTTCGATCAGTGTAAATCTGCCTTTATAAATGTAAATTACTTTAAAACAGCTAATAAAACCCAACTTCTAGGATCAGGGGTATACAAAGAAATCACTGGACCCCATAGCAAGAATCTATCTGGTGCCTCCATGCCCCATTCATGGCCAGTATATACAGCAGTGTAATGATATGTGAGGTCTGAGGTGTAAATTACAGCTAGTACCCCATATATCAGTACACTACTGCATATATTATATACCTTAACACACTGTATATATTATACCTCATACCTTACATATCAGTATACTGCTGTAGATACTATATACCTGTACACACTGCATCTATTATACCTGGTACCTCACATATCAGTATACTGCTGTAGATACTATATACCTGTACACACTGCATCTATTATACCTCATACCTCACATATCAGTACACTGCTGTATATACAATATATCTGTACACACTGCATCTATTATACCTGGTACCTCACATATCAGTACACTGCTGTATATACTATATATCTGTACACACTGCATCTATTATACCTGGTACCTCACATATCAGTACACTGCTGTATATACTATATACCTGTACACACTGCATCTATTATACCTCGTACCTCACATATCAGTACACTGCTGTATATACAATATATCTGTACACACTGCATCTATTATACCTGGTACCTCACATATCAGTACACTGCTGTATATACTATATATCTGTACACACTGCATCTATTATACCTGGTACCTCACATATCAGTACACTGCTGTATATACTATATATCTGTACACACTGCATCTATTATACCTCGTACCTCACATATCAGTATACTGCTGTATATATTATATATCTGTACACACTGCATCTATTATACCTCATACCTCACATATCAGTACACTGCTGTATATACTATATACCTGTACAAACTGCATATATTATACCTCATACCTCACATATCAGTATACTGCTGTATATACTATATATCTGTACACACTGCATCTATTATACCTGGTACCGCACATATCAGTACACTGCTGTATATACTTTATATCTGTACACACTGCATCTATTATACCTCGTACCTCACATATCAGTACACTGCTGTATATACTATATATCTGTACACACTGCATCTATTATACCTCGTACCTCACATATCAGTATACTGCTGTATATATTATATATCTGTACACACTGCATCTATTATACCTCATACCTCACATATCAGTACACTGCTGTATATACTATATACCTGTACAAACTGCATATATTATACCTCATACCTCACATATCAGTATACTGCTGTATATACTATATATCTGTACACACTGCATCTATTATACCTGGTACCGCACATATCAGTACACTGCTGTATATACTTTATATCTGTACACACTGCATCTATTATACCTCGTACCTCACATATCAGTATACTGCTGTATATATTATATATCTGTACACACTGCATCTATTATACCTCATACCTCACATATCAGTACACTGCTGTATATACTATATATCTGTACACACTGCATATATTATACCTCATACCTCACATATCAGTATACTGCTGTATATACTATATATCTGTACACACTGCATCTATTATACCTCGTACCTTATATATCAATGCACTGTTGTATATACTATATATCTTTACACACTGCATCTATTATACCTCATACCTTACATATCAGTACACTGCTGTATATACTATATATCTGCACACATTGCATCTATTATACCTCGTACCTCACATATCAGTACACTGCTGTATATACTATATATCTGCACACACTGCATCTATTATACCTGGTACCGCACATATCAGTACACTGCTGTATATACTTTATATCTGTACACACTGCATCTATTATACCTCGTACCTCACATATCAGTATACTGCTGTATATATTATATATCTGTACACACTGCATCTATTATACCTCATACCTCACATATCAGTACACTGCTGTATATACTATATATCTGTACACACTGCATATATTATACCTCATACCTCACATATCAGTATACTGCTGTATATACTATATATCTGTACACACTGCATCTATTATACCTCGTACCTTATATATCAATGCACTGTTGTATATACTATATATCTTTACACACTGCATCTATTATACCTCATACCTTACATATCAGTACACTGCTGTATATACTATATCTGCACACATTGCATCTATTATACCTCGTACCTCACATATCAGTACACTGCTGTATATACTATATATCTGCACACACTGCATCTATTATACCTGGTACCGCACATATCAGTACACTGCTGTATATACTTTATATCTGTACACACTGCATCTATTATACCTCGTACCTCACATATCAGTATACTGCTGTATATATTATATATCTGTACACACTGCATCTATTATACCTCATACCTCACATATCAGTACACTGCTGTATATACTATATATCTGTACACACTGCATATATTATACCTCATACCTCACATATCAGTATACTGCTGTATATACTATATATCTGTACACACTGCATCTATTATACCTCGTACCTTATATATCAATGCACTGTTGTATATACTATATATCTTTACACACTGCATCTATTATACCTCATACCTTACATATCAGTACACTGCTGTATATACTATATATCTGCACACATTGCATCTATTATACCTCGTACCTCACATATCAGTACACTGCTGTATATACTATATATCTGCACACACTGCATCTATTATACCTGGTACCGCACATATCAGTACACTGCTGTATATACTTTATATCTGTACACACTGCATCTATTATACCTCGTACCTCACATATCAGTATACTGCTGTATATATTATATATCTGTACACACTGCATCTATTATACCTCATACCTCACATATCAGTACACTGCTGTATATACTATATATCTGTACACACTGCATATATTATACCTCATACCTCACATATCAGTACACTGCTGTATATACTATATATCTGTACACACTGCATATATTATACCTCATACCTCACATATCAGTATACTGCTGTATATACTATATATCTGTACACACTGCATCTATTATACCTCGTACCTTATATATCAATGCACTGTTGTATATACTATATATATTTACACACTGCATCTATTATACCTCATACCTTACATATCAGTACACTGCTGTATATACTATATATCTGCACACATTGCATCTATTATACCTCGTACCTCACATATCAGTACACTGCTGTATATACTATATATCTGCACACACTGCATCTATTATACCTGGTACCGCACATATCAGTACACTGCTGTATATACTATATATCTGTACACAGTGCATCTCTTATACCTCGTACCTCACATATCAGTACACTGTTGTATATACTATATATCTGTACACACTGCATCTATTATACCTGGTACCGCACATATCAGTACACTGCTGTATATACTATATATCTGTACACACTGCATCTCTTATACCTCGTACCTCACATATCAGTGCACTGCTGTATATATTATATATCTGTACACACTGCATCTATTATACCTTACACTGCACATATCAGTACACTGATAAATATACCTTATATCTGTGCAGACTGCATCTATTATATCTCGTACCTCACATATCAGTACACTGCTATATATACTATATACCTGTACACACTGCATCTATTATACCTCACACCTCACATATCAGTACATTACTGTATATACTGTATATCTGTACACACTGCATATATTATATATTGTACCTCACATGTTTGTACACTGCTGGATATACTATATATATATCTGTGCAGACTGCATCTATTATGCCTTGTACCTCACATATCAGTTCACTGCTGTATATACTATATATCTGTACACACTACATCTATTATACCTCATACCTTGCATATCAGTACACTGTTGGGCATACTATATATCTGTACACACTGCATCTATTATACCTCATACCTAACATATCAGTACACTGCTGTATATACTATATATCTGTACACTCTGCAACTATTATACCTTGTACCTTCAATATCAGTACACTTCTGGGTATACTACATACTTGTGTCCACTGCAGCATTTATTATACTGTACTGTATAATATATATATTCTGGTCTGTTATATATTATGTAAATTGTGGGAGGTACGTACGTGAGGTAATAGGGGTTGTAACTGTCTGCAGTAATATATATATATATATATACAGTAAAGACCAAAAGTTTGGACACACCTTCTCATTCAAAGAGTTTTCTTTATTTTCATGACTATGAAAATTGTAGATTCGCACTGAAGGCATCAAAACTATGGATTAACACATGTCGAATTATATACATAACAAAAAAGTGTGAAACAACTGAAAATATGTCATTCTAGGTTCTTCAAAGTAGCCACCTTTTGCTTTGATTACTGCTTTGCACACTCTTGGCATTCTCTTGATGAGCTTCAAGAGGTAGTCACCTGAAATGGTCTTCACTTCACAGGTGTGCCCTGTCAAGTTTAATGAGTGGGATATCTTGCCTTATAAATGGGGTTGGGACCATCAGTTGCGTTGTGGAGAAGTCAGGTGGATACACAGCTGATAGTCCTACTGAATAGACTGTTAGAATTTGTATTATGGCAAGAAAAAGCAGCTAAGTAAAGAAAAACGAGTGGCCATCATTACTTTAAGAAATGAAGGTCAGTCGGTCCGAAAAATTTAGAAAACTTTGAAAGTGTCCCCAAGTGCAGTCACAAAAACCATCAAGCACTACAAAGAAACTGGCTCACATGCAGACCGCCCCAGGAAAGGAAGACCAAGAGTCACCTCTGCTGCGGAGGATAAGTTCATCCTAGTCACCAGCCTCAGAAATTACAGGTTAACAGCAGCTCAGATTAGCGACCAGGTCAATGCCACACAGAGTTCTAGCAGCAGACACATCTCTAGAACAACTGTTAAGAGGAGACTGTGAATCAGGCCTTCATGGTAGAATATCTGCTAGGAAACCACTGCTAAGGACAGGCAACAAGCAGAAGAGACTTGTTTGGGCTAAAGAACACAAGGAATGGACATTAGACCAGTGGAAATCTGTGCTTTGGTCTGATGAGTCCAAATTTGAGATCTTTGGTTCCAACCACCATGTCTTTGTGCGACGCAGAAAAGGTGAACGGATGGACTCTACATGCCTGGTTCCCACCGTGAAGCATGGAGGAGGAGGTGTTATGGTGTGGGGGTGTTTGCTGGTGACACTGTTGGGGATTTATTCTAAATTGAAGGCATACTGAACCAGCATGGCTACCACAGCATCTTGCAGCGGCATGCTATTCCATCCGGTTTGCGTTTAGTTGGACCATCATTTATTTTTCAACAGGACAATGACCCCAAACACACCTCCAGGCTGTGTAAGGGCTATTTGACTATGAAGGAGAGTGATGGGGTGCTGCGCCAGATGACCTGGCCTCCACAGTCACCGGACCTGAACCCAATCGAAATGGTTTGGGGTGAGCAGGATGGCAGAGTAAAGGCAAAAGGGCCAACAAGTGCTAAGCATCTCTGGGAACTCCTTCAGGTGAAGGTGTGTCCAAACTTTTGGTCTGTACTGTATAATAGGGAATGGGGTGCAAATGAAGAGAAAGGAGGAGGACCCCTTCTTACCACTCCATTCTAGTGTCAGTGGAGAGCTCATCCTGCAGTTCTTCTCCATGCTGTTGAGAGTTTAAGGACCTGTGATGATGCTCTGTGCAGTTCCTGAGGGGTTAGGAACCTGTGATGATGTTATGTGCAGTTCCTGAGGGTTTTAGGACCTGTGATGATCCTCTGTGCAGTTCCTTTACTAGATGTACAGGACCTGTGATGAGATCATCACAGGTTCTTTAGCTTTCTCCATTAAAGGAAATCTGTCACCAGGATAATCTCTTGAAGTAAAGCAATGGCCTAATAGCACTTAGTACCTTATTTCTACATGTGCCTTTGTTTTAGCAATATATGCTTTCTCTCTTCTGAAAATCCAGTTTATTTGGTATGCAAATGAGCCAGTAAGGTGCCCAGAGGGGTGTCACTCTTGCAGGAAGTAGCCGAGGCAAGCCTACTGCCACAATGTGTCCACCCACCCCTCCTACATCACATTTAAGCCATAACTCTGCCCCCCTTTTCCCTGCTCCCACCATGAGGGCTGGCTTGGGCACTAGCAGGAGGCTTGCCTGGGCATCTTCCTGCAAGATTGACCCCCTCTGGGCACCTTACTGGCTCATTTGCATACCAAATAAACTGGATTTACAGAGGATAAAAACATCCATTGCTCAAACAAAGGCAGATCTGGAAATAAGGTACTAAGTGCTATTAGTCCATGGCTTTACTTCAATAGCAATTATCCTGATGACAGATTTCCTTTAATGTTAGGGATACTATATAGGAGCTGGACAGTAATAAGTGTAATTAGGGAGCCTTTGGTTCACTGCGGGACCCTTTTCCCCAGGGGCCCCATAGCAGATGCATGGTCTGTATCTTTTGGAGACCACTGCCACTGTCTAGAATAACCTTTTAAAAGGGCTAGCTCCACCATTATCAACTTATCAGCTATTTGCTGGATAAGCATAGGCCTGCTGTACTTGACTAAATCCAGAAGTCCCATAGAGAATAAATGGAGCAACATAAGACATGCATTACTGTTGATACATTCGAATGGGGGAGTCAGGACCCTGATTTTAGTGATTGGTGGCTTTAATAGTGATAGGACAACAGCAATGAATCATAAATGTATCCTGTGAATGGGTCATCCTCAGTATAGGTCATCAGGTATCTGATAGATAAGGGTCCAACACCCAGCAGCACCTCACATCAGCTATTTGAAGGGGCCGATGTGCTCTAGTGAGTGCCGTGGCCTTTTCCTAGGCCAGTGACTTCATGTTCATCGGTCATGTGGCTGAGGCGCAGCTCAGTCCGATTCAAGTGAATGGGGCCGAGCTGCAATACTGAGGTCAGCTGCTATCTGAAGGACAGCGTGTGCGTGGTAATCTGTGACATGCATTTGTACTGGTCGATGCACCAGAACTGAACTCTACACCAGCAAAGGGGGGCATGCACTAAACTTTCAGAATTTTTGACGCCAGTTTTCTGTCATAAAGGAGTTGATAAATAGCCCCCTACATGCCTGTACACAGAATATATGTAGTTTATCAGTTGCTTCATTTGCACTCTTTATAGGTACCCCCCCCCCCCCCATTGTAACACAAAGCATCATAGCTAACAATTATGTATTCTGCTAGAATATATGAAATTATATTTATTTGAACACAATATAAGGCAATCATTTAAATTCGAGGCCGTATACTGTATCTCAGTGACAGAACATGCACCAGTTCTCCCATATGTCTGCACTGGGATCTCAGTTTGTCTCACAGCTGTGGCATGTGATGCAGGTGAAAGACTGACATAAAGAAAAGGCTTTAAGGGAAGATTATAAAGATACTAATAAATATTGTTGAACATCCAGACAGACATAGCTGGAAGGTAACACACGTCATTTGCATGCTGAGTTGTCAAAGTCATGAAATATAGCCCCGATACACGGGATAGACGTATGTTCACAGGGATTTGGAGCAAAGCTACTCTTTATTTAGAATGAAACATTTGACATTTATTTTTTTATTAAAATTAATTTTAAGCAGAAAAAAATAGACCCAGTATTATCAGTGCTGATCTTACATTGTATGGTGCTTTTACGTTGCGTTAATTTGCCCCCACACATGGTGTGCTTTAATATAATGTGCAAAAAATCCCAAACCATTCAGGGCCCGTTTAAAAAAAAAATACTTTAAATGGACTCCCCCATGCTAGTGCAAAGTAACAAACATCCAAGGCCTCATGCACACGGCCGCAGGGTCCGCAATTCCGGAGATGCAAAACGGAGTCACGGAACGGAACACTGGAAGCACTACGGAGGGCTTCCATGGTGTTTTCTTCCGTTGTTCTGCACCGCAAATAAGATATGACACGTCATTTTTTTTTGCAGTGCAGACAGACCATGGACCCATTCAAGTTGAATGGGTCCGGCCCGTGTGCATGCGGCCTAAACTTCATGATTCCATACATTTGTACTCTTATGAGTCTCCACCGCTCAGTGGCAATGGCTGAGGTGAAATTCCTTTGACACTAAGAGGCCTAGAATGACCAGCTGACAATTTTATTGGGTGCCAAAGCTAACATCACCGATCGTGGGCTAATGGAGGATAGAGTGATATAAGAAAAGAAAAACTGTGTGATTAAGTTTCTATAAAGGCATTCCACCCATTTCAGTTCTGTGAGGACATGACAGGTCTTCTTTAAAGGGATATTTCCAACAGAAATGGTCCTTTTAAAAAAAATAATAATACTTAATATTAATAGAAAACAATCTTTTAAAGAACTTTTGCCAGTCTCTCTTTTTCATTTCAGCAGTACTATACAATTGAAAACAAAATACTATTGTAGCACTCCGCACAGAGACTAGATGGTAAGATGGAAGTATGACAGCTGTGTTGATCTCTTTGTAGGCCTACATAAAGATGTTCACAGAAGAGCATAGCCTGTATCAATGGATAGCCTGGCCATATTTGAGAAAGTCAAGTGAGTCTGTCTGCCATGCTAAAAGTCTAATAGGGAAACAGAGGACTATGCACTGTGGTATACGGGTCTGTGCCCATAGATACTGGTATAGAGAAAACCACACACTCTCTTTTTGAAGTATGCAAAGTGGATTATTTATTTAAATACACTCCAAAATAGTGCAAAAAACGAAAATTAAGAGATTGGAGCTAGATTTGCGGTTGATTGCAGGTATTGTCTAGTGACAGACATATATTATATTACAGCTCTGAATTCTTGGTTTTGCTGTAAGTCGGATTGTTAATCTTGTCCAATGAGGCTGCGATATGTGAGACGTTTCGGTCGTTATTGACCCTTATCAATTTATCGCTGTAACATAAAAGGAGAGCGGAAATATCAAGAGGTTATTGGTAAATACTAGGAGGTATACTGCTGTTCTGTGATCTATATTCAGTAGCTATAATCTGTGGACAGTGTGGATACGTACGGTAGGTACAATGATTAGAATAACTTGACTACATGCTAGCTGTCTAATATAATACTATTGTATCTTTCTTATATGTAATATAATAAGGTGGAGAGGGGTAAGTATAAAATAATGTACACTTTATTTACATATTCTACATCCACACTTTTATTCAATACATCTGACAAACACAAGGCGCAACAGCACTCTACAAACCAAAAGTAGAGTACAAAAGTATATTACATTGCAAATGCTATGCTAATAACTTAGAGTTGCTTAGCAAATACATTTTGTACAAAATCATTTGAGCCCGTCTGCTGAACGCCAAGGCGATCTCTATAAGACGGGTCCTAACACTAAAACTCACCTGTTGGGTGCCATAACAGCGACCATGAATCCAGGAGGTGCAGGTCCCACATGCATGCTGTGCCCCCTTGATAAAATCAGCCTGTGAGGCAGGGGAGGGGCAGGAGGGAGTGCACGAGTGTACATAGATCCCACATCTAATATGGCCACCCCTATATTCATGCCAACATGCACGCACTGCAAGCCTTTACACTACTGATCGTACAGCGCATGCGTGCCCCTGACCAAATAACACTATGCATAAAGTAATATAATAAGAATTCATTAAATCTTTATATAATAAGATTTGTAATTGTTGCAAGCCTCAGATGCCAGGTTTTCTGCAGGAGAGGCCCCATGTGCACAGGTCAGACCAGCATTGCATTATGGTACATGTGTTAAATGATGTCCAGTTTCGACTTGGGCTCCTTATGCAGACTTTATTGGTATAATATTGCTCACGTAATGTCATATACTGATGTAATAGACAGTATGTATCCACTAAATGTATCTATAGCAGGGGCAGACAGGTTTAACAGCATGACACATGGTGATACACACAAGTGAACATACGGATCACTGCTATCCAGTGGAGCAGTGTGAAAATGTGGTGACTGGATTCCTGTCATCACTGCCCATGTATGTGGTCTGCTCCTGGTATTACATTACTGACTACTGTTATTTCAACTTCAAGATGAATACACACAGATCACCAGAGGTAATTTGTCAGTCTTATTTACCTACAGATTTCTATTTGGGAGTTCCTTTTGTGCATTCACATAGGGGTAGATAACAGAATATGCCTATGATGTCAAAGATTGCATAGCCTCCTGGCATTGACTAGATGGTGCAGGTGAGGTTGTGTTCACATCACGTTGTGGTCCTACGCTTAATGTATACAAATGATACGTTAAATGGATATACAGTGGCATCCGTCAAAATAGGTTTGCGTTGTAACAAAAAGGTATATGTGATAATGCATACTTTTTTTTTACTGGACTCTGTAATGTACTATGCATTTCCATCTTTTTTCCCCTAACATACATGTTACACATGGGGCAAAAATGTCATGTGAACATCCCCTAACTAAACATCAGTCAGGGGTTCATCCAGCCACAGCTATACTAGGAGGGTTGCTGGCCAACCTATCTGTGAGTCTGGACACTGTGCCAATCAGGTTCCTGCCTCGACATCCAATCCAGAGCCAGGTGGGGGATTTAAGTCTTGTATTGTTTGTTTTGGGATTTTCTCCTGACTTATGTTTGTTCTATGTGCTCAGAACAGTGCTAAATTTCTGGTGGACCTTGCTGTTTATTGATCGCAGCTTGGATTAACCCATTCACTACTGATTAGATTCCAACTGTTTTTCCAGGCTTTGACTCCTCAACTTGTTTCTGGTTTAACCCATTGTACGCTATTGTAGCCTCTCCTGGCTTTCCTGGTTCAGACTCAGGCTTGTTTTACTTTACTGCTACGCCTTAGCATCTGATAAATCTACTACCTGCGAGCTTTCACCTCCTTACTTTGCAGTCATAACCTGTATCCCAATGATTGCTGAAGCAAGCTCAGATGAACACGTAGGGTTAGCGTTAGATCTACTAACTGGTGATGGTAGGTAGCAGATATAGAGTTTGCTAAACATTGTCCCAGATGGTGACCCTATTATACTCATCCTCGCCTCCTCATTTTCTGATAACATGACATACAGATAATTGGTTCCTTTGATATCTATATGAGAAGAAAGAGCACAAGCAGGACATAAACATGGTGCAAGTAGAACATAGCCACATTTCCACTTTTATGGAAAAGTGTTTCTGTATAGGGATCAAGCTTTTAGATATATTTTAATTTGTACCCAACACATTGTAGGCTGAACCCAGATGGAGACCACCAATGTACAACAACAATAACGCAGGTAGGAGTACAAAAGAATAAAATATATAACATTTATAAGGGTAAGCTAAATCATTTCATATAATTAGATAAAGTCTACAAGTAAGAGCCTTTCATTTAGACTTCAATAGCTGTAATGAAGCTTGACTGATGAGTCTTCAGTTGCCTCACAAAGCTTTCCTTTCAAGTCAATACCACACCTTAAAAACTTACACTTTTTCTTTAAGCAACTGTGGGAATGTCCACACCCCATGCTCTCAGATGGGTGCAGTAATGGAGTTTAAAAAAATGAACACAGTTATTAGTGTAATATAAAATGTGACCTATGAGTGAGAGAAGACAAGACCTTAGAGGTCAACATCACAGTGAGGGAAAATTCCATCTTCAGTGGTCAGCTATTGGGTACTATGTTATTGTGCCAAGTATTTCAAGATATTCTTCTGGACTTTGCAGGTTGATACTTGCAATGTTGTGGTTAGTGGGAATAGGAATCTACTTTACAAATTAAGGGCCACAGCAGAGACTGGGAGGAGTGGCAGTTGCTATGATAGTGGTAGTAGCACTCACAGTTCATGGTGCATTTCTCTCCTGGCTCTCCAAGTGAATGAAGGCTGCAATCTTTCTTCCCTTTGGGCACTCCATGACTTTCTGGAGAACCTGCCTAATGGTAGTTGGGGTGCCCTTGATAGTGGATGTTTGCTAGGCTGCAAGGCAGAAGGTGAGAGAGTGAGGCCATCAAATGCTGGAGATAATAACTAGGCCCTTATTAGTAATAACAAGGAACACTCTCTACTGAGGATGATGATCACTGCAGTACAAACAGCAACAACTGGCACAGTTCTAAAGTATATCACAGTAAAGTCTTCTCCCAATAGCTGTATATAGGCAGCATTGATGGTAGTGGTAGTCCCTGAGTCTCACTCTAAATGCTTTGCAGCTTTCCAAGATGATCACAGGTGTGTAGACCTTTCACAATCAATACTGCAGTTCCTGGGCTGAGGGGTGCAGGTCATCAATGGCTAATCTGTTTAATAAGTGTGTTTGGTGTTCTTAGCAATACCCTCTCCACAGCAGCAAAGACTATTGCAATAAATGAGCATACCTTTTCTAACATGCAAGGCCTTGTGATCCTAGACAGTCTGTGAATATCTGTTGTCTTTCCCTCAGGGCTGGTCTCCTGGCACAATTGTTGCTCTCTGGCAGCTTTTTACTCCACAGGAATGTTTTTTTTCCTAGAGGAAAATGCTCTGTTCTGGATTTAGGTTCCCAGAGGCTCACATATAGGCCTCTCTCACAGGCAGAGCTAGACAAAACTGGTTGATGCAATCCAGATACTCAGCTCCTCCCTCAGGGAAGGCAGGGCTAGCCTCCCTCTGCTGAGAAGGGCATAATAAGCTAAGGTGTGCTACACACACACACACACACACACACCACCTTTTTGAATCACATACAGAGCATAACACAAAGCATTAACTCTTTTAGCACCAAATAATCTTATTGTCATTCAATATTGTTAGTCTATATTTAACTTAAATTATTTAACTTAATATAAACATTTTAATACCTAGAGAAAAATGAATTTTTGCTATTATTTAGGAAATACATTAAAAATTTAAAGGGAATATTTCAGCAGTTTTGAGCATACTAAACTGTTGACAGCACTAGATATGGGCTGGGCAGAGCATTACAAACATACCGTTTGTGATGCTTTTATCATCAGGAATAGTGAGAACATAAAGTTTTATTCTGCCAATTTCTGCTTATCAAGTGCAGTTGAGGTGGAGAGCCAATGTGAAGTACTCCCTCTGCACTGGGCTGCTTCACAGCTGCTCCCCTCTGACAGCAGTAGCATCCAATCAGAACAGAGGGGAGGGTGTGTAAAGCAGCTCAGTGCTGCAGAGAGAGGGGATACTTCACAGAGAAGCTCTGCTTCCTGAGCACTTGTAGGAACAGAACCTAGCAGAAAAAAACTTAATATTCAAACTACTCCTGAAACTAAAAGATCCACAGACGGTATTTGTTTTTTTCTCCCCACCCCGTACCTAGTGCTGTCAGTAGTTTAGCCTATTCAAAATTTGACATTTGTAATTTCATTTGTTTTGGATTTCACACTGCCATAACCTAAGAGAATGAATGTGATTATATTCAGTGTGGATCAAAATCTGTATGTAACAGGATTTTCTGCTGTTGAAAATAATTTTCTGTTAGGGCGCCCATACAGTGTGTGGTTCAGCTACAGGATCTGCATGCACATTGCCGCTAATTGCCAAGTCTCACCTGTACTTGCTATTTCAAACAATAGCATTTACATCCTTTTTTTGCTCGCATACATGTTAAACGTGGGACAAAAATGTGATGTGGACAGCCCGGTGCAAGGGGCAGCCTGGCAAATACAGGTACATCATGTGTAGACACCCTTAGAAGGGTCTCTTGACGTTCAGCTGATCATTCTTGGGATCTATAAATGAGGAGATGAAAACTGTGAAAGAATATAGCCATTCAATTCCAGTTCAGTTCCCCTACCGTGCCATCAGCCCACCACAGGAGAAATATTAAATCATTGGGCTGTCCATGTAATACATGAACATTCAGGGTTCTCCAGAATAACAGAAACTCTTTGTAGACCCTCTCTGTTTTGCCTAATAGAGTGCTAAAATTATGATCACTTGAATTAGCTTTTAATTTCATAAGAGGGATAATGCATTTTCTAAATAGGAAAAGTCTTTTAAAACCCCTTTAAGTGTTAATGCAAATAGACTGAAAACTATACTCACTGCTAATGTATGTTTGATATTACAATGGTACTAGAAACTGCAATGCTAAAATGCCAGGTAATAACCAATTATCCCAACCTATGTTGCACTGCTTGTAATAACCATTTGCCAGATAGCAGTTCTATGCTTTTTAATCTGGTTAATAAATATCCTTTCTACTACTACCAATGCCTAAAGCAAGTTCACTTCCTATGGATAGGTGCTATGGTAACCCCTTCCTTGCTCCACAAAGCTGGTCAAGCTGATTGCCTCTTGCACAAACTCACAGGAGACTTGCTTTTCATTTCACTAACTACCCTACAAAGAATTTTAGAAGGACATGGCTTGACTTTGTTGAACATTCTATCTGGTCCAGATACGGCCTTTGGGGTGTGCGGGCTGTGCGGCCGCACAGGGCGCCATAGCAACAGGGGCGCCGGGCGGCCGACAGCCCGCAGTGACGCGAATATTTATTCTGCAGGGGGCAGGGCCTGCGGGCGGGCGGCGGACTTACTACAACACAGTCAGACTCACACAGGGCGCTGGGCGGCAGCCTGCAGTGAAGCGAATCTTTATTCTTCTGCGATCCGGTCCGGACTGAAGGAGTGAGGAGGGGGCGGGGCTCGCGGCCGCTCTGAGCTCCGCTCTGCTGCCTGGCTGGCCTGCCTGTCTCTTTAAGAGAGCAGACCAGTGGCTGCTAGAGCGTAGCCACTGAGCTCCGCCCCCAGAGAGGAGACAGACAGCGCGCCCAGCCAGCAGAGTCAGCAAGGCCCACGCGGCAGCACTAGTCTTCTTCAGGCACAGCTAGAGAACAAGGTTTTTTTTATTTGAAGAAATGATTATGAATGATTTATGTGAATGTGCCAACAGTGCCATGGGGGATGGGGGGGGGCGGGACAGAGATGTGCTGATGCTGCCCAAGTGGAGGGGACAGGGTGGGAGAAGTGTGCCAATGCCATGGTGACTGGGGGGGGGGGGGGGACAGAGTCTCTGTTGTCCCCCCAGTCACCATGGCATTGGCATATTTCTCCTCCAGATGGGCAGCATCAGCACATCTCTGCCCCCCCCCCCCCGCTTCCCCAGTCACCATGGCATTGGCACATTTCTCCTCCAGATGGGCAGCATCAGCACATCTGTCCCCCCCCACCCCCGCGTCACCATGGCATTGGCACATTTCTCCTCCAGATGGGCAGCATCAGCACATCTGTCCCCCCCCACCCACCCCCGCCCCCGCGTCACCATGGCATTGGCACATTTCTCCTCCAGATGGGCAGCATCAGCACATCTGTCCCCCCCCCCCACCCCCGCGTCACCATGGCATTGGCACATTTCTCCCTGTCCCCCAGGGGTGTATCTATCACAAGGCAAACAAGGCATTTGCCTAGGGCGGCACTTGAAAAGGGGGCGGCAAAATGCCTTGTTTGCTTAGTGATAGTTACACAATATGCTAAATATATTTTTTGCCCCTTGTCCGATCCTTCATTATGCGAGCGGCAGTGCCGGCGCCGCATAGTGAAGGAGTTGAAAAACTTACTTCCTCCCCCTCCTGACTTCCTCCCGACCTCCCCTGCCTTTTGCGTCCTCACGTTGCCGTTGTGACGTCACACGGAGGTGGAGTCACGGGCCGGCAACGCTAGGGTGAGCCTTATCTCCTCCAAGTGCAGAGCGGATCCTGCACACGGTTACCGTGAACACTGAGGCCAGGCCCCGGCCACCAGTGCACTGAACCCTGAGCCTGCTGTCTTCAAAAACTGTAAGTACTTAAATTACAGTAATTCACAAAAAATCTATTACTTAGTTGTTTTATGGGGTAAGGGGGTTGGGACCAGTTGGGTGGTTAGAGGGGGGAGAATTAGGGAGGGATTAATACTGTACTAACTCACTGCACATTGTTTTTTAACAAGGAAGGGATGGGTCAAATTTATATTAGGGGGGTGCCTGAGTTTAGTCTCGCCTAGGGCAGCACAAAACCAAGATACACCACTGCTGTCCCCTCCAGATGGGCAGCATCAGCACATGATGTGCTGATGATGCTGCCCATCTGGAGGGGACAGGGAGAAATGTGCCAATGCCATTGTGACGCATCTGGAGGGGACAGGGAGAAATGTGCCTATGCCATGGTGACGCGGGGGTGGGGGGGGGGACAGAGATGTGCTGATGCTGCCCATCTGGAGGGGACAGGGAGAAATGTGCCAATGCCATGGTGACGCGGGGGTGGGGGGGGGGACAGAGATGTGCTGATGTTGCCCATCTGGAGGGGACAGGGAGAAATGTGCCAATGCCATGGTGACTGGGCGGGGGGATGTGCTGCTGCCAGCCCACTGGCCCATCTGGAGTGGGAAAAGTGTGCAATGGGTGAGGGGGGGGGGCTCATAGAGGACAGGGGGACAGTGTGCTTTCCTGCTACTACATCAACCCCCCCCCAGGGTGAGGGGGGGGGCGCCACAAGGTTAGCTCGCACAGGGCGCCTGAACACCTAAGGCCGGCCCTGTATCTGGATATGACGCAGTCACAAAATCCGTTATGGCATCTTGTGTAAAGCAAATATTAATTGTAATGGTTTTGTATGTGTGGGATCAAATGTTTGATTGTGAGCCTCATTGAGAACATGGGCTGATGTGTTTGATGACAATCTGTGACCAGCACCATATACAAAATGGAAACAAAATAATATGCGTGTTGGATTTGTTATATTTTAGCAGGTATAGGTTTATTGGTTTCTTCAAGGAAACCAGCCATAATATGTGTTTCAGATAGACAGTTAGATTGTGATCTCTATAACTGTGGATATAAACATTCAATCTCCTCTAGATCTCTCCCACATTAGATCTAGATGGCTGACGAGGCTCAGGCAGGCCAAATTCTATTATCCATTCCTTTTGTTGGTTGGGATATAAGTCACTGCCAGAAGATACTGGCGGCTGCTTTCTCCCTTTTCCCCATTCTCAGCCGAGCATGCATATATATATATATATATATATATATATATAGCAGGATCGGGAGACATACCTCATAGCCAACATCTCATGCGTACGGCCAATTTTGGGGATAGTGACTGATCGCAGTGAAGATAATCTATGTACAGGCATGCAGAACATATTGGCGCTATATAAACAACAGGAAATATATATATTTTTTTTTATCTTAGGCTACTTTGACACTAGCGTTTCTATTTTCCAGTATTGAGATCCATCATAGAACCTCAATACTGGAGAAAAACGCTTCCATTTTGTCCCCATTCATTATCAATTGGGAAAAAACGTAACTGAACAGAACGGAATGCTCCAAAATGCTTTCCGTTCAATTTGCTCGCGTTCCCATACCGGAGAGCAAACCGCAGCAAGCTGCGGAGCAAGACGGATCTGGCATGACCCACAATGCAAGTCAATGGGAACGGATCCATTTTCTATGACACAATAGAAAACGGATCCCTCTCCCATTGACTTTCAGTGGCGTTCACGGATCCGTCTTGGCTATGTTGAAGATAAATCAATTGGATCCGTTTATAATGGATGCAGATGGTTGTATTATCAGTAACGGAAGCATTTCTGCAGAACCCAGCCGGATCAGGCAAAACGCTGGTGTGAAAGTAGCCTTAAACGAAATGTAAAGACTAATGACTAAATAAAAAATGAGCCATCGTGTTTCTTACACCCTGCTATCTCTCCCAACGGCTCCTTCTCTCTGGAGGCTTCAAACCTTTCAATGTCACCTTGTTCCATTCCTTTCGTTTTCTCACTCTCGTTTTATCTCAACTTGCCACTCTGTCTTCCTTATCAGTGCCGCACTCCCTTAATCTCATTCTCTCATTCTGTCTCACCTGCTTACGTTCTCCTTCACTTCTCATTCTGCTTCTCGGCTGGCATATATGCAAAGTCTTATAGGCACATTTGCCATTTTGTATACATATTCCAAGCCTGGTGGATGGAAGAAGAAGCAAATTAATCCTTGATGTCGGAGAACTGCCCACATTAAAGCGTTCAATACAAAAAGTTCAAGCTGTATGGAAAGGGAAGACTTACTAATTCATCAGTAAACTATTCCAGCAGGTTGCCATAGAAGAATGACTGAATGTAGAAAGGTTGTCAGCCGCTGTGTAGAGAGATTACTCTTTGATAGTGGGAGAACCCAATATGCAATAACTCCTGATGTAGATCACTAGAATGAGGGATCTCTCTAATGATTTATGACTGGAAACAGTTATAGATTTTTCTAAGTATTAGCTCTGAAAATATTTCATTTTGGATAAAATCCGCTATAAATCCATGGTTTCTGTTGTACTCAGTCTTGATTAACTCCACTGTTAGAATACCTTGAAAACATCCATATAAACCCAAACTTTATTTTCTTATACAGAATGTTTAAAGCGGTTATCCAGGAAAAGATATTTATGACTTTTCCTCAGGATAGCTCATCAGTATCAGATCTGTTGGGGTGCAACACCCGGGACCCCCGCTGATCAGCTACTAGAAGAGACCTTGCACGCTGCAGCCTCTTCCTAGGCCATGTGACGTCACCATACATCGGTCACATGGCCTAGTTGCAGCTCAGCCCCATTCTAGTCAATGGGGCAGAGCTGCAATACCAAGCACTGCCACTATACGATGTGCAGCGCTGTCCTTGGAAAGCTCCCAGGAGCCTGCATTGTTCACCGGAGCTCCAGTGAGCGCCGCAACTCCCTGAAACAGCTGATCAGTGGGCATGCTGGGAATTTTACCCCAACTAATGTGATAATGATGAGCTATCCTGAGGATAAGTCAACTTTATATTTGCAACTTTAATACAGCTATAGGCTATGTGCAATGCTAATGCATAGTCAACTGCAGATTTTGTTAGTATGACATAACTTTGAAGAATCTATATTCATTCTCCTTGGCAGCTCTATATGATCAGGTTTCCTAGCATCTACTCGACGTCTTGTCTGGGTGACTACTGAGGCTACCATCTACTATCTGCTATAGCAATGTACTGCCTGCCTCTCCATGCTGCATAGGCTTATTTTATGTCCCTCCACTCAGCCAAAGAAAGTTTAAAGGGATTTTCCAGTCTCCTCATATTCGTGACCCATCTCAGCATAAGTCATTAATATTAGATATAATATTAATATTAGAAATAATAATTAGGAGATTTGTCGTGAAGACGTTGTCGTGAAGACGTGATGACGTAGTGGACGTCACGCTCCCGGCTCTCCCCGCTGCTCTGCTACCTCGCTGCCGCTTTGAGTATGCCGGCGTCTGTGTGCCGAATTCTACATCTACCTTCTCTGTGACCGGGACCGCGTGATCTGCGCTGCTGCTCTTTGCCCAAAGCCTGCTACGGTGCCGATATCGGCTGTTGGGTTCAGGCTGCCTCCGGTTCCTTCTTGACTGTGCCGTGTCTGATGCTGCCGCTCCTGCCTCCTCTCCTGCTCTCCATTTCATTGCAAACAGTTTGCTGTCTGGAGGTTTTCTCTCCTCTACCTCCATTGAGTGTGCCTCCGGTTCCTGCCTGATCCGTTACCCCCCCTGGTTCTGATGTCAGTGAGTAACCTGCTGTTCCCTCATATTTTGAGGAAGCTATAAGTTTCTCTCCTCTAGTGATTAACCTCCCCATGACCGCTGACTCCAACTAACCTTGAATGGACTTTGAGCAAGTTGTGTATGTATGGTTACATATGATTATAAGCTGCACTTGATCATAAGATCACAAGAAAGCTAACTTTAAAGTCTAAAATATAAGCTGGAGAAGGGGAAAAAAAAAAAAAAAGAAAATAAGAGGAGAAAGAGTATAAAGAAGAGTGGACATAAAAAGAAAAATAAAAAAAAAAAAATAGGGAGGAGCGAAAAAAAAAAAAGGGTTTAAAAAAAAAAAAAAAAAACAAGAACTAAGAAGAAGGCACTGAAAAAAAAAAAAAAAGGGGGGATAAGGAAAAAAAGAAAAAAAGGAAAAAAAAGCAAAAGAAAAGGAACAGAAAAAAAAAAAAAAAGAAAAAGAGAAAGAAGGAGAGTAAGGAGAGTATAGGAGAGTACAGGAGAGTAAGGAGGCGGAATAAGGGAAAAAAAAAAAAAAAATAAATCAAAAATCAAATAAATATCCAAGAAAAAAATATTTAAAGAAAAAAATTTACAAAAAAAAAAAAAAGGAGGAATAAGATATGGGCCCAAAAGCCCCAAGGCGTTCGACCGATCTATCAGGTCAGAAACAGGGGTCTAGAACGGCTGAACCAACAAAACTTGACCAGTTTCTGAAATCCCCAAGGGTCAATACGAGGGGCGGACAAAAGGAATTCTCTGAAAAAAAGAATTATGAATTGGAGGTAACTGAGCGAGAAATACAAAAAGGCGCTAGTTACCCTGAGGAGGAGGATGGAATAATGGGGGAAGTTATCCCTGATGACAATTCGTCCCCGCTGGAAGAAATACTCCTAGCGGTTAAACAGAACGGAGATTTGATACAGGTGGTTACAACCCAACTTGGATCTATTCAAGTTGATGTGGGACTAATAAAAGAGGAATTGACCAAAATGCGAGTCAGACTCAACACCCTTGAAAGCTCTGTTACTTTTATACAGAAGGAATCCAAAAAAATAAATACGGAAGTTTCTATACTTAAAGTGGAAAATAATCTCCTGAAGAAAAAGGTAGTGGACCTTGAAGATAGGTCACGAAGATATAACGTGAGAATAATAGGCATTCCAGAGGGTGAGGAAGGAAAAAATCCAACTGAATTCGTACAGAAATTAATTCTTGAGAACTTTGGTAAAGAATCATTTTCTCCTCTTTTCATGATTGAAAGAGCTCATCGGGTCCCAGGAGGAAAACCAATTCCAGGGAGACAACCTCGGACAATTCTTGCTAAGTCACTGACTTCAGGGGACAGAGATGTCCTCTTGAGAAGGGCGAGGGAATCCCCACCGGTTGTTTATAATGGGATTAGACTGGCCTTTTTTCCTGACTTTTCGAAAGAAATACAAGAAAAGAGACGCACATTCATGATTGTTAAAAAGAAGTTAAGAGAGAGGGATATTAAATATTCTCTTATATTCCCGGCCAAACTGCGGATTATTTTTGAGGATAAAACTTTTTTTTTTGATACCTCAGAAGAAGCCGCGGACTGGATTGACCGAAACAATCAATGACTCAATTGGGTTATGAAATGACGGGAATAACTAGTAATATAGGGGGCTCACACCCCTAAATGAGTCTTCTTTGCTTCAAAATGGCGGCGGGGGGGTGGTTGACTGGGGGGAGGGTCGAGGGTTGGTCTTAGGAAAGAAATCTACTACAATATGTGGTGGGTTGCCTGTGGGAGAGGGGTGGGGGGGGGGGTTGGGTTGTGGTGCGTCAAGGTAGGTGTGGTTCCCTTTTTTTCAGTTTATTATTTTCCCTTTTTATCTTGTCTTCTCCTTTTTCCCTCTCTCCTAATCTTCCATTTAACCACTGGTGATGACGATGATTAGAATTTTTTCCTGGAATGTACGTGGTTTGGGGGAAAGAGGTAAGAGACAAGCGGTTTTTGACTTGACTCAGGTCCATCTACCAGCAATAATATGTTTGCTCGAGACCCATCTTACTGAGGAGACCACTAGAGTGGTCGACAGGGGATGGGCTGTGCATACGTATCATTCTACCCTCTCCAATTACTCGAGAGGGGTTACGGTGCTGATACATAGACTTATTGACTTCGTTTGCGAGGCATCCTCTGTCGACCAACAGGGAAGATTTATTTTTCTATACTGCAGGTTAGGGGGAGAGTTATGTATTTTGGCCTTTGTCTATATTCCTCCGCCATTTTCTCTGCTGGTTCTTAATTCTCTTCTAGTATTCATGGATAATTGGCCAGAATGTCCAACATTGATTATTGGGGATTTTAATTGTGTCATCGATCCTTTACGTGATAGGGTCTCTATGACTGCTAAGGGGGACAGTACGGTTCAGGGGTCCCCCCTCGCACGATTCTGCCTGGAGGCTGGATTTGAGGACGCTTGGGAATATCTGGGACAGGGGAAAAGGGTTTTTTCATGTTCTAGTAAAGCAGGTAAATCATTGTCTAGAATTGACCTAGTACTGATAAATAGTAAATATATGAAATTGATAAAACGAATGAAATATGAAACAAGGTCAATATCCGATCACTCCCCGTTAGTACTTGAACTATGTTTCTCTCAGGTTAGATATATATCAAAACCTCCCTTTAGATTAAACCCCTACTGGCTATCAGTCATAAAGACACATGAAATAATTCGAAATGAAATAGGCCGATTCTGGGATATCAACGACGGCTCGGCAAAAATTCAAGTGGTATGGGATACCTTTAAGGCCTACATGAGGGGATTGATGGTTAGTAATATCACGAATCTTAGAAGAGAATATGGGAAAAAACAGAAGAATCTAGAGAAACATGTGATCACAGCGACAGAATCCTTTCATATAAATAAGACGGAGAAAAATAGGGAAAATATGCAAAAAGCTACACAAATATATGCTAATTTTTTACTGGATAAAGCTCAACAGAATCTTTTCTTTAAAGGGCAAAAATATTTTACAGAGTCTGGGCGACCCGGTAGGCTACTCTCCAGAGTAATCTCCAATCAACAACCTAAAAAACATATAGAGAGGGTTCGAGTGAGGGATGGTAGAATAGCTATTGGTCAGGGTCCGGTGGAGAAGGCCTTTTTTGATTATTTTCTTGATATGTATAAGGCTGATTCTAATATTACAGACGATAAGATAGATCTTTACCTAGATAGGATCAACTTTTCAACTATTAGTGAGAACCAAAAGAAAGCATTAGAACTGGAGGTCTCAATTAAGGAACTTGAGGGAGCTATTAAATTATGTTCACCCAATTCTACTCCTGGTTCAGACGGGCTTCCATATGAATTTTATAGCAAATATGGGGACTGTATTTTTCCTAGATTACTGGAGGTCTTTGCTGAATCAGTGGAGGATGGGAGGTTGCCGGATTCAATGATGGAGGCTACAGTGATATTAATTCCAAAAAAAGGCAAGGACCCTCTAGATTTAGAATCTTACAGACCAATTTCACTGCTTAATGCAGATGTAAAACTTTTGGCGAGGGTCCTCGCTACAAGGCTCTCTGGGGTCATCTCCTCCATAGTCCATCCGGATCAGAGCGGTTTTATGAAAAATAAGGGTACACATTATAATCTACACCGGCTCTTTTCTAATATCCAGGCCCCTGGGGGGACCGCCCGCTCCATCCTGTCATTAGATGCCTCTAAGGCCTTTGACAGGGTGGAGTGGCGCTTCCTCTGGAAGGTTCTTGCTAGGATGGGCTTTGGAGAGAGGTTTATACGCACTCTTAGGTTGTTGTATGGATCTCCAAGGGCTAAATTGAGTCTTAATGGAATTTTGAGTAGCAGTATCGAGTTAAATAGAGGCACCCGTCAGGGTTGCCCACTATCTCCCCTACTATTTGATATATATATCGAACCCCTTGCGATGGCCATTAGGCAGGACGATCAGATCAAAGGATTTGGTACGCTGGGAACACAAGATCGTATCTCACTATATGCAGACGATGTTCTGTTTTTTATAGACCATACGGAAACCACTCTCCCTAGGATTATTCAAATGGTTAAATTATTTGGTGAGGTGTCTGGTCTTCTTATAAACTGGACCAAGACTAGTCTGCTTCCAATAGACCCCCTACCACAGAAAGAGATTCCTGTTACACAGTTGGATATTGTTGATACCTTCCAATATTTGGGTTTAACGATATCGCCTCGGGTCGAAAATTTTGTAGAACTTAATTTGATTCCCATCATGGTAAAGATTAGAGCTAAAATAGGAATTTGGCTGAAACTTCCCCTATCTAGAGCTGATCGAGTTTCACTAGTTAAAATGGTGATATTACCACAATTGCTCTATGTGCTCAGGAATACACCTATTTGGATACAAGACAAACATTTTAAACTTATAGAGAGTCTAATTAATGATTTAATATGGGGAAGAAAGCGAGTTCGACTTAAGTTGGAGTATTTGTATAGATCAGTGGAGTGTGGGGGTTTAAATCTCCCCTACTTTAAGGGATACTTTATTGCAGCCCAGCTCTTGAGGTGCTATGAATCAGAGCATAGCGCACTTCTGGGGAAGTTGGTAACTAGTCATGCCCACAATAATATTTTTTCCTTGTTGGAATCTGGCCTATTGAAGAGTTATGAGCAAGGCTATAGAGAGACTATAAAACTACTCCTTAGGGTGTGGGCTACAACTAGGACATGGTTGAAAGTTAAGGGTTCACTTACATTTACGCCTCTTTGGCACAATTTGTATTTAAAAAGGCTGGATGAAATTGCAGCTGACACATTTTGGCAGAAGAATAAAATTTTATATATTTCACAGGTAGCTAAAGATAGAGAAATTAAATCCTATATGGAAATGACACAAAATTTAAAAAATCTTTCATGGTTTAGGTATTTCCAATTGCGTTCTGTGTTATCCAGCTTGGATGATAAGCGGCTGTTGGATATAGATAATGTTTCCTTTCTGAATGATTGGGTAGGAGGTACACATTCTAGAATAAAAATCTCAAATATATATAAGTTATTAATTAAAGCACGGTTTAGTGATATACACTCTCCAGGACAAAAAGCGTGGGAGGCGGACTGTCCGAATGTACAAATAGAAGGGTGGGATAATATTTTTGGGAATCTATCTTCACTATCCCAGAACTTTAACCATGTCCTGATACAATTTTATATTTGCCACAGATTATATATTACTCCACTGTGGATGAACAAATGTGGGTTAAGAGACACGTCCAATTGTCCCAAATGTGACACTGTAGGAGCAGACTTTCTCCATATGATATGGACCTGTCCAGAACTTATAAACTACTGGAACGGTATCAATAACTATATTATGTGTAAATTAAAAATTCTAATCCCTTTTGAACCACAAGTATTTATTCTCAATGATCTCTCCAAATTAAAAATTCATAGTTATCAAAAGATTTTCTTGAGTAGAGTATTCATGTTGGCTAGAGTTTTGATCAGCCGCACCTGGTTTGCCCGATCCACTCCAAATAAAAACACATGGATAAATTTAATCGATAAGGTAAAGAACTACGAAAAAATTTTATATAGACGGAGGGAAAATGAATACCAATGGACCAGGATATGGGGTGGTTGGAGGTCTGGTTAGCTGAGATCAAGTTGTTTTATTTATAAGGGGTCCTACTTTGACGCACCACAAACTGGGAGGGAGGGAGGGGAGGGTTTTTCAAGAAAAAAAAAAAAAAAAAAAAAAAAAAAAAGAAATAATAATTAGGGATGAGTGAATCGACTTCGGATGAAACATCCATAGCCTTTGGATGGCACTGTGGAGATCTCTGTTAAGGGGGCAGGGAACGGTGGAGGTCACAGTTAAAGGGACAGTCCACTATGGAGGTCAGTGTTAAGGGGCAAGGTGCTGTAGAGGTCACTGTTAATGGGGTGGGGTGTTGTGGAAGTCACATTTTAAGGGAATGGAGCTCTGTGGAGGTCACTGTTAAAGGGGCAGGGTACTGTGGCAGTCACTATTAAAAGGGCAGGGTACAGTGGAGGTCACTGTTAAGGGAGCAGGGTACTGTGGCAGTGACTATTAAAAGTGCAGTCGCTGTGGAGGTCTCTGTTAAGGGGGCCGGGAATGGTGGAGGTCAGTTAAGGGGACTGTAACCTATGGTCAGTGTTAAGGGGCGGGTTCTGTAGATGTCACTGTTAAGGGGGCGGGACCCTGTAGAGGTCACTGTCAAGGGGGTGGGGTGCTGTGGAACTCACTGTTAAAGGGGCAGGCTGCTGTGCTGTAAAGGTCAAAGTTAAGGTGGGGGCTGCTTTAAAGGTCCCATTTTAAGGAGACGGGGCACTGTGTGTGTGTGTGGGGGGTCAGTGTTAAGGGGTGGGGGGCTGTTGATGTCACTGTTATAGTGGATACTGTCGATATCTTTTAACGACACACACAAACATTAAATATGCCTGTGCGAAGCTGGGATTTTCAGCTAGTTTATTATAATGTCGCTCCAAAGTGGACAGTTGAGTAAAAGATAAGTAATACAATGTATTTGCAAAGTTGTTCTGTTAAACTAATTTCCATAAACTGGTGAAATTCATGTAAAACTTAGAATGTGACACCCCCAGGAGTATTTCTACGGTTCTACACATGCATTCCACTGTAGATTGTTTCTTATATTAGCACAGGCTCTGAGGATCTGGGCACAGAATGTTTCTAGGAGGAGATACCCTATGTTTATTTGTATATGTGACTTACAGATGTAGCCGAGCTAAAATTGACTCTGATAACACATGTCAGTGGTATTTTGGTTATCTCGTGACAAAAACCATTGAAATTCACTGAAAAGTTAACATTTTCTTGCCATTCTTTACTTAATGTGTTAACCATCAAGTTAAGCTTGGCTGCATCTGTAAGTGTACATTAATATGACCACCTTTGTCCAGCATATTCATCTTAGTGAAGGTCAACAGATGCTTCTGAATCTATCATTGGCTTCCTTAACAAAGCTTTCTGTTGTTATTTCATACTCCCTTGTTCTCTTCCCCAAGATTTGCCTCTCCTTTAGTCTAACTTTACAAGCCGCATTCCTTCGTTTTCTTTCAGCTAGTTCGGAAGATCTACAGAGGGAACTATTTTCTCTAATTGTTCCGATTCCTGTAATTTGTGCTTGCCGTTTAAGGCAAATTTAGGTCAATTGTTTGTGTTTCCTGCTGAGGTTTCTTTTTAAACCTAATGAAGCCATTTTGTGTGTAACCTCGTCATTCCTAAAATCCACCACAATTAGTGAGATTGGTAGGCTAGATGTGATTGCAATGATCTGACAGATGATGAGACAACTCCATGCACAGTCTAGGACTATATATCACACAATCATTTAACCTTGTGCTGCCATAGAGCAATAAAACTGTTTCCAGACAATATCTGAAAACAATTCAGCATGGTGCACACCCCATTATGCCGACACAAAGCAAATCACTGAGACTTGGACTTCTTTTAGATGACACCATACTTTAGGAAGACATTACTATTCTACTCAAAGAGCTTTTCAGTGTCTACCTCACATGCCTGCTATAGCTTTACTATAAACATTATAAACACTTTAATGGACTTAATTGATTTATAAAGTGCAACTTATTCAGCAAAGTTGAGCAGAGTAAATAATACATGGAGTTCAGGCATTTTATAGCTCAACCGTCAGCTATATTTACTTAGAACATTTTAAATCAGCTTTTTTTTCCTATACCCTCACTGTCAGGAATAAGGACCTCCTTATTCCTAGTTATTATAATGTTTGCTGTGTCAAAATATGTTTTATGGTTATGTGTTGTGGTGTAACATGTTCTGGTGTGATTCAAATATATATATATATATATATATATATATATACAGTACAGACCAAAAGTTTGGACACACCTTCTCATTCAAAGAGTTTACTTTATTTTCATGACTATGAAAATTGTAGATTCACACTGAAGGCATCAAAACTATGAATTAACACATGTTGAATTATATACATAACAAAAAAGTGTGAAACAACTGAAAATATGTCATATTCTAGGATCCTCAAAAGTAGCCACCTTTTGCTTTGCACACTCTTGGCATTCTCTTGATGAGCTTCAAGAGGTAGTCACCTGAAATGGTCTTCCAGCAGTCTTGAAGGAGTTCCCAGAGATGCTTAGCACTTGTTGGCCCTTTTGCCTTCACTCTGCGGTCCAGCTCACCCCAAACCATCTCGATTGGATTCAGGTCCGGTGACTGTTTAGGCCAGGTCATCGGGCGCAGTACCCCATCACTCTCCTTCATGGTCAAATAGCCCTTACACAGCCTGGAGGTGTGTTTGGGGTCATTGTCCTGTTGAAAAATAAATGATGGTCCAACTAAACGCAAACCGGATGGAATAGCATGCCGCTACAAGATGCTGTGGTAGCCATGCTGGTTCAGTATGCCTTCAATTTTGAATAAATCCCCAACAGTGTCACCAGCAAAGCACCCCCACACCATCACACCTCCTTCTCCATGCTTCACGGTGGGAACCAGGCATGTAGAGTCCATCCGTTCACCTTTTCTGCGTCGCACAAAGACACGGTGGTTGGAACCAAAGATCTCAAATTTGGACTCAGACCAAAGCACAGATTTCGACTGGTCTAATGTCCATTCCTTGTGTTCTTTTGCCCAAACAAGTCTCTTCTGCTTGTTGCCTGTCCTTAGCAGTGGTTTCCTAGCAGATATTCTACCATGAAGGCCTGATTCACACAGTCTCCTCTTAACAGTTGTTCTAGAGATGTGTCTGCTGCTAGAACTCTGTGTGGCATTGACCTGGTCTCTAATCTGAGCTGCTGTTAACCTGCGATTTCTGAGGCTGGTGACTTGGATAAACTTATCCTCCGCAGCAGAGGTGACTCTTGGTCTTCCTTTCCTGGGGAGGTCCGCATGTGAGCCAGTTTCTTTGTAGCGCTTGATAGTTTTTGTGACTGCACTTGGGGACACTTTGAAAGTTTTCCCAATTTTTCGGACTGACTGACCTTCATTTCTTAAAGTAATGATGGCCACTCGTTTTTTCTTTACTTAGCTGCTTTTTTCTTGCCATAATACAAATTCTAACAGCCTGTTCAGTAGGACTATCAGCTGTGTATCCACCTGACTTCTCCACAACGCAACTTATGGTCCCAACCCCATTTATAAGGCAAGAAATCCCACTTATTAAAACTTGACAGGGCACACCTGTGAAGTGAAAACCATTTCAGGAGACTACCTCTTGAAGCTCATCAAGAGAATGCCAAGAGTGTGCAAAGCAGTAATCAAAGCAAAAGGGGGCTACTTTGAAGAACCTAGAATATGACATATTTTCAGTTGTTTCATACTTTTTTGATAAGTATATAATTCCACATGCGTTAATTCATAGTTTTGATGCCTTCAGTGTGAATCTACAATTTTCATAGTCATGAAAATAAAGAAAACTCTTTGAATGAGAAGGTGTGTCCAAACTTTTGATCTGTACTGTATGTGTGCAGGGCTGGTACAGCCTTTTTGGAGAAGCAATGATGGCTTGGGACTCTCCACCTTGGCTCAACACAAGCTATCAGTTCATGGAAAGGAAGTGACTGTAGTAACAGCAACTTGGCAAGGAGCCCTTTCAGCTTCTGCACCATTGGATGATTGCATGCATACTGTTGTCTTTTTGCAATCGCCTTGATTGATCGATTGCTGCCAAAATGAGTGAGAAGGAGTTGGAGGAGGAGCATCAGGACCAGTAGATGATGGGAAGGAAACAAAGCTCCCTTCTGCTAAGGTGGTTGAGCCCTGACTGCTGGAAAAGGGGTGCAGGCCACTAGGAAATGCCTCAAGCTGTACCACAACATTAGCACTAAGATATTCTAAGGCTACTTTATGGTGATACTCCATGTGTTGACGCAGGGCCATGGTGACAACATTGGTACCCTGGTCACGTTTTACCTTCTGACCTCAGATTCTACATGCGGCCAGGCTGACGTCCTCCGGTTACTTAAAGAAAAATTCCCACCCTGTGAGTAGGGAATTTTACCCCCACCACTCCATGCTGACTGCCTGCTGCTGCCTCTATGAAGCTATGCCCTGCTAGTTGTTTCCAGACAGGTAGGCTCCAAAGTATCAGACGGTCTATGATGGGCACGTTTGGCCCCAGACCTCACTCTGTTTCCACCCAGCTGGCTCACAGCCATGCGTACACCCTGCTGGCTGCCTCTGTATAACAGGCAAGCTGCCACCCTCACCCCCTGATGATGATGATGATGATGATGATGAAGCTACCTCTTCACTCGGCTCCCACCTGCAATCGGCTTCATCATCATACACTATTGTCTGCACGTCACTGATGTTACCCTCACCAGTCTCATTGCCGCATCCCTGACTGTTAAACACCTGCTCCCACGTGACTCTCATCATTGCTATTTGCCCACCTACATGAGGAAGCAGCGGATCTCTCCTCCAAATCTGGGCTGGGCAGTAGCTGCTGACTGTCCTCACTGAAAAGTGAAGCAGAGCCAGTAGCAAACAACACTTCCCGAGCAGAAGAAGCAGAAAAAGAAAGAGTGTCACGAGGGTGTCGCAACCTATTGCTGACCCTATTGTGCCTGGGGTCAGAAGGTCACAGCGGGTGGCTACTCGCTCCATTTCAAGAGATCGCTCCATGACCTAGTGGTGGGAATCGATTCCGGTCCAGGTTTTCCTGCTTAAGTTTACGATCCTTTTTGGGAATCTGTAGCTTTTCCTTTTAGCTGTTCTCTGTCAGCCACTCTCAGCTACTATATATTCTCCTTTTCTGCTTCCCTTGTTGCCAGATATAGACCATCTTTCCAGATCTTCTATTCTGACCTCTGGTGGAGTTTGAGTTGCTGTGGAGCTGTTGGAACTGGTGCTCTCGGATCTCTGGTCCTCTTCTGTTCGTTGTCTCCCTTCTGGGAGACTCGATTGTGGTGTTTGTGTTGTTTTTTCTTTCCCTGTTGTTACCCTAGGTGTCAGTGGTGAGGACTAGTGCTCCCACCGCCGCGCCCTATTCACTACCTATGGCTTATTTCAGGGTAAGCCAGGGACAAGGCACGTGATAGGCGTATGGGTTAGCAGCCCTTCTAGGGACATCAGGGAAACCAGGTGCCAGTGCTAGGTCACCACTCCTCCCTCTCCCTAGTGAAAGGGTTCTCCCCTGTCACAAATGAGGTATAGGAGCAAACACCAAACTGACAACCAGGAGGGAAAGGGAAAACCACTAGGCCTCAACGCTAGGGACAGGGAAAGGTCACCTCCTAGTAACCCTATTGCTGTCCCTGACACCTAACCGTATGGGCACCCCTTGAAGGTAGAAATTCCCATGCCCTGTAACCTGGGACCCTGGAGATCATAGAGATGCATAAGAATATTGTCATGGCTGAGGAAACAGTGAAGGAACAGGCGTCTCCCTGAGGCCTAGTAACAACAAGCAAGGAAGGTAAAACAAAACACAAACAAACAAGAGATTTAACTTCTGTAGTGATGGACAAGCAGGAACATCAAAGACAACCTCACACCAGTTCATCCAAACCCAAATGAAGCTATCTACCGCACAGTCAGAAGGGTGGGGCAACACTAAATAGAGTAGAGTAATGAGTACTAAGCTACACCTAAAACATGGGATGAGGTCACAAACAAACACTGAATAAAGAGTAATCAAAGAGGCTGTTAGATTCCTCCACGCTCTGCCAGTCTCCTTGATCTGCTGAAATCTGTCACAGAAGGGACCGTGACATCCCCTTCCCTCCCCTCTCCGCCACATGTCTGTTACCTGCCATATCATACATGATAAAGAGGCAGATTCAGGATAGGTGGGAGGCACAGAGCTTATTCCTGGGCTATGCCAACTAAGCATGGTGTCAGAGGAACCCACTGACTCCTGGCTGTGGGTATCTGATGCCAGTTGAGATGATGTTAAGGATTGAGTCAACCATTCAAGGATAGCTGGGTTGTTGGTCAAAACACAACTGCTGGATGACACCGGCAGCTGTGGCATGTTGCTGCGACTGTTGCTATCACCCCCCATCTTCTGCTGCTACTTCTGCCAGTTCCAGAAACATTTTTGCTACTGCCTGTTCTCATGGAAGGTCCTGGCATCTGTCTGTCAGACATACTGTACAGTAACAAACAGTAACTGTAAATGTAAAATAGCAGTAGTATTAGACCACTTTTTCATCCCAATTACAGAATCAAGGTGGTACAGCATTACTTATGCATAAAACAATGTGGACACTTAATAGCAGCAGTATTAGGCTACTTTCACACTTGCGGCAGGACGGATCCGACAGGCTGTTCACCATGTCGGATCCGTCCTGCGGCTATTTCGCCGTGCCTGCGGACCGCCGCTCCGTCCTCATTGACTATAATGGGGACGGGGCGGAGCTCCGGCGCAGCACGGCGGTGCACGGAGAAAGCCGCCGGACTAAAAAGCCTGACATGCAGTAATTTTAGTCCGGCGCCCTTTCACCCCAATTACAAATTCAAGGCCTATTGCAATTACTTATCTATAAAACAAGGTGGAGAACCAAATAACTGTAAAATAGAGCTCCCTTTTAACCCAATTACAGACTCAAGGGTTATAGAATTACTTATCTATAACACTATGTGGAAACCCTAATAGCAGTAGTATTAGGCAGCTTTTTCAAGGAACTACTTATCTATAAAATAATGTGGAAAACCAAATAACTTTAAAAACAGAGCTATTTTGCATCCCAAGTACAGAATCATATTATTATAGAATAACTTTTCTATAAAACAATATGGACACCCCAATATCAGTATTACTAGACCGCTTTTTCAGCCCAATTACAGATCAAAGACCTAATGGAATAAGGTGGAAAACCAAATAACTGTAAAGACAGAGCTCTTTTTCATCCCAAGTACAGAATCATATAATTATAGAATAACTTTTCTATAAAACAATATGGACACCCCGATATTATTAGTATTAGACTGCTTTTTCATCCCAATTACAGACCCAAGGCCTAATGGAATAAGGTGGAAAACCAAATAACTGTAAAAATAGAGCTTCTTTTCACCCCAATTACAGAATTACTTATCTGTAACACAATTAAGAAACTCCAATAGTAGTAGTGCTAGACCTCTTTTTCACACGCCATACGCCAATACAGAATCAAGGCCTAATAAAATTACTTATTCCATTCCATTATGTATAAAACAAGATGGAAAACTAAAAAACTGTAAAAATAGGGAGCTTTTTCACCCCAATTACAGAATCAAGGCGTTATAGAATTACTTATGCATAAAACAATGTGGACACCCCAAAAGCAGTAGTATTAGACCGCTTTTTCACCCCAATTACAGAATCAAGGCCTAATGGAATAAGGTGGAAAACCAAATAACTGTAAAAAAAAAAAAAATAGAGCACTTTTTCAGACCAATTACAGAATCAAGATGTTATAGAATGACTTGTTTTTAACACAATGTGGACACCCCAAAAGCAGTAGTATTGGTCTGCAGGGCCGGAATGGGAACTAAAAGTAGCCCTGGAAAAAAAAGGTAAAAGTGTTGCAGGCGGGTCCAAATTGACAGAAGGCGGGGAAACATAATAAGGCAGGGACAACAGAAGTAGATAGGACTAGCAATACCATAGTGCAGAGCAATATACCTCCCCAGCTGAACCAAATGCCATAGTACAGCACAAAATATTTCCACCTGCACCACTGTATTCAACTGTATCACTGTCCTGAGGACGTAGATACTGTTGCATTCAAGATTGCACCTGCGACTGGTGGCCAGGTATGTAAGAGAGAATCAGACCATTATGTATCCGGCTTGTAGCCATGAGGAGGGCTTGGGAGGCTCTCCTAGACATCGGTCCACCGGAAAATTTCCCTGTAGGATTTATGGCCAATCCGCCCCTGTATGATCACTGGGGACAAGTAACTGCACAAGATGCACAATCTTAGCAATCCCTACTAGGGTTGAGCGAACCCGAACTGCAAAGTTTGGGTTCGTACTGAACTTTGCGAGTTCGGGTACCTGGACTCAAACCCAGACTTTTTTTTTACTGAAGTTTCGGTGATTTTATTATTTTCAGTTATAACATGGTTATAATGGAAAATAATAGCATTCTTATAGGGATTCTGTCACCATATTTAAACCTATTAAGCTAGCTGACATTAGCGATGTGCTAATGTCATCTAAACCTAACTAGCCTATTCCTACTTCTATCTATGCCCCAGTTACGCCAGAAATAAAACTTTTATAATATGCTAATTAGCCTCTAGGAGCAGGGGAGGGGGCGTTGTTCCTGTTCCTAGAGGCTCCATTCTCCCACCTTTGTCACCTCCCTCCAAGTCCAAATTGACAGGGCCAGACAGTGCTCGCATCTGTCTGCCAGCCCTGTGCTCTGGTGAAATCTCGCGCCGTTCAGCATTCGGCGCAGGTGCGGTGAGGCAAAGACGCTGGCAGACGGCCAGCTTCCTAAACCGCGCCTGTGCCGAATACTGATGAATTTCTGGCGTAACTGGGACATAGATAAAAGTTGGAATAGGCTAGTTAGGTTTAGCTGACTTTAGCACATTGCTAATGTCAGCTAGCTTAATAGGGTTAAATCTGGTGACAGAAACCCTTTAAGACAGAATGCTTAATAAAATGGCCATGGAGGGGTTAAAAATAATAAAATCCACTTGATCGTGCAGCCTAGATCACGCAGGTCTTCTTTCTTCAGGCTGCACGATCAAGTGGATGAGGTGAGTTTTTTAAATTATTTTTAACCCCTCCATGGCAATTCTATTTAGCATTCTGTCTTAAGAATGCTATTATTTTCCGTTATAACCATGTTATAATGGAAAATAATAAAGTTAAGTTCGGGTCCACATTGACTTTAATGGGGTCCAGGTCTGGGGTCAAGTTCGGATCCCAAACCCGAACTTTCACCTGAAGTTCGGCCGAACTCGGCGAACCCAAACTTTCACGAGTTCGCTCATCCCTAGTCCCTACCTGTGACTGTTGCAAGAGGAATAACTAGAACGTGTGAGAGATTCCCTTTTTGGAGTGAAATATCCACATAGAACTACCGTATGTGGGTCTGGGGAATTGTTTCAACAATGATAATAACAACAATACTTATTTTAACAAATGACACCAATTAAAAATAAAATTTGCTTCAATGCACACTGGTGTTGGGCGCGAATATTCGAATCACGAATATTAATAAAAAATATCGGGACTTCGAGAATTCGTGAATATTTAGAATATAGTGATATATTCTAGATTTTTTTCATCAGTAACCTCCCTTCTTGCTTGCGGGCCAATGAAAAGGCTGCAATGTCTTTGTCTGAGCTTAGCAACATCTCTAGCAACCAATAGGAAAGTTGCCTACCCCTTACTATATAAGAACCTCCCCAGCAGCCATTTTCTACAGTTTTATTAAAGTTCTGAGAGAGAGAGCAGTATCATTGCTGTGCTCTGTGCTTTCCACACTACACTAGATAGTTAGATAGCTTATATATATAATACAGATAGTTAGTGGGGGATAGTCAGTGTAGATAATATCTTGATAGTGTAGATAAATACATGCAGACCTTCTAAAATGTGAAGTTTCATGGATTGCGCCAAAATATTCACATAATTAATGCTGATTAGTGCAATTGTGAATATATTGGAGCACTCTATCTGCATATAACGCCATTTTTAATGTTCTGCCGTGCCAACCATTTTCTCCAGTCTCAGGAAACTTCTAGCAGCTTGGAAAATGTAGCAAAAGTGACCCACGCCTGTATTTTGCGCGCATTATGCAAATATTACATTGCCAATTTTTCACAATCAAGAAAATAATCTCGGATTTGAAAATTCACGAATATATGACGAATATTCGCCCAAATATTCGTGAAATATCGCAAATTTGAATATACCCCCTGCCGCTCATCACTAATGCACACACACCAAAATGTTACATTTGCCTCTGGTCTGATATCTTGCCCATTCTTGCTCCATTTTTTCCATATCAAAGTAGCCTACATTTTTCTGTTAGGAAACTTAAAAGGATTTTAGGTCTAAAATTACTTCCAGCTCCTCTTAGAATTAATAGACGTCTTTCTAATTAAAAGCATATTGTCTGATGGCTAATGAGCACTAGGATGAAGAAAATTGGACTTCAATATATTTCTAAAAGTACATTTTATAGACTCCTAGAGAGAGGGAACCAACTAGGGCCTCATTTTAGAAATACATATTACATTTTCAATCTTTATTGGTTACTGTTGCCCAGATATATTTCAAAATAGAAAATGAGGATTCATAAGGGTTTTATATAATGTGGGGAAGAGAACACACAGGTCAATGATGCAAAGTGTGATGGCCTAAAGGCCAGATTCTCTCATAATATGCTAAAATTCCCATCATTAAAGATTCATTTTTTTTTTATATAAAACTGAAAGAAAACATGTTTTTTTATTATTATCAATGTCAATATATACATATTGGATGGGAAGTAGGAGGCACATAGGTTAGCAAAATTAGAAGATGCTCAGCCAAGGATAAAATTCACAGATCTTTATCAAATCTTCATAAATTTCCAAGGTAAGATATCAGTGGCAGAGGTATAAGTAACCAATTGATGTTTTTCAAGTGCACTGTTAAGGGGGAATATTAATTATTGATATTTATGCAAATCCCAATAATTTATATTAATAAATAGGAGTGAGTCATCTAGTGATGACTCCGCCTATTTATGCCTAAATCATATATATATATATATATATATATATATACCTAGCTAGGTTAACTAGCTAACTACCTCTGTTACCTATACACTCCACTGAACTACACTACGTGCGACTTACTACTATACAACGGCGACGACTACTAAAAACACTATACGCTGTATATGAATAATAAAGTATTTATTATACAATACAATAATACAAGTATAATTATACGCTATATCTATATATATTTATAGATCAATGGTTATAAATATATATACATATAGACGCACACACCACAGTACAGCAATAACACTACAGTAAAACACAATACAAACCTAACTACACTAGACAATACACAATTCCCAATTCCACCCCACACACTAACTATACAATACACTTACATACATTCATTAGCAGCAAACCACCCGCCTGGCTACTTACTGCCCCTACGAGGTAGACAAAGGGTTGACACACACTCAGCTGCTGCTGGGGTAAGCAGGCAGCAGTGAAAAGGTAAAGGATAACAGGAAAGCTACAGGGGTAACTGGGGCTGCCTTGGGGGTACAGGGCTGAGGTTAATGCTGCAGGAGGTCAGCAGCCAGGGTTAGGGGTTGGTTGGTGGAGCAAGGGTAATGCAGGGGTTATGCAGTGCTGGAGGGAAAAGGTTACTCAGCCATCTCCAGGGGCATGTGGCCTCTCTTCTTTCAGGGAGCTGTTCCCATGTGTCTCTGTTTGTAGTCCAGTTCCAAGAGAGAGCCTTTGTGTGTACCCATAGAGACTCATGCAGCCTGGCCTATCTCTCTACACCTCCAAAGACACAGGTAGGTCACAGACCCCCGTGTCAATGGGAAACGACCATAGGATGCAAATGTGTACAGCCAAATTATAACTCACCGCAGTGCGTTGGGCGAGTTTCCCTGGGTATAGGCTGTCACACATTTGTACCTAGAGTGTCTATGGGTACACAATCGACCAACATACAAAATCAATATATGTACATAGTACTATGGGGTTTCGGGATAGCACAAGTTATACGTCCTGAACCCTCATAGGAAACAAAGTGTGTCCATAAGATGTCTGGCTACAGGACTATGTTTGAGTTATGTCCTGAGCCTCTTCCTCCAGTTAGTTCAGTAAAGTTCTGTCTGGTTCTGGTGTGCTTGGTCAATAAGTCCCTTGACCCTCCGATACACAGTCCCATGTAGATGATGATGACCAGAACCAGAAGAACTTTCACTGGGTGAAACAAGAGATCATAGCTGAATAAGCTCTTCCACCCGAACATCTCCAAAGTCTTTCTCCAGAGTCTGAGATAATGCTCCTGCTCGATTGTGGCACAGTCCTCTATCTCTTGAAAACTTCTGAACAAAGGTCGCTTGATTACCAAAATCCAGTGGGATCCTCTGGAGCCTCACAAGAGTGTCAGGGGGGATAGCTAGTCTCTTCTTGGCGTCATCTGGGTTTTTCCTCTGCTCCATAGTGAGCACACCTCTGACAGAAGAAAATACCAGGCACTCCTGAGGGTATGTCTCCCCTCACAGTGTAATTAGATGTCAAAATCCCAGCACCAATACCTTTGACCCATGAGTAGAGAAAGGTATTGGGCTGCCCTTTATCTCACAGGACCCCTCGTTATCCTAACACTGGTGTCTGAACACCCTACCTTCAGAGCATCGCGTCCTCTGCTACACATCCCTCTGCACCAACAGATAAGGATGGCCATCCTACTAGGTTAGGATATCTGAGGTGAGCTGTGGACAAAGCACCATCTTGTTATTGATGGCACCGTATCCCCGTCCACTCATGTATACCCAGGCTGATTTCCCCCTATGATCTTGTCTTGTGGAGGCCCGCAGAATCAATGGCATGGGTCATGCCCTGGCTCTCCAGGACTCCACAACACAAGAACACAGTCCACACTCTGCTGCCAATCATTCTGTGTCCAATCCCCATCAGAGCTATGTTACCTGTTCGGACTAGAATTAAGTGCGCAGCACAACATTACACCAATGTTGTCTGTCCACCCCAGTCCCCAGTGTAACACAGCCCCACCGAAAACCTTGAGCAAAACAGTGTTACCTGTATCGATCAGAGACCTTGGTTGCTCATTGTGACATCCCACTTAACTGTGTTCCAATGTCACCCATTCCGCAAACCAACAATTTTCTCGATCCACAGTATAACAAAGTTCTACTCAAAGGGGAGACAAGAATGAATCAAAAACAGCAGCGACTGGACTTACAGCAAGGAATGTAAACTACAAAAATCAGCACGGTGGAACACATTCGTAGACAAGGTCCACCACCCTCAACATCAAGAAAACTTACAAACAGATAAGAAAAACACACAACATGGACATACACAGGGGACAAACGGTGTAACAAATAGTACAGGGGTGTCAAATGTTGCCTAGCCTAGCTTGGCCATTCTGACCCCTCAGCAGCTGGTGATGCTGCCGAGAGGCAACTCCTTTATGGCCAAGCTGACTAGACCCCACTACACAATTTGTTACTTGGCTAATACTACTGTTGGACACATTGTAATTACTTGCACAAGGGTAATTCCTTGCAATGTGTCCTTGGTTCCCACACCTGAAACACGTGACTTGGTTTCCTGTCCTGTGTGTTATGTTCCTATCTGTTTTGCAGTGTCTCGCTATGAGACCTAGGCCACCACATGCAAAACATCTGATGTTTGCTATGCATGGCCCAGGTCTGTCTACACTGCAGCCGTGCTCCCTTCTCCTGAATTGTTCCATTCTCAGGGACGCACTCTTCACAACAGTTCTTTTTCCCAAAGTTAGGGAAAAATCTCTGTTAGAATGGACCGGCTTGATCTGATAATTTGACCAGTCACAGACTACTCTCCCCCCTTTTTGCCCTGCACAGGGCAAAGTTTTGGGAGATTCCAACCCTGACTTTACGGAAAAAGAAAGGGCCGGCACCAAATTGGTGATAACCTGTTGCATGCCAGACATTAGCTGGGACCTTACAGCAACCTCAGCCTTCAATTTGGCTATCGTTACGTCAGTAGAGGCAGTCCGCTCCTTGAAGGGCCTTGACCTCAGTATAAGACTGAGTCAACTTAGCCTCAATTTCCTCCTTCTGCCTCTGCAGCTCTACAATCTGTGACTCTATCCTAGCCACCTGCGCATCTCGGTCAACAGTAGACTGCACATTCTCTGCCAGCTGTGTCCGCAATGCCGAAACCTGGTCCGAATTACTGGCAAAGCATTGGCAGTGAATGTTCGGAGGAATTGTCTCCATTGACCTAGACATCAGCCCAACTTCCTTTGGCTTGCAAATGCTAACCTCAAATGTTTGCACAAGTTTGGCTAGCATCTGAAGCCGTTTGGTGGCCTTGTTCAACACCGTCATTCGTTAACACATAGCTTGTCGTAACTACAAGCCCGTGCTAACAAATCGGACCACAGCATTTCTGCTGACTTTTGAGTGGTGGGGAGGATGGGGTTAAATGTGCTGTGTTTAGCTAGCTGGTGTAGTGTGGAGAAGTCCATACTTACGTTTTGATGAGAGGCCATCTTCCTTGGTGCTGTACTTTGTTGTCCCTTGTGTGCTACGTGGAGAAGGTCCTGTAGTATCTGGAACGCCTTCTCCCGCTCAGCCGGACTTCTCTGTTCAGCTCAACGATGATGGTCCTCTTTTCAGTGACGTATGCAAGGACTTCTCTCCAGTGTTCAGTGGGCGTGCAAGGCAATCAGAAAATCGTTAATGCACAAATCAGAAAGATTTAAATTCTCTGCTGAAGAGATTGCTCTGTGTTTGGTTCTGATTGAACAAAACGCTTTACCTGTCCGAACTATCAGGCAATGGATGCTCAGAATCCACTGACCACATCCCTCCCGCCTGACTAGTTCACAGCGTAATCGATTTTTTTCACCAAAATCAAACACAGAAAACAAATTCCTAGCAGTGGGCCTGGCTCGCCAAATCACTACTGATTACTTTACTCTACACTGAACTACCTGCGGCTATTGCTACGGCGCCTTACTACTACAAAAGACTACACACTGTGCTTAAATAAAAGGTATTTATTAACACACTATACGTCTAATATTTGCTTATAATTATATATATCTATATCAATGGAATAGATATATACAGTTGCAAGAAAAAGTATGTGAACCCTTTAGAATTATATGGATTTCTGCAAAAATTAGTCATAAAATGTGATCCGATCTTCATCTAAGTCACAACAATAGACAATCACAGTCTGCTTAAACTAATAACACACCAAAAAAAATTATGTTACCATGTTTTTATTTAACACACCATGTAAACATTCACAGTGCAGGTGGAAAAAGTATGTGAACCCCTAGACTAATGACATCTCCTAGAGCTAATTGGAGTGAGGTGTAAGCCAAATGGAGTCCAATCAATGAGATGAGATTGGAGGTGTTGGTTACAGCTGCCCTGCCCTATAAAAAACACACACCAGTTCTGGGTTTGCTTTTCACAAGAAGCATTGCCTGATGTGAATGATGTCTCACACAAAAGAGCACTCAGAAGACCTATGATTAAGAATTGTTGACTTGCATAAAGCTGGAAAGGGTTATAAAAGTATCTCCAAAAGCCTTGCTGTTCATCAGTCCACGTTAAGACAAATTGTCTATAAATGGAGAAAGTTAAGCACTGCTGCTACTCTCCCTAGGAGTGGGCATCCTGTAAAGATGACTGCAAGAGCACAGCACAGACTGCTCAATGAGATGAAGAAAAATCCTAGAGTGTTAGCTCTGGCATATGCTAACATCCCTGTTAGCGAATCTACGATACGTAAAACACTAAACAACAATGGATTTGATGGGAGGATACCACAGAGGAAGCCACTGCTGTCCAAAAAAAAACATTTCTGCACGTTTACAGTTTGCACAAGAGCACCTGGATGTTCCACAGCAGTACTGGCAAAATATTCTGTGGACAGATAAAACCAAAGTTGAGTTGTTTGGAAGAAACACACAACACTATGTGTGGAGAAAAAGAGGCACAGCACACCAACATCAAAACTTCATCCCAACCGTGAAGTATGGTGGTGGGGGCATCATGGTTTGGGGCTGCTTTGCTGCGTCAGGGCCTGGACGGATTGCTATCATCAAAGGAAAAATGAATTCCCAAGTTTATCAAGACATTTTGCAGGAGAACTTAAGGCCATCTGTCCACCAGCTGAAGCTCAACAGAAGATGGGTGTTGCAACAGGACAACGACCCAAAGCATAGAAGTAAATCAACAACAGAATGGCTTAAACAGAAGAAAATACGCCTTCTGGAGTGGCCCAGTCAGAGTCCTGACCTCATCCCGATTGAGATGCTGTGGCATGACCTCAAGAAAACGATTCACACCAGACATCCCAAGATAATTGCTGAACTGAAACAGTTCTGTAAAGAGGAATGGTCAAGAATTACTCCTGACCATTGTGCACGTCTGATCTGCAACTACAGGAAACGTTTGGTTGAAGTTATTGCTGGCAAAGGAGGTTCAACCAGTTATTAAATCCAAGGGTTCACATACTTTTTCCACCTGCACTGTGAATGTTTACATGGTGTGTTCAATAAAAACATGGTAACATTTAATTCTATGTGTGTTATTAGTTTAAGCCAACTGTGATTGTCTATTGTTGTGACTTAGACGAAGATCAGATCACATTTTATGACCAATTTGTGCAGATATCCATATAATTCCAAAGGGTTCACATACTTTTTCTTGCAACTGTATATTTAATCTAACACTTCCCTCAACATGCACAGAGCACCCTTTGTCATAACACACAGGCTCACACTCACTTCAGCATTAATACAGTTTTGGGAATCTGGACTTGAACCAAGGGAATACCTCATTGGCTATTTGTGGCACTAGTGCATATATGTGTAGTTATGCTTATTTGAGAACATATCATGGAGAAAGCTGCATTGAGACCCCATTCCAGTTTGATATTGTTCCCATTTAATTGGAGGTGAGAACCTGTATATGGATGTGGCATTACTGGTGATGCAATGTTGGTGCACAAAGTGGAAATGTATCTGAATCATAGGTATATGATAGAGTTGTTAAGACCTATTGTCATAGGTGGATAGGAGTGTGATGGTGTCAAGAAGCATCTGAAAGCATTCTTATTTATATCTTTGCCCCTCATCCTCTACGAACACTATTGCATGTGGACAATAACTTCCAAAAGTGCATTCTGCATACATTGTAGTGGATTCGTGGAAATGTTAGTGCTACACCCATATGGACTTCTACATAAAATACATTAGTTTAAAGTGGACATTTACATTTGATGAGCCAAAGGGGAGTCTATGCTTTTACATACTGGTACTATAAATCCACCAATTCAGCATGGAATTGACTGAATATATGAGATCATTTCTATAAATTATGCTTTTACAAAATCAAAGAATTTTAGGTAAAGGTTGTATAGCAGACACACTGGCTCATCAAAGACAAAGTTAAACCTTTGTAAATGTGATTGCAGTTAGTACTTAAGATATATATACTGTATATATATATATATATATATATATAAAACTAATTTCTCTACACTGTACCATCGAATGCCTCATAGCATAGCAGGGCAACAGCCCCAGAAGGAGCAACCCTGAACTAGAACCTCACATTAATGCACCCAGCAAAATTCCTATACTGTGCTGACACGTTTTCCCCGACTGCAGGCTCATCAGGGGACTTCATAGTAGAGAAAAAATTAGTTCAATATATCAGTTCAAAAGATATGCCCCGGGCACAATGCAAAAACCAGTACAGTAAAAGATGGCAGTGATTGACAGGCCCACAATGGAGCTGTCACGAGAAGTGGATGGGGAAGGTGCAACGTGACTCCACCCACACCTCTGTCCCTGCCTACTTGCACTTACCCGTCCTAGGCAACAGAGCGCAACTGGGCGGCGATCCCTAACCTGCGTAAGTGCGGAGAGACAAACAAAACAGACAAACAAAGAGAGGTCCAACTAGCAAGGTCAAAACCAGGAGGTCAGGGCGGTACCGGGGAACAAGCAGAAGCAGCGTCAATGTACAAACTGAGAGTAAATGCCAGGAGAAGCAAGGACACAGGGAGCAGGCGAGGACAAGTCAAAGTCAAGCAGAGGTCAAATACCAGCAGAAGCAACAGAACAAAAGGAGCATGCAAGAGGCGAAGTCAAATAACAAGCTGAAATACAAATACCTAGCCAAATGTCAAAGGGAAAATTCACAAGGTATAGGACCCTAATCACAGGAAACCTGTGGCCAGCAAGCTGCCTGTTAAATAGGGGAGAGAAGGAGTCATGTGACGTGGCCAGTGTCACATGACTCATCCGCCTGTGACAGGAGCTACTTACAAGATCCCCTCATGCCAAGCATATGATTTCAGGCTTATTATGTTTCTTTATTGCTATGACATATTAACCCCTTTACCCGATTCACCTTACATGTATGGTTGATGTCGGCACTTTAAAGATGGCGTCCGCTCCAGAGCGGATTGGGTTTCTGTTTCCCACAGCAGACACCAGGAGCTAATGTCTGCAATGAATGATAACAATTTGAGATGAGTGAAGTTTTAGAAAATTCGATTGGGCTGCTTTGCCGAATTTTACAAAAAATCCGCTTCATGGCAAATTATATAGCGCAGCTCCCCATCATTGTACCCCTCAGATGCTGCATTCATACAAAAAACAGTGTAAAATTAACATAAAAAAATCATAGCAAACTTACCGCCTACATTTGCTCACGATGGGCCGGCCACCATAGTCTTGCTTGAAGATCTGGCGCAAAATTTCACAGGCTCCGGTCAAGATGGTGGCGGTCGGCTTATGACGAGCAAATGGAGGTGGTAGATATGATTTTATAAAAATGTTTTACACTATTTCAGGTTAAATCGATTCACAACCACGAAGCATGAGGAAATTCTGCGTATCGAATTTATCCTGAAATTTGGATCGAATTCCACTTTGGTGGATTCAATTCGTTCATCTCATCAATGATCACAGACATTTAGCTCTTAAGATGCTGTAGTCAATTGTGACCATGGCATCGGAAGTGGCATTCCTCAGAACCCATTCATTGGTGGTAGGCTAGAGCCTGCTGGAGGCTACAAGGCCTAGGACATAGTTATCATATTGGCCTTGGCAGCAGCTGCCTGACACTGGTTTTTGCAGCTTAGGTTGTTGTTTATTAAAATTCCTAGATCCTTTTCCATGTCAGTGTTACCCAGTGCTTTACCATTTAGTATGTACGGGTGACTTGCATTATTCCTTCCCATGTGCATAACTTTACATTTGTCAGTGTTAAACCTCATCTGCCACTTATCTGCCCAAGCCTCCAATCTATCCAGATCGCTCTGTAGTAGTATACTGTCCTCTTCAGTGTCAATTACTTTACACAGTTTAGTGTCATCTGCGAAAATTGATACTGACCCCTGAGGTACCCCATTAGTGACAGTGACCCAATCTGAGTGTGTACCAGGTATATTCTTATAGATGCCTGCAGGCAGCAGTGCTCCCTAAGAATATTCTGAATTTCCCATACACTACATTATTAAATCACAGTAGTGTATGGGAGAAGCAATGTAAAGACTGCATTTTCAGGCCCCATAGGAGGCTTTAAACAAGTTTTATTTTAAAAGCAGTCAAAATTATTTAAAAAAAATCTAAATTTAAACCACCCTTTCTCTAAAATAAATCTAAAAATAAACAAAAAATAAAGATTATTTGCACTGCCAAATACCAAGACACCCCATCAAAACTGTATTTATTCCATACAGTAAATGCAGGGATGGAAAAAATCTAAATGGCCGATAAAAATTTAATATAAGTCATATACACACCAAAATAGTATTACTAAAAAGTACAGATCACCCTGCAAAAAATGAGCTCTCACACAGTACCAGATACATAAATATGTTAAAGTTATGGGAGTCAGTATATGGAAATGAAAAAAAAACACAAGTAAAATTATACTAATCTGGTATCTCAGTAATCATACTGACTTCAGTTTTACCACATAGGTAACGCCATAAAAACAAAACCCATAAAACCATGGCGGAACAGCTTTCCACTACATTAAATGGTATATTAAATGGTGGCATTAGAAAGTACAACTTGTCCAGCAAAAAATGAGCCCTCTTGTGAACAGAAAAATCTAAACAAAAATTGCCGGGGCTGAAAAGGTTAATCAAACTTTAAGTTTTATGTACTATGACCCTCAGTGACTGGATGCAAATTTTGGATGTTACTTTGTTATTTGGATTTTTCAATTGGCTGACTCAATTGGACTGGGATAGTATTTGTAATTTATTGGCCCTGAGTAACTCTAGTCTATTTTCTGTCTTTTCTCTTCCCGTCATCTTGGAGATCTGTTTTACACTTTTCTATTTATTTTAGAACTCACATTTTGCTTTTTCCTCCTTCTTTTACTGTAGCAGTCCAGAAGCTGCGCCGAGATTATTCACCAGCTTTAGACGTTAGCATACATCCAGCACTGCCAAATCCTTTGGATTCCACAAAGTTAGTGTTTCCAAGTACATTAGACAAAGGAAACAACTTTCTACCATTCTCATGCACTAAATAGCAATAATAGACACTTACTTGAACAGCCGGTGATTTCCACAAGAAGGCTTCACCAGGTCCAGGGTTCTTTTCCTCTATATTGTGCTTTAAAGGCTATGGACACATTTGTAAAAAAAAAAAAAAAAAAAAAAAGACACTAATTTATTTATTTTGTGGAGAAAATCATCTGCTTTTTTTTTTTTTTTTTTGTGTTTGTTCTCCAGCCTGATGTGCTTCCTATGCACAGCTGGCTGCTCACAGTGAATTTACAGAGAAAACATCATCTGACATATTCTCTGTAACTCCTACTTGGTCCACACGGGAGCACGCACTGTCTCTCCCCCACCCCTTCCTACCTTTGAGGATGGCAGAGCAGTACAGAGTGTCAGCTGTAACATAAAGAAAAAAACTTTATTGACCACTGTGGTCGAAACTAAGGATGAGCGAACTTGCGTTTCAAGTTTGGTGAACAAGGTTCGGGTTATCTTAGAATTCCGTTATGGCAGCGGAATCCATTACAAAATTACAAATTAAATAACCTGAGCCTAGTACGCTGGACTTAAAACACAAGTTCACTCAACACTAGTTGCAACGTTTCAGCTCATAGCTTGAAAAAAGGCTCTGTGAATTAGCTGAAAACATTGCAACCACAGGGGTGAATAAAGTGTTTGAGAGTGCTGTCATTATATTGTGCTCATGCAGGTGGAATACTGGTGGAAGGAAGGTATATTTCACCTACATTTCTCACCTGGGAGAAGTAAGTGTAATCCAGGAAGTACTGTGGCCTGAACAAACTTAGTTGTTTAGGCAGGATTTTTTCTGAAAATACCTGGGGCCTGGATTATGTGGAACGGTTGTTAAGGTTGGTAGTGGGACCAACCATTCCCTCCCTTCTAGGCCAGCTTGTTGTGCCCTGAAACACCTGAAGGCAGTGGATGAACTGCGCATGCGCTAGCTCGCGCATCGCGAGATTAAGGCGCTCTAGATTAGTGACGTCGGGGAGCAAGGAGGAGATTCGGAGGATGCGGAGCGGTGCTGGGCTCCTTCACAGTGGGCGTTGCTGGGCTCATAGTCAGAGAATGCTGGATTCATCTCTCAAGCATGGAGGAGTCAGGACTCATCTAAGGTTAATTTACATATCTATTAAATCGTTGTTTTTTACACAATAAAGGCACAGAGAGCTATGGGGACTGGATATTGTGGATGTGCTAGTGGCGATCTAGCAGCCCATGTCCTCAGCTCTATACCCAAAATCCAGGTGACAGGTTCCCTTTAAGGGATCCCACCCTTGTACATGCCCGAGAAGGTGTTAAGGTCATCAATTGGGTACCTCAGGAACCAGAGGCTGATCGACAATTTCCCCATTTGTCTGTGAATAATAATCTCTTTTACCGAGTTACCCAGAGTAACTGAGAGGTTATTGAGCAGCTCTTGGTACCCTACTTACGCATAGTCTTACACCTAGCTGACAGTCATGCTATGGCGGGGCATTTTGGGATGGAAAAAACCCATGAGGAAAGTATTCTCTGCCGTTTTTTTAGGCCTGGGTTCTATCGAGAAGTAAAAAATTACAGTGACTCCTGCCCAGTGTGTGCCAATTGAGTGCACCAGTGTCTCATTTCCGGAGTCCCCTGGTACCGCACCCAAAATTCCGTTCAAGAGAGTTGCTATGGATCTCGTGGGGCCGGTAATAAAATCCGCTAGGGGACATAAATATATTTTAGTCGTTGTTGACTATGCCACTCGTTATCCTGAATCTGTCCCCCGAAGACACACTGCCTCTAAAACCATTGCCAGAGAGTTATTTTTTATGTTCTCTAGAACTTGAGTCCCCAAGGAGATCCTTACCGATCAGGAAACTCCCTTTATGTCTGGGGTTATGAAGGATCTGTGCAGGCTATTCAAAATTACTCAATTACGCACTTCGGTGTATCACCTGCAGACTGATGACTTAGTCGAAAGATTTAACAAGACGCCAAAACAGATGTTGAAGGAAGCAAGAGGGATGGCCGAGATTGGGATTGCCTACTACCCTACCTCATGTTCGCAATCCGGGAGGTACCCCAAGCCTCCACAGGGTTTTCCCCATTTGAATTAGTTTATGGCCGACACCCTCGGGGACTTCTTGAAAGAAACATGGGAAACCAAGACTACCCCTTTCAAAAGCATTATCGAACATATAACCCTGCAAGAATGTATTGAGACTATAATGCCCTTAGTGAAAGAGCATTTACTGAAGGCCCAAGCCTCCCAAAGTAGGGTGTAAGGATCAGGATTTTCAACACTGGGGATAGGGTCCTAGTATTAGTTCCCACTGTAGAAAGTAGTGAAGTAGTGGAAAAAATAAGTAACGTTAACTATAAGATACATCAGTCGGGGAGAAGAAAGCCTTTCCAGGTGTATCATGTCAAGCTTCTTAAACCCTTGAAAGATAGGGAGTCCCAAAGGGCCGAAGTTCCCAAAAAAAAGAGAAGGAATCCCACCCCATTCCCCTTGTGAAAATGAGTGAGACCTTGTCCGGGAAACAACAACAGGAGGTAAAAGAGTTTTTGCAACGCAATCGGGAGAAATTTTCTGATCTTCCAGGATGAACCCATCTGATTAGCCATCAGATTAACACTGAACCCAGAAAGATCGTAAACTTAAAACCTTACTGTACTGTATAAAGAGAATGTTGGAGTTGGTAGCGATAGAAGAGTCTAGGAGTGAGTGGTTCAGTCCTATTGTCTTAATACCAAAACCCAATGTGACCTGAAGGTTTTGTAGTGACTTTAGGAAACTTAAAGAGATTTCGAAATTTTATGCATATCCAATGCCCAGGGTTGACTAACTAATTAAAAGTTTAGGGAGGGCTAGATTCATTACAACCTTAGACCTTACCAACGGTTATTGGCAGATCCCGTTAACTCTAGAAGCAAAAGAGAAAACAGCATTCCTAAGCCCAGAGGGTTTATTTCAGTATGTGGTAATGCCGTTTGGGTTACACGGGGCCCGGGCTACTTTCCAGAGATTGATGGATAGAATCCTGCGACCACATTGAGGATACACTGCATATCTGGACGATGTGGTCATTTATAGCGCAGATTGGCAGAGTCACTTAAAAAAAACGTTCTGAACTCTATAAGTGACGCAGGGCTAACCATCAACCCCGAGAAATGTGCCTTGGGATTAGAGGAAGCCAGGTACCTGGGATACATTATTGGCCGGGGACTGATTAAGCCCCAATTGAATAAGGTAGAAGCCATTCAGAACTGGCCACGGCCTCTGACAAAAAAAACAGGTCAGGAGGTTTGTGAAAAATTTTGCATCCATTGCAGCCCCCCTAACCGTAATTATAAAGTGGTCCCCCCAAGCCAAAATGTCGTTCCAGACATTATAGGATAGCTTCGGTCAACAGCCGTTACTGGTGACCCCGGACTTTACAAGAGAGTTCCTGGTTCAGACGGATGCGTCGGACTCAGGATTAGGGGCAGTGCTGTCCCAAAAAGTTAATGGGGAAGAGCACACCATTATGTATTTAAGTAGGAAACTGACCCCAGCAGAGAAAAACTATGCAATAGTTGAAAGGGAATGTTTATCTGTAAAATGGGCACTGGAATCCCTTAAATATTATTTGTTAGGGAGGAAGTTTAAGTTTCTCTCGGACAATGCCCCCCTAACATGTTTGAAACAAAACCACGAGAGAAATGCTAGAGTCACTAGGTGTTTCCTGTCTCTCCAAAATATTAACTTTGTGTTGGAACATAGGCCAGGGAAACTACAGACAAATGCAGATGCGTTGTCAAGGGTGCACTCACTGCATGTGGGGCACAGGTACCCAGCCCCTCCGGTCTGGAGAAGAGAGGGGGGATATGTGGTCATGCAGGTGGAATACGTGATAGGAAGGTATATTTCACCTAGATTTCTCACCTGGGAGAAGTAAGTGTAATCCAGAAAGTGCTGTTGCCTGAACAAAGTTAGCTGTTTAGGCAGGATTTTTTATGAAAATACCTGGGGCCTGGATTATGTGGAACGGTTGTTAAGGTTGGTAGTGGGAGCAACCGTTTCCTCCCTTCTAGGCCAGCTTGTTGGTGTGCCCCGAAACATCTGAAGGCAGTTAACCTTGTTAGATTGCTATATATAGGGTTCTGTAGCTCACTTAGGAGAGAACATGGTGCTAGGACTACTGAGGACCAGTGAGCAAACCACATGCTGTGGGAACGTCAGCCTAACAGCTGTAGTCTAAGTGAGACAAACTCTTTACGTTAGTAGTTAGTCCCAGACGGGAATGATTTTGTTTTTGTGATTTGTTACTAAATACTGGAAATCTTGAGTTCTACTAAAAAAAGCATGTGTTGATTTAAACCTCATGAAACTGGACCCTAATAAAAGTGACGTGAACTTTATGCCATCCGGGCCTCCGTGAGTGTCCATAACCATACTCTACCCAACCCCCCCCCCTTCCCGCAGGCTTACAATATATATAGTCATTTTTCAAACTGGAGTATAGTAGAACTGGCTTAGTTGCCCATAGCAACCAATCAGATTCCACCTTTCATTTTTCACAGATCCATTGGAAAATGAAAGGAGGAATTTGATTGGTTGCTATGGGCAACTAAGCCAGTTTTACTTTCACTAGTTTTGATAATTCTCCCCTAGTGTGTACTTAGCATTGTGTGCCTTATTCATTCACTAAGTCGTCACACTATACTAATCTGTGTGGGAAAAGTGACCGCTCACTGTGTGGACTGCACACACATATTGCATTCAGAACAGAGTGCATGTTGTGACCACGTGAGAGCGGTCAGTATATGAGATCTATATCCCGCTTATAACGCCTGGTTCTGACTGTAGATCGCTGCAGTAATGTTATCAGCAAAAATATTTATTGCTGTTTACAAATAATAGACTTTTTTACAGAAAACTTGTCCTATAGTGTTTTTCCTGTTACTCCTTGTCCATAAACCCTAATACCAGAACCTGAGATGTGTAACTTCATGGCTTTACTGCATCCATGCCACTTTCCACATACCGCTCCCAGGATGAAGATAAACACTAGACTTGTACTGTTTAGTAACATATAATGTAAACTGCCATGACTACCACTATGAGGAAAAGAGATTTGCTATGTAAGGTTATGACCATGGCTTGGTCATGTAGTGCTTGTGTAACATCCCAGAGTTACGTTACTAAACTCTTTTTCCCCGCTACCACATGTTAAGTGTATGTGTATTGTCAGTCTGTATAATCTATTGTCATTATATGCATTTTCTAGGCCTGTTTCATGTATTTGCTGTAGTTTTTCATGTACACCAGCAGGTGGCAGCAATATTTAGCAGGACCTTAGACAGTTTAGTATTGCTAAACTGGAATAGTACATTCCAGTTTAACTCCCCCTCTGTGAGCAGAAGTGGGCTGGTCCCATGTCCTGTCTCATGGGGAGGAGAGGAAGTTTTAGTTAGTGTACCAGCCACCCCAGCTAGGGGAAGGTTGTGTTAGTAGGAGCTCCCAGTTCTAGGGATCCCAAATCAGGACCCTGTCTCGGTTGAGACCAGAGAACATTCCCAGCCTGAGCCATCAGCCTCAGCTGGTTAACAAACAAGCAGCCACCTCCAGTCCTCCAGGAAGAGCCATTCCCTGTGAGCATAGCTGTGAGTACTTATCCAGAGACCAAGAGAAGCCAAATTCCTCCTCAGCTAGTCAGGCCCATACCAAGTAGAAGATAGATTCCTACCATATTCTCCAAGCATATTATAAGAAGCAGAATAGATATTGATCCCTGCCACATATTGCCAATACCTGCTGGGACCTAAAAGACTTATGCTGTATCTCGTATGGATTTCTGCTGCCTTCAGTAAAGACAAGTTGAATTATACGTCAAGTCTGGATCTCATTCATTCCTCAATTACTCCTACTAGCAACACTCAATTTATTGCAAGTGAGCCAGGAGTCCAGCCGTACCCAGGTAGGAGACACGGTTGACACTATACCTACTATACAGAGACATTACCCCACTCTGGCATTCCTCACCTGGTATGTGAGTTGCAACACCTTAAAGGGCCCTGAGACTATAGCCTGCGCACATTGCAATTGGCGCCAAGAACAAAAACTATTAACTATACCTACACCTGACCCAGTCAGCGCTTATAATTGCGCCAGTGTGCATTAGTCTAAATCCGGCTTACTGCACATGCAGCGCTGAGCGCTGTGTTTGAGTAACGCACAGCTGCAAGGGTCGCAGCGGGCTGTAATTAAACTGACACTGTACTGTTTAGTCAGTCTGTATTGGTAATGGCTGCACTGTATTAAAGGTGGCGCTCTGCCATTAACAATACAGACTGACTAAACAGCGCAGTCTCATTAGTTTAATCAGAGCTGGGGCCCGTACGGCCACTTTCCAAGAGTCACACGACCGTGCCTTGTAGTCGTACCCTCAGGTTGCCTTCACATGCTGCAGATTTTGTTGCAGAAATCTCCACTACTGAAAATCAGTTCTATTCATCTGAATGGTGGAGAAATTCATTTGCTTGTCCTGCAGTTACAGAACCTTCTGCAACATAATCTAACGCATTGGTTAGATAGATCCTGCTGAAGGGCACACCCAAATTATTGCTTCTTATGGAATCAAAGTTATATTTTTAAAATACACCCATTCAATGCTGGTTCAATCCATCATCATTTATATAACTGTACTTATCCTGCCTTAGCTATATGTAAAAGTTGCTTTCCTCATGAAGCCACAGTCAGTGACAAATGATCTATGACTGGACCAATCCAACTCAATCATTGCCATCATTGATGGTATGTGGACTCCTGCCCTCTCACATAATGTTCCTACAGAACACATTTCAGTTGTAGCTAGTGATTGATAATTATCTCTGTACTTTATCACTCCATGCAATATCTATCCAATGACTTATAATGGGGCCTGTGGACTGATGGATGTGTTCACCGCATATCCTGAATCAAGCCAAGATGTATCACCCTGTTCCTGCATTGGTTCACTGATGTCAGGAAATGTGTTTATATATCCCAGCATAGAGATGAATGCCTGCCTATGGTATTGCAAGTTTATATACAGTCGTGGCCAAAAGTTTTGAGAATTACATAAATATTGGAAATTGGAAAAGTTGCTGCTCAAGTTTTTATAATAGCAATTTGCATATACTCCAGAATGTTATGAAGAGTGATCAGGTGAATTGCATAGTCCTTCTTTGCCATGAAAATTAACTTAATCCCCAAAAAACCTTTCCACTGCATTTCATTGCTGTCATTAAAGGACCTTCTGAGATCATTTCAGTAATCGTCTTGTTAACTCAGGTGATAATGTTGACGAGCACAAGGCTGGAGATCATTATGTCAGGCTGATTGGGTTAAAATGGCAGACTTGACCTGTTAAAAGGAGGGTGATGCTTGAAATCATTGTTCTTCCATTGTTAACCATGGTGACCTGCAAAGAAACGCATGCAGTCATCATTGCGTTGCATAAAAATGGCTTCACAGGCATGGATATTGTGGCTACTAAGATTGCACCTCAATCAACAATTTATAGGATCATCAAGAACTTCAAGGAAAGAGGTTCAATTCTTGTTAAGAAGGCTTCAGGGTGTCCAAGAAAGTCCAGCAAGCGCCAGGATCGTCTCCTAAAGAGGATTCAGCTGCGGGATCGGAGTGCCACCAGTACAGAGCTTGCTCAGGAATGGCAGCAGGCAGGTGTGAGCGCATCTGCACGCACAGTGAGGCGAAGACTTTTGGAAGATGGCCTGGTGTCAAGAAGGGCAGCAAAGAAGCCACTTCTCTCAAAAAAAAACCCCATCAGGGACAGATTGATCTTCCGCAGAAAATATGGTGAATGGACTGCTCTGGACTGGGGCAAAGTCATATTCTCCGATCAAGCCTCTTTCCGAGGGGCCTGGATGTATTTCTGGAGCGTAATAATATTACAGGCTATAGCTATTAGAGAGAGATCGTTGATCCAGGGATTTATTCTGATTGCCTGATTGGAGTCGGGAAGGAATTTTTATTCCCCTAAAGTGAGGAAAATTGGCTTCTACCTCACAGGGTTTTTTTGCCTTCCTCTGGATCAACTTGCAGGATGACAGGCCGAACTGGATGGACAAATGTCTTTTTTCGGCCTTATGTACTATGTTACTATGTTTGGGGCTTCAGGAAAAAGGCTTGTACGGAGAAGAAAAGGTGAGCGCTACCATCAGTCCTGTGTCATGCCAACAGTAAGTAAAGCATCCTGAGACCATTCATGTGTGGGGTTGCTTCTCATCCAAGGGAGTGGGCTCACTCACAATTTTGCCCTAAAACACAGCCATGAATAAAGAAGGGTACCAAAACACCCTCCAACAGCAACTTCTTCCAACAATCCAACAACAGTTTGGTGAAGAACAATGCATTTTCCAGCATGATGGAGCACCGTGCCATAAGGCAAAAGTGATTACTAAGTGGCTCGGGGACCAAAACGTTGACATTTTGGGTCCATGGCCTGGAAACTCCCCAGATCTTAAACCCATTGAGAACTTGTGGTCAATCCTCAAGAGGCGGGTGGAAAAACAAAAACCCACTAATTCTGACAAACTCCAAGAAGTGATTATGAAAGAATGGGTTGCTATCAGTCAGGAATTGGCCCAGAAGTTGATTGAGAGCATGCCCAGTCGAATTGCAGAGGTTCTGAAAAAGAAGGGCAAACACTGCAAATACTGACTCTTTCCATAAATGTCATATAATTGTCGATAAAAGCCTTTGAAACGTATGAAGTGCGTGTAATTATTTTTCACTACATCACAGAAACAACTGAATCAAAGATCTAAAAGCAGTTTAGCAGCAAACTTTGTGAAAACTAATATTTGTGTCATTCTCAAAACTTTTGGCCATGACTGTACTGTATGTGATATCTCTGTGCAAAGCAATAGAAGCCTGTATACATGCATTTACACTGAGAGCCAAGGGTGAATTCAGAAATAGGCTCTGTGTACATGGTTTTGGAAATGATCTCCTTATCTCACATGATGGGACTAAATATGTGACTCATGAACAGCACTATATTATGGACTTGTACAAAGTTAGAGAAATAGAAGATGCTCCCCCCACTATGGTATAGGACGATGGGTGTTCTTAGAGATGTGCACAGTTATGGAAAATTCTATTCAGCTGCTTTAACAACTTTACAAACAAATTTGCTTAGTGATGAATTACTTTGTCATGAAGCACATTTCTTTGTAAGTAGTGGGCACAAAGATGGGGAGTGATGATGGTGCCGACCCTTGTCAAGGAACCTCTCAGATGTCCTTCTCCAAATACAGAGTCAGAAACTAGAAGAGAACTAAAAGTGGCAGACTGGGAGGCAAAATGAAAGTCAAACAGTCCACTACTAAATTAGTAGGATTAAAGAGGTTGTCATTACAATTTTTATGGGTACATTTCAGGGAGGCAGTTAAAATTATACAACATAAACTCACCTTCCAGAACCCCCTCTGATCCAGCTCTGCCACTTCATCCTCTCAGCTGGGCTGCATCTCTGATGTATTGTTTTGGCTTTTACGGTGACGTCCTGTATACTGCTGCAGCCAATTACTGGCCTCTTGTGGCATACACCATTGAGGCCAGTGATTGGCTACAGCAGTATATAGAATGTCACTGCTGAAGCCAAAATATTACATCACTGCTGCAGCTTGGAGGAGTGGCAACTCTGGATAGGGGCAGATTCTAGAAAGTAAGCTTAAGTTTTCTATTATTTTAAATAACGACCCTGCTCCAAAAAAATTTCAACTCTGCTGACCCCTTTAGGAATGGGTCAATCCACAAGTGTAGAAATCAGGAGTCTGAAATAGCAATCCAATATAGCACACCGGGTTGTAGCACGTGATAACTGTCACAGGCATCAGGACAAGCTAACTTCATATAGTGGGCAAAGTTCCTTGACTGGTCTGTTGGTTGCGCCTCCTGTCTGTCCCGCCAGTCCGACCTCATGACTGGTGAATTGGCTGCTTTTCATTACAGGCTGGACAGCTGTTCATTCCATGCCGATGGAAATTCATGAGTGGCAGCAGTGGCTGAAAGGGACCAATGTAGCACGAGTGCCAGAAAGAAAATATGTTATAATACCTGTACAGTTCCCCTTGAATGATAGAACATACTTTACTTCAGTAAGTTGCTAAGATCCCCCTAGGGATGGCTGTAGCCAGGCTGAATTGTATCTTTTAACTCAAAGCCTATTTAAAGGGCGGAATGGGATTTGGATCTCTGATTTAGAAAACTCTAGCAGAGACCTGTTTAAAGATATTTATGCAGGAAGCTGATATATAGAGCAGTTTGCACTGCCATCTCTGTACTAGTGCCAGCCGGTGAGATGGAGAGGACACTGTGGCCAGTGCCGATTCTCTCTACTTCATTAAAACAAAGCAGCTTTGCAAAGCAAATGCAATTTTGACTCTCTGACCTTGCTCTGTAGATGACCATGGACCAAGAATTCCCTTCCTTTCCTATAGAACGCAGCTGCCATGAAAAACATCTAACTGTGTTCAATAAAAATTCCCAAATTCCATAACTTATAAGTACAAACAGTAGAATAATGGGAGATGGTAACCCATAAGCCTCCATAGGTTTACATGCAGATGGTATTATTTATCCCTTCCCATTAAATTACAAATAATGTATTATAGCTGGCGGCTATCTGTTGGGTAATTCATTAAGTAGTTTTTAGTAACATAACATTGCCTCCTATAATAAAGGTTTAGGGCTGTTTTTCTTCTATGACCATTGAACACCTCTTTGATTTTACAAGTATTATTTAAATAAAAAGAAAATAACATTTTACTTTCTTGAACCCAATTTAACGACATCAACTTGGAGCTACAACAGAATAAAAACACTTAACCATGTAAAACCCACCCTTAAGTTTTCTAAACAGCTGGCTCATAAATGAAGATTTAATAGATTGGTAAATTAAGGTAATAAAACTGGAGTGATGAAAATCTCAATAATGAAACCACAGAATTCACAGGCCACTCTTTTTAGGAGCTAAGAGGGAAACTGCTCTGTGTTACCGAGAGGTTAAAAAAATACTCCATTTAAGGTGAATTCAGAAAATAGTAAGTGGAATGGCGGCCTGACACCAGATAAGAACGCACTGCTGGTTTATTAAACTCCTACCACTTTCAGTATGTAACAACCTATGGCACCCTTGACCTTTCTAAACACTATATTGAGTGAATTTTTCTGTGCTGAGATTTTTTCTTTCCTTTTCTCTTTTAAAAGGTAACTGTATAAAAAAATCAGATGTTCATGGTATATGCATAAAGGAGTAGTAGACACCCTGTGGCACCTCCTTATGGCACCTTATCAGTAATACTTCTGGGAGAGAATATCTTCTTAATATTGTAGTGTGTGTTTGGTTCCAATGGAATTCAACAGAAAAACGCTGAAATCAGGGGCGTGCAGAGCTACAGTATGGCCCCATATCCTATGTGTGTTGTATTACAGTGCATCTGTACAACTCAGAGAATGTGTGAAATTTACATTTACAGCTCTACTGAACCTAACAATACAGTGTGTATGGTGCTCTAAAGGCCCATTTACATGGGTAGATTTTCCATGAGACCTGATCCATGATGTAGCATGTTGATCTCCAGTGCCTAGTGGCAAATATGATGTAACAGGCTGGTTTTAAATCTGTAAGAAAACAGATGGGTGCACCATAGGGTAATTCTGTGGGTGTATAGTGGTAAACAGAGGGAATTGGCAAGGCTCACCTTGTAAGGTTGTGCAGATGTAGGCACAACACTATTGTAGGTATTTTCAAACAAGCCTGGACGTCTGGATATGGCGGTCTGCAGCCTCGGGACCACGAGGGATCTTCAAAAGGAGAAGCCTGGAGCCCCCAAGAAGATAGTAGTGCAAGAAAACAAGACACGTCCCACGGCGCGAATTACCGTCAACCAGTCACCAGGGTCAAGAAGGAATCTTTTATTGCAGCGATACAACGCGTTTCCGGGAATCACTCCCCTTCATCAGGTACAAAAAAGCTGCACCCGAAACGCGTTGTATCGATGCAATAAAAGATTCCTTCTTGACCCTGGTGACTGGTTGACGGTAATTCGCGCCGTGGGACGTGTCTTGTTTTCTTGCACTAGTGGCAAATATGGCCACAAGGAGAGAAAGGCTCTTATAGGGTGAGTATGTCAGATATATGGTGTCCTTCAAACACGGGTGAGTTAATTATGCTCACCTGTTTAGGCTGCACCAGTCTTGGGTGCAACTCCAATGAAGGCCAGCTGGAGAAATTACAGGTTACTGGTTGGTGCTGCCGATTCCGTCCGAAGACTCCTTTGGCGAAGGCCAGACCGCCGACCGGATAATCAATTGTACTGGAGCTCCACTGAACCGTGAAAGTCAAGTGAGCGTGTGGACACAAGGCGCAAGGTCACAACCAGGTGTTGAATATATAGGTAAGGGTATTTGGGAGACTAGTCTCACTTGACTTTCACGGTCCAGTGGAGCTCCAGTACAAGTGGCAAATATGGCCATGCATGGGGCAATGATCAATAACATGCGACAAGCATTTTCTGATCAAAGGATATGTTTACATTTGATTGTTCGCCTGATCATCAGACCATGTAAATGGGCCTTCAAAGGGTTTTCCGATTTGCATCCACATATTGCTGCCTTCTTCCATTGTTGTCTGTGGTCATATGTCCATGCACATTTGTCTTATTTCCTGTGATGTTACAAGTTAGGTCCCGAAATATTTGGACAGTGACACAATCTTCATGATGCCACTACATTAGATTTGAAATGAAACAACTGAGATGCAATTGAAGTGTAGACTTTCAGGTTTAATTCAAGGGCTCAACAAAAATATCCTGTGAAACATTCAGTAATTGCAAAAAAAAATTCTATAAAGCTCATTTCAGGGGCTCAAAAGTATTTGGACAAATTAACATTACCATAAATAAAATGTTCATTTTTAACACTTTGTAGATAATACTTTACAAGCAATGACTGCCTCTTGTCTGGAACCCATGGACATCACCAAACACTGGATTTCCTCCTTTGTGATGCTTTGCTAGGCCTTTCCTGCACTCTCTTCAGTTGTTTTGTGTTTGTAGGTCTTTCTGCTCCACTTTGCCTTTTAAAACTCCTGGGTTTCTTTTGCAGTATGTTTTAAGTAATTGTCCATTTGTACTGGGAAGCACTGTCCAATCAACCTTACTACATTTAGGGTCCATTCACACATACGTAAGTGTTCGGCGGATCCGCAAATTGCAGATCGGCAAAACACGGACACTTGCAATGTGCGGACCGCACATCGCCGGCACTATAATAGAAAATGCCTAATCTTGTCCGAAATTGCGGACAAGAATAGGACATGTTCTATTTTTTTTGCGTAAACGGAAGTACAAATGCGGAAGTGCGGATCCGCAAATGCAGATTCGGACAGCACAATCCGGCCCCATTGAAAATGAATAGGTCTGCACCCGTTCCGCAAAAATGAGGAACGGATGCGGACCCATTTTGCGGACGTGTGACTGGACCCTTAGTTGAATCTGAGCAGAATTATTTCGGCTGCTTCTGTCTTCAGTCTCATCATCAATGAACACTAGTGACCCAGTGCCATAGAGGAAAGGGATGCAAATGAGCTCTTAAGCTCTTCCTCTAATGACACCAGATGTACGGCAGCTATTCTATAAGTCAATGTTCAACCTTTTAAATAGGCCTTGAGACATGACTCGGATATTGAATAAGCCAGCACCTCATCTGCAAACAGCTATTTCCAGGTGATTGCCCCTCATCAGTGCAGAGCAGAGAGAACTGGCTTAACTGGGTTAGAGGCCTGTCAGGACTTAGGGGGTACTATCTCTCCTTGGGGAGAGGGCACCTTAATCGGCAAGAGGAGACTTATAGACCATACATGCTCCTCTGAAATTCTAGGAAGAAAGGGATGCAAATGAACTCTTAACAAGCTCTGCCTCTAATGCCACCAGATGTAAGGCAGCTATCCTATAAGATAGGGATCAGCAACCTTCGGCGCTCCAGCTGCTGTAAAACTACAACTCCCAGCATGCAAGCTTACTTGGCTATTCTTGTAACTCCCACAGAAGTAAAAGGAGGATTCTGGAATTTGCAGTTTCAGAACAGCTGGAGTGCCAGAGGTTGCTGATCCCTGCTATAAGTCAATGTTCAGCTCTTAAAATAAGCCTTGAGACATGACTTGGATAATAAATAAGCCAGAACCTCATCTGCAGGCAGCTGTTTCAGGGTGATTGTCCCTCATCAGTGCAGAGCAGAGAGTACTGGCTTACCTTGGTTAGAGGCGTAAGTCAGTATTTGGGGGGTGCTATCTCTCCTTGGAGAGCACCTTAAACGGCGTGAGGAGACTTACGCTGTTTAAGCTGAGGGACTACTACCGCCATCAGTGTTGGTATCCCTACACTGCTAATGGGAGAAAACTACACTGTAGTGTACCCCTGAACTGTTGCTCCTGGTTGTACTGCAACTCTCATCGTCCTCTGTTTCAACAAAACTCGGCCTGATTATTGATTCCATCATATATCCACTGGCCTATGCATCTGTCCTCCTGCCTTGTACCATGTTAACTATCTACCAACCACCATCAGTCCGAGCCTTTGGCCCGGGAAGTGCCAAAGTGAGGACTGTCACCGTGAACTGTGAGTACTAATAACCATTTCAAGGCCACAACCACCACTCTCTTCTTCTCTGCCCTTTGTCTCCTATGTGGCTTGCTACAGATAGCACACCTCCCAACCTGCCCAGATCTGGCAGGATTTCGGTGGCTGTCCTGTGATCCCAGAACGGCTGAGGTATGTCCCACTTTCAGAAGTCTTGTCCACAGGACAAGGAGACAGCTGATTATAATGAAGTAGGAAGCTGTCCGCTCCCTGCTTCACAATTCGGCTCAGCTGTCGGCAATCCACGCTACTGGTCTACATAGGAGGGGTGGGGCAGGCTGGGAGTCAGCCTGTGCTCCTCCTTCTCCTACATGGTCAGTAGCACGATGTGTATCCTGCCTGCTGCTGCTGGGGATTGCAGATCATAAATTAGTATTTACTGTTTTATTTATTTAATCTTTTTTTACTTCCTATGAAAGGGGCACCTATCTGGGCATTACTATTGTGAAGGGGGCACATGTGGGCATAACTATTGTAAAGGGGGCACATGTGGGCCTAACTATTGTAAAGGAGCCCATATGGGTATAACTATTGTAAAGGGGACAAATGTGGACCTAACTATTGTAAAGGGGGCACATGTAGTCATAATTATTGTGAACGGGTCACATCTGGGGATAACTATTGTAAAGGAGCCTATCTGGGCATAACTATTGTAAAATGGTTACATCTGGGCATAACTATTGGGATGGGTACAATGTGGGCATAACTATTGTGTAGGGGCACATCTGGGCATAACTACTGTGAAGGGGGCACATATCTGGGAATAACAAGTGTGAAGAGGCACATCTGGGCATAACAATTGTGAAGTGGGCACATCGGGGCATAACTATTGTGATGGGGGCACATCTGTGCATAACTATTGTGATGGGGGCACATCTGTGCATAACTATTGTGATGGGGGCACATCGGTGCATAACTATTGTGATGGGGGCACATCTGTGCATAACTATTGGGAAGTGGGCACATCTGGTCATAATTATTTTGAAGGGGCACACTGCGAGGGGCACATTTGGGCATAATTACTGTGAAAGGGCACATGTGGGCTTTACTACTGTGAAGGGGGCACATGTTGGCATTATTACTGTGAGGGGCACATTTGGGCATAATTACTGTGAAGGGGCACATGTGGGCTTTACTACTGTGAAGGGGGCACATGTTGGCATTATTACTGCGAGGGGCACATTTGGGCATAATTACTGTGAAGGGGCACATGTGGGCTTTACTACTGTGAAGGGGGCACATGTTGGCATTATTACTGTGCCAGGGTTACAGTGTTAGCATTACTACTGTGAAGAGGGCACAATGTGGGCACAACTATTGTGAGGGGAACAATGTGGGCATAACTATTGTGTGGTGGCATAAACAGGGTGGGATTGGGTGTGTATAGTTATGTTTTGGGCAGAGTTAGAGGCGAGGCCTAGTATGCAAAATTTTGCTGTGGCGCGCTACACGCACTGCACCTATTGTCTCTCTTTGTGCTTTGTGACAGTGAAATAGCAAAATGGTGTTGTTATCCTAAGTTCATTCTCATCGTGGCATCTCTTGACCTCTGTGCCCAGTACCAGTCCCTTGAGCTTAGTGGTTGCAGCACTCTTCTGGGCAATCTAGCTCTTCGTCTGTGTTTGTCACGTAAGAGGTCGGCCCATTACTATAGAGCCAGCTCATTTGTTTGAGCAAATAAAGGGTTACAGTAGTCAAGTCCCCACCAGTGACTAGAAAGTTCATTAACGGTCAGTGCCTTCTAGTTACTCCCCTGTGAGTATAGCAATGATCATTACAATATGGCCGCTGCTTCTGCTACCGATGGCAGATTGTGAATGGATTTCCAGTGTTAAGAACCCTTTCCAAGGTGGACACATCTTATTTATGAGCGTAGTGCGATTCTGTACCTATTCTATGTCGTCTTGGCCGCTTCAGTAGTACCGTGCTGAGTAATCTGCATTGGATGTGAAAACATCCAGGATTTGAACTCACATGTTCCATAGCCATATGATCCTCTTACGTGGATGATATATGGCATCATATACCATAGGTTCTCAGAACGAGCTGGTAAAACAGACTTATTAATTAAGCTTATGAATAAACCTTGGACGGTCAGTAACCATAGCGATGCATGAACCAATCCCAAAGGAGATACCGGATGGTTATGGGGATAGCACTTAATGGATCCACAGTCTTGCAGGAGTAATTACACGCTTCATTTTAAACGTAGCAATTGGAACAATGTATTAAACGAGGCGGTTTATTCCTTCATGTCACCGGGACAGTTACCCATGGGGGGTCGTTTCATTAACGGCTCGTGACATTTCCTGGCAAACATTTCATTGCTGTGATTTCTTTTTATTACTAATAAATGCTCCAGCCTGTGAATGACTGATCCTAAACTCCTTCACTACCAGCGGAGGCGAGAGCTGATTACTCTGCCATGTGCTGCCAGCCTCTCCAGGAGTGAACAGGTTAAATTGGGAAAAGCCATCAAATCTGCTGTAACATCTCCACTTTGTTTAGTGCTTGCTTTAATATCTAATAATTCAATTTCACGCTTTTTTAACAATTCAAAGCTAATCAGGGGCACAAAATAAACACATTGGTGTATGTATGTGATTGTTTAGAACTGGAATACATGTCTTTTTATCTCTTTGGCCCTAGTTCCTACAAATGATGGTTACAGGAGTCCCAGGCAAACGTGGCTGCACTGCAATTGTCATATCACATGGGAGGCAGGAATGCATATGCATCATACAAAAGACAGAAAAGGCAGGAGGCAGCGCCTTAAGTAGCACCTTACAATTGTAATATATATAAATGGCAATATGCTTACCTATAGCTATAGAATCACAACAGTGGTATTTGCCTTGCTGTCTATGTTGAACACCCAGACAGCAAACGGGGATCCTGGACTGCTGCCTGGGTTCCTAGTTGGCATCGCAGAAGTGATCGCCGGGGCAATCAGAAGAAGAAAATAAATATGCAGGGAGCATCTTGTCGGGCGCTGTCATCAGGGGACTTCAGCCAGGTAAGTATAAGAGTATAACTTTATTATTAGTCTACGCATTTCAAGTGCGGACAGCCCTCTTCATCAGGACAGTTACAATATAGGTATTGTAACTGTCCTGATGAAGAGGGCTGTACAGTGCATCCTTGAAACGCGTAGACTACTAATAAACTTATACTTACCTGGTTAAAGTCCTCTGATGACAGTGTCCCACGAGTGGTTCCCTGCATCTTTCTTTTCTTATTCTACATATGCATCATGTGAGATGATCTTGATCACTGTAGAAATAATCATCATTCGTGGAAGGATTGTAAAAGGTGTCATGGAACCATGAACCAGACGTACAACAAGAGATAAGTGGAAATAAGAAGGCTTTATTGAAAATCAAGCTGTAAGGCAAAAGTCCAAACGGATGGCTAAACCGAAGCAGGGTCTTGCGAAGCCAGAGGTCAGGAACCAGAAGGGTAGTCAGACGAAGCCTGGATCAGGAACCAGCAGGGTAGTCAGACGAAGCCTGGATCAGGAACCAGCAGGGTAGTCAGACGAAGCCTGGATCAGGAACCAGAAGCAGCAGCAGTCTTAGAAGCATGTGAACACAGGAGGACCAAGCAAGGAACTGAAGCCACAGACCTCCTATATATATGAGCTAGGCATCCAGCTCCTCCCAGTGGGAAGGAGAAGCCGCAGGGTGGGAGGCTACAAGAAACCCAGAAACCAAGATGGCCGCCAGCACATGTCAAACGAAGGAGAACAGCAAGAAGGTAAGACCATGACAGTACCTCCCCCTCAAGGGCCCCTCCTCCGCGGAGTAAAGAACGGTTTCTGAGGGAAGCGTGCGTGGAAGGCTCGGAGCAAGGCAGGAGCATGGACATCTGCGGAGGGAACCCAGGAACGCTCCTCTGGACCATAACCACGCCAATGGACCAAAAACTGCACCCGACCGCGGACCAGGCGTGAGTCCAGGATATTGCTCACCTCATACTCCTCACGATTGCCCACTTGGACCGGACGAGGCCGAGGAACCGAGGAAGTGAAACGATTACACACCAGTGGCTTCAACAGGGAGACATGAAACACGTTGGAGATCCGCATGCCAGGAGGAAGCGCAAGGGCATAGGCTACCGGGTTTACCCTGCGAAGCACTCGGAAGGGACCAACAAAGCGAGGCGCAAGCTTGGGAGTGGGCACTCGAAGGTTGAGGTTGCGGGTGGACAACCATACGCGATCTCCGACCTGGTAGGAAGGAGCGGGCGCTCGTCTGCGATCAGCCTGGAGTCTCTGACGCTGCGCAGAGACCTCAAGGGACCTCTGGATCTGTACCCAAGAAGCACGTAGGAGGAAAGGTGATCCTCCACAGCCGGAATATCCTGGGGAGAGAATACCTCCGGTAACACGGCAGGTTGGAACCCATAATTGGCCATGAAGGGAGACGTCCCAGAGGAAGAGTTCACCGCCGTGTTCCTGGCAAACTCAGCCCAAGGCAGGAGGTCAACCCAATTGTCTTGGTGATCGGAGACATAGCAACGAAGGAATTGCTCCAAGGCCTGATTGGATCGTTCTGCGGCCCCATTGGACTGAGGGTGGTAGGCCGAGGAGAAAGAGAGATGAATCCTCAACTGGGAGCAAAAGGCGCGCCAGAACCTGGACACAAACTGACTCCCCCGATCCGACACAATCTCCTTGGGCAAACCGTGCAACCGGAAGACCTCCCTGGCAAAAATCGAGGCCAACTCTTGTGCAGAGGGTAACTTCTTGAGAGGAACACAGTGGCACATTTTGGAAAACCGATCCACAATCATGAGAATGACCGTATGGCCTCGGGATGCAGGGAGGTCCACAATGAAATCCATCCCCAGGTGTGACCATGGACGCTCCCCGGTGGCTATGGGTTGCAAAAGGCCCAACGGAAGGTGCCGAGGGGACTTACTCTGGGCACAAACGGAGCATGCCGCTACATATGCGGCGATGTCGGAACGTAGAGAAGGCCACCAGAACAGACGTGAAACAGCCCAGGACAGCTGATTCTTTCCAGGATGCCCCGCGGCCTTGGAGTTATGGTAGGTTCGCAACAACCGAGTGCGCAACTCCTCAGGCACAAAACATCTGCCGTTGGGTCTCCCAGAGGGAGCACCAGATTGAGCCGCCAAAATCTGCTCACCCAGGGGAGAGGTCAGGCTGGTGCGAATAGCGGCCAGGATCTGATTCGGAGGTATGACCGAAGTCGGAATCGACTCCTCCCCGGACAGCTCGGAGTACTGCCGTGATAAGGCATCCGCTCTGATGTTCTTGGAACCGGGTAGGTAGGAGACCACGTAATTAAAACGTGACAAGAACAGAGCCCATCTAGCCTGACGTGGTGTCAAGGCTTGGGCTTGACGTGGAGGCTTGGCTAGCATGGAAAAGTCCCTGATGAACTTCCGATAATAATTGGCGAAGCCCAAAAAGCGCTGCAGGGCACGAAGACCACTGGGCTGGGGCCACTGTAAGACAGCCGAAACCTTCTCAGGATCCATGGAGAACCCCTCAGCGGAAATGATGTAACCTAAGAAGGTTACCTGGGATCGGTGAAATTCGCATTTCTCAAGCTTACCGAACAGCTTGTTCTCTCGTAACCGTTGCAACACTCGTCTGACATCCAGAATGTGGGCCTCCATGGATTCAGAATATACCAAGATGTCATCCAAATAGACCACCACACACTGCTGCAACAGGTCACGGAAAACATCGTTGATGAATTCCTGGAAGACTGCGGGCTCATTGCACAACCCAAAGGGCATAACCAAGGATTCATAATGACCGGTCCTGGTGTTAAACGCGGTCTTCCACTCATCGCCCGCCTTGATCCTTACCAGGTTATATGCCGCCCTCAGGTCGAGTTTGGTAAAGACCGTGGCTCCTTTGAGGCGATCGAACAGCTCGGAAATCAAGGGTATCGGGTAAGCGTTCTTGATCGTGATGCGATTGAGACCCCTGTAATCGATGCAAGGCCTCAACTCACCGCCCTTCTTTTTCACAAAGAAAAATCCAGCCCCTGCCGGGGACGAGGATTTGCGAATGTGTCCGCGTGAAAGCGCCTCCCTCACGTACTCCTCCATGGCCTCATTCTCCGCTACCGACAGTGGATAGACTTTGCCACGAGGAGGAACGGCACCAGATTGTAATTCTATGGCACAATCGTATGGGCGGTGCGGAGGTAGGGCAACCGCACGCACCTTATCGAATACATCCCGGTACTCCTCGTATTCAGGAGGCAACAGAGAGTCCGAGGAAGTACACAGCAACTTGACAGGCCCATGGATGCAACTAGCCCCACACTGCGGTGACCACGAGAGGATCTCGGCCGATCTCCAATCGAAAGTCGGATTATGCTTCTGGAGCCAGGGGTACCCCAAGACCACCGAGTAGTGTGGAGACGAAATAACCTGGAGACAGACCGACTCTCTGTGAATGGCACCAATGGCCATCCCCACTGGAAGGGTCTCCTGAGTCACGTGTGGCGGCAGAAGGGGTCTGCCGTCTATCGCCTCAAGAGCCAGTGGGGAACCTCGAGGCTGCAGAGGAATGGAATTGGCGGCAGCAAACACACTATCAATGAACAAACCACCAGCACCAGAGTCCACCAACGCCTGGGTCGTCACCGAGCCCCCGACCCAGGAGAGGACAACAGTAATCAGTGGTTTGTCAACACGGGAAACCGGGGACGAGGAGACTCCACCCAAGATCTGCCCCCGACAGGATCTCAGGTGCGAGCGTTTCCCGGACGGTTCGGGCATGCCAACCGAAAATGCCCACCGAGACCACAGTACATGCATCGGCCCTCGCGTCTCCGGAGTACCCTCTCCCCCTCGGACAGGCGAGCAAACCCCAGCTGCATGGGTTCACCCCCAGACAAGTCATCCCCAGGAGGCGTGGGAGGAGAGGGAGGCACGGGTGGGACAGCAAACGTAGGCGCCAATCTGTTAGAAGACCTCCGCAGGCTCTCCTTAAAGGAAGGTCTCTCCCTGAGTCTGGTGTCAATCAAAATCAGGAAAGAAATAAGAGACTCGAGCTCCACTGGTAGGTCCTTAGCTGCAACCTCATCCTTCAAGGCATCCGAGAGACCATGAGAGAAAGCAGCGACCAGAGCCTCATTATTCCAGCCCACCTCTGCTGCCAGGGTACGAAACTCAATGGCGTATTCAGCTACGGATCGTGAACCCTGTCTGATGGACATAAGGAGTTTCGCAGCAGAGGCAGCACGAGCCGGCACATCGAATACCTTCCGAAGAGAAGCAACAAAACCGGAAAACTCGGCAACCACCGGGTTGTTGTTCTCCCATAAAGGGCTGGCCCAGGCCAAGGCCTTGTCCGAGAGCAGCGAGATCAAGAAGCCCACCTTTGATCTCTCAGTAGGAAAGGCATGTGGCAGCAACTCGAAATAAATGCCCACCTGGTTAAGGAAACCTCGGCACTGAGTTGGCTCTCCCCCAAAGCGCTGTGGAAGGGGGGCAGAACCGGTCATACCCCGAAACACCGCAGGCGCAGCAACAGGTGTCGGGGTAGACTCTGGCGCAACAACCGGAGCGGCAGTAGGAGCGGGCCCAGGAGCGACAACCGACCCATCGGCAACGGAAGCTTAATGAGCCGTGCGTTCAAGCAGGGTTTGCAACGCCACAGCGAACCGACCCAACAGGTGATCCTGCTGATCAAGTCTGGCAACCAGCGTAGGTAGCGAGGATGGCCCTGTACCGTCAGAATTCATGGCTTGGTCCTAATGTCATGGAACCATGAACCAGACGTACAACAAGAGATAAGTGGAAATAAGAAGGCTTTATTGAAAATCAAGCTGTAAGGCAAAAGTCCAAACGGATGGCTAAACCGAAGCAGGGTCTTGCGAAGCCAGAGGTCAGGAACCAGAAGGGTAGTCAGACGAAGCCTGGATCAGGAACCAGCAGGGTAGTCAGACGAAGCCTGGATTAGGAACCAGCAGGGTAGTCAGACGAAGCCTGGATCAGGAACCAGAAGCAGCAGCAGTCTTAGAAGCATGTGAACACAGGAGGACCAAGCAAGGAACTGAAGCCACAGACCTCCTATATATATGAGCTAGGCATCCAGCTCCTCCCAGTGGGAAGGAGAAGCCGCAGGGTGGGAGGCTACAAGAAACCCAGAAACCAAGATGGCCGCCAGCACATGTCAAACGAAGGAGAACAGCAAGAAGGTAAGACCATGACAAAAGGTTATTGCTGCTTCTAATCACATATACACAGATCATTACTGTCTAGTTCATGGATCTTGCGAGTTCCTTCAGTAGACAGCGGTGACGCCTTGTAACTGGCGAGGTGGAGTTTAAGCTCTGTGAACGTTATCTTGATGGAAATGTCCATCAGACCCTCACCAACCACTTTTCAAATCACATCTCATTTATTTGGTAAGAAAGGTAGCAGGCACACTCGTAGATGGGATTACATAAAATAGCTTTATTTTAAATACACAGTAGGTGAGGACTCCGGACGCTGGATGTGTGTACCGGATGGGGTAAGGATAGATATAGTAGCTGGTACTAGACGTGATGAAAACTATTTGTGAGTGTGGAGGATCACTGCTAACAAACAAGAAATATCCTACAACACAGAACTTCTTATTTAGGAGCGCTCCATCCATCTAGTTGCCTCACTCAAACAGCCCTGCGGATCCCGATCACGTGACCATCTCGTGGTCATGTGCATACATTACGTCACACAACAGACGCACGAGACGCGCTTGGATACCACGAGAGACGCCGTGAGCCAGAGAGCCGAGCTGCAAGAAGCACCTACTCATAACACCGACGGAGGACATCCCTGTGTGGTAGGTAAGTGAATTCTGAACCCAAGACAGTACGGGATGCCGCACTCAGGTTCAGAACACCAATTCCCCCACAGCATTTTCTTTTCTTGCAAAGACCTTTTACAATATTATACGTGACTGTATACACAAATAGACACTACTTTGCAGCGAGACATTTTCAAAAAGGAATACTCCACTATTACCAGTCGCTGGGAAGGGAGACTACTCCACTGCATCCTATTGAAAAGCACTATACAATATAGATCGCTTAGAAGCACTAACAGCTGTATGGCTAAGACAGCCATTTATCATTTTTACTACCTTTTTATGCTTTTTTATTTCCTATTTTAACCATCTATTTTTACATGGACTTAACTTACTAATTTTTTCATGAAAGTCTGGTACCAGCTACTATATCACACATCTACTATTTCCTTACCCCATCCGGTAAACACATCCAGTGTCCGGAGTCCTCACCTATTTATTCCAAGCCTACTGTCAACCAAATATACAAGATTTAATATAAATCTATTTTATGTAATCCTGTCTACGAGTGTGCCTGCTACCTTTCTTACCAAATACCGCACTTCATTTTGACTGGGTGAGTCAAACCAGCAGATTAGCACCTCAGTCATTCAATTGAGCAGTTGAGCCGTCTTTAAATTTACTATTTTTCTACATATCATTTATTGTTATTCTTAAAAGGGGTTTTCACACAATTTAACATTATCACCTATCCACCACATGTGTGATGGTGAAAGACCGAGCCAACTCCCTCTATTAACCCCATGGATGCCGGGGGTGTCTACTGACTGTGGCATCTGTTAAACGAGCGAGATCAGTGCCAGGAGTGATCTTGCCCGTTCCAGCAGAGTGTCAGCATACAGCTGACACTCGCTGCTGATGGAGGCGGCTCAGGAACGGAGCCACCACCATCACATACAAGACGACTGCACCAGGGGGCAGTGCGGACACAGCACCACCCATGGGGGGGAAGGGGGCACAGTAGCACAGATCTAGAGCACAGGCACACAGCAGCCAGCAGGGTGCAGATCAGAGACCGAAACCAGCATTTTTACACTGCCACTGCACAAACTAACTAATCGGATCGATCGTTGGCAAAGGACCATTCTAATTGGTCCTTTGCCGGCATTACCGGACTATACACTGTCCGTAACAGTGGCAGTTCAAGGGCAGAAGTTTTAATCCAAGTGCTTCACATCGCTTGGATTAAAGAGCTGCCAGAACATTTATATACAGTTGCAAGAAAAAGTATGTGAACCCTTTGGAATGATATGGATTTCTGCACAATTTGGTCATAAAATGTGATCTGATCTTCATCTAAGTCACAACAATAGACAATCACAGTCTGCTTAAACTAATAACACACAAAGAATTAAATGTTACCATGTTTTTATTGAACACACCATGTAAGCATTCACAGTGCAGGTGGAAAAAGTATGTGAACCCCTAGACTAATGACATCTCCAAGAGCTAATTGGAGTGAGGTGTCAGCCAACAGGAGTCCAATCAATGAGATGAGATTGGAGGTGTTGGTTACAGCTGCCCTGCCCTATAAAGACCACACACCAGTTTTGGGTTTGCTTTTCACAAGAAGCATTGCCTGATGTGAATGATGTCTTGAACAAAAGAGCTCTCATAAGACCAACGATTAAGAATTGTTGACTTGCATAAAGCTGGAAAGGGTTATAAAAGTATCTCCAAAAGCCTTGCGGTTCATCAGTCGACGGTAAGACAAATTGTCTATAAATGGAGAAAGTTCGGCACTGCTGCTACTCTCCCTAGGAGTGGCTGTCCTGTAAAGATGACTGCAAGAGCACAGTGCAGACTGCTCAATGAGGTGAAGAAGAATTCTAGAGTGTCAGCTAAAGACTTACAAAAGTCTCTGGCATATGCCAACATCCCTGTTAGTGAATCTACTATATGTAAAACACTAAACAAGAATGGATTTCATGGGAGGATACCACAGAGGAAGCCACTGCTGTCCAAAAAAATCATTGCTGCACGTTTACAGTTTGCACAAGAGCACCTGAAGGTTACACAACAGTACTGGCAAAATATTCTGTGGACAGATGAAACCAAAGTTGAGTTGTTTGGAAGAAACACACAACACTATGTGTGGAGAAAAAGAGGCACAACACACCAACATCAAAACTTCATCCCAACTGTGAAGTATGGTGGTGGGTGCATCATGGTTTGGGGTTGCTTTCCTGCGTCAGGGCCTGGACGGATTGCTATCATCGAAGGAAAAATGAATTCCCAAGTTTATCAAGACATTTTGCAGGAGAACTTAACGCCATCTGTCCACTAGCTGAAGCTCAACAGAAGATGGGTGTTGAAACAGGACAACGACCCAAAGCATAGAAGTAAATCAACAACAGAATGGCTTAAACAGATGAAAATATGCCTTCTGGAGTGGCCCAGTCAGAGTCCTGACCTCAACCCGATTGAGATGCTGTGGCATGACCTCAAGAAAGGGATTCACACCAGACATCCCAAGAATATTGCTGAACTGAAACAGTTCTGTAAAGAGGAATGGTCAAGAATTACTCCTGACCATTGTGCACGTCTGATCTGCAACTACAGGAAATGGTTGGTTGAAGTTATTGCTGCCAAAGGAGGTTCAACCAGTTATTAAATCCAAGGGTTCACATACTTTTTCCACCTGCACTGTGAATGTTTACATGGTGTGTTCAATAAAAACATGGTAACATTTAATTGTTTGTGTGTTATTAGTTTAATCAGACTGTGATTGTCTATTGTTGTGACTTAGATGAAGATCAGATCACATTTTATGACCAATTTGTGCAGAAATCAATATCATTCCAAAAGGTTCACATACTTTTTATTGCAACTGTATGTGCTACCTGCACAGGGTATGTGCAGATTTCAGGAGGGAGCAGATAAACTCTGAGATCACCTATTGCAGATAGTAGATTTTGTGTTATTTATACAAAAGTTATATCTGTCATTGTAATCCTGCCTGGAATGATAATGCAATGATTACTGAAACATGACCTGTACATAAGTCTCAATATATTAGGCCTAGGGCAATTTAAGTAATTTTTTTTTTTTATATATATAGCTAGTGACACGTGAAATTAAAGCAAAAATCACCAAAAATTGAAAACCAAAAATGTTTAATATAAAGGTGTAATTTAAACAATTGGTAATTTTCTGATTACATATTCCCTTAGAAGCACATTCTGAGGTTCCTAGCTTGCCTAGTTTACCCTGCAGAGGTGGTTTATGTCTTCTGAGCTGCCATGCCCGATATCTGCCTGTTTACCGTGTTAATCCTGTTTTGCCTGCTCTGACCTCTGCCTGTTTATTGAATTGACCTTGGGCTGCCTGCTCTGACCTATTGCCTGTTTAAAAGATTGAACAAACTCTGCCTGTTCTGACCTCGCCTTGTTCAATGACAATGCATTTGCCTGTTTTCTTGGTGCAATGCACTGGTGTCTCTTGACCTGCCTATGTCAATTGTCACTGAATGCAGACTACTCCAAGAGTTAACAGTCTGGGGGTCCTCTGCAGCAAAGTCCAGATCACTTTACAGGAGTGAAAGGGGAAAGCCAAGTAACCACTTAGATAACTCAGTGACACAGTGGGTCCGCGCCCTCTGTGTTACGTACAGTGTGCAGTAGCTGACATATTTCAGCTGTGCATCAATGTCTGAACATACATTTGGAACACACACTTCCATATGGAAACACAATTTACATGCACAGAAGGGAACCAAGTTTAATTGGATACATAATCCCCTCTTAGCAGATGAATGGCAGTAAATGAGGGTATTAGCGTTTACTTATATACAGGAAAGTAAGGATGGCAGTTGCTTATAATTAGGAGGAACTGTGTTGCAAACAGCCATGTGGCTCTCGGGGACATGAACCATTATAAAAAGGAGGACATAGTAAAAATAACAACAAAATAATTATATATATATATAGCATACATAACTTTACAACATATGTATGGCATATGAGTCTACAACTTCGTATTTACACCTGATATCAAAAGTATAATGCTCCTGTCTCTAGTAATATTCAATAAAGTGCCCCCTTTCTCATTGGCACTGAGAGCCATAGAGTACAGGAGCCCTGCGGGAACACCTGCAGACATAGTTTGAATTCCTCCTGTATAATCCCTCAATGCTCTCACAAAGGTATGAAAGAATAAGTAGGGACCGGCCACTCTAAACCCAGCATTCAGACATCAATCAGTGGTGCTTCTTCCTTTATCCCTAATTTCCTGCTCTACAAGCAGCTCATATTTCATTCAGGACAGGCCAGCAATTCAGTAAAACAGCCTTGAGCTGTACAGGTCAGGGGAAAGCCCTCAAATTCATAACACCTTCCCTTGGCCATATGCACAAAGATCAACAGAGAAGGTCTAAATCAAGGTCCTAGAATGGATTTCAGGTATGTGTCAACGTCATGATGTTGCAAAAGAGAATGCTAAACTTAGTTGTGTAATGAAATGTAGTTTTAATAAAATGCAATTAATGATAAGCATTTGTAAAAGTCTATGGAGCCCTAATGTACCCTGTGTGGTTGTATGTTTTTACAGGAAGGCATACAGAGATTTTCTATAAATTGCAGCATGCTTAATCAGATGTTATATTACACAGGAAGACCTACCTAGAAGCCTTGTTTCTATGGTACAGCAGTACCATATGGTGGCTCAAGAAGTGCCTATAGCTCATATGATGCCACAGGAAATCCCTATACCCGTGTACAGGATTAGTGGAGACTTCTTTGGACTTTGCTTAGTGACCTCGTGGGGAACATATTATGTGGCAAAAATATATATAAAAAAATAAGTTTAAAAAAATTATATGATAAATAAAAACCCTCATGCCAAAAAAAAACAGTCACCGTCATCGCCCTGTTCACTATACTATACATATTATAGTGACACAAAATTTTGACTCATTTTAATAATTTATTTTGCTGGCAGTTTTCAACTTTAAAGAATAAGGAGCTATAGTTTTAAAAAAATGACTTCTTAAAAATTGTTTGCTCTTTTTTACCCAAAAAGATTGCATTGCCCCTCGTCATTGTACCCAAGGCCGCTCCAGGTTCACGTGGGCCCTTGGGCAATAAATCTCAGTGGGCCCCCATGTGGAATTTTTTTTACATGTCCCCCTGTGGCTCCCACACCATATAATGACCCCCAGTGCCCCCCCAGAAAGTATAGTGACCCCCAGACAGTATAACGACCACTAGTGGCCCTTTACACAGTATAATTATAGTCATAATTAGTATTGTCGTGTCCGTAACAACCTGCTCTATAAAAATACCATATGATCTAACCTGTCAGATGAATGTTGTAAATAGCAAAAAAATTAAAAAAAAAACTGTGCCAAAACAGCTTTTTCTTGTTACTTTGCCTCACAAAAAGTGTAATATAGAGCAACTAAAAATCATATGTATCCTAAAATTGTACCAACAAAATCCCATAGTTTCCAAAATGGGGTAACTTTTTTGGAGTTTCTACTCTAGGGGTGCATCAGGGCGTCTTCAAATGTGACATGGCAACTTAAAATTATCCCAGTGAAATCTGCTTTCCAAAAACCATATGGTGTTCCTTTCCTTCTGCACAATACCATTTGCCCGTACAGCAGTTTACTACCACATATGGGGTGTTTCTGTAAACTATAGAATCAGGGTAATAAATATTTAGTTTGACTGTTAACCCTTGCTTTGTAACTGGGAACAATTTAATTAAATGGAAAATCTGCCAAAAAAGTGAAATTTTGAAATGTTATCATTATTTTCCATTAATTCTTGTGGAACACCTAAAGGGTTAACAAAGTTTGTAAAAATCAGTTTTGAATACCTTGAGGGGTGTAGTTTCTAAAATCAGGTCATTTTTGGGTAGTTTCTATTATGTAAACCTCAAGATTTGCTTCTAAACTTCTAAGCCTTGTAACGTCCCCAAAAAATAAAAATTGCATTCACAAAATGATCCAAACATAAAGTAGACATATGGGGAATGTAAAGTAATGACTATTTTTGGAGGTTTTACTATCTATTATAAAAGTAGAGACATTTAAATTTGGAAATTTGCTAATTTTTTTAAAATTTTGGTAAATTTGGCTTTTTTTTATGAATAAGATTTGTTTACTCAATTTTAACTATTGCCAGTCCCCACCTCTCTATTTACGTCTGAGGGAGCCAGTGCTCAGCTATTTCAGGCAATCCCCTAGATGTGAATGGAGGGTGGCTGTGCTACTAGTGATATGCCACTGCAGTACGCCGACCCGCAGGGTATTGTGATGTGAGGTCACGGTTAATGGGCAAACGAGGGTTACTCACAGTTTATGGGGAAGCCTGGGCAAGCATACAGCAGTGATAGAGAGGCTGGCACAGGGGTCCTCTGGGGCACACTCTGTATTTAGGGACCAGGCCTGATGTTGGATGAAGAGCCCTGGATGTTGCAGGTGTTTAATGTGCCTAGGGCAAGGTCCCTTTAAGGTTTGTGACGCCAGTGCCTGTGACGGTGGCACACCGGTTTATAGTTGTAATAAGTGAGGAACACAGGTTGTGGTGAACCAAACTTTTCTTTACTGGAAATGGTTAGACTTTATACAGTCCTTTGTAAGTTCAGATCCATATAGCAGGTTCACATTACAAGCAGGCTTTCACATCAACGGCAGGTATAATGTTCCTTGCAAGATACTGAGGGTAAGAACAACACTCACAGATCAGGTTGTACCTTCTCCTCAGAAATACTGTACACTGTTCCTTAGAACTCCTGTCTGTTCTTATCCCAAGGCCCGGATGCCCTAATGCTGGCTTTAATCCTTGGTAAAAATCTTCCTCTGGTATATATATCCTAAGTTAATGATACTTCTGCCCTTCAGCTTACTTGACTAGCTGGAACACTGACTCTGCTCTGCTTGTGGGATCTGCAGGTTTCTCCCAGGAGGCAAACTCTTCTGTTGGGGTGAATCTTCTGAGCTAACTGAGGATCAGGAACTTCAGGCAGGCTATACTCCTTCACTAGCCTCCTGGTGGCAACTAGAAGCCTGGGCTGTCTAGCTGCATGTCAGGAGGAGGCCCTCAGCTTGTCTCTGGCTGGTGCCCTCTCACTTCTGTCTCCACAGACTCCTGACTACACAGACTGACCCCTCCCTGTCTGGGCCTAAATATATACTAGGGGGTCCCTAGCTCCCTCTAGTGTCTAGGATGATTAACTACACCCTAATAGGCCTGCTACACATATCACAGGGAAGAAATGAACAATAACACATATAAAAGTACATTAAAATGGACTGTTAAATACACTGCCACTGTCCCTCAGGAGTAGAAGGACAACGTGGCCCAATTGACCCTCGTGTAGTGCCCACATTTACCTAGTAGGACACTACATACCCAGTTGCTATGACGTTGCCCGTCCTCAGCGCAACACAAGGGGCCCTGCCCAGCTGGAGACTGCACCTGAAAGACAAAAATAATGCAAAGCAGGAACACACATCTAAATTTGCAAATACACATACATATATCAGGCAGCTCCACTGGCAAAGGAACAAGTCCGGTGGAATTAGGGTAATCTCTGGGCACATCATTTTAAGTTAAACGTTGCACATAAAAGTAACAGCACATAACGTCCACATCATTAAAAATCATCTAAAATAAGTGCTGCAATGTCCCTTTAGTCAACCTGAAAAGGGGGTTAAAAGGGTTAAAGTGCAAATCAAGAATAGGCACAACTTGGCTTAAGTTCTGGAAGCAGGCAGGAGGTCCTGTAAACAAACATGGCTTAGGAGCATTTGGTATCTTCAGTGGCCTACCACTACCACTGAGCCGTGGGAAACTGGCAGCAGCTCATAGGGCCAAAACAAAGGACTCCTGTCCTAAGGGTTAATCCACTTTGATAAGGGTCCCTCAGCAAAATAACAGCATGGCCTAGCAGACCTACTTACAGGTATGTATCAGATCCACTTTGAACATCAGTGGTACATCCTGATTTTGCGTGCAGATTGGGCCTGACACGCAGATGCACATATGGCTGGGCCCACAAAATTGTATTAGGCGGCAGTTGCAGCATGAATGGACCCCTTACAGGAATGGGCCCCATAGGCCTAGGGTTGTATGCCGCGGGGGGCCTTAATGCAGCGAGAAAATTGCTGGCTCTGGGCGTAGGTATGGCAGGTGACTCCAGATGTCTGGGTGGCGCTGGCTGTAAGCGACGGCTCCTGACATAGGTAAGTCTCTCCGGTGCCGCAACAGCAGGTTTAGTAGTAGGGATAGCCCAGCTGGCCGGGACAGGGACCCGGACGATAGGCTCAGGGGCATCTGAGTCCTTGAGTAACTCCACTTTATTTAGCGGTGTAGCTTCTGGTCGGGATGCCGCAAGTTGGCACAGGTCTTTTAGGCGTACCTCTAGTTTGGCAATCTCCTCCTCCAGACCTTCAGGTGTTGCATCGTCATAGACATCTGGCACGTTCGCGGCAGGCTCGGGTACGGAACCTGGATGCTCTGGTACGGTCACCGCAGGTTCCGGCGCCGGATCCAAACTTTCCCCTTTCCTTAGGGCATCGAGGGCGTCTTGGAACTCCTTCAGGTTCTCCAACATGGTAAGTTCCATACTCTGGACGGCAGGCGTGGCCTAACAATCAGGCAATCAGAATAACTCCCTGGATCAACGACCCCTCTATAGTAGCTATAGCCTGTAATATTATTATGCTCCAGAAATACATCCAGGCCCCTCTTGAATTCCTTTATTATACTCACCATTACCACTTCCTCAGGCAGAGAGTTCCATAGTCTCACTGCTCTTACCGTAAAGAATCCTCTTCTATGTTTGTGTACAAACCTTCTTTCCTCCAGACGTAGATGATGTCCCCTCGTCACAGTCACCGTCCTGGGGATAAACAGATGATAGGATAGATCTCTGTACTGACCCCTGATATATTTATAAATAGTAATTAGATCTCCTCTGAGTCATCTTTTTTCTAAAGTTTATAACCCTAATTTTTCAGGGTACTGTTTCCCCATTCCAGTTATTACTTTAGTTGCCCTCCTCTGGACCCTCTCCAGCTCTGCTATGTCTGCCTTCTTCACAGGAGCCCAGAACTGTACACAGTACTCCATGTATGGTCTGACTAGCGAAGTGGTAGGACTATGTTCTTATCATGGGCATCTATTCTCCTTTTAATGCAACTCATTATCTTATTGGCCTTTGCAGCAGCTGCCTGACACTGGTTTTTGCAGCTTAGTTTGCTGTTTATTAAAATTCCTAGATCCTTTTCCATGTCAGTGTTACCAACTGTTTTACCATTTAGTATGTACGGGTGACTTGCATTATTCCTTCCCATGTGCATAACTTTACATTTGTCAGTGTTAAACCTCATCTGCCACTTATCTGCTCAAGCCTCCAATCTATCTAGATCCATCTGTGATAGTATAATGTCCTCTTCAGTGTTAATTACTTTACACAGTTTAGTTTCATCTGCAAAAATATATTTTACTATGCAAGCCTGCTACAAGATCATTAATAAATATATTGAAGAGAATAGGGCCCAGTGACCCAATCTGAGTGTGTACCGTTAATAACCACCCTCTGTTTTCTATTATTGAGCCAGTTACTTACCCAAATACAGACATTTTCTCCAAGTCAGAGTATTCTCTTTTTATATACTAACCTTTTATGTGGTACAGTGTCAAATGCTTTGGAGAAGTCCAGATATACAATATCCATTGATTCGCCGCTGTCAAGTCTAGAACTTACCTCATAGAAACTGATTAAATTCGTTTGGCATGACCGATCCCTCGCGAAGCCATGCTGATATGTTTTTTTTTGCTTATTTCCATTGAGATGCTCTAAGATAGCATCTCTTAGAAAACCTTCAGTTTACCCACAACAGATGTTAAACTTACCGGCCTATAGTTTCCAGGCTCTGTTTTTGGACCCTTTTTGAATATTGGCACCACATATGCCATGCGCCAATCCTGTGGGACATTCCCTGTCAGTATATAGTCTGAAAATATCAGAAATAAGGGTCTGACTATAACATTACTTAATTCCCTTAGGATACGGGGGTGTATGCCATCCGGTCCTGGCGATTTGTCTATTTTAATCTTTTTAAGTCGCTGATGTACTTCTTCCTGGGTCAGACAGGGCACTTTTAATGGGGAATTTATTTTTACATTCAGCATTTCATCTGACAGTTTATTTTCCTCAGTGAATACATTGGAGAAAAAATATTTAACAGCTTTGCTTTCTCCTCGTCGCTCTCTGCGACTCCCCCCTCATTACTCTTTAAAGGGCCGACACCTTCAGATTTATACTTTTTAACATTTATATAATTGAATAACATTTTACATTAACATACTTTTTTTTTTTACAATGGAACTCTATGGTGTATGTATGCCACTGTATGACATCTGGCTGAGGCCTCTAAAAGCATATATGTTAAATGGATAGCCAAAAGTCATGTGAAAACCAGCCTTTAACCACTTAAGGACCACAGGTTTATACCCCCCTAGTGACCAGGCCCTTTTTTACAAATCGGCACTCCACAACTTTAGCGGTTTATTGCTCGGTCATGCAACTTACCACCCAAATGAATTTTACCTCCTTTTCTTCTCACTAATAGAGCTTTCATTTGGTGGTATTTCATTGCTGCTGACATTTTTACTTTTTTGTTATTAATCTAAATTTAACGATTTTTTTGCAAAAAAAATGAAATTTTTCACTTTCAGTTGTAAACTTTTGCAAAAAAAACGACATCCATATATACATTTTTCGCTAAATTTATTGTTCTACATGTCTTTGATAAAAAAAAAAAATGTTTGGGTAAAAGTTATAGCGTTTATAAACTATGGTACAAAAATGTGAATTTCCGCTTTTTGAAACAGCTCTGACTTTCTGAGCACCTGTCATGTTTCCTGAGGTTCTACAATGCCCAGACAATAGAAAAAACCCACAAATGACCCCATTTCGGAAAGTAGACACTCTAAGGTATTCGCTGATGGGCATAGTGAGCTCCTAGAACTTTTTATTTTTTGTCACAAGTTAGCGGAAAATGATGATTTATTTTTTATTAAATTTTTTTCTTACAAAGTCTCATATTCCACTAACTTGTGACAAAAAATAAAAAATTCTAGGAACTCCCCATGCCCCTCACGGAATACCTTGGGGTGTCTTCTTTCCGAAATGGGAACTTCTCCTGAGTATGGCGATACCAGATGTGTGACACTTTTTTGCAGCCTAGGTGGGCAAAGGGGCACACATTCCAAAGAGCACCTTTAGGATTTCACCAGCCATTTTTTTTACAGATTTTGATTTCAAACTACTTCTCACGCATATGGTCCCCTAAATTGCCAGGGCAGTTTAACTACCCCACAAGTGACCCCATTTTGGAAAGAAGACACCCCATGGTATTCCGTGAGGGGCATAGCGAGTTCCTAGAATTTTTTATTTTTTGTCGCAAGTTAGTGGAATATGAGACTTTGTAAGGAAAAAAATAAAAATAAAAAAATTATCATTTTCCACTAACTTGTGACAAAAAATAAAAAATTCTAGGAACTCGCCATGCCCCTCACGGAATACCTTGGGGTGTCTTCTTTCCAAAATGGGGTCACTTGTGGGGTAGTTATACTGCCCTGGCAATTTAGGGGACCATATGCGTGAGAAGTAGTTTGATATCAAAATCTGTAAAAAATGGCTGGTGAAATCCTAAAGGTGCACTTTGGAATATGTGCCCCTTTGCCCACCTAGGCTGCAAAAAAGTGTCACACATCTGGTATCGCCGTACTCAGGAGAAGTTGGGAAATGTGTTTTGGGGTGTCATTTTACATATACCCATGCTGGGTGAGATAAATATCTTGGTCAAATGCCAACTTTGTATAAAAAAATGGGAAATGTTGTCTTTTGCCAAGATATTTCTCTCACCCAGCATGGGTATATGTAAAATGACACCCCAAAACACATTCCCCAACTTCTCCTGAGTACAGTGATACCAGATGTGTGACACTTTTTGGCAGCCTAGGTGGGCAAAGGGGCACACATTCCAAAGAGCACCTTTAGGATTTCACAAGCCATTTTTTACAGATTTTGATTTCAAACTACTTCTCACGCATATGGGCCCCTAAATTGCCAGGGCAGTATAACTACCCCACAAGTGACCCCATTTTGGAAAGAAGACACCCCAAGGTATTCCATGAGGGGCATGGCGAGTTCCTAGAATTTTTTATTTTTTGTCGCAAGTTAGTGGAATATGAGACTTTGTAAGGAAAAAAATAAAAATAAAAAAAATCATCATTTTCCGCTAACTTGTGACAAAAAATAAAAAATTCTAGGAACTCGCCATGCCCCTCACGGAATACCTTGGGGTGTCTTCTTTCCAAAATGGGGTCACTTGTGGCGTAGTTATACTGCCCTGGCAATTTAGGGGCCCAAATGCGTGAGAAGTAGTTTGAAATCAAAATCTGTAAAAAATGGCTGGTGAAATCCTAAAGGTGCTCTTTGGAATGTGTGCCCCTTTGCCCACCTAGGCTGCAAAAAAGTGTCACACATCTGGTATCGCCGTACTCAGGAGAAGTTGGGGAATGTGTTTTGGGGTGTCATTTTACATATACCCATGCTGGGTGAGAGAAATATCTTGGCAAAAGACAACATTTCCCATTTTTTTTATACAGTTTATATAAGTTGGCATTTGACCAAGATATTTCTCTCACCCAGCATGGGTATATGTAAAATGACACCCCAAAACACATTCCCCCACTTCTCCTGAGTACGGCGATACCACATGTGTGACACTTTTTTGCAGCCTAGATGCGCAAAGTTGCCCAAATTCCTTTTAGGAGGGCATTTTTAGACATTTGGATCCCAGACTTCTTCTCACGCTTTAGGGCCCCTAAAAAGCCAGAGCAGTATAAATACCCCACATGTGACCCCATTTTGGAAAGAAGACACCCCAAGGTATTCAATGAGGGGCATGGCGAGTTCATAGAAAAAAACATTTTTGGCATAAGTTAGCGGAAATTGATTTTTTTTTTAGTTTTTTCTCACAAAGTCTCACTTTCAGCTAACTTGGGTCAAAAATGTAAAACTTTCATGGACTCAATATGCCCCTCAGCGAATACCTTGGGGTGTCTTCTTTCCAAAACGGGGTCATTTGTGGGGTGTTTGTACTGCCCTGGCATTTGAGGGTCTCCGCAATCATTACATGTATGGCCAGCATTAGGAGTTTCTGCTATTCTCCTTATATTGAGCATACAGGTAATGAGATTTTTTTTTTCCGTTCAGCCTCTGGGCTGAAAGAAAAAAATGAACGGCACAGATTTCTTCATGCGCATCGATCAATGAAAAAATCTCTGCCCAAAAAAAAAAGGAGGGGAAAGGCGTCTGCCAGGACATAGGAGCTCCGCCCAACATCCATACCCACTTAGCTCGTATGCCCTGGCAAACCCGATTTCTCCATTCACATCAATCTATGTGGATGAATAAATCATTGCCCGGATTTTTTATATTTTTTTAATATATACAAAGTGTTTGCCAAAGCATAGGAACGCCGCCTCCTCCTCAGCTCGTATGCCTTGGCAAACGTATCTGTTACTGCAGAGGAGAAATCTCGTCTTGCAGCGCCGCATACACTGACTTTTGTGTAATCTGACAGCAGCGCAATGCTTCTGTCAGAATGCACATCAGTGCTGCAGCTGCTTGATCCCTTGGTCCACCTAGAAGGTAAAAAAAAAAAAAAAAAAAAAAAAAAAAAAACAGGCCGCAACGCAATAAATTTATTAACATTAACTTTTATAAACTTTTGAAACAGAACAATAACTTTTTTGCTTACCGGTGATTTATTTTTTTTTGTTTAGTTTTTTTTACCTTTATTGAACAAACCTCTCCTTCCCCATGGGACAATGTGCAAAGGAGTGAAGGTTTGTGGCAGCTCTGTGTGAAAGGGCCCTAAGACCCCTGTGTGCCTGTCCTGTGTACGCAATCCCTATGCTAATAGTGTACCTGAGTGTGGAACTTGCGGAAACACTCCCCTATGCATAGGGCAGGCTGGTCAGGACAGTCAGGACAAAAAAAGGTGGTGTCACGCCTTATTCCACCCCTGCTACAGACACGACATCTTTTTCTTGGGGAACGTTGAGTTGGGGTACCAGGATAGACAGACGGGAAGTGTCTGCCATGTAGCCGGCTCACTACATCAGGGCCTTGGGGCACGGACCCTCCTGGATACAGGATTTCCGAAATGATCTCTTCCTGGAATTTTAGGAAGGATCCTGTTCTCCCAGCCTTACTGTAGAGAACAAAACTATTGTACATCGCCAATTGGATCAAATAAACAGACACCTTCTTATACCAGCGTCTGGTTCTGCGGGAAACTAAATAGGGAGCCAACATCTGGTCATTGAAATCCACCCCTCCCATGTGAAGGTTATAGTCGTGGACAGAGAGGGGTTTCACAATGACTCCAGTTGCCCGTTCAATTTGGACAGTCGTGTCTGCGTGAATGGTGGACAGAAGGTAAACGTCCCTCTTGTCCCCCACTTCACCGCGAGCAGTTCTTGGTCACACAAGGCAGCCCTCTCCCCCCGTGCAAGTCGGGTACTAACGAGCCGTTGGGGGAAGCCCCGGCGACTAGGTCGCGCGGTGCCACAGCATTGAATTCCGACTAGATGTAAGTGCCGAAAGAGGGCCACGCTTGAGTAAAAATTGTCCACGTATAAGTGGTACCCCTTGTGGAGTAAGGGTGACACCAAGTCCCAAACAATCTTGCCACTGCTCCCCAGGTAGTCATGACATCCGACCGGCTCCAGTTTTGAGTCTTTTCCCTCATAGACCCTAAAACGATATGTATAGCCTGTGGCCCTTTCACAGAGCTTATACAGTTTGACCCCATACCGGGCGCGCTTGCTGGGGATGTACTGTTTTATGCCAAGGCGCCCGGTAAAATGTACTAGGGACTCGTCTATGCAGATGTTTTGATTAGGGGTATACGCATCTGCAAATCTGGATGACAAATGGTCTATGAGGGGTCGAATTTTATGGAGCCGGTCATAAGCAGGGTGGCCTCTTGGATGACAGGTGCTATTGTCCGTAAAATGCATAAAGCACATGATGGCCTCAAAACGTGCCCTAGACATTGCAGCAGAGAACATGGGCATGAAATGTATTGGGTCTTTAGACCAATATGACCGCAATACATTTTTTTTAGTAAGACCCATGCTGAGGAGAAGGCCCAAAAAAATTTTTAACTCGGAAACGGTGACTGGTTTCCACCGGAAAGGCTGGGCATAGTAGCTTTCCGGATTGGCGGTAATAAACTTTGTGGCGTAGCGGTTGGTTTCTGCCACAACTAGGTCATAGAGATCCGCGGTGAAGAACAGCTCAAAAAACTGAAGAGCCGTCTCCACGCGAACTCCAGACTGGGCGGTGAAAGGGGGCAATACGGGTGTGGCGGAATCAGGGGATTGCTAAGACTGTTGGTAAATAGGGATAAAACCCCTGGGGGGATGGGCCACCCGGTCAGGCCTACTCACAACCCATTCCCTTAAATAAGAGACCGACAACCATTTTACTTTTAATGCTGGGTGATGATCGGCCACAGCTTACTTTATTTAATCATAACACCATAACTGTAAATGGCGCAGTATGCCAGCCGCTGGCCTCCCAGCGGGCAAGTCTGCCTTGTGCCATAACCAACTCCATACTGAATTATATACCGCCAGCTGTGACTTGTGTTCATAACATCAAAAATATCATTTATATTTCCATCAACATCCTTCTTTTCTTTTCCCTTTTTTTTTTTTTTTTATTCTTCTTTTTTTTTTTTTTTTAAGTCTTTTTTTTTTTTTTTTTTTGAAAAATACCTTGCGTGAGGAAAACGGATGCAATACATCAAAACCATCAACCTTTTCGGGGAGGGCGGGTGGGAACCAGCACATCCGCCGTCAAGAGGAAGTGAAACGCTCACTCCCAGGAATATATAGCCCCTCAGCACCGCCCCATTCCCACTGGCTCATGGGAAGGCCTCTGCTCACAAACCCCTTAAAGGGGCCATGACCCCATTATTTATTTGGGGGCAAAGGGGATCAGGGAGTACCACCAGTCTCTTATCACCCTCCATAGGCTGTCGGGCGCTCCCCAGACTGTTGGTAAATAGGGATAAAACCCCTGGGGGGATGGGCCACCCGGTCAGGCCTACTCACAACCCATTCCCTTAAATAAGAGACCGACAACCATTTTACTTTTAATGCTGGGTGATGATCGGCCACAGCTTACTTTATTTAATCATAACACCATAACTGTAAATGGCGCAGTATGCCAGCCGCTGGCCTCCCAGCGGGCAAGTCTGCCTTGTGCCATAACCAACTCCATACTGAATTATATACCGCCACGGAGGAGACTCGTGCCTACACGTGGCTCCGACCACCACCCAGCAAAAACATGGCCTGCTCAATTCCATCCTGAATACCCGATAAGAATATATCCAGACCGATCTCATTAAGATGAACACCATCCGGCCTCATCAACGCCCGGTTGTCACCCTCTAGCTGCCTATGGCGAACAACCACTGCCCCCTTTGAACGCACAAACCGGGAGATCCGAGCGTTCACCGTACGCCTGCCCTTTTCTAACGCCTCACCATCCCGGGCCCCATGCCACACCACCCTTGGGACAATCTCTGACCACACTAGGACCATCTCCCTAAAAAATGACGGAAAACGCTCAACATCCGAACGCATAAGCGTCAACAATTCCGCCACTCGTAAATGGCACAGATCATTACCCCCAGCATGAATCACCAAGATCACCGGACCCACCGAACGTACACCAATCTCGACCACCTCCGTGAGTAATTGTGACCACCGTAGGCCCCGAACACCTCTCCATAGGACGTCCACGTTCCGAAATCCAAGATTGCGCCCGCCAGGCCGACATTCAGCCCGCTGTGCCGCCCAAAATACGTAGGAGTGCCCAACAATCCATACTGCTGGACGCTCAGCACCTGAAAAGATAACCACGTTAGAGAAGAACCACCAGAACATAACCACGCCTGTAATAAAGAACTGAACATTAACATGACATTGTTCAAATACCGTCATTATCCTTCATCATAAATTCCATGCTTGTATTAGTATTATGTATTTAATTAAAGCAGCAAATCCGGCCGGATATATCGCGCAAAGCAAGATGAACGCCAGCGACCAATACGCATAATCTCCGCTTCAGGCAAACCCGCTCTAGCAGCCTCGGTAGCCGCACCAATGCGGAACGAATGGGTGCCAAATTCCTTCGGATCCACACCAACTTCCGAAAGACACCGTCTAAAAACAGCCGTAAACTGAAACTTAGTCACCGGAGTCCCATCCTCATGCGAAAAGAAATTAGCACCATTGCGTCTCCTGTTCATGAATTCCCCCACCAAACTCACCGGGCAGGCGGGACCCAGAACAGGAAGAAGCGGGATCCACGCCCCGCGACCATACGGATCCGTCTTAGACCGGCGGACCCTAATGCGAAGGGCGCCATTGGCTAAAACTACATCCTGCACCAACAAACCACCCGCCTTCTTAAGAGACGGGGCCAATAATTCCCCAACACGCAATGCACCAAAGAAAGCGACACTAAAACTGGCAGCAAAAAGAGATTCCTCATATGCAGATCTACAAACGCTAGCGCAACAAACAATCAACCTACACAGTAAAGAAAATGACAACGGGCGACGCGACTCACGCGCTACATACGCCTTCCGCCAGCCCCGCATGGCCTGGCGAATCACAAAGTGTTTTGTTACATCCGTCCAACCACACAATTTAAAAAAGAAAGCCACACCTGACAGCCGCCGCAGTGCAACAAGGGAAGACACACCCGCAACCATTCCACCGTGACCTCCAGCCGGATATCTTCACGAGAGGACACGTCCCTAGAACCCACCATCGACAACCACTCAGCCCAGGCCTTACCATGCGATTGCCACGTAGTTGGCGCGACCGAGGAGCTAATAAGTGACATCAGCTGTCCACCAGACGCCACAGGAACGGAGGACACTCCCTGCCACCTTCGTCCGACTCCGGATGAAGTTCCCGGAAGACCTGCCAATGACAACGAGAGAGAGCATCAGCGACTCTATTATCTACCCCCGGGACATGACGGGCCCGAAAGTAAATGTTATAATCCAGGCACCGTAAAACCAGGTGACGAACTAACGCCAGCACCGGAAGAGAAGAGGAAGATAAACGATTGATCACCTGCACCACTCCCAGATTATCAGACCAAAAACACACGTGCTTATTCGCTAACCGCTCTCCCCAAATCTCTGCTGCCACCACAATAGGGAACAATTCCAATAGCGTCAGATTTTTGCACAAACCAGACTCCCTCCACGCCTCCGGCCAAGGAGCGAAACACCATTCACTACCCAATATGGTACCGAAACCGCAGGACCCGGCCGCATCCGACCACAATGACAACTCCGAACTAACGATTTCCTTGGAAATATAGCAAGTATGGCCGTTATAACCATCTAAAAAGGAACGCCACACTCGCAGATCCGCCTTAAGGGACTTAGTCAACCTGATACGATGCCCCGGAGAGGACACCCCTTTTGTGGCCAACGACAACCGGCGGGAAAAAACACGCCCCATAGGCATGACCCGGCATGCAAAACACAACAAACCCAACAGAGACTGAAGCTGCTTCAGCGTCACCTTCCTAACTGACAGAAAACCTTCAATTAACTCCAATACCCTTTCCAACTTTTCTCCAGGCAACCGAAAAACCATAGCAACCGTATCAATTTCGATCCCCAAAAAGGACAAGCACGTGACCGGGCCCTCCGTCTTCTCAGCCGAAATAGGGACCCCAAACCGTCCCATCAAGGACAAAAACAATGACAACAAGTACCTGCAACCCCCACCGTCGCTGGGGGAAACAAACAGGAAATCATCTAGATAATGTATCACAGACGACATCCCGGATTCAAATCTCACCACCCACTCCAAGAAGGAACTAAACAACTCAAAATAATGACATGATATGGAGCACCCCATCGGCAAACAAGTGTCATAGTAAAATTGCCCCTCCCAACAACCTCCCAACAAGTGAAAACAATCGGGGTGAACAGGGAGGAGCCTAAATGCCGACTCAATATCAGATTTAGCTAAAAGGGCCCCTTTACCAGCATCTCTGACCAGAGAGACCGCCCTGTCAAATGAAATGTAAGAAACAGATGCCTCTTCCTGAAGAATCGCATCATTCACCGAGGAGCCCTTAGGATGAGACAAATGATGAATCAAACGAAACTTCCCAACCTCCTTTTTCGGAACCACACCCCACGGGGACACCCTTAGGTTAGGAAATGGGATATAAGAAAACGGGCCTTCAATCCTACCCAACTCGACCTCCTTAGCTAACTTCTCCCTCAACACCTCGGGATGATCCCTGGCGGACCTCAAATTATCACTAAAAACAGGTGACCGGTTGAGAACAAACGGGATAAAGAAACCCACCAAAAAACCAGAACGAATCTGAGAAGCAGCCTGCCTATCGGGGTACCTGTCTAACCACGGGGACATCGCGTCCACGCTCACCGGGGTCCTTACCCTCACTCTGGGCTGTAAACTTACTAAGTCTGGCTGCCTGTCCCGAACACCTATTCCCGGCGTGGGAGCCTCCACACACAGAGCACTCATGCTTGAACCTGCATAAACCCGCGTACTTGCAATTCCCTTCATTGAACGACCAGCACACTCCTGGGCGTCTGACGGCCACCGATGCATGGGCCTGTGAAGTGCCCGCACCGGCGGCCGTGCCGTGAAAGGGTTGTTGTCTTTGAGATAACATGAGCCGCAGCCATACATCAGTCGCTTTTACTCCCCAACCCACATCAGGCTGAAGGGCAAGGCGCCTCCTAAACTCCTCGTCATACCGCCACCATGCGCTGCCCCCGTGGGCCTTGTAAGCACTATACACCGTATCGACATAAACGAACATCTCCGAACAACGTTCAGGGTGTCGCTGACCCATGACGCATCCCAAAACCGCAAACGCCTGAAGCCAATTCCCAATAGTTTTGGCCACCTTCGGTCTACGCTCATACGGCTTATCCGGAACCCTGCGCTCCCTATCAACTGTATGCTGATCGACCGAGATAAGGGACCATATGTCTACGTAATGATTAGCCCAAATCTTTTCCTTAACCGACTCCTCCACATGTGAACCCAAGGGGCTAACCCCGCAGAAAAAAGCCTCCTTATGTATCCCCGCACCCACAGGGGAAGGAGTCGGGCCCGTTACTGGGGCTGGGATTCCTGCAATTTTTCTAACAAAGCCCGCATCAGCGATTCCATACCTGCCACAGAACCACCTTCCCCCCATGCCCCAGCAAATTGAAACTCACCAACCGGAACACTAGGAACCACCGGAGAAGGCACCTCCACGGAAACCGCCTGACTCTGAACCACCGGATGAACCAGGCTTGGGGCCCTGGACGTACAGCTCGGCGCTGCCCTCATTCTTCTGCTCCGTGAAACTCTACCAGACTCCTCAGATGCGCCCGATGACAACTCCGAAGATGAGGGGGAACGCCACATGGAGGATCTGGAGCGTCTCCGACTCCCTCGTGCCCTAGAATGGCGACGGGACGGACGCCTGCGATAAGTACGCTCACCCCTGCCATCCTCTAATGAAGAGGAGGGAGAGACAGAGACCTCCCTGCGTCTCCTCTGCCTGGGGGCCACATCAACAGGTAGAACCTGGGAGGGAGGGGGCGGGGGGGTGGTCATAATGCGAGGGGGTGCCAACAGGACGCTCTGCGACCCACTGCCTGGATCCCCAGACAGAGGTGCCGCTGCCAGCACAGACATCCCCTGCCCTACAGAAACCGGAGGGGGCAATAATTGAGAAGAGGGGGGTGTAGGGGGTAATTCCTCCCCCATCGCGCTTTCCCGGGCTCCCATACTACTCCTTTCACTCAGCGCGCCGCCAGCCGTGAACCCACTTCCGGGAGACGGAGGAAGGGGAGGAGCCACAGCGCTGCGCCGAGCCCGCCCACCATCCCTCCGCCCGCCGGAGCGGCCCGACCTGCCACGGCGCCTGGAAGGAACAGGTAAGCGCTCCCCAGACCCGGGAGAGCCCTGGGGACCACTGCAATGGGTTACGATGGGAGCAGGGGGGCTATGGCCAAGCCGCGCCGGGGGGCGGGAACGCCGCGCGGACCGCCGATCCCCCGAACGACAGGCAGAGCCGGCGGCAGGAACCGCCGGCTCAGCGATAACAACAGGCAGAGGGGCCGGAGTAGAAGAAGGCAGAGGGGAGTGCAGGCTCCCAAGGAATGCCCGCAGCCACCCCTCTCCTTCCTCCTGAAAGCGCGCAAGGAGTGAATCCCACAGGGCCATATCTCCTGCGGACATGACAGCGGCAAGGGGTACCTCAACCAGCACATCCGCCGTCAAGAGGAAGTGAAACGCTCACTCCCAGGAATATATAGCCCCTCAGCACCGCCCCATTCCCACTGGCTCATGGGAAGGCCTCTGCTCACAAACCCCTTAAAGGGGCCATGACCCCATTATTTACTCGGGGGCAAAGGGGATCAGGGAGTACCACCAGTCTCTTATCACCCTCCATAGGCTGTCGGGCGCTCCCCATTAGGATTTGCCAGCACCTCTGGGAGACTAAGGGTTCTACGGGCCTGTGAACGCGGTGGCTGCGACGGGGGAGTTATTGCACGTGCCACCGTACCAGCTGGAACTGCCCTTCTGGTGCTCGCCACTTCACCAGGAAATACGGCAGTGCTGGTAGAAGGTCCAGGCTGTGCTGCGCTGCTGGTGTATGCCGCACCATAAACAAGATCAGCGCTAGCACCACTCTGCTGCAAATGAGGATCATCATGCAGGGTAGGCAGAACTCTTACATGGGATCGGGTACGTCTGGCCGTAGCAGGGACCTCTACCTCGTCATCCTCACTAGCCGTTAGAGTGCCACTGCTGTCTACAGGTTCATATTCTGAACCACTAGATTCAGCGGATGAGGCGTCCCCATCGCTTTCATCCATTACGGCCAGAATCCTGTAGGCCTCTTCAGTGGAATACCCCTTGTTTGACATTTTGGGTTCACTAAATTTAGGGGGTATTCCTCTGAGACTACCCGGGAAAAAGAGCAAACCTACCTAGTAAAAAGGAGTGCTTGCGAAGTAAAGCTGCGATCGCTAATAAAGATCCAAAAAGCTCAAAAGCGATCTTTATAGCGGCGCAGCGATTTTACGGTGTTTTTGCAGTGATCAGAAAAAAAAAATTCTGTCACTGCGGCGGGGCGGACTGAACGCAAGTGTGCGCACAAGATCAGGCCTGATCGGGCGAACACTGCGTTTTTGTAGAACCTAAGGTGACCCTAATGTACTTATATAGATCTGATTGCGATCAGTATTGATCACTTACAGATACTATATAGTACTAGTGCTGATTAGCGACAGCGATGACGCTAATCAGTGACTAAATGATGCCTTTCGGCGTTAGAGTAGCGGTAAGTGGTTAAAAAATATTATCAGAATTCTTTTTTTTAAACCTTATGACTAGATTCATGTATGTTGCGAAGATGCTAATTACAGGAGTGGTCATTTACTAAGACCGGTGTTTTCCATGCTAGTCTTAAGCGTGTCTGTGCTGTTGGAGGAATGTGCGACAGACTTACATCTATTGCAGCTTCCTTGCTGGCGCATATGTAACCCATTTTCTATACCAAAAACTGGTGTAGAAAATGATGATTGAGACAGACCTGCATATATCAATTTATAAATGAGCGCCAGTATGTGCAATACCACACACAGCCTGTGTATAGGTTTGGCACTGTTTTGGGGGAAAAAGTGAGCATATTATTATACCAGTAGAGATGAGCGAATCGAAGCTGATGAAGTGGAATTCAATCCGAATTTCAGGAAAAACTCAATTCGCACTGAAGCCGAATTTCCTTGTGCTTTGTGGTAACGATTTGCATTTTTTCCTAAAATGGCTGCTACACATGTGAATACATGGAGAAAGGAACTCTGGGAAAGTGAGATCACCCATAATGCCATGCATGCAGCCAATCAGCAGCCAGCCGTGTGATGTCACAGCTTTATAAATAGCATCAGCCATTTTAGATTCTGCCATTTACCAGTGTACTTAGTGCAGGGAGAGATGTCAGCAGGCGCTAGGCACAGTGTTAGAAAAAAATTTCTTTGTGCTAAAAAAATGATTTACAAGTGCAGGGAAATATTATTTAAAGTGTAGGGAAAGGATAGGGAGGAATCATTCTGCAGCATTTATGTTGAAAAAGGGTTCAGTACGGGAGGTTACAGCCTGGGTAATAGGAACAATCCTATTACACCTTGCTGCACAGACTGGGGATCCAAATTGCCATTATACAGCTCTGTAATTCCAGCAAACCGTTCTTGTTATTGGGGTGCAAGTGCTGTTTAATACAGGCATTAACAGGGTTTATTACAAGGCAATATTTGTATGCCTTATTTGCCCTTGTGCAGTGCAGTTATATGTTCTAAAGCATTTTTTGGCTTGTATTAGTGGGAAAAAATGGCTTATTAGCTGTTGTGTGGTGAAGTGCTAAAATTACAGCCCTTTTTGTCCTGTATTAGTAGCAAAAATAAAATATATTTGCTGTTCAGCGGTGCAGTTATCTTTTGTAAAGCCTTTTGTGGCGTGTATTAGCGGAAAAAGAAAAAATATATTTGCCACTCAGCCGTGCAGTTATCTGTTGTAAAGCCTTTTGTGGCATGCATTAGGACAAAAGGAAAAAATATATTTCCCACTCAGCGGTGCAGTTATCTGTTCTAAATCCTTTTGTCGCATGTATTAGCAGAAAAAGAAAAAATATATTTGCTGCTCAGACGTGCAGTTATCTGTTCTAAATCCTTTTGCGGCATGTATTAGTGGAAAAAGTAAAAATATATTTGCGGCTGAGCGGTGCAGTTATATATTGTAAAGCCCTTTTTGCCCTGTATTAGTGGCAAAAGAAAAAATCATTAATTGTTCAGCCTTGCACTTATATGTTGAAAAGCCTTTTGTGTACTGTAAAAAAATTAGGGCCTAATTGCCGTTCAGCGGTGCAGTTATATATTCTAAAGTCCTTTTTGCCCTGTATTAGTCGCAAATGAAAAACATATTTGCCGTTCAGCGTTGCACTTATATGTTGAAAAGACTTGTGTAGTGTAAGGCTACATGCACATGGCAGTGGTTTTTTGTTGCCTCCATTCAGTTTTTTTTGCGGATTGGATGGTTTCCCATTCATTTCTATGGATCCGTTAAAATGCGGTGGACTCATCCATTTCTTGTCCGCCTCCACTGTCCATGTTTCATGTCCGCAAAAAAAAAGTATTGCATGTCCTATTCTTGTCCGCAATAAACGTTTTGCGGACCCATTGAAGTCAATGGGTCCGCAAAAAAATTCAGATGACCAACGGAAGCCATCCGTATCTCATCCACATCCTTTTTTTTTTTTTTTTGCGGATCGTTGCTGGGACACCTGTATATATTTAATTATAATAATTACAGACTTCAGTTTTTTTTGGGCGGACCGCAAAAAAAAAATAATGAAGACACATGGAAACACAACCTACAAAATTTGCGGACAAACGGAACGGATGTGGATGTAAAATAACAGGAACACGGATCCGCTATTTGCGGACCGCAAAAAACATCTGTCGTGTGCATGTAGCCTAAAAGTAAAAAAATATATATATATATAAAGGGCCTATATACCGTTCAGCGGTGCAGTTATATGTGGTAAAGCCGTTTTCTCGCACTTTTATCCATTGGGGGACACAGACCATGGGTATAGCTTAGAGGTATTAGTAGGAGGGACACTATGCAAATACAAAAGAGCTCCTCCTCGGGCTATACCCCCCGACTCCACCAGGAGGAACTCAGTCTTTGCTTAGTGTCTGGCATAGCCCCAGAGTGGCCTCGCCGCGTGGTTCTCAGACGTGGCTCAGATGTTGGCGGATGCCCCTTAGCCTCTTCCCGACAGAAGGGATCTACTGTCTCAGGGCCCGCTCTTCCACTGGAATTTACGGTCTCTTCGTTTAACGGTGTGGCTGTTGGAACCGCCATCCTGAAGCAGTGGGGGTTCTCGGATTCAGTGTTTAGTACCATGATCAATGCAAGGAAGCCGGCTTCCTCCAGGATTTGCTATCCAGGACGAGGTTCATGCCTGGAAGGCCTTCCTGACTTTTTGTGAGAACTCAGGGTTCCCTCCCCTACGTTTTTTCCATCCTGGTGGTGCTGTCGTTTCTTCAGTCCGGGCTTGAGATGGGACTGTCGTTGAGTTCCCTGAAAGGTCAGGTTTCGGCGCTGGCCGTCTTCTTTCAGAAGTCCTTTGCTCTTATGGGTCCTGTGACGACCTTTCTTCAGGGGGTGGCGCTTTTGAATCCCCCGTATGTTCCCCCCTTGCCTCCTTGGGATCTTAATTTGGTCCTGCGCGCTCTGCAGATGTCCCCCTTCGAGGCTCTGAGAGAGGTCTCCCTGTCTTTTCTCTCCTGGCAGGTGGTCTTCCTTGTGGCCATAACTTCCATCAGACGGGTGTCGGAGCTGACCGCTCTTCCGGCCAGGAGCCTTTTTCTGTTTTTTCTCCAGGACGAGGTTGTGCTCCGTCCGGTTCCCTTCTTTTTGCCCAAGGTGGTCTCTCCCTTCCACCTTACCGAGGATCTTGTTCTGCCCTCCTTTTGCCCCTCCCCGGCAAACCACATGGAATGCGCTCTGCATTCCCTGGATGTCGTACGGGCCCTGAGGGGTGTCTCGCGGCTACCGCTTCCGTCCGCCATTTAGATTCCCTCCTTGGGTTTCCTGAGGGACCTCGTAGGGGTCTGGCGGCCTCCAAGGTCACTGTGGCACAATGGTTCTGCCCGGCTATTCCCACGGCTTATCACGCTCGTGGTAGGGTCCCCTCGGCTCGGATTATCGCTCACTCCACTAAGGCGGTGGGGGCTTCCTGGGCAAGGCGCAATTGTGCCTCTGCGTCTCAGCTGTGTAAGGCGGCCACCTGGTCATCCTTACATGCCTTTACGAAGTTTTATCAGTTGCATTCACTGGCTTCGGCTGATGCGGTCGTTGGCCGCAGGGTTTTGCAGGCTGTGGTTCCTGTTTGACCGTTGGACGTTCTTCCTGGTGGTACGGTGTTTATTTACTTTTTCCCACCCCATGGACTGCTTTGGGACGTCCCATGGTCTGTGTCCCCCAATGGATAAAAGTGCGAGAAAAGGAGATTTTTGTGAAACTCACCTGTAAAATCTTTTTCTCGACTTTTCCATTGGGGGACACAGCTCCCACCCATTCTACCTGTTGCAGGAGGGGTCTTCAGTTCAGTTTCTGTTGTAATCGGACCTTATGGCTTGGTCCGATGTTTTCCATAATTTTTTCTTGCTCCTTCTCCTACTGCTTTTGCAACGCCTGAGTTCCTCCTGGTGGAGTCGGGGGGTATAGCCCGAGGAGGAGGAGGAGCTCTTTTGTATTTGCATAGTGTCCCTCCTACTAATACCTCTAAGCTATACCCATGGTCTGTGTCCCCCAATGGAAAAGTCGAGAAAAAGATTTTACAATTGAGTTTCACAAAAATCTCCTTTTTGCGGTATGGACCGCATTACGTAGTGGTGACATTTTTTATGTGAAACTGTTTTGTTTTGTTTTCAGGAAAATTGATAGATGATTGTACACCTCCTATTGCTGTATGGACCGAATTACATAGTGGTGAAATTTTTTATGTGAATCAAGCTTTTTTGGGGAAAATTGATGGGTGATTGTACGCCTCCTTTTGCTGTATGGACCGCATTACGTAGTGGTGAAATTTTTTATGCAAAGCAGGCTTTTTTTTCAGGAAAAAAAAAAGGGTTAATGTACACCTCCTTTTGCTGTATGGACCAAATTATGTCGTCCTGGGTCCTGCAGTAAACATAATGAAGATGCTGATGACAACACACCAGCAGACTTTGATTTACCATTTATTCACAATTAAATCAAGCAGATTCAGTAAGTTGAAAATGCCCATGTGTTTTTATCTGCTCCATCTGAAATTGATCTCCACAGCACACAAGACATTACAAGACTCTGCTTTGGAGTCCAAGTCCAGTTTTTTAAGATCAGCAATTCTATCAGAATTCTGCGTAACATTCTTGCTCCCTGTGCAAAGCCATAACAAAAGGACTCTGTATGCAAAAGAAAAATATGGAAAGCGTTCTGTAGTGTAAGAGTGAAAAAAAAAAAAAAAGGGCCTATTCGCCATTCAGCGGTGCAGTTACAGTATATGTGGTAAAGCCATTTTTGTGGTATGGACCGAATTATGTAGTGGTGAAATTTTTTATTTCAAGCATGTTTTTAGGGAGGAAAATTGATGGGTGATTATACACCTCCTTTTGCTGTATGGGCCGAATTACATAGTGGTGAATTTTTTTTTATTTCAAACATGTTTTTGGGGGGAAAATTAATGGGTGATTGTACACCACATTTTGCAGCCTGGGCCTAATTACGTAGTGGTGAATTTACCTTTTTTTCAAACATTATTTTTTTTCAGGAAAATTGATGGGTGATTGTACATCTGTTGCTGTATGGGGCGAATTACGTAGTGGTGAAATTTTTATGTGAAACACACTTTTTGGGGGAAAATTGATGGGTGATTGTACACCCCATTTTGCTGTATGGGCCGAATAACGCAGTGGTGAAATTACGCTGCTCTGCATCTCTTGTGAAGTCAATGTCTCCAACTATGCCCCTCTCGCAATCTACAGCAAATACATTATTTTCATGTAGAGATCCAAGAATTATGTTGGAGGCATGTAGTGTATGCAATCCATGTGCGACCCCTCTCCACACCTCATGATCCATCCTCGTCCATTGGATAGCGGCTATGTTTGGTATTGCAGTTCAATCCCATTCACTTGAAAGTACCTGAGGAGCGCCTAGGCCATGTGACCAATCAATGTGACACTGGCCTTAGAAAAGGTTGCAGTGCTCATCATAGCGCCGCAGTCTCTTCAAACAGGTGATTTGTGGGTGTGTGTAGAGGCAGACCCCCATCAATCAGATGCTAATGACTTATCCTCAGGATAGGCCATCAGTATTAAACACTCCTTTAGGGCTCAATCACACAACTGTGGTTTGGTTCTGCACCCTATCCGCATTTTTTGTGTGCTGTCCGCATCCGTTGCTCCATTCCATGGCCCTGCAAAATTTATAAGTCATGTCCTATTCTTGTCCATTTTGCAGACAAGAATATGTATTTCTATAAAGGGCCGTCCTTTCTGTTCCGCAAACCGAACCCAAGTTTGGGAAATGTTTTTTTTACAGTATAAATCAATTTCTGAAGTTATTATGCGAAGTTTCGCGAGACTTCGTGAAGTAATAACTTCAGCTCATCAGAGCCAATACATTCTAATACTGTACGGAGCGCTAGCTCTGTACAGTATTGAAACAAAGTTATATGCAAATTGACTTTGGATGTTTCATCCGAAGTCGATTCGCTCATCCCTATTCATAATGTTTGAAAACATGAAAGGGGTATAATAATATTTAATTGTTCTTCTGCTATGAAATTTAGCTTACGTTATATTTCATATATGCAAGTAAAGGCCTTTCCAAGATGAATGTGAATACCCCAATGCTGTTCTTGGCTAAAATTTGTTCATAGAACATATTTGTGGGAAGAGCCCCGAACAGTTATACCCCTCTGGTTCCCCCACCCACCCGTCGGGACGATCGAGTCATCTGGAGCTTCGCTCAGGCTTCAGGCTTCCGACCTGTGACGTCATTCGACTGCTGCTGTCCGGCCTCGGCTACCTTCGGTATTGATCGGCCGTTTTTCGTTCCTCTCCTTGCGGCGGGAGATTTGAATTTTCAGGGCTTGCGAGTATGCCTTTGAGCTCTGCAGTTTGCAGTTTCCATACAATACAATGCTTTGTTTCATTTCAGGCTGCACGGCCACTGCCTACCCTTGCTCTAGCTCACCTGCAACTGAGAGAAAAAAATGTATAAATGTGTGTTTGAATTGATTTTATTTATTTTTTTAAAGGGGAAGTGACATCCATTTCTGGTGATTGTGTTTTTGGTTTCGCTTGCTGCCTTGCGGGGGTGTTGTGCTTCCCGTGGTTGCTGCATGGCGGTGCCCTTGTTCATGGATGGCGGATGTGTTGCATGTGCAGGTATGGGCGTTTCCTGGGTGACTGCGCATGTGCAGGTTCCGCTGGTTGTGACAGGGGGTTGCGTGGTGGCATGTGTGTCGGTACTTGGGGGCGTTAGGACTGTTGGTATGTGTCTGTGTGTCCGTGGTTCGGCTGGCATGGGAATCTGAGGTTGCGGGGATGCTTGTGCGTTTCACACTGATGTTTTCATTTATCGCAGGTCTGAGTGTGCGTGTGGATCCGCTGTTCCCCGTGGGACCTTGTGCTGCTTACTCGCTTCAGGTGTGTGGAACTCTGTTGAGGGTTTCCTTGCATTTTCAGTTCATTACATGCACACATCGCAGTGTGCTACACCTCACTACTCCACATTAGGTTACACTAGGTCATAGGTAGTGGTGCTGTGGGGGATGCGTAGTGGTTTTTCACCAAGCACGTGGTTAGCAGCCGCATTGCATACACATAGTCTCTACCCCGACAGGGGTCGGGGGAACTCTGAGTGTCTTTAGGTTTGATTGGTCAACATTGTCCTTGAGTTCCCTGCTCATACGTTATACGTTGTCTTGCCACTCTCCACATTACTGGCCGTCGGGTGGACTTTGTGCTGATCCTAGTCATTTACACGCAGCGTCTCAGGTGCCGCCACGTGCATACAGTGTAATTTATGGGTACCTTATTGTACGTTTGCCCCCCCTCTTACACACACAGCCTTGCACGCCGAGACATCAGTGTGACATGCCTGTTCGTTCCAGGCCTCGGTCACGTCTCGGTTAGTTAGCCTACACCCGTCACAGGCCTCATTATGCCCTATGTCTGTGTTGCCATTACATTGTTCATGGTCTTTTCTGTTGTCTGGTTTGTCGGTGGTGGGTCAAAACACGTTGGCTTTGGCGCTCATTGCATTTTTTTGCTTCTCTCATTAGTTTTTCACAGGATGTCTCGGGCTTCGGATTTAGATGCGTTTCTCTACGTTACGCCTTCCTGTGCCAGGGGCTCCGAACACGGCAGTACTCAGTCCCTACGAGCATGGACCATCCCCTGTCTGACAGCTGAATTACGGCATTGCGGGGTTCGGTTTCCGACGACTGCCCGCAAAGCTGAACTGTTTCGATTATTGTTTCCTGCCCCAGTTGCAGCCGATGCTGCGGCCTCCGGAGTCTAACAGGTATCACTGCAAACTGTGGCCACTTCCCTTATGCAAATGCATACATTGTGGAACTCCCTTAACTCCTCTCTCCAGGATTTGCAACATATGGAGTCGGTGGAGGTGGCAACCTCCGGCCCCCCGGCCATGGCTATCCCGGTGGTTCCCACAGCCCCCTCAGTGCTCTCAGGTATCCCTGCTTCACCTCCCTCTGTTACTCCGGCTCACTTTGTCCCCCATAGCATCAGGAAGGACACCCCGGAGGGGAAGCATGTGCACCTCGCTTCCTTGCTGTTGGCGTCGCAGGACAAGACAGAACAAGGACTTTGCCTGCGGGGACGTTTCGGTGATCCTTAAAGCGAAGGATCCCCATCTCAAACGTAAGCGTTCCCTGCCCGAGTTCATGCTGGCGTTCAGCGTGTACAGAGACGTGGTCTGTTCGGTGGCGCCCAAGAGGAAGGAGGAGTTGGACCTGTATCTGTACCGAGTGGTGGAGTTGGGTCACAGGTATGGTGGTTGGCTGTTCAATGACTACCACAGGTCTTTTTTGGCTAAGGCAGTGGTCACCCTGGCTCAGTTCCAAGTTGTGACCAACTAGGGCGGCGTGGACATGGAGCTGTTCTGCCGTCATTTTGCACGTTTAAGGGCGCTGGTGTGCCATCTGCCAGTCCTCCTCCCATGCCACCACTTGGTGTCCCTCCGCCGAGATCCTGTCCGTCCCGAGTTTTTCCAAATTGGCTGCAGCCTCTCTCCCGAATCCTAAGCAGGCGGTGCAGCTGGATAAATTGGGTAGGCCCATTCATTTTTTGGGCAAGGCCCAGATATGCAACAACTTCAATCATACCACCTGTAACTTTGGGCAATGCCGCCTCCTGCACATCTGTGCCTTATGCTTTCGGGCCCACCCCAAATCAGCTTGTACCTTGCGGCAGGGGGATTCAGCGTGACTAAGCAGGGTTGACATGCGGTTCCTGAGTCACTGTCTGGTGGGTCACCCGTCACCGTCTTTCTGTGACTTCCTGGTACAAGGGTTCACCCTGGGGTTCCACACAGGGTTCACCTTGCCCACCTCCTCTTTTGAGTGCAGAGATCTGCTGTCATCCTCCCTGGATCCGGAGACAAAGTTGCTGGCTCAGGAGCTAAAAAAGGGTTTTCTCATTGGTCCCTTTGCTGCCCACCCTTTCCGAACTTTGAGGGTAATCCCTATTGGATTGTTCAGAGGTAAATTTTCCAATAAACCCTGCTTAATTTATGATTTGTCTGCGCCTCACTCATCCAGTTTTCGCTTAAATATTCCTCTGTGGATCAGGCGAGTCAGACAATCATTCGGGCAGACAGGGGTGCCTGGTTGTCCAAAGCGGTTTCCGACGCTTTTAAGCTTCCCCCGATCAGGCCTTATCTTTGGCAGTGGCATGGTGACGAGTGGAGAGACGGGTATTACTTTGCCACAAAGCTTACTTTTGGTTCCAAGAGTAGCCCATGGCTGTTTGACAGGTTTGCCCGGGCTTTGAATTTGATTTTCTCCAACGTGGTAGGCTTCCAGTCGGTAATCCACTACCTGGATGACTTTCTTATGGTTGAGAATCCGGCTCGGCCCCCTGTGGATCTGCTGTCACTGCTGGCCGTTTTCACCAAATTGAATGTCCCTGTAGCGGCCCATAAGATGGAGGGTCCGGATACTGCTGTCATTTTTTGGGGTGTCCAGCTGGACACGCTGCTCATGCAGGCCAGTTTACCCCAGGATAAATTGGACAGGATCAAGCTTGCCAGCCGTGCCATACTCTGGGCCGGCTCTTCCACCATGAGGGAGCTGCAGTCTTTGCTAGGCATGCTTAATTTTGCCATGCGGATTATACCACAGGTCCTTCATCTCCAGGTTGCTTGAGCTGCTGCCTTCGGCTTCTGATGCAGAGTCCTTGGTTTGCTTGGACCCATGCGCACGAGCTGACCTGGCGATGTGGGAGGAGTTTCTCAGTCAATGGAACGGTGTGTCCATGTTTATCCCGCAGGCCTCGGTGGATTTGCCTCGTGTGGTTACCGACGCCACAGCCTCAAGGGGCTACGCAGCCATTTTTGGCCCCCACTGGCTAGCAGCCCCCTGGTCGGAAGAGGTTTTGGAGATTCCAGAGATTTCAAGGACCTCTTCCCTTTTTGGAAATTTACCCTATCGTGGCTGCGACCACAGTTTGGGGACACTTGTGGTCGGGTCAAACAGTAACGTTTCTCACTGATAAACGGGCTACCCCCGATATCATCACTAAAGGCAGATCCAAGTCCCTAGTCATTATGTCCTTCCTGAGGAGGCTGCTATGGTTGTCTCTGCAACATAGTTTCAATATATCCTGTTTGTTTATCCCCGGGAGGGGAAACACTGCTGCGGATGCACGGTCACGATTTTATTTCCCTCTTTTTTCCCCAACCGCATCCAGAGGCAGACGTTACAGCCACTCCGGTGCCACCTTTCTCTCTGCTAATTCTGGTCTGACCTCTCATTGGGCCACTGCCTGCCACATCATTGAGAAGTCGTTATCCGAGAACACAAGGAGGGCTTACTCCTCAGCCTGGCTCAGGTTTCTAGAATTTCAGGAGAGGTTCCCAAGACTAGACTCGGGCAACATCATATACATACTGTCATTCGTATCGTATTGCTACACCAACTTGGGTCTTTCACATAGTACTATCAAGCTGTATTTAGCGGGGGTGCAAAATCACATGTCCCTCCGGGACCCCGACAGGCCATCTCTCTTTTCAGCGCATCCGGTTAAGGCCATACTCAGGGGAATAGAGAAGCTGCAGCCAGGGCCAAGACTCACCCACCTTCCCATTACGGCGGGCATTTTCCGGGATCTTGATCGAGGGCTGTCGCAGGCACCTTTCGGTGCACTGCCCAGCCTGGTTTTGAAGGCGGCAATCTACTTAGCCTTCTACGGGTTTCTAAGGCCTGGAGAGTTCATGGTTACCAGGCCGCAGGGGCACGCTCTTGCCAGGAGACAGCTGGTTCGTCATCCCACCTTCTTCTCACTTTGTTTGGAACACTCGAAGACACTGCAACCTGGCAAAAAAGCATGGAGGTCAAGTACTTCCCTTCACAGAATGCCTGATGTCCAGTCAGAGTTCTGGGCCAGCTGCTAGCTGCTCTCGGTCATTCCTCTCTGGACAGTCCCCTGTTGCCTTTCTCAGGAGGTCCACTCAGTTCCGCACATTTTATTAGATATGTCCGCATCCTCCTAGCCAACAGGGGTCTCAACCCTGAGCAATATTCCAGGCATTCCTTCAGGATAGGGGCAGCTTCTGTGGCATCCAGGCAAGGTGTTCCAGTGCACGTCATTAAGCAGTTGGGAAGGTGGAGTTCAGGGTGTTATGCTAGGTATGTGCCTGATCCACAGCTGGAAATGGTGCAGGCATTCTCCAAACTTCTGCTGTAATTGTAACTTTAATAAATGTATCCCCTTTCCTACTGAGTGATTTTTGGCCCCTTATTGCATACTGACCATGGTGACCGTGGCACACCTCAGGTCAAGGTGAGGTAGGGCCATCAACTGCATGTTACAGGTATGTATCAGTGGGGCTCAGACTACAAATGAATTTCTTGTAACACTTAGAGGAACCTTCACAGATTACACGGCCATTATTGCCCTAGCCTTATCACTAAATGCCTAAAGGTGCCTACACCTAAGGCCTATTGCACACGACTGTATGGCTTTTTCGGTATTTTGCGGTCCGCAAAAAACGGATCCACAAAAAATATGGATGACATTGTGGAACGGAACACCTGGCCCCTACTAGAACAGTACTATCTTTGTCTGTTATGCAAACAATAATAGGACATGTTCTATCTTTGAACGGAAATACGGAAACGGAAGGCATACGGAATACATTCAGGTTTTTTTGCTGACCCATTGAAATGAATGTTTCCATATACAGACCGTATATGGAATGCAAAAAACGGAAAAAAGCCTAAGGGCATCAAAACAGATGCCTATACTGAAAGGGTGAATATCATAAAACTGAGCAGGTGCTGAAAGGTGGCTTTAGAGAAATCATTGAAAGTAAGGCCATTTTTCATAAAGCTCTAAAATTGGTGCACCTAATAGTATAATAAAGAAACTAAACCATAATTCAAGTTCTGAAAGAGAAGCCTCTGCTCTACAGGGCTGCGCCTTCCTATTATAGAAAAAACGTGATGAGACAGAATGGCCTCGATCTCATCCCTTGCATTTCCCTCCATGTAAACAGTTTTTATATGACTTGAGTGGTGAAGGTGATGGGTGATAGAAGTCGGCCACTCTTTAATCCCACACCACCCTGTAGGGACTGTGGACCCCATACATAGTGATCCCCTCCAATCCCTTTCACTTACTTATCAGAACTTGCAATTTGCTGTGCGTCTGCCAGCAGAGGTTCATCTCCATTTGTCTGTGGAGATAAATCCTCCTGTTTGGATAATCTTCTGCTGTCGGATTATCTTTACTAATCATTTCAAAGTTTTCAAAACACAGAGAAAATATTTACTGTGAAGGAGATCAGCGTGTGAAGGCCGCTCGCCGCACAAGGCAAAAGCATGCAAACTTTCTTCTGGAACAAGGGCTGTTTAATGGCCGGAGACAGTCTGTTTGGGCCTGATGGATGAGAGCAGGCAGGCTGGGCTCTCCGGGTCACCTTCTGCTCCCAGTGTCTGATCCCTGCTGTCTCTACACCATACACTGTCTCAAACCCCTGCTCAGACTCCCCCAGATGCTCCCATCTGCCACCCAGAACTGTTTCCTCTTACAAATGACATTTCTCCTTCATCCTAATGACTAAGGACATAATATTATGAAGATTTATCAAAACTGGTGTCAAGGAAAACTGGCTTAGTTGCCCATAGCAACCTATCAGATTCTACCTTTCATTTTTCATTGCTCCTTTGGAAGATGAAAGGTGGAATCTGATTGGTTGCTATGGGCAACTAAGCCAATTCTACTTTACACCAGTCTGATAAATCTCCCCCTATATGTGTACACCAGTGATAATGGCCTGTCGCCCTCTGCACAATGGGAGCGAGAGATGGAATTGGTGAACTGGTAACCAAGAAGGTTACTGGGTGGAATTGATGACTGGAACCACAGTAATCCTTCTCTAGAATGCTGGGTAAGTGCTTGTCATTTTGTGAAGTAGGTGGTGACCCATATCAATATCAACATAATTGGCGCAAGTCTCTACCCAGGGTCACCAGGGCGCAGTATCGCTTATACGTAGAGACAGTAAAAAATACCTCAATACTATTAAGTTAAAGGTTTTTACTTTACATATTAAAGGGGTTTTCCCATCTCAGACCCCATAGAAATGAAGGGGAGCAGTGGCTACCTTTCCTACTCAGTTCTCAGTGAGGGTGCAGGACCCGCACCTATCAGACAATGGGGGCATAGCCTAGCAATATGCCCCCATTGTCTCAGATGGGAATACCCCTTTAACTTTTAGATACCATATACTGCAGTGTGCAAAAGTACAATCATTTGTCAATGTGGAAAATTATAAAACAATATGGATAATCTTATCAGTACATTTTCTCTTTGTTAGGCCCCATGCACATGACTGTGCCGTTTTTTACGGTCTGCAAACCGCAGATCCGCAAAAAACAGAGCCATCCGTGTTGCCTTCTACAATTTGCGGAACGGAACGGGCGCCGGCAATATAAATGCCTATTCTTGTCCGCAAAGCGCAGACAAGAATAGGACATGTTATATTTTTTTAGCGGGGCTGCGGAATGGAGCCACAGATGCGGACAGCACATGGAGTGCTGTCCGCATCTTTCGCGGCCCCATTAAAGTGAATGAATGGGTTCGCATCCGAGCCACCAAAACGGTGGCTCAGATGCGGATCCAAACAACGGCCGTGTGCATGAGGCCTAAGGGCTCATACGCACAAACGTATTTTCTTTCCGTGTCCGTTCCGTTTTCTTTTGTGGACCATGCAGAACAATTCATTTAAATGGGTCCGCAAAAAAAAAAAAAAAAAAACTGAAGTTACTCCATGTGCATTCTGTTTCCGTATGTCCGGATTTCCATTCACCCAAAAAATTGAACATGTCCTATTATTGTTCACATTACGGACAAGGATAGTACTGTTCTATTAGGGGCCAGCTGTTCGGTTCCGCAAAGTACGGAATGCACACGGATGTCATCTGTATTTTTTGCGGATCCGTTTTTGTGGACCGCAAAATACATACGGTCGTGTGCATGAGCCCTTAAAGGGGGGGATACAGATATAGGTCATACAATGATATTGGTCAAGTCTGAGTTTGAAACCACCACTGATTTTCAAAATAAAAGGGCTGTATCACCGCTACATGGCAGAGCGCAGAGATTTCAGTGACTGGAACCTATAGGCAAAGACAAAGTTTTTATCAAAACTGGTGAAAAAACGAACTTAGCTTCCCATAGCAACCAATCAGATTCCACTTCTCATTTTTCTGAGCTCCCTTGAAAAATGAAAGGTGGAATCTGATTGGCTGCCATGCTACAACTAAGCCAGTTTTCCTTTACACCAGAAGGCGAAAAAATACTTTTATAGCACCCAGTTTTCAACTGTTGATTGTCATAGGATAGATTTCAGACCATGGCTGACCTCCAGCCAAAAAGATGGATTATCAGTTATTGGTAAACTGTAAAAATAATGTCAATAATTTATAAAATAATTATTTAAGATCTATCTAAATCAGGGACAAGTAACCATGGGGCCCTGTAGCATAAGGGCTCATGCAAGCGGCTGTTGTCGGCAATACACGGGCATCAGCCTTGTGTATCTGGAAGTTCGGTGCAGAATGGAGGCACGGAACCCCACAGAAACACCATGGAGCGCTTCAGTGGGGTTTCTGTACGTGACTCAGCACTGCAAAAAAGTTGTGCATGCACTACTTTTTTGCGGTGCGGACTGTCGGATGCGGATCGTGGACTCCATTCAAGTGAATAGGTCTGTGATTTGCATTCGGTGGCCCTACGGTCAGTGCCCATGCATTGCAGACCGCAATTTGCACTCCGCAGCACGGGCCCAGCCGGCACACATTCATGTGCATGAGCCCTAACCTAATATCACCATGAAAATGCAGTCCAGTCAGCAGGGTATAGAGCAGGAGGAGCTGAGCAGGTTGATTTATGCTTTTGTAGGAAAAGATTCATTAAAACTACAGTGACCAGGAAACGGGTTCGCTGGCGCCACTTTAATGCAGTGGTTGGGTCAGGTGGATAATAGTCTGTATTTTGTTCGTGACGCCAATTGCAGCATGTGCAGGGTACTGTCACAGGGTCCTCCCAAGGTGTTATAACATACGTCCCAGGTTAGGAATGCCAGAGTGGTGTAATGGCCTATAATGCCTCTATAGGTGGCGGTAATTGTATCAACGGTGTCTCCTACCTGGGTACGGCTGGACTCCTGGCTCCTGGCTCACTTGCAGTAAATTTGAGTCTAGTGATATTAGGAGTAATAGAGGAATTTTGCAGCAGAAATTATGTCCAGACCTTTAGATAAAGTTCAAACTTTTCTTTACTGAAGATAACTTGTATCCAAACAGTGTACAGCTTTGGTCTCTGGTCCCAGCAGGTTTTGGCAATCATTGGCAGGAATAAATGCTTCTGCATTGAACTGTATCTTCTGCTTTGTGGAGACAGACTAGCTGAGGAGGAATGGCTTCTCCTAGGTCTCTGGGCTTGACTCAGTTATATTCTCAGGGAATGCTTTCTTCCTGGAACTGGAGGTTGTCTGCTACTTTCTGCTTCTTTTCATCCAGTTGAGCTGCTGGGCTCAGACTGGGAATTTGATCAAGTCTCAGAATGAGACTTGGTCCTGGCTGTCTTCCCTATGCCGGGGAAACTAAAAATTGGATTTAACAGTTTTTTTCCTCCCTTGCTGCAGTAAGATGGAATCCTCCACTTGTCTTCGGCAGGGGGGCAGAATAGAACAGGATCGTTCCACTCTGAATGGCCATAACATTAAAACTATCTCTAGCAATGATGCTGCCACCTGCTGGTAGACCTGTAAAATTGCAAGGAAAAATTACATTTAACATGGTTTAGATGCACATTTGTGGAGACATCATGCAAATTATATCTGATGACAATATAAAAGCTCTTAAAGGGCAGTAGCGGGGTAGAGGCGTGCAGTAACACAACTCTAGGGTGTTACAAAAGCTAAGAAGTCATGTGGGTGGTCCTAATCAGCAGGGCAGCGTCTGAAGGGCGCGCCGCACGGTCACTGTTGCCGGGCACCTGGTTACCAGGCTGATTAGTCTGGTTTCTGGGCGCCCCTGCACTGAATAGTATCAGCGACCTGTGTGGTGTCACCACCATGTGATATGAGGTGGCAGGGTCCCTGAACTGTCTGTGGAGGCGAGGTTAGTTGTAGTTTCCTTATATAGCCCACAATAACATCCTAGCAATGAGTTCTCTTCTCTTATACCCCTCTCCTTATAGTGCTTATTGATGTTCTATAATAACAGCCTGAACATGCTGGGAGTTGTAGTTCTTTCCTCTTTTTCCTTGTATTGCCCCTTAAAGTGCTTCTGTCACTCTTTTTTATTTATTTGGGTACTTATAATCCCTATACTGCGATATATCTATACATTATGTTATTAATCATTTTCGTTCAGTAGATAATGCAAAAAACATACTTTTATAATATGCAAATTACCTGTCTACCAGCAAGTAGGGCGGCTACTTGCTGGTAGCAGCCGCCCTACTTGCTGGTAGACAGGTAATTTGCATATTATAAAATATGTTTTTTGCATTATCTACTGAACGAAAATGATTAATAACATAATGTATAGATATATCGCAGTATAGGGATTATAAGTACCCCCCCCCCCCAAAAAAAAAAGTGTTTAGTGAGGTGACAGAAGCCCTTTAATTTGTATTAAAAACTGATGATACTTGTAGTTCTCATCTGAGGTGTGTATTAGGCTTTGTTCACTGGTGACTTTTTATTTTATGCACTTATATAGCACTGACATATTCCACAGCACTTTACAGACATTAGTATCACTCTCTCCCCAGTGGAGCTCAGAATCTAAGTTCCCAATCAGTATGTTTTTGGAGTGTGGGAGGAAACCAGAGAACCCGGAAGAAACCTCACAAACATGAACATACAAACTCCATGCAGATGTTGTCCTTGGTCAGATTCAAACCCAGGACTCCAGCGCCACAAGACACCAATGCAAACCACTGAGCCACCATGATGGCCATACTTTTCTGTTTTGCTCGCGGCACATAAAATATGACAACACTTCATGGATCCAATAGACTGTGATGAGATCTGATGGTTTCCATCATAAAGCCTGACAAGCTGCGAAATTGTATACAGTAGTTATGACCTGATATGTGATGAAGGCCCCAACACAGGTCAGAGCCTTATGGGTTCTGTAGCATCGGATAAGTGTGTATAATGAGGTTCTGCAGCAAATGACTGGTGTATTATGAGTTTCTGCAGCAGCTGCTGTGTGTATTATGCAGTTCTCCAGCAGCTAAGGTGTGTAATGTGCAGTTCTGCAGAGTACTATAATAATTAGTGTTGAGCGAATCGAAGCCAAACTAATTGACTTCAATCCAAATTTCAGGAAAAATTTGATTCCCATCGAAGCCGAATTTCCTTGCGCTTCGTGGTAACAAAGCTATATTTCCTGAAATAGCAAAAAAAAAAAAAAAAAAAAAAAAAAAAAACATACTCACTGCATCCATTTTCACGCTAAGATGCCGTTGCAGCAGTCTTGACTGCAGAAACCGTGCAAAATCTTGTGCCGGGTGACGTATGACATCACCACTTCCCCCCCAGTGAGCTGACGTTATCGTGTACCTGCGCAAGTTTTTGCGCAGTGTCTTCCATCAAGATGGCCGCAACAGCCTCTACGCGAGCAAATGGATATGGTGAGTATTCATTTATTTTTACCCCTATTAACCCCTGAAAGGCCAAAATTGTAGCCTCAGATGCCGCGATCAGAGATGACTGTGGCATCTTAGGGCTCTTTCACACTTGCGTTCTTTTCTTCCAACATAGAGTTCCGTCGTCGGGGCTCTATGCCGAAAGAATCCTGATCAGTTTTATCCTAATGCATTCTGAATGGAGTGAAATCCATTCAGGATGCATCAGGATGTCTTCAGTTCCGGAACGGAACGTTTTTTGGCCGGAGAAAATACCGCAGCATTCTGCGCTTTTTGCTCCGGCCAAAAACCCTGAAGACTTGCCGCAAGGCCGGATCCGGAATTAATGCCCATTGAAAGGCATTGATCCGGATCCGGCCTTAAGCTAAACGTCGTTTCAGCGCATTGCCGGATCCGCCGTTTAGCCTTTTTAGAGTGGTTACCATGGCTGCCGGGACGCTAAAGTCCTGGCAGCCATTGTAAAGTGTAGTGGTTAGCGGGGGAGCAGCATACTTACCGTCCGTGCGGCTCCTGGGGCGCTCCAGAGTGACGTCAGGGCGCCCCAAGCGCATGGATCACGTGATCACATGGCACGTCATCCATGCGCATGGGGCGCTCTGACGTCATTCTGGAGCGCCCTGGGAGCCACACGGACGGTAAGTATGCTGCTCCCCCGCTCCCCGCTCCTACTATGGCAACCAGGACTTTAATAGCGTCCTGGCTGCCATAGTAACACTGAAAGCATTATGAAGACGGATCCGTCTTCAAATGCTTGCAGTACACTTGCGTTTTTCCGGATCCGGCGTGTAATTCCGGCAAGTGGAGTACACGCCGGATCTGGACAACACAAGTGTGAAAGAGGCCTTAGGAGTTCAGTGATGGGGGGGCATTGTGATCGCCGCACCCCGACATTGCACCCGCTACATACAAAGGAATGCACTTTGTGAAATGAATTTGATGAATCAAATTTTTCCTAACTTCGCTCATCTCTAATTATAATACTGGTGTCGTATTATGTGGCAGAGAAGGTCTTTGTACCTACAGACCCAGATGTGACTACCTTTTAACCCCCTAACATAAGCATAAAACCAAACCCCCCCCCCCCCCATTTAATTAAATGATGTAACTTCTAAGAGCCCCCATTGTCTTAGGAGCCCCTGCTTCAGTGCTGCTGTTCAGCTGAAGGTCAGTGGAAGTGAGCAGGTGGACAGCTGAAAACCTGCACTTTACAATGCAGTGTAAGGTCCTCCTTTAACATATAAAACAAATCATTACCACAGTGCTGCTCTGCAAACTGACAGCACTGGACCCTCTTCTATTGGAGCTGTAGGACCTGCAATAATGTCAAGTGCAGGAGGCGGAGCTCAGCAGAGAAGAGGTGATGAAGGACCTGCGATGACCTCACCATCATGTGACTAGAACAGGAGGCGGAGCTCAACATTGCAGTGAAGTTATTAAGAAGACTAGTGATGATAGCATGGGAAGAAGTGAAGTATTCAATGCTGGAAGTTGTAGTCCTCTCCTTTTATACCTCCTGTTATGCAATATCAGAGTACATAACAAGACAAGAGGACTACAACTGTCAGTATGTCCATGCCATTATTATGTAATGTCAGAGTACATTACAACACCCTGGACATGCTGAGAGTTGTAATCATCTCTCCTAATACCTTCTCTTATAATGTACTCCAATATTACATAATAACTGGTTGGACATGCTGGGAGTCCTCTTCTCCTCTTATACCTCCTTTTGTAATGTACTCTGATATTATATAATAAGGGCTTGTACATGCTGGGATTTGTAGTCCCATCCTCTTATAACTTCCCCTGTAATGTGCTGTGATATTAAATAATAATGGCCTAGTTATAGTCCTCTCCTGTTATACCCCCTGCTGTGCTCTGAATTAGGGCCGGGATGATGGAAAGGCATGCAAGACCCAGAGCAGGAGCAGTGATGTCATTGGGGCCGCGTGCATCGGGATGCAGCAACACAAGCCACAGTTAATACTGTGGCCTGCATCGCAGACAGCGGTGGGGGAATGGGCGTGAGGTGTTTTTTTTTTGTTTGTTTTTTAATACCACAGTAAATGTCCACACTGCTGGGGGCACCAGGAAAGGGGAGATCATTATATATACCTGGCACTACTGGTGGAGGAGCATTATATATTGGCATTATGAGGGAACATTATATATACTGACACCAGTGGCGTCGCCAGGAGGGGGGGGCAGAGGGGGCCACGGCCCCCCTACATCATGCTGTGCCCCCCATGTGCCCCCCCCCAACTAAAATGCCCCCCACAAGTGAGCCGCCGCAGTCGGGCACAGCCAGGGAGATGAGCGCTTCTATTGCGCTCATCTCCATAGTCATCTGCCGGCCTGTGCTGCAGCGGTGCAGGGGAGGGAGAGGCGTGTCCCTTCCCCTTCCTCTGATAGGCTGCCGGCCTAGTGCCTGCACCCTATCAGAGGCTGCCGGCCTAGTGCCTGCAGCCTATCAGAGGCCGCCGGCCGGCGCAGGCGGCGCAATGACGTCATGGCGCCGTCTGAGCCATACAACGCGGGACACAGGCCGGAAGAGGCCTGCATCGCATCGCTGACATGGTGGTAAGTATGAGTTTCTTTTTTTTTTTTTTTACAATAGTGTTACTGGCAAATTGGGGGGGGGGGGGGGCGTCATCTTATTACTGGCACATTGGGGGGGCGGCGGCTTATTACTGGCACATTGGGGGGCGGCGGCGGCTTATTACTGGCCCATTGGGGGGTGGCTTATTACTGGCCCATTGGGGGGGCGGCTTAATACTGGCCCATTGGGGGGGGCTTATTACTGGCACATTGGAGGGGGGCTTATTACTGGCACATTGGGAGGGGCGGCTTATTAATGGAACAATGGGGGGGGCGGCTTATTAGTGGCACGTGATGGGGGGCTTATTAGTGGCACGTGATGGGGGCTTATTAGTGGCACGTGATGGGGGCTTATTAGTGGCACGTGATGGGGGCTTATTAGTGGCACATCATGGGGGGGTTATTAATGGCACATGATGGGGGGCTTATTAGTGGCATGTGACGGGGGCTTATTAGTGGCACGTGACGGGGGCTTATTAGTGGCATGTGACGGGGGCTTATTAGTGGCACATGATGGGGGCTTATTAGTGGCACGTGATGGGGGCTTATTAGTGGCACGTGATGGGGGCTTATTAGTGGCATGTGATGGGGCTGATTAGTGGCACGTGATGGGGGGCTTGTTACTGGCACGTGATGGGGGGCTTGTTACTGGCACGTGATGGGGGGCTGTTACTGGCGCGTGATGGAGGGCTGTTGTTACTGGCACGTGATGGGGGCTGTTGTTACTGGCATGTGATGGGGGCTGTTATTACTGGCACGTGACGGGGGCTCTTGTTACTGGCACGTGATGGGGGCCTGTTGTTACTGGCACGTGATGGGGGCTCTTGTTACTGGCACGTAATGGGGGCTTATTAGTGGCACGTGACGGGGGCTTATTAGTGGCACGTGATGGGGGCTTATTAGTGGGACGTGATGGGTGGCTTATTAGTGGCACGTGATGGGGGGCTTATTAGTGGCATGTGATGGGGCTGATTAGTGGCAGGTGATGGGGGGCTTGTTACTGGCACGTGATGGGGGGCTTGTTACTGGCATGTGATGGGGGGCTGTTACTGGCACGTGATGGGGGCTGTTGTTACTGGCACGTGATGGGGGCTGTTACTGGCACGTGATGGGGGCTGTTACTGGCACGTGATGGGGCTGTTGTTACTGGCACGTGATGGGGGATGTTGTTACTGGCGCGTGATGGAGGGCTGTTGTTACTGGCACGTGATGGGGGCTGTTGTTACTGGCACGTGATGGGGCTGTTGTTACTGGCACGTGATGGGGGCTGTTGTTACTGGCACGTGATGGGGGCTCTTGTTACTGGCACGTGATGGGGGCCTGTTGTTACTGGCACGTGATGGGGGGCTGTTGTTACTGGCACATGATGGGGGCTCTTGCTACTGGTACGTGATGGGGGGCTCTTGTTACTGGCACGCGATGGGGGCTCTTGTTACTGGCACGTGATGGGGGCTCTTGTTACTGGCACGTAATGGGGGGCTCTTGTTACTGCACGTGATGGGGGGCTCTTGTTACTGGCACGTGATGGGGGCACTATAGGGGCATCTACTAAGGCCACAAAGAAGGGGTATTTTATATGGGGGGCTCTGTACAGTAGCATTTTATACTGGGACACATTATGGTGGGTACTATGGGGAAGGGGGTAGAGGAGTACTATGGAGTTATCTACGGGGGGCACTAAGAAGGGGTATTTTATACTTATGGGGGACACTGAGGGCATCTACTGGGGCACTATATATATGGGGCATTTTATACTGGTACATTATGGGGGCACTAGGAGGAAGGGGGGAGAGGAGCACCATGGGGGCATTTACTGGGGGCACTATATAGGGGTATTTTATACTGGCACATTATGGGGGACATTAGCTCAACTTGGGGCATTACAAGGAGGTATTTTTTGCCCTGTCACATTATAAGGAGAATTATTTCTACTGGGGGGGCATTATGGTGGGCTTTATTATTCCCCCATGGTATGACCCCCTAGTAGCAGCACCAGCCTCTCCCTGCTCTGCTATCCCTCTGCCCCTTCTCCAAATCCTTATTATGAAATCTTTCTCATTAGGATGAAACAGAACATCAGCTCCACAGAGTCCCCGGCCAATGTGGTGAAGTGGCGTCCGAGATCCCCAAGGGCCAAGCCAAGTAACTGTTTTCATGTGAAATATGTTTATGTTATACAGATATAGCCTACACTGTGCCACACAATGTACAGTATAACGCTACACTGTGCCACACAATGTGCAGTATACCGCTACACTGTGCCACACAATATAAAGTATACCTCTACACTATGTAGTCTGCTCTATAAGCACCCTTGTTCCTTGGCGGCGGACAGAAAATAATCTGGAAGTGCCCCTCCAGGCTCTGTATCTAGGTTAAGGTACTAGTAGAGATGAGCGGCCGCTGAATCCAGATTTAAAGTTAAAGTTACTGCAGGATATGGATTACAGTTTAGAAACGTCAAATGTACACTCCTGTGAGCAGCATGGAGCGAGATCTGTGGATGACACTGTTATAGAGGGGGAAATGGGGATGACACTGTCATGGAGTGGATCTGTGGATGACACATATAGCATAAGATGCTATATATAGTATGTGTCATCCACAGATCCCCCCCCCCCCCATAACAATATGGAGGACATTGCTACTAATGGGTGCACTCTTGGGGAGTATTATCACTATTGGGGGCACTATTACTAATGAGGGCAGTCTGGGTGTATAGTATAGTGTTTGTGAACATGGAGGGAGCACAGTGGGCACAGTATTAGCAGTAGCTTCAGGATTACAGTGGCCTGTATAAATTTGGGGGCAGATCTCGGGTCTGTATAAATTTGGGGGCTGAGTTGCAACATCCGTAGCAGTACCATGTGCCATATAGTAATGATAGTGTATTTCTTATGTGACAGAGGGGGCTGCACACCTTTCACTAAAGATGTCTGCCTGTGATGTTCTGGACCAAATGGAGAAATAAAGGAAAGTAAAGAACTGAAGTCCTTGGAGACCTCACCTGTAAGTCATTGGAAACGTATTGTAATCTCTTTATTAGGGTACAGTCACAAAGGCAATATGCCTGCTCCGCCTAGGGCACCAAAATACCTTGTCCTGGCCCTAATATTACATAGTAACAGCCTGGACATGCTGGGAGTTATAGTACCATGTTTGGGGAGGGATGATCTATGTCAGTACAGTAAAATAATTTCTCTTCCCTACATTTGTACCCAGGAAATATGGGTAATTTACAGTATGGTTGCCAGTACGGCTACTTCAGCTGCTATTTTCAGGTACAAACCGGATTCTAAAAAAGTTGGGACACTAAACAAATTGTAAATAAAAACTGAATGCAATGATGTGGAGATGGCAAATGTCAATATTTTATTTTGTAATAGAACGCAGATGACAGATCAAACGTTTAATCCGAGTAAATGTATCATTTTAAAGGAAAAATACGTTGATTCAAATTTTCACGGTGTCAACAAATCCCCAAAAAGTTGGGACAAGTAGCAATAAGAGGCTGGAAAAAGTAAATTTGAGCATAACGAAGAGCTGGAAGGCCAATTAACACTAATTAGGTCAATTGGCAACATGATTGGGTATAAAAAGAGCTTCTCAGAGTTGGCAGTGTCTCTCAGAAGCCAAGATGGGTAGGGGGTCACCAATTCCCACAATGTTGCGCAGAAAGATAGTGGAGCAATATCAGAAAGGTGTTACCCAGCGTAAAATTGCAAAGACTTTGCCTCTATCATCATCAACTGTGCATAACATCATCCGAAGATTCAGAGAATCTGGAACAATCTCTGTGCGTAAGGGTCAAGGCTGTAAAACCATACTGGATGCCCGTGATCTCTGGGCCCTTAAACGACACTGCACCACAAACAGGAATGCTACTGTAAAGGAAATCACAGAATGGGCTCAGGAATACTTCCAGAAACCATTGTCAGTGAACACAATCCACCGTGCCATCCGCCATTGCCAGCTGAAACTCTACAGTGCAAAGAAGAAGCCATTTCTAAGCAAGATCCACAAGCTCAGGCATTTTCACTGGGCCAGAGATCATTTAAAATGGAGTGTGGCAAAATGGAAGACTGTTCTGTGGTCAGACGAGTCACGATTCGAAGTTCTTTTTGGAAATCCGGGACGCCATCTCATCCGGACCAAAGAGGACAAGGACAACCCAAGTTGTTATCAACGCTCAGTTCAGAAGCCTGCATCTCTGATGGTATGGGGTTGCATGAGTGCGTGTGGCATGGGCAGCTTGCATGTCTGGAAAGGCACCATCAATGCAGAAAAATATATTCAGGTTCTAGAACAACATATGCTCCCATCCAGACGTCATCTCTTTCAGGGAAGACCCTGCATTTTTCAACAAGATAATGCCAGACCACATTCTGCATCAATCACAACATCATGGCTGCGTAGGAGAAGGATCCGGGTACTGAAATGGCCAGTCTGCAGTTTGCAGATCTTTCACCTATAGAGAACATTTGGCGCATCATAAAGAGGAAGGTGCAACAAAGAAGGCCCAAGACGATTGAACAGTTAGACGCCTGTATTAGACAAGAATGGGAGAGCATTCCTATTTCTAAACTTGAGAAACTGGTCTCCTCGGTCCCCAGACGTCTGTTGAGTGTTGTAAGAAGAAGGGGAGATGCCACACAGTGGTGAAAATGGCCTTGTCCCAACTTTTTGGGGATTTGTTGACACCATGAAATTCTGATTCAACATATTTTTCCCTTAAAATGGTACATTTTCTCAGTTTAAACTTTTGTTCCGTGATTTATGTTCTATTCTGAATAAAATATTAGAAGTTGGCACCTCCACATCATTGCATTCAGTTTTTATTCACGATTTGTATAGTGTCCCAACTTTTTGGGAATCCGGTTTGTACATTTTTATCTGACCTGCCAATGGGACCCCAGCAGTGAGCAAGGAGGTCACAAAATTCGGTCCATTTGAATCCATGCACTTGTGTGATCTGCCACCTTGTTCTATGGCAGTGCTGGAATTCTATAAAGGGGTAATTCAGTTACATTACGTTATCCCCTATCCACATCTTATGGTCACTCCATTCATATCTATGGGAATTCCAGAAATAGCTGAGTGTTGTAATCCGCTTTCTCTGGAACACCTATAGAAATGAATGGAGCGCCCAATTGCATTCCCTGCCGACCACTCTGAGCATTTCAGCGGGGTTGCAGGGGGTACCGTATGTGGTTCTCGTTCTTGTGATCAGTGGGGGGCCCCAGTGGTAGAAACCCCACCGATCTAATAGTTATCCCCTATACTGTGAATAGGGGATAACTTAATGTAACATAATACCCCTTTAAGACTATCTACAGTCTCCCACTGTCACGCTTCGGTGTGGGAGGGAAACACCACACCGAGCATAGGAGGGAAGGGGGGGAACAGGGAATCAGGCCTGAGAACTAGGGAAGGAAGATGGACACCTCCTAGTGAAAACCCTAACCAAAATACTGACTACTAGTATGAACAGACCCCAAAGGTAGGCAAGTCCTATCTAGCCCTATAGGACCCTGGTACTAAAGGCAGGGATAAGACTACCTGTTCCTCCAAAAGGAAGAACCAACAGGAGTCTACTTCAGGCCTAATATAAACAATAGGGAAATGCAACACACAGAACCCAAACAAAATACAAAAGGGAAAGGAAAGACTTAATTGCAAAGGGTCTATGGAAGCACCAGGAACTCAGTCGAGATCCAACCACAAACTAGCCACAGGCACATAAGCTATAAACCACACAGCATTGTGGGAGAAACAACTATAAATAAGGAAGGTTAAATGACCACATTAGCAACACCTGGAGGCAAGAGGTTTGGACATTAGCAGACACAACACAGATGCCTATTGATCCAAAAGGAAAACCTGTCAGATCAAACCACGTGTTGCCAGTCTCACAGATCTCCTTCCACTCACTGTGGCCAGGACAACTGTATGTCTTGGTATGTCCGAGACACCCACATAATCTGATTTAAAAAATCATGACAGGTAGCTTGTCTGCTTGTAGCAGTGGTACAGTGTAATTACAACTGCTTGTTCCATTCAAGTGAAGGTATTGTAATTACACTACACAGCCACTACCCCTTCATACAGCTGATCAGAGGGGGTGCCTGACCGCTGCCGATCTTATATTGATGACCTGAGGATACATAATCAATAATAAACCACTGTAAATATATCTATATACACTCACACAGTACATATATCTATACACACACACTGTACATAAATCTATATACCCACATTTCCGATGTACATATATCTATGTACAGTAGGGATTAGCTCTTTTCTGGGGGTCATTCACACAAAGGTCTTCATCTACTGCAGGATTAGGGGCCAACATTGCATTTATTTTAAAATTCTTCACATACAGGACAGCCCAGTTACACACCACTAGGTAGGGTGAGGTTCCCACGTACACCAAAACAAAAAAAGATACCTGCCCGGCTGGGCCCTGACTAAAATAGAGGTAATCCCTGACTCACCTTTAAGCCCCATTCACACAGGTGAAGTACATGCGGCTTTTCTCAACTTCTAGTCCTCCAGCCCCTAGGCTGTGCAAATAAAAAGTCCATTGGGGAAGCTGGGCTGTGTAGTCCGCCCGACTAGGACCCTGCGACCCATTCCCAGGCGTCGCTCTGTGCTCCCCAAGTCCTCCAGCCCCCAGGCTGTGCAACATCACCTTTCCAGGATCTCTTTTTTTTTTTTTGTCTGACAGTCTGGGACTGTCTTGTTATCCCCGGACTGATTGTACACCTGGTGGAATAGGGGTGTGGATCACACTATCCACCCCTTCCTTGCCAGTCACCTCTGTGAGATCTGTCACTATCTCACATACCCCCCCACCCTTTATTCAAGCCCGTGAACGGGCATCGTCCTGTCCTACAGTCTACCCCTTATTCTGCCAGACCCAGGACAACAGCGCTTGGTTTGTCACCCTCATGAGTTTATTACAGAGCTTACACGGCCTCTGGGATTTTCTTGCCCACCTCTTGAGCATGTACTATCTTCTTATATTTTCTGGCTTATGCACAGGACCCTCACGTCCTTTCTTGGACTGCGGCAACCCTTGCCTGAACTGGTCCCAGTCATGGTCGTATCCCGACCCTTTCTCTTTTTCCTTGCTGAGCTCCTTCAGCAGAGCATGCTTGCCCCAGCTCGCTTCTTTTTCAGCAGTGGTTTCCTCAGATTTGGCCTTAGTTTCAGGGTCTTCTGCTTCTTCAGTGGCTCTTTCCACTTCGGCAGACCCCTCTTCCGCATTAGCCTTGGTCTCCGGAACATCTGAGGATTTCTTCCACTTTAAGACCATGCCCTCTGTTTCTTTGGAGTCCCCATTCACCTTATTAGCCTTCTCATCCTTCATGGACATGGCATCATATCCTTGCCTTCTTAACAACTCCTCCTCTTTCTTATCAAGGTTGGAGGCACTGGGGACATCGGGATCTTCACCAGACTCGTAGTTTTCTGGCAATCCCTCCAAAGGTTCACCCATTCGTTTAGGATCTGACTGCACTTACTATTATCCCCGGGCACTGCTCCGTTCTCCCGCTATGCCCTCCGGTATCTCTGTCACTAAGTTATGGTAGGCGGAGTCTGCCCTTGTTCTGCTCTAGCGCTGGCCAATCGCAGCGCAGAGCTCACAGCCTGGGAGGTTATTTTCTCCAAGGCTGTGAGCTCTACAATGCGATTGGCCAGCGCAACAGAAGAACAAGGGCAGACTCTGCCTACTATAACTTAGTGAGCGGAGATACCGAAGGGCATAGCAGGAGAACGGAGCGGCGCCCGGGGATAATAGTAAGTGCAGTGAGATCCCCGGGCGCCGCTCTACATGTCTGTATACTTAGTTCACAGTGTAATAATCGGTGAAAGGTCCTCTTTAATCCCAAAAAAACTTTCCACTGCATTTCATTGCTGTCATAAAGGACCTGCTGAGATCATTTCAGTAATCGTCTTGTTAACTCAGGTGAGAATGTTGATGAGCACAAGGCTGGAGATCATTATGTCAGGCTGATTGGGTTAAAATGGCAGACTTGACCTGTTAAAAGGAGGGTGATTCTTGAAATCATTGTTCTTCCATTGTTAACCATAGTGACCTGCAAATAAACGCGTGCAGCCATCATTGCATTGCATAAAAATGGCTTCACAGGCAAGGATATTGTGGCTACTAAGATTGCACCTCAATCAACAATTTATAGGATCATCAAGAACTTCAAGGAAAGAGGTTAAATTCTTGTTAAGAAGGCTTCAGGGCGTCCAAGAAAGTCCAGCAAGCGCCAGGATCGTCTCCTAAAGAGGATTCAGCTGTGGGATCGGAGTGCCTCCAGTGCATAGCTTGCTCAGGAATGGCAGCAGGTAGGTGTGAACGCATCTGCACGCACAGTGAGGCGAAGACTTTTGGAAGATGGCCTGGGATCAAGAAGGGCAGCAAAGAAGCCACTTCTCTCCCAAAAAAAACATCAGGGACAGATTGATCTTCTGCAGAAAATATGGTGAATGGACTGCTGAGGACTGGGTCATATTCTCTGGGTCATATTCTCCGATGAAGCCTCTTTCCGAGTGTTTGGGGCATTCAGGAAAAAGGCTTGTCCGGAGAAGAAAATGTGAGCGCTATCATCAGTCCTGTGTCATGCCAACAGAATAAAGAATGGTACCATAAAGAATGGTACCAAAACACCCTTCAACAGCAACTTCATTCATTTTGGGTCCATGGCCTGGAAACTCCCCAGATCTTAATCTCATTGAGAACTTGTGGTCAATCCTCAACAGGCGGGTAGACAAACAAAAACCCACTAATTCTGACAAACTCCAAGAAGTGATTATGAAAGAATGGGTTGCTGTCAGTCAGGAATTGGCCCAGAAGTTGATTGAGAGCATGCCCAGTCGAATTGCAGAGGTCCTGAAAAAGAAGGGCCAACACTGCAAATACTGACTCTTTGCATAACTGTCATGTAATTGTCGATAAAAGCCTTTGAACCGTATGAAGTGCGTGTAATTATATTTCACTACATCACAGAAACAACTGAAACAAAGATCTAAAATCAGTTTAGCAGCAAACTTTGTGGAAACTAATATTTGTGTCATTCTCAAAACTTTTGGCCACGACTCTAGACACCATCTGCATGCTGGTCGTCTGTCTCCTGGTATTTCTTCTCCAGCAGACAGCTGGCTTTCTGTAATGCACTGATGGCAGAGGGAACATCTTTCATGACCAGGTTCTGGCTACTCATTGCCACGAGTATCTTGGCCTCTGTATTCACATCAGCCCCATCAGCGGGCTCAGCAGAAATATCTTACATCTTCTCCCCATGGCACCACCATCTCCAGACCCATTCTTAACAGGCTCTGGCTTAGACTTCTTCAACTCATAGACATTCTTTCCGACATCATCTTTTGAGCTTATGAGATCTTCCATCTCTGCTCGGAGTTGCTTGTTCAGCCTCTCACATTCATTTCGCTCCTCAAGCACGTCTGCAAGGGATTGAGCCAAGGAGAGGACCTTCTGCTCCAGATGCTCTTCACTCTGCTTTGCTGCACCCGATGTAGGAGTAGCACTATTCTCTTTTGGCCACCCTGTGGGGGTTCCACCCAAGGTCCGTTTAAGCACTTTGGTGGTGTCTACTGCAGTCTTCTTCAGTGACTCTGTGAAGATAGCTTGTCCCTTCTCTATCATATCTAGGGACCATGTGGAGAGAGAGAAATCTTCAGGATTGCAGCTGTACTGACGTGTCAGGTCATCTACCTCTGCCTGGGTATTGGTCTCAGATACTAGGCTGCCGTCTCCCCACTCAACTCTTGTTACATCAGGTATAACTGTCATCTGGTCGCTACTAGTGACCGCTTGAATTTCGCAACACCTTGACCTGGTAGCTTCCCTCTCGGAGTTGCTAATGGTCACAGCACATGGCTCGCCTATGTCATTCAAGTCATTATTAACCCTGACCTCTAGGGGCACTGCCGAGTTAATTCCTCCCTGGGACATTACTTTATTGCCCATAAAATACTGTGGAGACTGCATGTCCACCTCTGGTATGTGTGATACACCCTCTAGGACTGCTACCCTTTCTTGCACATTCAAACACTGAGTTGGATCTGAGCTTCGCTCCACACTAATTATATGCAATTCTTCAAATCTCTTGATCAAGTTACATAGTTCTTCATGAAAAATAGCAGATGAAGAAAATAAAGCTTCATCATCATTTACATTTTTACCACCAGGGGGCGCTTCTGCCCTGACCACAGGCTGCAATGGAAAAAGCATGTTATCATCATCATCACATATTTCACATGACATCCCACTTTCATTACGCATTTCCGTCAACTTGGCAAAACCACTTTGCACCTTATCAGCACCATTGTTTTCAATAGGCAATATTCTTTCCCCACGGCGGTCAATGTGCAGCCCCCTCAACATTCATTTAAACGGGCAAGTACAGGTTCTGCCGGAGTTTCGTCACTATCTGCAGAAGTGTTGTTACCCCACAACAACAAAATGATATCACAGCCCAACATCACATCATATATGAACATATTGTAACATGAGGTCCACAAGACCCAGTTCTCAGTGAGAGCTACCTGCACTTGCTCAAGCTCTCTTTCGGGTGCCTGGTTCACATTATAGGTCACACCACTTTCGTCTATCTTGCACCTGAGCTAACTAACCATAGAACCCAGTGGAGACTGCTTATCTGCACCTAGTACATGTGGTACCCCTTCTAGCATTGCCTCACTTTCCTGTACATTTATCACAGCCTGCAAAGGAAAAGGGGGGGGTGGGGGGGTAGCATCCTTATCACATAGGTGACATAACTTCATTAGGCAATGCAGATAACTTGGCACCATTGGTTCTAGTTGTCACCATAGTCTCACATCCGGTGGGAGCTATCGTACAGTCCTTTTTAATCACAGGTCTGTCCACCATATTTACAATTATACCAGTCTTCTCTGGGTTCCTGGTACCACGATCACTGGCAGACTCCTTACTGCAATCGTTGCTACTGGAAATCACATGGCCTGGAGTCCGGACCTCTCCCGGACGGTCACTTCAGGCGCACCCTTTAGGACCTTGTACACCATCACAGGAAACACAGGCACTCCTGAGAGCTGCACCGCTCTCCACCTCTTTATCTTCCAGATGGTTGCCCTTGGCTCCAGGCACATCACCGACACCTTGGACGCTTAGAGAGAGTCCACTCATCGTTGGACTCCTGCTTTACATCAAAACACGCCATTTCACTTGGGCCATAACCTAGCTCCTTGGCAATGTTTTCTTGCCGCTTTATATGCTGCCACTGTTTGGCATATTCCATCATAAAAGTTACCTTAACCCCTTAAGAACCAGACTGATTTTTTGCAAATCACTTTGTGTCATTTTATGTGGTGATAACTTTAAAACGCTTTTGCTTATTCAGGCCATTCTGAGATTGTTTTCTCGTCACATATTGTACTTCATCACAGTGGTATATTTGAATCAAAATATTTCATTTTTATTTACAAAAAAAATTTAAAACAGATAGTAATACCTCCTAAAATTTTTATTACTTTACATTCCCCATATGTCTACTTCATGTTTGGATCAGTTTGTGAATTCCATTTAATTTTTTGGGGGACGTTAGAAGGCTTAGAAGTTTAGAAGCAAATCTTAAAATTTTTCAGAAAATTTCCAAAACCCACTTTTTAAGGACCAGTTCAGGTCTGAAGTCACTTTGTGAGGCTTACATGAAAGAAACCACCCCAAAAACTTTGTTAACCCTTTAGGTGTTCCACAAGAATTAATTGAAATGGATATGACATTTCAGAATTTCACTTTTTGGGCAGATTTTCCATTTTAATCATTTTTTTCCACTAGCAAAGCCAGAATTAATAGCCAAACTAAAACTGCTGTATGGCCACAAGGCAGGGCGCATAAGGAAAGGAACGCCATATGGTTTTTGGAGGGCAGATTTCACTGGGATAATTTGAACTTGCCATGTCACATTTGAAGACCCCCTGATGCACCCCTAGAGTACAAACTACAATAAAGTGACCCCGGCGGTACCTAATATGTATACTTTTTTTTTTTTACATTTAACACAATAAAAGCATTTTTGAAACAAAAAAAAATCATGCTTTAGTGTCTCCATAGTTTGAGAGCCATAGTTTTTTTTATTTTTTGGGTGATTGTCCTATGTAGGGGCTCATTGCGGGATGAAGTGATGGTTAGATTGGTACTATTTTTGGACGGGGTGGATCATGTGAGCTATTTATAGAGCCGATCTTCCGGACGCGGCGATACCTAACATCTGCGGTTTTCTTTTTTTTAATTAAAACTACATTTTTTATTCAAAATTCATTTTTTTTCTTTTTTCAGAAACGTTATTTCTGTCCCACTCTGGGACTTCAACATTTAGGGGTCTGATCCCCTCTGCAGTGCATTACAATACATCTGTATTATAATTCAGTAGTGAGCCAGCTCTACATATAGGGGAATACAGCAGCACATACCTCTTACTTCCAGTGACATCTCCTGTCATGTAGATCTTCTCTTTCCTCTTCTCCTCCGTTTGACCCAGACCGCCATGACTAATTCTTTCAGCCACATCTCGTCTCTACAGAGTTTGTTACACAGACACGTTAGAGTTCTCATAATTTAGGTAATTTATCAAACTGGTGTAAACTGGCTTAGGTGCCCATAGCAACCAATTAGATTCCACCTTTCATTTTCCAAAGGACCTGTGAAAAATGAAAGGTGGAATCTATTGCTATAGGTAACTAACCCAGTTCTACTTTACACCAGTTTGATAAATTACCACAAAGGTCCCTATAGTGTCTACAGCAATTAGAATGTGACTAGAGTTCCCCCAGTAATAATAACACCCTATATTGTTCTCCAGGTAATAATGCCTGTATAGTGTCCCCCAAAATAATCCCCTAATAGAAACGCCCCCACACTGCCCCCATACAGTAATTTCCCCCACACTGCCCCATACAGTAATTTCCCTCACGCTGCCCCATATAGTAATTTCCCCCACACTGCTCCATATATTAATTTCTCCCACACTGCCCCATATAGTAATTTCTCTCAAACTGCCCCATATAGTAATTTCCCACCACATGCCCCTATATAGTAATTTCCCCTACACTATCCCCATATAGTAATTTCCCCCACACTGCCTCCCATTTAGTAATCCCCCCCCAAAGTAATTTGCCCCCCACACTGTCCCCATCAAGTAATAACCTGACACACTGCTCCATCAGATAATTTGCCCCGACACTGCCATCCATATGGTCATTTGCCCCCACACTGTCCTTCATTAAATAATTTGCCCCCCACACTGCCCCCACAGTATTAATTTCTCCACACTGCCCCCACAGTATTCATTTCTCCACACTGCCCTCACAGTATTAATTCTCCCCATGGTAGTAATTTGCCCCCGCATTATTAATTGTCCCCCACAGTATTAATTTCCCCCACAATAGTAATTTGTCCCCACATCGTAGCTTGCCCCCCCCCCCCCACTGTCCCTTCAGTAATGTCCCCCAAAGTTGGCAGTTGGCACACAAAAAATAAAAAATAAATAAAAGCTAATATTTACCTGTGTCCCAGTCGGCGCTCACTCGTAAATGGTGCAGGCGTGCTGTGCACACACTTCAGTGTGTGCGTCCGGGCACAGGCGTGGCGCAGTGACTTCAGCATAGGCTCCCGTGCCCCGCCGTAGTTTGTGGTTGTTTGGGTCGGTGTTGTGCCCCCCAGCGATGCCGGGCCCGGGGCTACAGACCCAAACGCCCCAATTATAATCCGCCACTGCCCGTATTCTTCATATGTCTGGGCTATGGGGTAGAGTGGCAAGACGAAAGTCTTTAAACATCCAAGCCAGGCTACATTTTGCAAAAAGACATCTGAAGTCTCCCAAAAGCATGTGGTAAAAGCTGTTAAGTCTGATGAAACCAAGGTTGAACTTTTTGGCCATAATTCCAAAAGATATGTTTGGCGCCAAAACAACACTGCACATCACCAAAAGAACACCATCTCCACAGTGAAGCATGGTGGTGGCAGCATCATGCTTTGGGGCTGTTTTTCTTTAGCTGGAACTCGGGCCTTAGTTAAGCTAGTGGGAAATATGAACAGTTCCAAATACCAGTCAATATTGGCACAAAACCTTCAGGCTGGGTTTAGACCTGAGCGTTTTACAGCGCGTTCCTACGCACTGTAAAACGCTCAACAGGCAAGAACCAATGATTCCCTATGGGAATGGTTCTCACCTGAGCGTTTTACAGCGCGTACGATCTCGCTGTAAAACGCCCAACGCCCCAAGAAGTACATGAGCTTCTTTGGGGCGTCTTGTCGCGTGTTCCCGTACATAGACTTCAGCGGGAACGCGCGACAATGGGCGTTCGCTTGTCTCTGTATGCGCGATTGCGAACGCCCGTACTATCGCGCATACAGATCACTCCATCGCGAACGCTCAGGTCTGAACCCAACGTCAGCCTTCTTCTAGAAAGCTGAACATGAAGAGGAACTTCATCTTTCAGCATGACAACGATCCAAAGCATACATCCAAATCAACAAAAGGAATGGCTTCACCAGAAGAAGATTAAAGTTTTGGAATGGCCCAGCCAGAGCTCAGACCTGCATCTGATTGAAAATCTGTGGGGTGATCTGAGGAGGGCTGTGCACAGGAGAAGCCCTCGCAATCTGACAGATTTGGAGTGTTTTTGCAAAGAACAGTGGGCAAATCTTGGGCAAAATGTGCCATGCTGATAGACTCTTCCCTCTGCCTAAAAGATTTCAGTTTGTTTTTCAATTGAGTGGTACAGTTTATAGGTCACCTTAAAGGTGGACAAAGTTCTGAAATGATTTATCTTTGTCAAATTTTTTTACATCACAGAAACTTCAGAAACCTGACATTTTAACAGGGGTGTATAGACTTTTTATATCCACTGTATATACTCACACGTACACTGTACATATATCTATATACTCACACGTACATATATCTATATACTCACATGTACACGGTACATATATCTATGTACTTACACGTCCACTGTGCATAAATCTGCATTCTCACACATCCTTTGTACATGTATCTATATACTCATACACACACTGTACGTATATCTATATACTCACGTGTACACTGCACATATATCTATATACTCACACGTACACTGTGTGTATATATATATATATATATATATATCTATTGTGACACAGTGAGAGGTTTGGTCTGGGAAAACAGGTATTTTCCTCCCAGCATGTACTGCTGGGCTGATTTACAGCCAGGTAAGGTCAAATACTGGACCGGATTTGAAATGCCAGTTCGAGTTTTGGCAGCACCTGGCTGTCCTTAAATAGGCAGCTGGGCTCAGAAGCCATGTATCTGTGTTGGGATCTGGGAGCCTTGTGTCTAAATGAAGGCTTGCTACATGTTTGTCGTGAAAACAGGTTGGTGCTGCTATCAGCAAGGACTCTTTGAGGCAGAATTGCCACATGGTGTGAATTACCACCAACACCTCAAGGTGACTTTTTGTTTGAATATAACTGCTTGTTTTGTCACTTGCCTAAAGTGTGACTAAAACACTGAACTGTTTAATCTAAAGAACTTGTTGTTGCCTTTATACTGCGTCCGCTAATCCTGTCTACCACAGCGAGTCCCCACACTATTATACTCACACTTGCACTACAAATATATGTATACTAACACATACACTGTACATATATCTATATACTCTCACTTATACTGTACATATATCTATACTCACACATACACTACCTCATGTAAATCTATATACTCTCACGTACATTGTACATAAATCTATATACTCACACGTGCACTGTACATATATCTATATGCTCATACACTGTACATAAATCTATATACTCACACACTGTACATACATCTATATACTCGCACATATACTGTAGATATATCTATATATTCACACGTACACTGTACATATATCTACACACTTACATACACTGTACACATATCTATACTCTCAGACGTACAGTACACTGTAAATATATCTATATACTCACACGTACACTGTACATACAGTATATCCATACTAACACATAAAGTGTACATAATATCTATATACTAACATGTAAACTGTACATATATCTATACTAATACATACACTGTAAATATATCTATATACTCACATGTACACTGTACATATTTCTATATACTTACACACACACACTGTACATATATCTATATACTCGCATGTACACTGTACAGTCGTGGCCAAAAGTTTTGAGAATGAAACAAATATTAGTTTTCACAAAGTTTGCTGCTAAACTGCTTTTAGATCTTTGTTTCAGTTGTTTCTGTGATGTAGTGAAATATAATTACACGCACTTCATACGTTTCAAAGGCTTTTATCGACAATTACATGACATTTATGCAGTCAGTATTTGCAGTGTTGGCCCTTCTTTTTCAGGACCTCTGCAGTTCGACTGGGCATGCTCTCAATCAACTTCTGGGCCAATTCCTGACTGATAGCAACCCATTCTTTCATAATCACTTCTTGGAGTTTGTCAGAATTAGTGGGTTTTTGTTTGTCCATCCGCCTCTTGAGGATTGACCACAAGTTCTCAATGGGATTAAGATCTGGGGAGTTTCCAGGCCATGGACCCAAAATGAAAGAAGTTGCTGTTGGAGGGTGTTTTAGTACCATTCTTTATTCATGGCTGTGTTTTTGGGCAAAATTGTAAAGCAAGGCTAACAGCCAAACACTCAATTCTTATTGCCCTGATTCTGTCGTTTACGGAAACACCCCATTTAAGTTCCCGCCCCCCCAGCCATCTGATTGTCAGCTAGCAAGGAAGAAAGCCCCAGGGGTCCAGGCTTCAAGGAGGCCCCAGGTGGAGAATGTCACACCTCAATCAGCCAGTTTGGAGGCAAGCTAAATCCTGCAGGAAAACCCCCCAGCAGGAGGTATCAGCCCTTGCCAGGATCAAGGATACCTTCCAGACATGTTGGCACCTATTTTTTATAAGGAATTATGAATCTCCTGGCCATCGCAGACGCAAACCGGATACATATTTGTGTCTCGGTGGCTACGATGTAGGTGCTCATGGTCTTTGTTTGATGGGGGGATGCCAGGGAAAGGAGATATCCATATCTCCCCACAGAAACCAAATACCAGTACCATGTTTGCACTCTAGTTGTAGCCGGAACCAAGGCGGATCAATTGTGCCCGGAACCATCTTCCTGCGACATTCTGCTCTGGGACTATGAGCCCTATGGGTCATTTGCTCCCAGCACTAGAGAAGAAGGGGTGGACCCTACCCATAGGTGGGGAGGGGAGCGGCTGGCTAAAGGTTATAAGCCTATGAAAGCCAGAGGTCGGTGTCTTTGTCTGAAAGGCGGTCACATTGTGCAAATGTGTTTGGAGAGACCTGGAAACCACTGACATCACCGCCCTCACGTGACTGCAGCTAAGGACTATTCCACCATCATAGAACTTTCAACTACCCGGTAACTGACTTTTGCTCTACTTAAACCTGTTGTACACCTGTATCTGTAACCTCAGACCACTGTATATATTCTCTGTGTATATTGTGTTATATCTAGTGTGCCCTTACGGCGAGTAAATATATAATTTAATCTTGTGCTGCCTTGTATCTCGATCATGAATCCCCACGTGTGTGTTTTGGCCTATTTATAAGCTACCATAGGTTGGTTTCTCACCCTATATAATCCCACAAACGAGAACCTGGTGGCAGATTATCTGAGCTGAGACAGCGTTGTTTTCACTGCGGCCGTGAAAAGTCTCTCTCAGCTTGCTGCCTCTCTGTGCCAGCGTTTTGTTCGTACTATTTTTGGGTACATATGATTTTTGGTTGTTCTATATTGCACTTTTTGTGAGGCAAGGTAACAAAAATAGTTTTTTTGCACCTTTTTTATTTTTTGTTATTTACAACATTCATCTGACAGGTATTTTTGTAGAGCAGGTTGTTACAGACGTGACAATACCAAATATGACAATTTTGGTTGTTTGTTTCAGTTTTACATAATAAAGCATTTTTTAAAAAAAAAATTGTGTCTCCATATTCTGAAAGCCATAGTTTATTATTTTTTTTGGCCACCTTTTTTTGCAGGATGAGATGATGGTTTGATTGGTACTATATTAGGGTGCATATGACTTTTTAATCGCTTTCTATTGCACTTTTTGTGACGTAAGATGACAAAAAATTGCTTTTTTTTACACCGTTTTTATTTTTATTTTTTTACGGTGTTCATCTGAGGGGTTAGTTCATGTGATATTTTTATACAGAAGGTTCTTACGGATGCAGCGATACCTAATATTTACAATTTTTATTTATTTATGTTTTACACAATAACAGCATTTTTTTATAAAAAAAAGTCATGTTTCAATGTCTCCATATTTTGAGAGCCATAGTTTATTTTTATTTTTTGGGCTATTGTCTTAGATAGGGACCGTGGCCGTGCAAGGGTTAATGCGGAGGTATCAGTGTTTTCACCGATGCCGAAGCATACAGCAGGGATCCGGCTATCAGTGACAGCCGGACTCCTGCCTCTGATCGGGCAGGAGCAGCTCCTGCACCCGCCCGATCAGTGGCCGTACCTGTTCTGTGCTGGGATTTCTGTCCCCCATTTCTGCGCTGTACATGTAGGGCGCTGGTATCCTACGGGTTAATAGCCTCAAGGTCTCGTTTCCATCTGCATTTTAAACTCTGGCAGTCTGTCCAGCAAAGGATGAGACTGACGGAGTTCACTGTATTTGTCATATATGCTGGCTTTTGGCCAGTCAAAAAAATGCTACACGAATCATTCTTTGTCCAGCCAAAAACTGGCATAAATGATGCATCCCCATCCCCATTCACATTCAAATGATCTTTCACATACTATTCCGCCCAGCAAACAATTAAATGGAAAGACTACAATCACAAGATACTGCTGCTAGTATTATGTATAGAACAAACTAAGAATGCAAAATTGAATGTTGTAGTTATGTATGTATGTATGTTATATAGTTATGCATGTATATATATTTATATATATATATGTATATATATATATATATATATATATATATATATATATTTATATACACACTAGCTGAAGGACCCGGCTTCGCACGGGTATATTTAATCTATTTCATTTAATGTTAAAAGATATCTACAGTATCCACTATAACAGTGACATCTACAGTACCCCGCCCCCTTAACAATGACCTCCACAGCACCCCACCCAATTAATTCTGACCTTCACAGCAGCCTGCCCCTTTATTATTAAGTTCCACAGCACCCCACCCCCTTAACAGTGACCTCTACAGCACCTGCATCTTAACACTGACTATAGGTTACAGTACCCTTAAAGGGGTTGTCTGGGTTCAGAGTTGAACCCGAACATACTCATATTTTCACCCAGGCAGCACCCCTGATGTTAGCATCGGAGCATTTCATGCTCCCATGCGCTCCTTTTCCCTGTGCTAGATCGCGCAGGGCACAGGCTCTTTTCCTTACAATAACACACTGCCGGGTGGAAGCTTCCGCCCGGCAGTGTGTTCGGTGACGTCACCGGCTCTGATGGACGTGCTTTAGCACTGTCCAGGCCGTTTTACTGGCTAGAGAAGTGCTAAAGCCCACCCATAAGTGCCAGTGACATCACCGGGCTTCCTGGCAGCCCCATGGAGAGCCCAGTTTGTCACCGGAACTCCTGAAAATGCAATCGCGCAGGGCTAAAGAGAGCATCGGAACATAAACTGCTCTGATGCTCAAGTCAGGAGGTCTGCATAGGTGAAAATGGAAGTATGTCTGGGTTCAGCTCTGACCTCCACCATTCCCAGACTCTTTAACAGAGACTGTCCCTTTAACAGTGACTGCCATAGAACCCCGCTCCCTTTACAGTGAGCTCACAGTACCGCGCTGCTCCTTTAATAGTGGCCTCCACAGTCCCCTCCTCCCTTCACAGTGATCTCTACAGTGCTTACCCTTTTAACATTCACCTCCACAGCGGTCTTCCCCCTTAACAGTAACATACACAGCGCCCTCCCCTTTAGCAGTGATCTCCACAGCGGCTGCCTCTTTATTAGTGACCTCTACAGTACCCCGCCCCCTTAACAGTGACCTCCACAGAGCTCCATTCCCTTAAAATGTGACCTCCACAACACCCCGCCCCTTAACAGTGACCTCTACAGCACCCAACCCCTTAACACTGATTTTCATAGTGGACCGTCCCCTTAACTATGACCTCCACCGTTCCCTGCCCACTTAACAGAGACCTCTACAGCACCCACCCCTTTAACAGTGACCTCCACAGCATCCTGCCCCTTTAACAGTGACCTCCACAGTGGCCCACCTCTATAACAGTCACCTCCACAGTGGCCTCACCTTTATTAGTGACCTCCTTAGTACTCTGTATCCTTAACAATGATTTCCACAACACCTTGTCCCTATAACAGTGGCCTCTACATCAATCTGCCCCTTAACACTGACCTCCATAGCGGACCGTCTCCTTAACTGTGACCTCCACAGCAGCCTGCCCCTAGGGTGGCCAGAGGTCAGTTTTAGGCCGGACAGTCCGGCATTCAGACTCCCTGTCCTCTGTCTGGTGCAGGGCTTGGACGGACACAAGGATGTCCTTTTGAATAGCTCACTCTCAGTGAACGTGAGCTGCAGGAAGGAAGTCACCCTCCCTCCCACCCCTGCAGCTGACAGAAGTTGATTTTTACCTTCATTTTTTCAATCCCCGTCGGCTGCGGAGTGGGAGGGGTCGTGGCCCACCCGGGTTGGGGGCGTGGCTTAGCAGGACCCGGTGGTGGATTTTTAAAGTCCGTCTTTTGAGGGTGGTCTAAATGGCCACCCTACCTGTCCCTTGAACTGTCACCTCCACAGCACTCCACGCCCTTAACAGTGTCATCCACAGCACCATGCCACTTTAAAGGAAATCTGTCACCAGGATAATAGCTATTGAAGTAAAGCCATAGCCTAATAGCACTTAGTACCTTATTTCTAGATGAGCCTTTGTTTTAGCAGTAGATGTTTACTATCATCTGAAAATCCTGCTTATTTGGTATGCAAATTAGCCAGTAAGGTGCCTATAGGGGCGTCACTCTTGCAGGAAGGAGCCCAGGCATGCCTCCTGCTAGTGCCCAAGCTCACCCTCATGCTGGGAGCAGGGAAAATGGGGGGCAGAGTTATGGCTTGAATGTGATGTAGGAGGGGTGGGTGGACACATTGTGGCAGTAGGCGTGCCTGGGCTCCTTCCTGCAAGAGTGACCCCCTCTGGGCACCTTACTGGCTCATTAGCATACCAAATAAACAGGATTTTCAGATAATAAAAAACATCTATTGTTGGAACAAAGGCACATCTGGAAATAAGTTACTAAGTGCTATTAGGCCATTGTTTTACTTCAATAGCGATTATACTGGTGACAGATTTCCTTTAAAGCTGACCTACAGCAGTGAAGAAAAATGGCTGGGTTGTTATGGAGACCTGGTGTAAAACTGTGTGTATGTGGAGACGAAGGGCCTGCAAGCTTCTATTGTCTGATAAGGGTCATGTGACCAGGCTTCTATTGGCTAATGCACTTTTTGGGAATATCTCAGGAACGGTACATCCTAGAGAGCCGGACACCTGATGTACCTGTGTGCCAAATTTCGTGATTGTAAATGTGACGGTGCGGATTCCTTTAGCGAACATACATACACACATACATACATATGCTCAGCTTTATATATTATACTAGCAGAAGGACCCGGATTTGCACAGGTATATTTCATCTATTTCATTTAATGTTTGTGTGTGTCGTTAAAAGATATCGACAGTATCCCCCATAACAGTGACCTCTAATGCACCCCGCCCCTTTAACAGTGAACTCCACAGTCCCACACCCCTTAACACTGACCCCCCACAGTGCCACGCCACTTTAAAATTGGACCTCCACAGCAGCCCACCCCCTTAACTTTGACCTTCACAGCAGCCTGCCCCTTTAACAGTGAGTTTAACAGCACCCCACTCCCTTGACAGTGACCTCATCAGGGGCCCGCCCTCTTAACAGTGACCTCCACAGCACCTTCGCTGCCTTATAAATGACCTCGCAGTACCCTGCTGCCTTAACAGTGACCTCCGCAGCAGTTTCCACTTTAATAGTGGCCCCTGCCCCCTTAACAGTAACCTCTACAGTGTCCACCCCTTTAGCAGTGACCGCCACAGAGGCCTGCCCCCTTAACAGTAACTTCCACAATGAACGCCTCTTTAACAGTGACCTCCACAGTGCCCGCCCCTTTAACAGTGACCTCCACAGCTCCCTGCCCCTTTAATGCTAGGGCTACATGACGACATGTGTCACAAGACATTTTGTCTCAAAAGTTTTTATAATGATAGGTTATGGTGTCGCACTGCGACATGTGACATACTGTGACACGACAGTTGCAAATATATATATATATATATATATATATATATACATATATACTGTATATATATATATAATATATATATCAGTTTGGTGCATTAATTATAGTTAAATAAAATAAACACATGTCATCAATAAAATGCACTTGTGTTTGTTGTCCATAACATATGCCTGCCCAAACCATAACCCCACCGCCACCATGGGCCACTCGATCCACAATGCTGAAGTCAGCAAAGCGCTCACCCACGCAACGCCACACACACTGTCTGCCATCTGTCCCGAACAGCAAAAACCGGGACTCATCAGTGAACTGAATGCCTCTCCAACGTGCCAGATGCCATCAAATGTGAGCGTTTGCCCACTCAAGTCGGTTACGACGACGAACTACAGTCAGGTCCAGACCCCGATGAGGATGAAGAGCATGCAGATAAGCTTCCCTGAGACGGTTTCTGACAGTTTGGTCAGAAATTCTTTGGTTATGCAAATCTGTTGCTGCAGCTGTCCGGGTAGCTGGTCTCAGACGATCATGGAGGTGAACATGCAGGATGTGGAGGTCCTGGGATGGTGTGGTTACACGTGGTCTGCGGTTGTAAGGTTGGTTGGATGTACTGCCAAATTCTCTGAAATGCCTTTGGAGCTTATGGTAGAGAAATGAACATTCAAATGCAACAGCTCTGGTAGGCATTCCTGCATTCAGCATGCCAATTGCACACTCCCTCAAAAATTGCAACATCTGTGGTATTGTGCTGTGTGATCAAACTGCACATTTCAGAGTGGACTTTTATTGTGGGCAGTCTAAGGCACACCTGTGTAATATTCATGCTGTCTAATCAGCACCTTGATATGCCACACCTGTAAGGTGGGATGGATTATCTCGGCAAAGGAGAAGTGCTCACTAAGACACATTTTGACATATTTGTGAACAATATTAGAGAGTAATGGGTCTTTTGAGTTTAGCTCATGCAAAATGGGAGCAAAACCGAAAGTGTTGCGTTTATATTTTTGCTCAGTGTATATAAACAAACTTCACCCGGATGCCTGTCATCGCCTCATCAAGGAGCATGTCTTCATCATCCATCAGGGTGATTTCATGATAAAAGTGGTACAAGATCCTCCCACCAACTGCCAGCTGGGACATCTATAAGAAAAACACAATAACCAAGGACCCCCATACAGTCCTGGCCACAAACCCCCCATACACTCCTGACTACATACTGTATCCCCCATACAGTACTCGTTACAGCATCCCTTGGGACCCCCATACACTACTGGCTACAGGATCCCCTACAGACCCTACAAGCCTTTCCCCCCTTAAATAAGGAAAATTGGCTTCTACATCATCAGTTTTTTTTCCCTTTATCTAGATCAACTTTGCAGGATAACAAACTGATCAGGATGGACATACATCTAATGTGTGTGGCCACCTTAAGATAAGGTTCAAACAGATGTTACAATACAAGAATAATGCACATGATATCAGAACATATAATCATTAGAGATGTCGTGAACATAAAATTTTCCGTTAGCCAACGGCAAACGCGAATTTCCGCAATGTTCGCGAACGAGCAAACCGGGCGAACCGCCATAGACTTCAATAGGCAGGCAAATTTATGGCCACAATAGTGATGGAAAGGTTGTTTCAAGGGGACTAACACCTGGACTGTGGCATGCCGGAGGGGATCCATGGCAAAACTCCCATGGAAAATTATGTAGTTGACGCAGAGTCGGGTTTTAATCCATAAAGGGCATAAATCCCCTAACATTCCTAAATTGTTTGGAATAACGTGCTTTAAAACATCCAGTGTGTGTATACGATCAGGTATGATGTTGTATCGATCAGGTAGTGTAAGGGTTACGCCCGCTTCACAGACATTGACAGACCAAACTCTGACAGACCAAACTCCCCTTTTAACGCACCGCAAACAACCGCAAACAGTCCATTTGCACAACCGCAAACTCCCCAGTTGCACAAGGCTGGATACCAAGCTAGCCGTGTCCCGTTCCTTGTCCTCACTGATGTCATTGAAGGTCTCTTCCTCCACCCAGCCACGTACAACACCAAGGGTCCCCGAAAAGTGACAACAAGCCCCCTGGGACGCCTGCTGTGTTTGGTCTTCCACCTCCTCAAAGCCACCTTCCTCCTCTGACTCCTCTTCTTCAGACTCCTCTCTCTGCGTTGACGCAGGTTCAGCAATTGACGACGACAAGGCTGCTTCTGGTGGTAATGGTGACCACAACTCTTCCTCTTTATGCTCATCTACAGCCTGATCCAGCACTCTTCGCAGGGCACGCTCCAGGAAAAACGCATATGGGATGAGGTCGATAATGTTGCCTGGGGTTTGACTGACCAGGTTTGTCACCTCTGCAAAAGGACGCATGAGCCTACAGCCATTGTGCATGAGCGTTCAGTAACGCGGCAAAAAAATACCCAGCTCCGCAGAGGCTGTCCTCTTTTTTTTTTTATTAAAAAAATCTGTTCTTACCAGTTTAATCTCTGTTTTGTCCCCTATTGACGTGTATGGAATAGATATTAGGAACCGGGAGATGGAAAAAGATGCTTGGTCGGTCCACTTAATTCCAATTTGGGGCACTGCGCGTGCACCGTGTAATGTACTGTGCAATCCCAATATGAGTGGTGTGTTATATAGTACTATTCCTACCAGTTTAATCCCTGTTACGTTCACTAGTATTGGTATTATTATTAAGTAGATTTTTATTAAAATCTACTTAAGGTGTGTTAAGTAGATTTTAGGAACCGGGAGATGGAAAAAGATGCTTGGTTGGTCCTCCTACTTCCAATCTGGGGCACTGCGCGTGCAATATACTGTGCCACCAGATAGTAGTGGTGTGTTCAGTAGTACTATTCCTATCAGTTTAATCAATGTTACCTCCCATATCAGGGGACGTGTATAGAATAGATTTTAGGAACCGGGATAGGGGAAAAGATGCTTGGTCAGTTCTCTTAATTCCAATCTGGGGCACTGTGTGTGCGCCGTGTAATGTACTGTGCAATCCCAATATGAGTGGTGTGTTAAGTAGTACTATTCCTATCAGTTTAATTCCTGTTACGTCCCCTATCAGGGGGCGTGTATGGAATAGATTTTAGGAACCGGGAGATGGAAAAAGATGCTTGGTTGGTCCTTCTACTTCCAATTTGGGGCACTGTGCGTGCAATATACTGTGCCACCAGATAGGAGTGGTTTGTTAAGTAGTACTATTCCTATCAGTTTAATCCCTGTTATGTCCCCTATCAGGGGACGTGTATGGAATAGATTTTAGGAACTGGGAGATGGAAAAAGATGCTTGGTTGGTCCTGCTACTTCCAATTTGGGGCACTTCACGTGCAATGTACTGTGTGTGCCACCAGATATGAGTGGTGTGTTAAGTAGTACTATTCCTATCAGTTTAATCCCTGTTACCCCTCATCTACGGCCTGATCCAGCACTCTTCGCAGGGCACGCTCCAGGAAGAAAACAAATGGGATGATGTCGCTGATGGTGCCTTCGGTGCGACTGACTAGGTTTGTCACCTCCTCAAAAGGATGCATGAGCCTACAGGCATTGCGCATGAGCGTCCAGTAACGTGCCAAAAAATGTCCCAACTCCGCAGAGGCTGTCCTAGCACCTCGGTCATACAAATACTCGTTGACGGCTGTCGCTTGTTGGAGCAGACGGTCGAACATTAGGAGTGTTGAATTCCAACGTGTTGGGCTGTCGCAAATCAAGCGCCTCACTGGCATGTTGTTTCGGCGCTAAATGTCTCAAAAGTGCGCCATGGCCGTGTAGGAACGCCTGAAATGGCCACACACCTTCCTGGCCTGCTTGAGGACGTCCTGTAAGCCTGGGTACTGATGCACAAAGCGTTGTACGATCAGATTACACACATGTGCCATGCACGGCACATTTGTCAACTTGCCCAAATTCAATGCCGCCAACAAATTGCTTCCATTGTCACACACCACTTTGCCGATCTCCAGTTGGTGCGGAGTCAGCCATTGATCCACCTGTGCGTTCAGGGCAGACAGGAGTGCTGGTCCGGTGTGACTCTCTGCTTTCAGGCAAGTCAACCCCAAGATGGCATGACACTGTCATATCCGGGATGTGGAATAGCCCCTGGGGAGCTGGGGGGGTGCAGTTGATATGGAGCAAGACACAGCAGCAGAAGAGGACTTAGCCCAGGAGGTTAGCGAAGAGGATGGAGTAGAAGGAGTAGAGGAGGTGGCAGCAGGCCTGCCTGCAAGTTGTGGCAGTGTCACCAACTCCTCTGCAGAGCCACACATTCCATGCTTGGCAGCCGTCAGCAGGTTTACCCAAAGCACAGTGTAGGTGATATACCTGCCCTGACCGTGCTTTGCAGACCAGGTATCAGTGGTCAGATGGACCCTTGCCCCAACACTGTGTGCGAGACATACCATGGCTTCCTTTTGCAGAATAGAGTACAGGTTGGGGATTGCCTTTTGTGAAAAGAAATTTCGTCCGGGTACCTTCCACTGCGGTGTCCCAATAGCTACAAATTTTTTGAAGGCCTGGTATGGTAAAAGCTGGTGGGCTAAGAGTTCCGACAAGCCAGCTGTCAGACACCGGGCAAGGGGGTGACTCTGTGACATTGGCTTCTTACGCTCAAACATGTCATTGACAGACACCTGACTGTGAGCAGATGAGCAGGAACTGCTCAAGGCGAGAGGCGGAGTGGCGGGTGGTTGAGAGGGGACAAGGAGGACAGCAGTGGTTGACGTGGCTGAAGATGTTGGACCAGGAGGAGGATGGCGGCTTTGAGTTTGTGTGCTGCTTGTACTCATGTGTTGATCCGAAAGGCGTTTGTGATGTGAGATCATGTGCCTTCGCAAAGCAGTTGCACCTAGGTGGGTGTTGGACTTCCCACGACTCAGTTTCTTTTGGCACAGGTTGCAAATGGCATCGCTGTTGTCAGAGGCAGAAACACAAAAAAAATGCCACACTGCTGAGCTCTGCAATGACGGCATTCTGGTGGTGGCAACGGTATGCGTTGATTAGCGTGCTGTCCCCGAGTGCCGATACATGCTATCTGACTGTGCTCCTTGCGACGACCTCCCCCTGCTTCCAACTTGTTTCCTCTTCCTCTCTGTCTCCCCATCTGAACTTTCCCCCTGTTCTTCTTCTCTTCTAGCGGGCACCCATGTGACATCCACGGACACATCGTCATCATCAACCGTTTCACTTATATCTGACAACTCAGCAAAGGAAGCAGCAGCGGGTAGAATATCATCATCATCACACCGTACGTCCATCTGTGTAATGCTGCCTGACTAAGACATATCCCTGTTATCTACATCCTCTGGCAATAATGGTTGTGCATCACTTATTTCTTCCAACTGATGTGTAAATAACTCCTCTGAGGGATCAAGTGAAGCGGCTGTGGTGGCTGTGGTGGTGGTGGCGGCAGGCGGGCGAGTGGTAACTTGAGAGGTGCCCGAAGCTAAGCTGGAGGAGGATGGTGCCTCAAGGTTCCTAGCGGAAGCTGTAGAAGATTGGGTGTCCTGTGTTAGCCAGTCAACTATGTCCTCAGAACTTTTCGAGTACAGGGTATGTGGCCTATGAACACTGGGCATTATTATAGGGCCAAAGGAAATCACAGCACCACGACCACGATGGCCCCTGCGGGGTGGCCTGCCTCTGCCTGTAATTTTTTTTCCTATTAGTGGTACTATGCGTGCAAGCTACTGTGACACCAAATATGAGTGGCACTGTGCACTGGCAGAAGTTAGCAGAGTAGACACTGTAGGCCTGACACACACGCTTGCAGACAACTAACTGCTATTCAATCTATTACAGTCAAAATTGTAGTTTTTTTTTTAAATGTACACTACTGTTACACTAGATATGTCTTTCACGATATATATGGAGGTGCTCCTACTTCATATTCATGTTTGTCATGAGGAAGGACCCATATATTTAAGAGGTCTGAAACGCTTAGATATACACTTGCTGTACGGATTTTAGACGTTGGAATAAAGTCTACCATACTTCACCTGAACTGGGCTGGATATTTTCTTTGCACATTTCTGGACTTTACCGCATCCAGGTCCGGCATCCGTGCACAGAGGGTGATTACAACAACGCAGGTGAGAGCTGCCTTACAACCATATTCATTTACTGTTACACCAGATATGAGTTGCACTGGTGTGACACTGTGCCCGGCAGGGCCTGAAACGCACACGCGTGAAGGCAACTGACTGCTATTATTTCCCAGTCAAATTTATATTATTTTTTTTTATGTACACTACTGTTACACCAGATATGAGTGGCACTGACAGAAGTTGTCAGAGTAGACGCTGTAGGCCTGACACACACGCTTGCAGACAACTAACTGCTATTCAATCTATTACAGTCAAAATTGTAGTTTTTTTTTTTTAAATGTACACTACTATTACACCAGATAGGATTTGCACTGGTGTGACAGTGTCCCCTGGCAGGGCCTGAAACGCACATGCGTGAAGGCAACTGACTGCTATTATTTCACTGTCAAAATTGTAGTTTTTTTTTTAATGTACACTACTTTTACACCAGATATGAGTTGCACTGGTGTGACACTGTGCCCTGGCAGGGACTGAAACGCACATGCGTGCAGGCAACTGACTGCTATTATATTATAGTCCAAAAAGTTTTTTGTTTTTTTTAATGCAAGCTATTGTGACACCAGATATGAGTGGTGGCACTGGGCATGTGGGCACAGTATACGCTGTGAGCCATACACACACGCTGGCAGGCAACTGCAATTAGATTACACTGGAAAAAATAAAAATAAAAAGCAGACTGATGTTCTAGCCCTAAAAAGGGCTTTTTGGGGTGCTGTCCTTACAGCAGAGATCAGATGAGTCTTTCAGGACTGGAGTGGACACTGAATACACTGGCCTAGCTATCGATTTCCCTATTAAATCAGCAGCAGCTACACTGTCCCTCCTCTCACTGAGAATGCAGCTTCCGAATGAAATTAAAATGGATACTGTCCGGGAGGTGGGAGGGTCTGGGAGGGAGGGTCTGCTGCTGATTGGCTTGAATGTGTCTGCTGACTGTGAGGTACAGGGTCAAAGTTTACTCAATGATGACAAATGGGGCGGACCAAACATCGCATAAGTTCGCCTGCCGCGGCGAACGCGAACAAGCTATGTTCGCCGGGAACTATTCGCCGGCGAATAGTTTGGGACATCACTAATAATCATATGTATAATAAATAGTATAAATATAGCAAGCACGGTGTACATGTTTGTGTTATCATAGACTTAGCTGTCTCTACTAGTAAGAGGACATAGGAAAGGATATATGGCATTCTGTCAAGTCCTGCTGCTCAAGTAGGCCCACAACCTGTCCACAATTAGTAATGCAATTACTCCAAAGAATTTGTGAATACTTGTGACTTTATTTGTAAAGTAATCCAACACATGACGTTTCAGTCTGGGATGCAGACCTTCTTCAGATATGAATTGCAATGGAAGACATAATACAGTATAATGCTGAAGGTGCAGTGATGTAAATCAAGATTCCCGCTAGGACCAGGTTCCTAGTCAACTAGTAAGAGGGTCATAAGGGCTTGTGCTAGCAATTTAGTTTAACAATGGCAAATCTTGCCATGGGGATTAGCCAAATGCTGTCATATTCTTTGGCTCTGAATATTAAAAGGTATATGAGAAGGCTGTAATTTGAAGAGCCCTTGAGCACTCTTTAAATCTATTGTTAGGCCTTACAGCTAATTAAACGCGGGTACACAGGTGAACACAATGTTCTGGCTCTGCAGATTTCACCTTTCTGCAGGAAGGAGCTAAAGATTTACTGAGAACTCTGGGCTTCTAATCTGAACTTTGCATCAATAATTGGGTTGGCAAAACAATGCTGATCGTAACATTATCAGTGCAATGCTGTATGACATAATTCTGAGAGCAACAGGATAAACATTCAATTTAGTCACCACATATATGGGCTCCTCAATGTCATTGTTTCAGGATCCTTTGTAGAATCAGTTTGTGACCAGACTTGTCATTTGCAGATCCCATTCATTAATGTGTTTTATATGATCTTTCTCGTCATTGAAGTGCAATATTTGACCCAAATTATTTATCGTATCAATAAAATTTATATTGCTATATTTGTGTGGTCGGCCGAGCACCCGAGTATAATAGAAGTCAATGGGAGAACCCCAGGCACCCCCTGCTCGGATGAGAAGTGTGTGGTTCATAAAAGAAGGTTAGAAATTGATGGAATTGGAAACCCCATCAAAATGGTTTGGAAACAGCATTAAGAGGATAGCTGAATGCATCTTAGACTCCTATTATTTATGACATACAGTAGACAACCACACAAAGGCTATATGCTGAAAGCTAGGTTACCATACAATGGCAGCCTTGTGCACTATGAGATATTCCAAACCAGCTCTCATCTGACTGAGAACCAGTAAACCTCAAAGTTATTTTGTATCTGTTTCATGGCTTGGGTGGACCTGCACACCTAGATCAATATCATTAGGGTGACAAAAAGTATTCTGATTGTCCGAACATAATATTCAATAACCTTTCTATACATTTTTGTCATGTAAAAACTAATTTGCATAAACATGGTTATATAGGAAAGACATGCAAATGAGCAGAATCTGCCTTGTTTTTTAGCTGTCATAAGACTATGACAACCAATAGATTGCGCTATTGAGTTATGAACAGCGCCCTCTATTGGTTTCACAGTCTTATGACAAGACTAATATTCTTGTCAGAAGACTATGAAACCAATAGAGGGCGCTGTTCATAACTCAATAGCGTTATCTATTGGTTTCATAGTCTTCTGACAAGAATATTAGACTGAGTCTTATGACAAGCTTATTAGTGTAGCCTTTTGCATAGAAAATTTGCGATTAGAATATTCGCGATTAGAATATTCGCTATCTACACTAGGAGAATATTTGACACTGGGAAAGCTAGGTAATAACTCAGTGATAATATCTGACACTAGAAACGTTGGGTAATAACTCAGTGAATATATCTGACACTGGTAAAGCTGGGTAAAAACTTGCAATCTACACTGAGTTATTACCCAGATTTTCCATTGTCAGATATTATCACTGACTTACTACAAAATTATTATAAAATAGCGATTATGATCTCAGCGAATAGTCATTTCATAACACTATGCAACTAATAGAGGGTGCTGTTCATGAGTCATGATTCATGACTCATGAATCATGACTCATGAACAGTGCCCTCTATTAGTTGCATAGTGTTATGATAAGACTATTCGCTGTTGTGAGTTAATAGTCTTGTAATAACACTATGCAACTAATAGAGGGCGCTGTTCATGAGAGATTCTGCTCATTTGCATGTCTTTCCCATATGCCCATGTTTATGCAAATGAGTTTTACATGACAAAACTGTATAGAAAGGTTATTGAATATTATGTTAGGACAATCAGAAAACTTTTTGTCGCCCTAATGATATTATCTAGGTGTGCAGGTCCACCCAAGCCATCCAACAGATTCAAAATAATTTTGAGGTTTACTGGATCTCAGTCAGATTAGAGCTGATTTGGAATATCTTATAGTGCACAAGTCTGCCATTGTAAGGTATGCTGGCTGTTATCTGTCTCATGGATAGATTGATGGCTTTCACCTATCTGGCTATTGGCATATATCCTTTGTGTGGTTGTGTATTGTATGTCTTACATAATAGGAGTCTAAGACCCATCCAGCTATCCTCTTAATGCTGTTGCCAAACCATTTTGATGGGGTTTCCATTAATGTTTAACCTTTTTTTATGAACTAGACACCCTCTTCTCTTCCGAGCAGAGGGTGCCTTGGGTTCTCCTATTGACTTCGATTGTATTAAATTGTATTCAGCACCCAAATTATTCGGCCAAGCACTCGGATCTGTCGAGCATAGTGACGCTTGAGCCAAACAGGTATTCAGCCAAACAGGTATTCGGCCGAGCATGCTCGCTCAACACTAGCAATGAACTTTCTATTTGTGGTCCATTGTCTGCATATGGAATGTTTCGGCATTGTATACTTTAAGCTTACCTGTACCTATAATATAACAATTGTGATTTTTGCATATGTTTTACAATGATTATAGCAATAGTGATACATCTAGTGCCTCTAAGCCTAAGATCTGGTTGGCACAGGGCTTTTTCACTCTTACTTTACTGCTGGCTCAGTATTTTACCACAGCTGCCTGATGTCATTACAACTGTCATTCTATTTGAAGTCTCCTTTCTATGAATTATTAAAATTAATTCATGGTAATATTTTTTTCGTTTCTTGTAAACACTTCTTCCAAGATAGTCATAGTGTTTTCTGCTTCAAATAATTCAAGTAATCCCAACACATTCAATAATAATAAGTTCTGGGCTCTGGGTTATCCAATCCCATGTTAGGAGAACACTAGCACCTTCTTTGATCTTCACAGCACAGTGCTCCTCATTAGAGATGTCCCGAACTATTCGCCGGCGAACAGTTCCCAGTGAACATCGCTTGTTCGCCACGGCGGGCGAACATATGCGATGTTAGGTCCACCCCCTATACGTCATCATTGAGAAAACTTTGACCCTGTACCTCACAGTCAGCAGATACATTCCAGCCAATCAGCAGCATACCCTCCCTCCCAGACCCTCCCACCTCCTATCAAAAAGCAAGGACAGCATCCATCTTAGATTCATTCTGAAGCTGCAGTGTTAGTTAGAGCAGGGAGAGTGCTGCTGGTGCTGAATTAATTAATCGTTAGCTAGGCCAGTGTTCTGTGTCCACTCCGGTCCTCAAAGACTCATCTGCTGTAAGGACAGCGTCCTGACAGCACCCCAAAAAGCCCTTTTTAGGGCTGGTACATCAGTCTGCTTTTTTATTTTATTTTTATATATACAGTATATATATTGCAGTTGCCTGCCCGTGTGTGAGAAGCCACAGGCCCACAGACTGTACTGTGTGCACACCACTCATATCGGATGGCACAGTACCTTGCAGATAAAAAAGTCATTGAATTTTTTCTCTGTAATATAATTGCAGTTGCCTGCTAGCATGTGTCTGGCCCACTGACTGTACTGTGCCCACTGCCAGTGCCCACCACTCATATCAGGTGGCACAGTACCTTGCATATAAAAAAGTCTATTAATTTTTACCCTTTAATATAATTGCAGTTGCCTGCCAGTGTGTGTTAGGCCCGCAGACTGTACTGTGCCCACTGCCAGTGCCCACCACTCATATCGGTTGGCACAGTACCTTGCAGATAAAAAAGTCAATTAATTTTTTCTCTGTAATACAATTGCAACTGCCTGCCAGTGAGTGCCAGACCCACAGACTGTACTGTGCCCACTGCCCACCACTCATATCAGGTGGCACAGTACCTTGCAGATAAAAAAGTCATTCAATTTTTACCCTTTAATATAATTGCAATTGCCTGCCAGTGTTTGTCAGGCCCACAGACTGTACTGTGCCCACTGCCAGTGCCCAACCACTCATATCGGGTGGCACAGTACCTTGCAGATAAAAAAGTCATTTCATTTTTTCTCTGTAATATAATTGCAGTTGCCTGCTAGCGTGTGTTTGGCCCACTGACTGTACTGTGCCCACTGCCGGTGCCCACCACTCATATCAGGTGGCACAGTACCTTGCATATAAAAAAGTCTATTAATTTTTACCCTTTAATATAATTGCAGTTGCCTGCCAGTGTGTGTCAGGCCCGCAGACTGTACTGTGCCCACTGCCAGTGCCCACCACTCATATCAGTTGGCACAGTACCTTGCAGATAAAAAATTCATTTAATTTTTTCTCTGTAATATAATTGCAGCTGCCTGCCAGTGAGTGCCAGACCCACAGACTGTGCCCACTGCCCACCACTCATATCAGGTGGCACAGTACCTTGCAGATAAAAAAGTCATTCAATTTTTACCCTTTAATATAATTGTAGTTGCCTGCCAGTGTGTGTCAGGCCCACAGACTGTACTGTGCCCACTGCCAGTGCCCAACGACTCATATCGGGTGGCACAGTACCTTGCAGATAAAAAAGTCATTTAATTTTTACCCTTTAATATAATTGCAGTTGCCTGCCAGTGTGTGTCAGGCCCACAGACTGTACTGTGCCCACTGCCAGTGCCCACCACTCATATCGGGTGGCACAGTACCTTGCAGATAAAAAAGTCATTACATTTTTTCTCTGTAATATAATTGCAGTTGGCTGCCAGTGTGTGTCAGGCCCACAGACTGTACTGTGCCCACTGCCAGTGCCCACCACTCATATCGGGTGGCACAGTACCTTGCCGATAAAAAAGTCATATTTTTTTCTCTGTAATATAATAGCAGTTGCCTGCCAGTGAGTGTCAGACCCACTCACTGTACTGTGCCCACTGCCAGTGCCCACCACTCATATTGGGTGGCACAGTACCTTGCAGATAAAAAAGTCATTTAATGTTTTCTCTGTAATATAATTGCAGTTGCCTGCCAGTGAGTGTCAGACCCACAGACTGTACTGTGCCCACTGCCCACCAATCATATCGGGTGGCACAGTACATTGCACGGCGCACGCGCAGTGCCCCAAATTGGAAGTAAGAGGACCGACCAACCATCTTTTTCCATCTCCCGGTTCCTAAAATCTATTCCATACACCGGCCCCTGATAGGGGACATAACAGGGATTAAACTGATAGGAATAGTACTACTTAACACACCACTCATATAGGGTGGCACAGTACATTGCACGGCGCACGCGTAGTGCCCCAAATTGGAAGTAAGAGGACCGACCAACCATCTTTTTCCATCTCCCAGTTCCTAAAACCTATTGTATACACCGGCCCCTGATAGGGAACAAAACAGAGATTAAACTGGTAAGAACAGATTTTTTTAATTAAAAAAAAAGAGGACAGCCTCTGCGGAGCTGGGTATTTTTTGGCCGCGTTACTGAACGCTCATGCACAATGGCTGTAGGCTCATGCGTCCATAAGGGGGTGCATTGGGGGACATTACTAGCCATAAGGGGGCACTGGGGGGACGTTAATAGCCATAAGGGGGGCATTGGGGGGACATTACTGGCCATAAGGGGGCACCCAGGGGGGGACAATACTGGCCAGAAGGGCGGTATTGGGGGGACATTACTGGCCATAAAAGAGCACTGGGGGGACATTACTGGCCATAAGGGGCCACTGGAGGGGACATTACTGGCCATAAGGGGGACACTGGGGGGACATTACTGGCCATAAGGGGGGCACTGGGGGACATTACTGGCCATAAGAGTGCACTGGGGAACATTACTTGCCAGAAGGGGGGCACTGGGGGACATTAATAGAGAGGACAGTGTGGGGGGAAATTACTACTGTGGAGCATATTACTACTGTGGGGGAGTAATTACTATGTGTGGGTAAATTACTATATGGGGCAGTGTGGGAGAAAATTATTACGTGAGGGCAGTGAGGGGGGAAGTTACTACTGTGCGGGCAGTGTAGAGGTAAATTGCTATGTGTGGACAGTGTGTGTAGGGGGGGATTACTATGTGAGGGCAGATTGGGGGGAATTAATATAAGGTTTTATTATTATTACTGGGGGCACTCTAGGTAGCATTTATAATTGCTGTAGACACTATAGGGACATTATTTCTACTGGGGTCACTATTTTTTCAGCAGTATAGTACTTGGGGCATTGGGGAGCACCACGGGGACAGTATTGGGAGTGACAGCAGGATGACATTGCTGGGACACCAGGAAGGAGGGGGGGGGGGGGGTTGATAGAAACAGGCCCGGAGCACCCCCTTGTGGAAATCTCTCTTTCCAAGCGGTAGATGTTCTGCAGTCTAACTTTCTTTGAGGAAAGTGCGGACGACAAAAGAATAGTAGTTTGCAACCTGTGCCATAAGAAAATGAGCCGGGGCATGAACACTAGCAACCTCACCACCACCAGCATCATCCGCCACATGGAATCCAAGCACTGTAATAAGTGGGACGAACGCCTGGGTCCACAATCTGTGTCTGCGGGTCACACCACTACTTACACTTCCCCTATGTTATGTGCTGGCCAATCACCTGTTGAAGGAGCAGGCCTGGATTTCTTCCACCCTGCACCTGGACTTTTGCAAGCACCATCAGAGACCACTTCCACTTCCGAGTCCTAGCGCAGCGTCCAAATATCCTTACCCCAAGACTTTGAACGCAAGCGAAAATACCTAGCCACCCACCCAAAGGGCATAGCACTAAATACACACCTTTCCAAATTACTGGCCCTGGAAATGTTGCCATTTAGGCTTGTGCACACTTAGGCCTTCTGCAGCCTGATGTTGGTGGCCGTCCCGCGTTACGCAGTCCCCAGCCACCACTATTTTTCAACATGTGTCCCGTAACATCACACATGCCCTGACCAACGCAGTTACTGGGAAGGTCCACTTAACCACAGACACATGGACAAGTGCATTCGGCCAGGGATGCTACACTTCCCTGACGGCACACTGGGTGAATGTTGTGGAGGCCAGAAGCGAGTCGTACCCTGGGATGGCACAGGTGCTACCAACGCCAAGGATTGCGGGCCCTATGTCGATCATGGTTTCCGCCAGCACCTAAGTTAGTGGCTTCAAACCCCACTTCTCCTCCTCTGCCTCCTCCTCCACTTCTACCTCCGAATTATCCGCATGCAGCACCAGTCAGTCATCAGTCGGTAGCTGGAAGCAATGCAGCATTGTAGTAGGGAAGCAGCAACAGGCCGTGCTGAAGCTGAGATGTTTAGGGTACAAACAGAACACCGCCGCATAGCTGTGTCAGGGAATAAGAGACCAGACTGAGCTATGGCTCTGGCCACTCAACCTACAACCAGGCTTGGTTGTGTCTGATAATGGCCGTAACTTGGTGGCGGCTTTGGAGCTCAGAAAGCTCAGATACATCCCATGCCAATCCCATGTGTTCAACCTTGTGGTTCAGCGGTTTCTCAAAGCCTACCCCAATTTGCCTGACCTACTGGGGAAGGTGCACCGTGTGTGTGCACATTTCCGCAAGTCATCGACTGTTGTGCGACGTGAGCACGCTCTGGAACTCCATGTTCCACATGTTGGCTAGGCTTTGTGAGCAGCAGAAGACAGTAGTGGAATATCAGCTGCAACATAGTCGTCGACTTTCCAGTCAGCTTCCGCTATTCACAAGTGAGGAGTGGGCATGGATGTCTGACCTCTGTGAGGTTTTAAGAAACTTTGAGGAATCAACACAGATGGTGAGCGTCGATTACGCTATTATCAGCGTAACCATCCCACTTCTGTGTCTACTCAAACGCTCGCTGCCAACCATTAAAGACAATGCTTTGCATGTGGAAGAGGTGGAAATGGGGGAAGACATTACACAGGGTGATAGCCAGACCACACTCTGTTCGTCTTATGGATGATGAAGAGGGGGATGAAATGGAGAAGGTTGCCTCCGCTACAGAGGGTAGTACCCATGGAAGTTTAATTCCATCTGTTCAGCATGGGTTGGCAGAAGAGGAGAAAGAGGATGAGGAGATTGAAAGTGATCCTCCTGATGACAGTGAAGTCTTGCCTGTTGGTACTCTGGCACACATGGCTGACTTCATGTTAGGCTGCCTTTCCCACTACCCGCGCGTTATATGCATTATAGACAGCACAGATTACTCGTTCACCCTTCTTGACCCCAGCTACAAAGATAACTTTTCATCTGTCATTCCTCTGGTGCAGAGGACGAGCAAAATGGTGCAATACTAGAAGATCCTTGTTGAAAAATTGCTCCAAAAATTTCCATCTGACAACGCTGGCAGCAGAGTCCATAGTTCCTTGGCCAACCGAGGAGGGGAGACAAGGGGAAACACAGCAGTTCAAACCAAGGCAGGGCAACACTCTCCAAAGCCTGGGACAGTTTCATGACACCCCACCGGCACCTTCACCATGATGCGCGGCCTAGTATCACAATGAGAGAAATTTTTTGGAAGATGGTGAAGGAATATGTACACAGCAGACCATGTCAGCGTTCTCAATGATTCCTCAGTGCCTTACAACTACTGGATGTCCAAGCTGGATTCGTAGCACGAACTGGCGCTCTACGCCTTGGAGGTGCTGGCCTGCCCTCCCACCAGCGTTTTGTCTGAGCGGGTATTTAGTGCTGCTGGTGGCATTATAATAGATAAGCGTATCCGCCTGTCAACTGAAAATGCTGACAGGTTGACTCTTATGAAAATTAACAAGGCCTGGATTGACCATGACTTCTGGACTCCACCTGAGGAAAGCTGATGGACATAAAGGCACTTTAAATGTGTTGTTTATAATGTACTGAATACACTGTATCCCCATGGACCCCTTCCACCACAAACAAGGGTATATGGTTGAATCTTCCTTTTCTCATCCTCCTTCTCCTCTTCCATCATATAAACACATGCTTATTTGTTGCATATATGCCCTTCGCATATAATGTTTTACAGGGTCAGATCACAAGCAGGCCCTCGCATATAATGTTTTACAGGGTCAGCTCACCAGGAGGCCTTCATCTACAATCTTTTACAGGGTCAGCTCACCTGAATGCCCTCGCATATAATGTTTTAGAGGGTCAGCTCACCTGCAGGCACGCACCTAAAATCTTTTACAGGGTCAGTTCACCAGCAGGCCCGCACCTCAAATCTTTTACAGGGTCAACTCACCTGAAGGCCCTTGCATATAATTTTTTACAGGGTCAGCTCACTAGCAGGCCCTCCAATATAATTTTTTACAGGGTCAGCTCACCAGCAGGCTTTCACCTACAATCTTTTACAGGGTCAGCTGACCAGCATGCCCGCACCTAAATTTTTTTACAGGATCAGTGTCATGGAACCATGAACCAGACGTACAACAGGAGATAAGTGGAAATAAGAAGGCTTTATTGAAAATCAAGCTGTCAGGCAAAAGTCCAAACGGATGGCTAAACCGAAGCAGGGTCTTGCGAAGCCAGAGGTCAGGAACCAGAAGGGTAGTCAGACAAAGCCAGGATCAGGAACCAGCAGGGTAGTCAGACGAAGCCTGGATCAGGAACCAGCAGGGTAGTCAGACGAAGCCAGGATCAGGCCTCCTATATATATGAGCTAGGCATCCAGCTCCTCCCAGTGGGAAGGAGAAGCCGCAGGGTGGGAGGCTACAAGAAACCCAGAAACCAAGATGGCCGCCAGCACATGTCAAACGAAGGAGAACAGCAAGAAGGTAAGACCATGACAGTACCTCCCCCTCAAGGGCCCCTCCTCCGCGGAGTAAAGAACGGTTTCTGAGGGAAGCGTGCGTGGAAGGCTCGGAGCAAGGCAGGAGCATGGACATCTGCGGAGGGAACCCAGGAACGCTCCTCTGGACCATAACCACGCCAATGGACCAAAAACTGCACCCGACCGCGGACCAGGCGTGAGTCCAGGATATTGCTCACCTCATACTCCTCACGATTGCCCACTTGGACCGGACGAGGCCGAGGAACCGAGGAAGTGAAACGATTACACACCAGTGGCTTCAACAGGGAGACATGAAACACGTTGGAGATCCGCATGCCAGGAGGAAGCGCAAGGGCATATGCTACCGGGTTTACCATGCGAAGCACTCGGAAGGGACCAACAAAGCGAGGCGCCAGCTTGGGAGTGGGCACTCGAAGGTTGAGGTTGCGGGTGGACAACCATACGCGGTCTCCGACCTGGTAGGAAGGAGCGGGCGCTCGTCTGCGATCAGCCTGGAGTCTCTGGCGCTGCGCAGAGACCTCAAGGGACCTCTGGATCTGTACCCAAGAAGCACGTAGGACGGAAAGGTGATCCTCCACAGCCGGAATATCCTGGGGAGAGAATACCTCCGGTAACACGGCAGGTTGGAACCCATAATTGGCCATGAAGGGAGACGTCCCAGAGGAAGAGTTCACCGCCGTGTTCCTGGCAAACTCAGCCCAAGGCAGGAGGTCAACCCAATTGTCTTGGTGATCGGAGACATAGCAACGAAGGAATTGCTCCAAGGCCTGATTGGATCGTTCTGCGGCCCCATTGGACTGAGGGTGGTAGGCCGAGGAGAAAGAGAGATGAATCCCCAACTGGGAGCAAAAGGCGCGCCAGAACCTGGACACAAACTGACTCCCCCGATCCGACACAATCTCCTTGGGCAAACCGTGCAACCGGAAGACCTCCCTGGCAAAAATCGAGGCCAACTCTTGTGCAGAGGGTAACTTCTTGAGAGGAACACAGTGGCACATTTTGGAAAACCGATCCACAATCATGAGAATGACCGTATGGCCTCGGGATGCAGGGAGGTCCACAATGAAATCCATCCCCAGGTGTGACCATGGACGCTCCCCGGTGGCTATGGGTTGCAAAAGGCCCAACGGAAGGTGCCGAGGGGACTTACTCTGGGCACAAACGGAGCATGCCGCTACATATGCGGCGATGTCGGAACGTAGAGAAGGCCACCAGAACAGACGTGAAACAGCCCAGGACAGCTGATTCTTTCCAGGATGCCCCACGGCCTTGGAGTTATGGTAGGTTCGCAACAACCGAGTGCGCAACTCCTCAGGCACAAAACATCTGCCGTTGGGTCTCCCAGAGGGAGCACCAGATTGAGCCGCCAAAATCTGCTCACCCAGGGGAGAGGTCAGGCTGGTACGAATGGCAGCCAGGATCTGATTCGGAGGTATGACCGAAGTCGGAATCGACTCCTCCCCGGACAGCTCGGAGTACTGCCGTGATAAGGCATCCGCTCTGATGTTCTTGGAACCGGGTAGGTAGGAGACCACGTAATTAAAACGTGACAAGAACAGAGCCCATCTGGCCTGACGTGGTGTCAATCTCTTGGCCTCAGAGAGGTAGGTCAGATTCTTGTGGTCCGTCAGGATGAGAACCGGAACCACCGAGCCCTCGAGCAAGTGCCTCCATTCTTTAAGGGCCTGCACGATGGCTAATAACTCCCTGTCACCAATCTGATAGTTGCACTCCGCGGAAGACAGTTTCCGGGAGTAAAACCCACAAGGAAGCAGAGGACCCTCTGGTGTTCTACGCTGAGACAGAAGGGCGCCTACTCCCGTCTCAGACGCGTCCACCTCGAGGACAAAAGGCAACCCAGGGTTGGGATGCGACAGAATCGGAGCCGACACAAAGGCGGACTTTAGAGCCTCAAAAGCTCGGATGGCCTCGAGCGGCCAGACCTGGGGATTACTGCCCTTCCTGGTCAGATCCGTGAGAGGCTTGGCTAGCATGGAAAAGTCCCTGATGAACTTCCGATAATAATTGGCGAAGCCCAAAAAGCGCTGCAGGGCACGAAGACCACTGGGCTGGGGCCACTGTAAGACAGCCGAAACCTTCTCAGGATCCATGGAGAACCCCTCAGCGGAAATGATGTAACCTAAGAAGGTTACCTGGGATCGGTGAAATTCGCATTTCTCAAGCTTACCGAACAGCTTGTTCTCTCGTAACCGTTGCAACACTCGTCTGACATCCAGAATGTGGGCCTCCATGGATTCAGAATATACCAAGATGTCATCCAAATAGACCACCACACACTGCTGCAACAGGTCACGGAAAACATTGTTGATGAATTCCTGGAAGACTGCGGGCGCATTGCACAACCCAAAGGGCATAACCAAGGATTCATAATGACCGGTCCTGGTGTTAAACGCGGTCTTCCACTCATCGCCCGCCTTGATCCTTACCAGGTTATATGCCGCCCTCAGGTCGAGTTTGGTAAAGACCGTGGCCCCTTTGAGGCGATCGAACAGCTCGAAAATCAAGGGTATCGGGTAAGCGTTCTTGATCGTGATGCGATTGAGACCCCTGTAATCGATGCAAGGCCTCAACTCACCGCCCTTCTTTTTCACAAAGAAAAATCCAGCCCCTGCCGGGGACGAGAATTTGCGAATGTGTCCGCGTGAAAGCGCCTCCCTCACGTATCCTCCATGGCCTCATTCTCCGCTACCGTCAGTGGATAGACTTTGCCACGAGGAGGAACGGCACCAGATTGTAACTCTATGGCACAATCGTATGGGCGGTGCGGAGGTAGGGCAACCGCGCGCACCTTATCGAATACATCCCGGTACTCCTCGTATTCAGGAGGCAACAGAGAGTCCGAGGAAGTACACAGCAACTTGACAGGCCCATGGATGCAACTAGCCCCACACTGCGGTGACCACGAGAGGATCTCGGCCGATCTCCAATCGAAAGTCGGATTATGCTTCTGGAGCCAGGGGTACCCCAAGACCACCGAGTAGTGTGGAGACGAAATAACCTGGAGACAGACCGACTCTCTGTGAACGGCACCAATGGCCATCCCCACTGGAAGGGTCTCCTGAGTCACGTGTGGCGGCAGAAGGGGTCTGCCGTCTATCGCCTCAAGAGCCAGTGGGGAACCTCGAGGCTGCAGAGGAATGGAATTGGCGGCAGCGAACACACTATCAATGAACAAACCACCAGCACCAGAGTCCACCAACGCCTGGGTCGTCACCGAGCCCCCGACCCAGGAGAGGACAACAGTAATCAGTGGTTTGTCAACACGGGAAACCGGGGACGAGGAGACTCCACCCAAGATCTGCCCCCGACAGGATCTCAGGTGCGAGCGTTTCCCGGACGGTTCGGGCATGCCAACCGAAAATGCCCACCGAGACCACAGTACATGCATCGGCCCTCGCGTCTCCGGAGTACCCTCTCCCCCTCGGACAGGCGAGCAAACCCCAGCTGCATGGGTTCACCCCCAGACAAGTCATCCCCAGGAGGCGTGGGAGGAGAGGGAGGCACGGGTGGGACAGCAAACGTAGGTGCCAATCTGTTAGAAGACCTCCGCAGGCTCTCCTTAAAGGAAGGTCTCTCCCTGAGTCTGGTGTCAATCAAAATCAGGAAAGAAATAAGAGACTCGAGCTCCACTGGTAGGTCCTTAGCTGCAACCTCATCCTTCAAGGCATCCGAGAGACCATGAGAGAAAGCAGCGACCAGAGCCTCATTATTCCAGCCCACCTCTGCTGCCAGGGTACGAAACTCAATGGCGTATTCAGCTACGGATCGTGAACCCTGTCTGATGGACATAAGGAGCTTCGCAGCAGAGGCAGCACGAGCCGGCACATCGAATACCTTCCGAAGAGAAGCAACAAAACCGGAAAACTCGGCAACCACCGGATTGTTGTTCTCCCATAAAGGGCTGGCCCAGGCCAAGGCCTTGTCCGAGAGCAGCGAGATCAAGAAGCCCACCTTTGATCTCTCAGTAGGAAAGGCATGTGGCAGCAACTCGAAATAGATGCCCACCTGGTTAAGGAAACCTCGGCACTGAGTTGGCTCTCCCCCAAAGCGCTGTGGAAGGGGGGCAGAACCGGTCATACCCCGAAACACCGCAGGCGCAGCAACAGGTGTCGGGGTAGACTCTGGCGCAACAACCGGAGCGGCAGTAGGAGCGGGCCCAGGAGCGACAACCGACCCATCGGCAATGGAAGCTAAATGAGCCGTGCGTTCAAGCAGGGTTTGCAACGCCACAGCGAACCGACCCAACAGGTGATCCTGCTGATCAAGTCTGGCAACCAGCGTAGGTAGCGAGGATGGCCCTGTACCGTCAGAATTCATGGCTTGGTCCTAATGTCATGGAACCATGAACCAGACGTACAACAAGAGATAAGTGGAAATAAGAAGGCTTTATTGAAAATCAAGCTGTCAGGCAAAAGTCCAAACGGATGGCTAAACCGAAGCAGGGTCTTGCGAAGCCAGAGGTCAGGAACCAGAAGGGTAGTCAGACGAAGCCAGGATCAGGAACCAGCAGGGTAGTCAGACGAAGCCTGGATCAGGAACCAGCAGGGTAGTCAGACGAAGCCAGGATCAGGAACCAGAAGCAGCTGCAGTCTTAGAAGCATGTGAACACAGGAGGACCAAGCAAGGAACTGAAGCCACAGACCTCCTATATATATGAGCTAGGCATCCAGCTCCTCCCAGTGGGAAGGAGAAGCCGCAGGGTGGGAGGCTACAAGAAACCCAGAAACCAAGATGGCCGCCAGCACATGTCAAACGAAGGAGAACAGCAAGAAGGTAAGACCATGACAATCAGCTCACCTGCAGGCCCTCACCTAATTATACCTAATAGGTAATTTGCATGCATGCTGCCTTGCTTGGATGTGGTAGCCGTAGCTGTTTCTCAGGTATCCTCCTCCGGAATCGAACCATGATTCCCCCGTTACCCGTGGTCACCTTGGTTTGCACTGAAAATAACATCGAAAGTTGATAGGGCAGACATCTGAATGGATCATCGCCGTCACAGGGACGTGCGATCGGCCCCAGGTTATTTAGTCACCAAAGCGGCAGCAGGTACCTTGCCTATAATGTTTTAGATGGTCAGATCAGCAAGTCCTTGCCCCAAATGTTTTTGAGGGTCACCAGTAGGCCATCAATCATAATTTTTCAAGACTGTGTATGATGCCCTCCATTATGTGTAACAAGGGGTGTATTGGAGTGCTGGTTCCTTGTAATTTTTGGCAGCCCCTTCACTTACTGCATAGGCTTTATGAGTGTAGGAGTCCCACTACCTTAACAATTGTACCACAATGTAAATAAGGCCCTCCTTTATGTGATATACAGGTTGTATCGCAGTGCCTCTTCCTTGTAATTTTTGGCAACACTTGCACTTTATATGCAAGTAAATATACAGGAAAGAATGTTTCCAAGCAAATTTTCCTCTAAAATCGATTTTATCTTCGGTTTGGTGTGTATTATTATCAGTCTGTAAAAGTGGCGTACTACTCAGACAACATTGTTCCCAGCAGTGACCTGGGAGTCCAAGATGCATCCAGACATCCTCCCCATGTTGTTCCCAAACCATTTAGGTGGTGTTTCCATCATTTTCTGACCTTTTCCTATGAACCAGGCACCCTCCCCTCTTCAGAATCGGGTTCTCCTATTGACTTCCATTGTACTTGGGTGCTCAATAGAGCACCCGAGCATCCCGATGTGTTCGGCCAGAGCACCCGAGCACTTTGGTGCTCGATCAACACTACTCATTGCTGTGACCTGCGTCTCATCTTTTCTAAGTGTTTTTTTTTTTATTATTATAATTATATGTATCTTTAATTTGGCTTAATTTTTCAGTTTAGGAACCAATGGCTCCTGTTTATTTGTTTTAATCTGGAGCACTGCTTCATATTTACTTATACTTGTTGGAATTTATGGCACATTGAATAAAGAAAATATAATCACAACTCCAACGTCCATATAGTTATAGCCAAAGTGAAGCCCCAGGGTCTGTCTCAAATGCATCTCGTGCAGACAGTGTGCTACATGAATGCTGCTCACTCCTCATTCTATAGATTTGTGGGGGACTCAGCACTGAGACTCCTACCCATCAAAACTTTTGATATGTTTCTTCTATGATATATTAAAAGCTATCTGAAAACTCTGTGATCCTTTAACCACTTCAGCCCCGTTAGCTGAAACCCCCTTCATGACCAGAGCACTTTTTACACTTCGGCACTACACTCCTTTCACCGTTTATCGCTCGGTCATGCAACTTACCACCCAAATGAATTTTACCTCCTTTTCTTCTCACTAATAGAGCTTTCATTTGGTGGTATTTCATTGCTGCTGACATTTTTACTTTTTTTGTTATTAATCAAAATGTAACGATTTTTTTGCAAAAAAATGACATTTTTCACTTTCAGCTGTAAAATTTTGCAAAAAAAAAACGACATCCATACATGTCTTTGATAAAAAAAAAATGTTTGGGCAAAAAAAAAAAATGGTTTGGGTAAAAGTTATAGCGTTTACACACTATGGTACAAAAATGTGAATTTCCGCTTTTTGAAACAGCTCTGACTTTCTGAGCACCTGTCATGATTCCTGAGGTTCTACAATGCCCAAACAGTAGAAAAACCCCACAAACGACCCCATTTCGGAAAGTAGACACCCTAAGGTATTCGCTGATGGGCATAGTGAGTTCATAGAACTTTTTATTTTTTGTCACAAGTTAGCGGAAAATGATGATGATTTTTTTATTTTATTTTTTTCTTACAAAGTCTCATATTCCACTAACTTGCGACAAAAAATAAAAAATTCTAGGAACTCACCGTGCCCCTCACAGAATACCTTGGGGTGTCTTCTTTCCAAAATGGGGTCACTTGTGGGGTAGTTATACTGCCCTGGCAATTTAGGGGCCCATATGTGTGAGAAGTACTTTGCAATCAAAATGTGTAAAAAATGACCGGTGAAATCCGAAAGGTGCACTTTGGAATGTGTGCCCCTTTGCCCACCTAGGCTGCAAAAAAGTGTGACACATCTGGTATCGCCGTACTCAGGAGAAGTTGGGGAATGTGTTTTGGGGTGTCATTTTACATATACCCATGCTGGGTGAGAGAAATATCTTGGCAAAAGACAACTTTTCCCATTTTTTTATACAAAGTTGGCATTTGACCAAGATATTTCTCTCACCCAGCATGGGTATATGTAAAATGACACCCCAAAACACATTCCCCAACTTCTCCTGAGTACGGCGATACCAGATGTGTCACACTTTTTTGCTGCCAAGGTGGGCAAAGGGGCACATATTCCAAAGTGCACCTTTCGGATTTTGCAGGCCATTTTTTACACATTTTGATTGCAAAGTACTTCTCACACATATGGGCCCCTAAATTGCCAGGGCAGTATAACTACGCCACAAGTGACCCCATTTTGGAAAGAAGACACCCCAAGGTATTCCGTGAGGGGCACGGCGAGTTCCTAGAATTTTTTATTTTTTGTCACAAGTTAGCGGAAAATTATGATTTTATTTTTTTTCTCTTTTTTCCTTACAAAGTCTCATATTCCACTAACTTGCGACAAAAAATAAAAAAATCTAGGAACTCGCCATGCCCCTCATGGAATACCTTGGGGTGTCTTCTTTCCAAAATGGGGTCACTTGTGGCGTAGTTATACTGCCCTGGCAATTTAGGGGCCCATATGTGTGAGAAGTACTTTGCAATCAAAATGTGTAAAAAATGGCCTGCAAAATCCGAAAGGTGCACTTTGGAATATGTGCCCCTTTGCCCACCTTGGCAGCAAAAAAGTGTGACACATCTGGTATCGCCGTACTCAGGAGAAGTTTGGGAATGTGTTTTGTGGTGTCATTTTACATATACCCATGCTGGGTGAGAAAAATATCTTGGTCAAATGCCAACTTTGTATAAAAAAATGGGAAAAGTTGTCTTTTGCCAAGATATTTCTCTCACCCAGCATGGGTATATGTAAAATGACACCCCAAAACACATTCCCCAACTTCTCCTGAGTACGGCGATACCAGATGTGTCACACTTTTTTGCTGCCAAGGTGGGCAAAGGGGCACATATTCCAAAGTGCACCTTTCGGATTTTGCAGGCCATTTTTTACACATTTTGATTGCAAAGTACTTCTCACACATATGGGCCCCTAAATTGCCAGGGCAGTATAACTACGCCACAAGTGACCCCATTTTGGAAAGAAGACACCCCAAGGTATTCCGTGAGGGGCACGGCGAGTTCCTAGAATTTTTTATTTTTTGTCACAAGTTAGCGGAAAATTATGATTTTATTTTTTTTCTCTTTTTTCCTTACAAAGTCTCATATTCCACTAACTTGCGACAAAAAATAAAAAATTCTAGGAACTCGCCATGCCCCTCATGGAATACCTTGGGGTGTCTTCTTTCCAAAATGGGGTCACTTGTGGCGTAGTTATACTGCCCTGGCAATTTAGGGGCCCATATGTGTGAGAAGTACGTTGCAATCAAAATCTGTAAAAAATGACCGGAGAAATCCGAAAGGTGCACTTTGGAATATGTGTCCCTTTGCCCACCTTGGCAGCAAAAAAGTGTGACACATCTGGTATTGCCGTACTCAGGAGAAGTTGGGGAATGTGTTTTGGGGTGTCGATTTACATATACCCATGCTGGGTGAGAGAAATATCTTGGCAAAAGACAACTTTTCCCATTTTTTTATACAAAGTTGGCATTTGACCAAGATATTTTTCTCACCCAGCATGGGTATATGTAAAATGACACCACAAAACACATTCCCAAACTTCTCCTGAGTACGGCGATACCAGATGTGTCACACTTTTTTGCTGCCAAGGTGGGCAAAGGGGCACATATTCCAAAGTGCACCTTTCGGATTTTGCAGGCCATTTTTTACACATTTTGATTGCAAAGTACTTCTCACACATATGGGCCCCTAAATTGCCAGGGCAGTATAACTACGCCACAAGTGACCCCATTTTGGAAAGAAGACACCCCAAGGTATTCCATGAGGGGCAACTCGAGTTCCTAGAATTTTTTTATTTTTTGTCACAAGTTAGCGGAAAATGATGATTTTTTTTTTTTCTCTTTTTTCCTTACAAAGTCTCATATTCCACTAACTTGCGACAAAAAATAAAAAAATCTAGGAACTCGCCATGCCCCTCACAGAATACCTTGGGGTGTCTTCTTTCCAAAATAGTATGGCGATACCACATGTGTGACACTTTTTTGCAGCCTACATGCGCAAAGGTGCCCAAATTCCTTTTAGGAGGGTATTTTTAGACATTTGGATCCCAGACTTCTTCTCACGCTTTAGGGCCCCTAAAAAGCCAGGGCAGTATAAATACCCCACATGTGACCCCATTTTGGAAAGAAGACACCCCAAGGTATTCAATGAGGGGCATGGCGAGTACATAGAAATTTTTTTTTGGGGCAAAAGTTAGCGGAAATTGATTTTATTTTTTTTTCTCACAAAGTCTCACTTTCCACTAACTTAGGACAAAAATTAAAATCTTTCATGGACTAAATATGCCCCTCAGCAAATACCTTGGGGTGTCTTCTTTCCAAAATGGGGTCAGTTGTGGGGTGTTTGTACTGCCCTGGCATTTGAGGGTCTCCGCAATCATTACATGTATGGCCAGCATTAGGAGTTTCTGCTATTCTCCTTATATTGAGCATACAGGTAATGAGATTTTTTTTTTCGTTCAGCCTCTGGGCTGAAAGAAAAAAATGAACGGCACAGATTTCTTCATTCGCATCGATCAATGTGGATGAAAAAATCTCTACCAAAAAAAAAAAAGGAGGGGAAAGGCGTCTGCCAGGACATAGGAGCTCCGCCCAACATCCATACCCACTTAGCTCGTATGCCCTGGCAAACCAGATTTCTCCATTCACATCAATCGATGTGGATGAATAAATCATTGCCGGGATTTTTTATTTTTTTTTTACATACAAAGTGTTTGCCAAAGCATAGGAACGCCGCCTCCTCCTCAGCTCGTATGCTTCGGCAAACGTATCTGTTACTGCAGAGTAGAAATCTCGTCTTGCAGCGCCGCATACACCGACTTGCGTGTAATCTGACAGCAGCGCAATGCTTCTGTCAGAATGCACATCAGTGCTGCAGCTAGTCGATCGGTTGGTCCACCTGGAAGGTAAAAAAAGAAAAAAAGAAAAAACCAGGCCGCAACGCAATAATTTTATTAACTTTGCAACAGAACATATAAACGTTAACTTTTTTAACTGAACATTAACCTTTTTGCTTACTGGTGTTTTTTTTTTTTTTACCTTTATAGAACAAACCTCTCCTTCCCCATGGGTCAATGTGCAAAGCGCAAATCGCCCAAAGATGTAGCGAAGTGCGTTATGCACTTTGTCCCTTGTGAAAGGAGACGTTTGCAGCAGCTGTGTGAGTGAATGGGCCCTAATAGCCCTGTGTGCCTGTCCTGGTGAGATGATCCCTATGCTAATAGTGTACCTGTGAGTGGTACTTCCCGAAACACTCTCCAAAGCATAGGGCAGGGTGGTCAGGGCAGTCAGGACAGAAATAGCAGGTGTCACGCCTTATTCCACTCCTGCTACAGACACGACATCTTTTTCGGGGTGACGGTTGGGTTAAGGTACCAGCAACGACATTGGGGAAATGTCGCTCGTGTAGACGGCTAACTACACTGGTGGATGGGGCCACGGAACCTCCTGGATACAGGAGGTTCTCGATGATCTCTTCCTGAAATTTGAGGAAGGATCCAGTTCTCCCAGCCTTACTGTAGAGAACAAAACTATTATACAGAGCCAATTGAATTAAATATACAGACACCTTCTTATACCAGCGTCTGGTGCGTCGGGAAACTAAATACGGAGACAATATCTGGTCATTGAAGTCCACCCCTCCCATGTGAAGGTTATAGTCGTGGACTGAGAGGGGCTTTTCAATGACACGGGTTGCTCGCTCAATTTGTATTGTCGTGTCTGCGTGAATGGAGGAGAGCATGTAAACGTCACGCTTGTCTCTCCATTTCACCGCGAGCAGTTCTTCGTTACACAGTGCGGCCCTCTGCCCCCTTGCAAGACAGGTGCTAACGAGCCGTTGGGGGAAGCCCGCTCGACTAGTTCGCGCGGTACCACAGGCGCCAATCCGTTCTAGAAACAAATGCCTAAAGAGGGCCACACTTGTGTAAAAGTTGTCCACATAAAGATGGTACCCCTTGCCGAATAAGGGTGACACCAAGTCCCAAACTGTCTTCCCACTGCTCCCCAGGTAGTCAGGGCAACCGACCGGCTCCAGGGTCTGATCTTTTCCCTCATAGATCCGAAATTTGTGGGTATAGCCTGTGGCCCTTTCACAGAGCTTATACAATTTGACCCCATACCGGGCGCGCTTGCTTGGGATGTATTGTTTGAAGCCAAGGCGCCTGGTAAAATGTATCAGGGACTCGTCTACGCAGATGTTTTGCTCTGGGGTATACAAATCTGAAAATTTCAGGTTGAAATGGTCTATGAGGGGCCGAATTTTGTGGAGCCGGTCAAAAGCTGGGTGGCCTCTGGGACGGGAGGTGCTGTTATCACTAAAGTGCAGGAAACGCAGGATGGCCTCAAAACGTGCCCTGGACATAGCAGCAGAGAACATGGGCATGTGATGAATTGGGTTCGTGGACCAATATGACCGCAATTCATGCTTTTTAGTTAGACCCATGTTGAGGAGGAGGCCCAGAAAAGTTTTAATTTCGGAAACTTGGACTGTTTTCCACCGGAAAGGCTGGGCATAATAGCTTCCCGAGTTAGCGGTTATAAATTGTGTGGCATATCTGTTTGTTTCGGCCACAACTATGTCTAAGAGCTCCGCAGTCAAGAACAGCTCAAAAAATCCCAGGGCCGAACCGATCTGAGCTGTCTCAACCCGAACTCCAGACTGGGCAGTGAAAGGGAAAACTACAGGTGCGGCTGAAGTTGGGGACTGCCAATCAGGGTTTGCCAGCACCTCTGGGATTCTAGGGGCTCTACGGGCACGTCTTTGCGGTGGCTGCGACGGGGTCACTACTGCACGTGCCACCGTACCAGCTTCAACTGCTCTTCTGGTGCTCGCTACTTCACCAGGTTGTACGGCAGTGCTGGTACTAGGTCCAGGGAGGGCTGGGCTGCTGGTGTATGCCTCACCACGTAATCCGACAGCACCAGCCCCACTCAGCCTCCTCGTCCGAACTTTGGGTCAGAGAGCCACTGCTTTCTACAGGTTCGTATTCTGACCCGCTGGATTCATCAGATGAGGGTTCCTCATCCGACTGGGTCAGAAGCCTGTAGGCCTCTTCAGAAGAATACCCCCTGTTTGACATTTTGGGCAACTAAATTTAGGGGTATTCCCTGAGACTACCCAAGAAAAAAAAGCAAGCCTGTCTTACAAATGGGAGGCTAGCAAAGTACCGGAGGCCGCTGCGGTTGATAAAAAATATCAAAACTGATTTTTTTATCGCCGCAGTGCGTGTAAAGTGAATGTGCAGCGATCAAAAAAAATTTTTTTTTGTCACTGCGGTGGGTCGGGCGTGGGCGAACGCACGTGTGGGCGACCGATCAGGCCTGATCGGGCAAACACTGCGTTTTGGGTGGAGGGAGAACTAAAGTGACACTAATACAATTATAGATCTGACCGTGATCAGTTTTGATCACTTTCAGATACTATAAAAGTACAAATGCTGATTAGCGATACGCTAATCAGCGGATAACGGACTGCGGTGCGGTGGGCTGGGCGCTAACCGATCCCTAAACTACCTTAACAAGGGGCCTAAACTATACCTAAAACCTAACGGTCAATACCAGTGAAAAAAAAAAGTGACAGTTTGCACTGATCACTTTTTTCCTTTCACTAGTGATTGACAGGGGCGATCAAAGGGGTGATCAAAGGGTTAATTGGGGTTCAGGGGGGTGATCTGGGGCTAAGTGTGTAGTGTTGGCGTACTCACTGTGTAGCCTGCTCCTCTGCTGGATCCAACTGACGAAAAGAACCAGCAGAGGAGCAGGCAGCCATATAACCCCATCATATTTACTAATATGATCTGCTATCTGGCGCTCTGATTGGTTTTTTTAAAAATCATCAGCTTACCAGCCGCGATCATTGGCTGGCAAGCTGATGACGATTTACTCCCTGACGAAATGCCGGCCCGAACTGCGCATGCGTGGGCCGGCATAGCGCGTCATCTCGCGTCTCGCGAGATGACGCGTATATGCGTCAGTCTGCGCAGCGATGCCGCCTCCGGACCGCACATCTGCGTTAGGCGGTCCGGAGGCGGTTAAGTATCCGATGATGGGTCTGAGACAATTGTGAAATCAATTGCAACCACAAACTACACAGACATATAGATGGCCTTGTCCACTGGGTCTTCAGTAAAGTGCTAAATAACCAGAACCTCCAGATGTTCTTACACACCCATATACTTAACTGATGATTTTAGATATTTTTGTTTTATGTCCATGCTACCTTCTGTTACTTCAAATGATTTCATATTTAGAAGACCTATCAGTTCATAAAACATGACGGTGGTATTGGTACATTTCACTTGCCCCCTTTTTATACTTACCAGACCCAGATGTAACCCTGCTTACAGGAAACCCTCCCACCTAGCATAATGTTCTCCTACCCTGCCAACCCCAAAAAGGACACAGACACCAGGTTGGATTAATATCGGCCACAGCAGCCGCTTTATTTACCATATAATTTTTTTTAAACAAATAACATAAATATTCTCCTTAACCCATATGCAACAGCATATGAAAAACAACCCATTCCCCATATGTATAATAGTGATAAGCGGCAGGGGTCATATTCGAATTCGCAATATTTTGCAAATATTTTGTAGAATATTCGTTTAATATTCACAAATTCAAATATTCTTTAGGAGTAGTGTTGATTGCGAATTTTCGTAATGCAAATTTTTGTTATGAGAATTTTTGTAATGAGAATTTTCGTAATGCAAATTTTTGTAATGAGAATCAATGAGATCGTGAAAACTCTGATCCGATGGTATATTCTAACCCTCAGGCATTCTCATGGTGATGGGGACACTTGTCGGGAAGGAGTATGTTAAAGTGGAAAAACTGTACATCTAAAAAAAAAAAGACGAATATTTTAGAAAACAAATATTTTTTTAGTTTGTTTTTTAGAATATTCGTAATATTCAAAAACAAGAATATATAGCAATATAGCGAATATTCAAAAAAAAACTAATATAGAGCAATTTAACTAATATAGTGCTATAATCTTCTTTGTCTAATAGTTGTAATTTTTTTTTTCATCTGAAGTCCAGATTGGAAAAAAATTACAACTACTAAAAATAAAGATTATAGCATTATATTAGCTAAATTGTTCTACATTCGTGTTTTTTTTTTTTCAAATATTCACTATATTGCTACGGTTTATATTCTTGTTTTAGAATATTACGAATATTCGAAAAAACTAATACATAGCACTATATCAAATATATTAGTTTTTTAGAATATTCGTCTTTTTTTCACGGAGGAATTATGACTTCAGATGGAATAAAAGACGAAAATAAAAAAAATATATATGTATTTGATATAGTTCTATATATATTTTTTTTTTTTATCTGTACAGTTGTTCCACTTTGGCATACTCCTCCCCAACAAGAGTCCCCATCACCATGGGAATGTCTGGGGGTTAGAATATACCATCAGATCTGAGTTTTCACGATCTCATTGATTCTCATTACAAATATTTGCATTAAGAAAACTCTCATTACGAAAATTTGCAATCAACACTACTCCTAAAGTCAAAGATATTGCAGCCTTCTCATTGGCCCACAAACTAGAAGCAGGGAGGGATCATGTGTACTGATTAAAAAAAAAAAATTATATCACTATAAATATCCACTAATATGGAGTGGGCTCAGCATGCATGTTGGTACCTGCATCCCTTGGAAGTAATAGACTCCATTTTGGCACCCAAAATGGTAAAAGGCAGAGTGGATCTAGCATGCATGTGGAGCCAACATTTCCTGAACTTTATGGCCATTATGGCACATAACATGTAGTATTTAGTGTTAGGTTCACGTCTTACAGAGATTGCCGTGACGTTCGGCAGATGGGCTCAGATGGTTTTGTGCAAAATGCATTTGCCAAGCATCTCAATTTATAAATAAGCGAAGTATTAGCACTATAACATTTTTTGTGACTATGGCATTATTGTACTTTATCTGGTTTGCAGAGTGCTGTTGCATTGTTTTTTTTCTCAGTTTTTTTTCCCTGTCCGGGGTAGGCCATCTTGCCCCTAGCCGATGAGTGCTATTTTGGAGGCACCACTGATGGCCCCTGAACTCCACCATAAGCAACCACCAACCATGGGAGTCCAGCTCCAACCATGGAGCCCTCCCCTCCTTCTTAACCACACCTTATTTCGAACCCCAAGGACCTCCCAACCCCACCGCTGCCATGACAAAAGAAAACCCCCAACAAAGTAAAAGTAAATTTTTATAAATATATATATATTTTTTATGAACATGCTGTGAACCAACAAAACCCAATCCGAACCACATCCAATGAGCCAGCGGCCACCCCCCAACAAACCCTGCAATAGGAAGGGAGGGAGCTACCCAATCCTACAAAATGGCCACTATCTTCCTTCCACTCGCCCCTATATATAGCCCCTTAAAACCCCCTTCCCTGAACTCAAATTGCCCAATCCCTGGACGGGGGGGGGGCTCCAAACCAAACCACCATACAATGGAGTCCATGCAATTGAAGCACAAGGGGTTATCAACTTTAAAGAAATTTTGTGTGCAGCAGTTAGCTGGAAAGATCATGGCAGCAGTTTTTTGGGATAAAGAAGGCTTTTTATTACTAGAATTCATGCCACACAAGACAACAATGGAGTCACCTATGCTCCAACAATGAAGGCATTACGTGAGGCAATCAAAGAGAATTGCCATGGGAGGTTGTCGGCAGGTATGTCGCTGCTTCATGACAGTGTGCCAGCTCACAAGTCTAGCGAATCACAGGGAATTCAGCTCCATGGAGCTTAACCATCAACCCTATGGTCCAGACCTGGCTAACAGTGATTACTTTGTTTTTCGGAACCTAAAGAAATATCTGCGTGGGCAATGTTTTCCTGATGATAATGCAGTCCAGGAATCAGTGACAGGGTTCCTGCAGCGCAAGAAGTCTCCTTCCATTCTGAGGGCATCCAATCACTGAAGTCAAGTGGGATTACATTAAAAAGTAAATTACATTTTCTCAGAAAATGTTATTTTCATATTTAGGTATATAAGTTATTGAACACCCCTCGTATGTTCATTTGAGGAAGCATTATTGCGCTTTATTCAGCACACTTTTGTTTTGTCTTTGGATCGGTCCCCAATAGTAATAGAACATTGGTAATGTTTACTGTGAGTACTGCTTTGGGAGCATGTTAAATGGATAGACTGGTATTAGGTCTAGTTCACACTTAGTTGATTTAGTCCGTGATTGTGAGCCAAAACCAGGTGCGGGTCAGAAACACAGAACCGGTGCAAATCTGTCCATTATATTTTATCTCTGTGAAGGTTCCACTTCTGGTTTTGGATAGAACTCACTAACTAAATCACTGAAGTGTGGAATAGGCCATACATGTTTGAACAATGACTTACTTAAAGTGTATCATCTAGTGTCTGCTTTATACCCTGGAATCTTTATTGTATCACTCATTGTATTTCTTTTTAAGGGTGCGTTCACAAGACCATATATTTTTGTGGTCTGCAAAAAATATGGATCACATTTGTCTGAAGCCCATGTTGCATCTGTGTTGTCCGCATTTTTTGCGGTCCCATTAAAATTAATTTGGATGTGGACCAAAAATATGGTCGTGTGAATGGGCCTATATTGGGAGTGTATATTTTTGTTAAATGAATTGCAATAGGGTTTGAATTATTTTATTGAATGTTGACTCAGAAATTATTTTGTAGGTTCTATAGAATTTATTATTGTTTTAGTCATGATTTTAAAGGAATGAATGGTATTAAAGATGAGAATATGAAATACTTAATGGGGCTCTTTTGCTCATAGTCCACTCTATAGACAGCCCCTCCACTATTATATTACCTGCCCTGAACAGTTTTTTGTTTGTATACCATTACTCTAACCACATTGTCAGTTTTATTCAATCTTAGACAAGTGAACATTTGTCTTATATAAACCAAAATCAGGTTATAGAGTCTCTAACCAGTTGTAAGCAGGAAGGCCTTCTTTCCCCCCAGAAAGCGAAAAAGAGTTCCAGTTCTGGCTTTTTTACCAAGCTATGCCAAGTGTGAAGTTATCCTGTTTAGTGCACAAAGGGGTGAAGAATGGGGCAGAGCATGCTAGATTGATGCTTTCATAGTATGAAAAAATATACATCTATACAATTTTATGTGAAAACAATGGTTCCAATAAACATGGAAATCCTGCGAAAAGAGTGGATAATCAGATGTTATGAATAAGGATTATGCTCTCTTTCAGCTCCAAGCCAATCGGTCCCAAAGGAATAGACTCGGCACTGTGTGTAAGTGAGGCTAATCATGTCTGACACACACAACGGACTCGTTTTCTCCCACCATGGGTCGGATTGAATTAACCTGCCCCACTCACAGTCTGAAAGTAATAAAATCCTTTCAGAACATAAGCCCTATATAAGCATGGGGGCCCTGGCTTACAGTATCAGCAGTATATACAGTACAGGCAGGAAGAAGAGTGCGGCTCTGTGTGTTAGGGACTGGGTAACACAGCATCTCTGTTTTAGCTCAGGCTAACAGTGCTTTTGTTTGGTTTCTGTTCTTGTGTATACACAGTAGCGGCTAATGGCAGAATGTACCTCAACCATGATACAAACTATTTCTTCAAATATGTAATGGATAATGTCTTAAGCTAAACGAGGTTGACATCTGAATAATGACAAAACAGCTTAGGCATTTTTAGGGCAATTGTCATTTCAAATGATGAAGCAGAGACCAGACGAGGGCCATATCATTTCAATTTCATGTACCCTTGGTTTAATCTGTAATTCTGTGCTGCCACAGCTTTGGCTCTGACCCTTACTACAAACATTTCTGTTCAACTAATCCAAAGAGAGTCTGTAAAATAAAATGATTCAAAAGAATAGTGCCATTGTGCATAATGGACGGATAGACTGATGAGAGATACTTACATCAGGAGCTATTTTGGTTTATAGACAGATTTACAGACAGGCAGCGAATATAGACAAAGAAACAACCCATTAAAGAGTCATTTTACTTTCACAGAATTTAATTTTATAACAAATGGAGTAAATACCACATTTCTAAATCAGAAAATATACCTGCATCCACCTGAAAAAAGATGTGAAGTCATGGCCACTAGGGGTCTCACTTCCACCTAATTTGCAGTCCACTACCTGTCTTGCGAGATCCGTCCCAGAGAATCACGGGAAGAGGGGACGTATCACAGCTAGCTGAGATCATGAGCCTGATAAAGCAACTGCCTCTGCACAGCTTTTGACTATTACAGGAGCCTCCACTGTGTCTGTAATAGTGTTGAGCGTGAATATTCGAATAGCGAATTTTTCTCTCTTATATCGGCACTTCAATAATTAGCGAATATTTAGAATATATTGATATATATTCGTTAAAACGAATATTGTTTTTTGTAATTTTTTGCATCTGAACCCATTAGTGATAGTAAATGTAACGGGTTCAGATGAGAAAAAAAATATATATTTGACAATTCTACCAACCCAACACAATAGGAAAGTTGCTTAACTACCTTACGCAATTCAATTAATGCACATATTTAATTGCCGATTTTTGGCATACGATAAACTATATTAAAGAATATTCTAATTCAGTACTGACTAAGATATTTTAGCCTTCTCACATTGGCCCGCAAGCAGCAAAAAGCAGGCCGGTAATGGACCATTACTTGTGGGCCAATGTGAGAAGGCTAAAATATCTTAGTCAGTACTGAATTAGAATATTCTTCATTATTTTATATAGTTTATCTTATGCGAAAAATGCGCATGCGCACATGAATATTTAAATGACAATTTTTCGCAATAGAATAGCATTGTACGATGCAAGTATGCTTAAAGGATCGAGTGAATTGGAGCGGTTTTCAGTTTTTGCATTTACTGCCTGCCTTCCCAGAGCCATAACCTGTTATTTTTCTATACTGATTATTGCAGAAAATGTAGTTGCAAGCTTGAAAAAATTGAAAATAAATTCCAAATGGGATTGCATTCTTGTGCTCAAATAAAACAAAAGTTTTCCCCCATCATTCTGCATTCAATACTAAGGTTGAGCGAACCCAAAATGTAAAGTTCAGGTTCGTACCGAACTTTAGGATTTTTGGACCCCCCCACCCGAACCCGAACATTTCCGTAAAAGTTCGGGTTCGGTGTTCGGAGCTTTATTGGTGCTTTTTGAAAGGCTGCAGAGCAGCCAATCAACAAGCAGTTAACTGTCTGACCTTAGAAGCCATTAAGCCTACTAATGGCATGGCTGTGATTGGCCAGTGCAGCATGTGACCCAGGCTCTATATAAGCTTGAGTCACATAGCGCTGCACGTCACTCTGCTGTTACAAGTGTAGGGACAGGATGCTGCTGAACTTGTGATTTCAGGGAGAGAATTGGAGAGAATCTAAGGCCCCTTTCACACGGGCGAGTATTCCGCGCGGATGCGATGCGTGAGTTGAAAGCATTGCACCCGCACTGAATACCGACCCATTCATTTCTATGGGGCTGTTCACATGAGCGGTGATTTTCACGCATCACTTATGCGTTGCGTGAAAATCGCAGCATGCTCCTCTTGCAATAATCCACGCAACGCATGCCCCATAGAAGTAAATTGGGTTGCGTGAAAATCGCAAACATCGCGTAGCCCGGCATCTCCTTCTGTCTCCTTTGCTGAACAGGACTTGGGGTGAGCATTAATTACATGAACAGGACCTGTGATGATGTCACTCCAGTCATCACATGTTCCATCACATGATCTTTTACTATGGTGATGGATCGTGTGATGGAACATGTGATGACCGGAGTGACGTCATCACAGGTCCTGTTCATGTAAATAATGCTCACCCCAGGTCCTGTTCAGAAAAGGAGACAAAAGGAGATGCCGGGCTAGGCGAACAAGTGGACTAAGGTGAGTTAAATAAAAAAAATATATATTTAACCCCTCCAGTGCTATTTGACTATGCATTCTGTATTCAGAATGCTATTATTTTCCCTTATAACCATGTTATAAAGGAAAATAATACAATCTACAGAACCCCGATCTCAAACAACTTCTGTGAAGAAGTTCGGGTTTGGGTACCAAAAAAGCGCAATTTTTTTCACGCGAGTGCAAAACGCATGAGAATGTTTTGCACTCACGCAGAAAAATCGCGGGTGTTCCCGTAACGCACCCGCACATTTTCCCGCAACGCCCGTGTGAAAGAGGCCTTACGCAGCGATCTACAGAGAAATAGTTGTGTGGGTGCAGGGCACAATCGTTTTGCCCTGCCCTGAGGCCATTGACCAACAAAAAACAACTTATAATTCTGTTTGATAGGTTGGTGGCGGCGGCCATCTTATGCAAGCTCAGTGCACCAGCACTGCATCTGAGCAAATCACCAAACTACAGCATCTTGATTAGTCAGTGTGCAATTTAAGCTAGAAATACACCCATCATTTTCTGGGGTTTGAAAAACACACTTTTCTGACAAAAAATACTATTTTCAGGTCTTGCAGCATCAGCACAAGTGAAATTACAGGCTTATATACTGCTGTCAAATTCAGTTGTTAAACAAACACTCATTTGGGCCCAAAAAATTTAGTTGACAGCCTTTGATGCAGATGTCATTGTGAAATACACCCTTAATACATTTGGGTTACATTCAGAGATATTAAATACAGCCATTTGGTGCACCAATATTGAATTCAGGCCTACCCTGGTTCAGGCCGTGTGAGATACACTGTCTACATACAGGGGTTGGATTCAGGCATTTGAAATACAGCTATTTGAAATACATCCATTTTGGGCAAAGAAATATTTAATTTAGGCCTACACTGGTTCAGACCGTGTGAGATACATACTCTACATACAGGGGTTTGAATCAAGCATTCGAAATACAGCCATTTTGTGCAAATAAATATTTAATTTAAGCCTACACTGGTTCAGGCCCTGTGAGATAGTCCCTCTACATACAGGAGTTTGATTCAGGGATTTGAAATACAGCCATTTGAAATACAGCCATTTTGGGCAAAGAAATATTTAATTCAGGCCTACACTGGTTCAGACCGTGTGAGATACACCCTTTACATACTGTCGTTCTTTTCTACTATTAATTAAACACCCATTTAGGGCAAGATCCTAATTTTGAAAAATATGAGGAGAGCGTCAAATAAGGGACGTGGCCCAGTTCGTTGTGCTACTGGTGGAGCTCCTGTTGCAGGGAGAGGACGTGGTGGATCTGTGCCAGCTACACGCACAAGTGAAACCTCTTCCTAAGGTGCGAGTAGGCGACAAAACCTGCAGCGGTATTTGGTCGAGCCTAATGCTGCTCTATGAATGGTGAGGCCTGAACAAGTACAGGCAATAGTAGATTGGGTTGCTGACAGTGGATCCAGTTCCTTCACATTTTCTCCCACCCAGTCTCCTCCTGAAAGACCACAGTTGGCACCTGCAGCCGATGTCCATCAGTCTTTCACCTCACCCCCTTGCAAATCAGCCAAGCAGTCTGAGCCCCAAGTCATACAGCAGTCTCTTCTGCTTTTGGATGACTCTGTTAGCAGTGTTTCCCAGGGCCATTCACCTAGCCCTGCCCCAGAACTGGAAGAGATTGAGTGCACCGATGCCCAACCACTTATCTTTTAAGATGAGTAAATGGGAGGACCATCGCAGCATGTCTCGGATGATGACGAAACACAGGTGCCAACTGCTGGGGCTTTCGAAAGTGTGCAGACCGACAAGAAAGGCATGGGTGAAAACTGGGTGGAAGATGATGTGGAGGACAATGAGGTCCTCTACCCCACATGGAATCAAGGTCATGCGAGTGACCTATGTAGTTCGGAGGAAGAGGCGGTGGTCGCACAAAGCCATCAGCACAGCAGAAGAGGGAGCAGGGTGCAAAAGCAGAGCTGCTGTCCTCTTGACAGTACGCCTGCTACTGCCCACCACAGAAAGGGACCGAGCACACCAAAGCCAGCTCCAAGGAGTTCCCTGGCATGGCAGTTCTTCAGACAATGTGCTGACGACAAGACTCGAGTGGTTTGCACGCTGTGCAATCAGAGCCTGAAGCGAGGCATAAACGTTCTCAACCTGAGTACAACCTGTATGACCAGGCATTTAAGTGCAAAGCACGAGCTGCAGTGGAGTAGACACCAACACCTGGGTCACCCTCCCTAGTCCTCAATGCCAGCATTTTTAAATTACTGGCTTTTGAAATGATGTAATTCCGTCTGGTGGAGACGGATAGTTTTAAAGGCCTTATGGCAGTGGCTGTCCCACAGTATGTCATGCCCAGCCGCCACTACTTTTCAAGGCGAGCCATCCCTTCCCTGCACAACCAAGTGGGGGACAAAATCAGGTGTGCACTGAGCAACGCCATCTGTGGCAAGGTGCACCTGACTACGGATACGTGGACCAGTAAGCACGGTCAGGGCCGTTATAGCTCCATAACAGCACACTGGGTAAATGCTGTGTCAGCTGGGCCTGAGGCGGATAGCAGTTTGGCGCATGTCCTTCCACCACCGAGGATTGCAGAGCGCTTCAGTTTGCCTCCTGTTGCTTCCTCCTCCTACTCCGCTTCCTCATCCTCTACCAGCTCCTCATCCAGTCAGCGTAACACCTTCACCACCAAATTCAGCACAGCCAGGGGTAAATGACAGCAGGCAGTTTTAAAACGTATCTGTTTGGGGGACAAACCCCACACGACGCAGGAGCTGTGGACGGGCCTTGAACAACAGACCGATGAGTGGTTTGTGCCAGTCAGCCTCAAGCCCGGCCTGGTGGTGTGTGAAAATAGGCGAAATCTCGTAGCAACTCTGGGACTAGCCGGTTTGAAGCACATCCCTTGCCTGGGGCATCTGCTGAATTTGGTGGTGCTGAGATTCCTTAAAAATTACCCCAATATGTCAGAGCTGCTGCATAAAGCACGTGCCGTCTGTGCGCGCTTTCAGCGTTCTCACCCTGCTGCTGCTCGCCTGTCAGCGCTGCAGCGTAACTTCGGCCTTCCCGATCACCGCCTCATATGCGAAGTGCCCACATGCTGGCCAGACTGTGCAAGCAGCAGCAGGCGATAGTGGAGTTTCAGCTGCAGCACGCACGGGTAAGTCGCTCGGCGGAACAGCACCACTTCACCACCAATGACTGGGCCTCCATGCGAGACCTGTGTTCCTTGTTGTGCTGTTTCGAGTACTCCACCAACATGGCCAGGGCCGATAACGCCGTTCTCAGAGTTAATTATCCCACTTCTATGCCTCCTTGAAAAAACGCTCCTGGCGATGATGGAAGAGGATGTGGCACAGGAGGAGGAGGAGGAAGAGGGATCATTTCGTAGGGTTTCCGGCTAGTCATTCCCAAGTGGCTCTGAGGGTGGCTTCCTGCACCCACAAACCCAAGGTACGCAATTGTCCAGCCAGGCCACAGTTCTGGAGGATGACGAGATGGAGGATGAGGAGGAGGAACTATGTTCACAGCAGGGTGGCACCCAGACCAGCTCATGGCCATCCATGGTGCGTGGATGGGGGGATACAGAGGAAACACCTCCCACAGAGGACAGCTTTTCGTTGCCTCTGGGTAGCCTGGCACACATGAGCGATTACATGCTGCAGTGTCTCTGCAACGACCGCCGAGTTGCCCACATTCTAACTTGTGCTGATTACTGGGTGGCCACGCTGCTGGATCCCCGTTACAAGGACAAGGTAGCATCATTAATTCCCTCACTGGTGCGTGATCGTAAGAAGCACGAGTACAAGTGCATGCTGGTAGATGCGCTGCTGGTGACATTCCCACCTGACAGCAGTGGAAGCACAAGGCAAAGGCAGAGGACGAGGAAGAGGTTGTTAACGCAGCTGTGGCACCGCCAGCACCTCAGAAGGGTTAAGGAGATTAAAAAAAGGAAGGAGGGGTTAATCTCTATTCTTCCCAAAGGAAGTTCGAGAATATCCAGCAGGGCGCCAGAGGAGGGACCTATTAGCCAAGACAAAAGTTATGTATTTCCGTATTTTTGGTATTAGAGGGATATTAGGCTGCCAGGGGGGAAAAAAACATCAGGGGGGTCCCCTAATGGATAGGATATAGGCACAAGAGATAGAACAAAAAAAAGTTTTTCACCCCTTTAAGAGGCGCTACCATCCCTTGGATATGAAATGTGTAATAAAATATAATATAACTTTTTGATAAGCTATTCAAATTCAAGTTTAGTGAGTTATTAAAATTCATGTTACTAGCACATATGTTCAAAGGCTCAATTAGCGGTTAATCAAATGTCATATTATGAATAAAAATAAAATGAAAGCAATTTTAACTCACTTCACCCAGGAGGTAACGGATGGGATAAACTCAAAACACTCACCGGATCACCTCCTGCGCCTGGGTCGCCTATAAGATCTCACGGAATAACAGCAGTCCAGTCGAGCCTCTTGTCAATCGTCTTTATTTGAACATATGTGCTAGCACCTCAGAAGGGCCGAAATGTGGAAAAGCTTTGTCAGCACTCCACAACAACCAGCAGCACCAGCTGATATGGAACGTCTTAGCAGGAGGCAGCATTTCACTAACATGGTGGAGCAGTATGTGTGCACACATACTGAATGACGGGTCTGCCCCCCTTCAACTTCTGGGTCTCCAAATTGGGCACATGGCCTAAGCTTGCCCTTTACGCCTTGGAGGTGCTGGCCTGCCCTGCAGCCAGTGTATTATCTGAACGTGTGTTTAGCATGGCAGGGGGCGTCATCACAGACAAGAGCAGCCGCCTGTCCACAGCCAATGTGGACAAGCTCATGTTCATTACAATGAACCAGGCATGGATCCCTCAGGACTAGGGATGAGCGAACTCGAACTGTATAGTTCGGGTTCGTACCGAATTTTGGGGTGTCCGTGACACGGACCCGAACCCGGACATTTTCGTAAAAGTCCGGGTTCGGGTTCGGTGTTCGTCGCTTTCTTGGCGCTTTTGTGACGCTTTCTTGGCGCTTTTTGAAAGGCTGCAAAGCAGCCAATCAACAAGCGTCATACTACTTGCCCCAAGAGGCCATCACAGCCATGCCTACTATTGGCATGGCTGTGATTGGCCAGAGCACCATGTGACCCAGCCTCTATTTAAGCTGGAGTCACATAGCGCCGCCCGTCACTCTGCTCTGATTAGCGTAGGGAGAGGTTGCGGCTGCGACAGTAGGGCGAGATTAGGCAGATTAACTCCTCCAAAGGACTTGATTAACTGATCGATCTGCAGCTGTGGATCATTGAGATGCTGATCCTCAATTGCTCACTGTTTTTAGGCTGCCCAGACCGTTTGTCAGTCACATTTTTCTGGGGTGATCGGCGGCCATTTTGTGTCTTGTGGTGCGCCAGCACAAGCTGCGACCAAGTGCATTTAACCCTCAATGGTGTGGTTGTTTTTTGGCTAAAGCCTACATCAGGGTGAAGCTGTCACACCAAGTGCATTTAACCAGCAATAGTCTGTTCATTTTTTGGCCATATACAAAATCAGGGGCAAGCTGCGCCTGTCACCAAGTGCATTTAACCCTCAATGGTGTGGTTGTTTTTTGGCTAAAGCCTACATCAGGGTGAAGCTGTCACACCAAGTGCATTTAACCAGCAATAGTCTGTTCATTTTTTGGCCATATACAAAATCAGGGGCAAGCTGCGCCTGTCACCAAGTGCATTTAACCCTCAATGGTGTGGTTGTTTTTTGGCTAAAGCCTACATCAGGGTGAAGCTGTCACACCAAGTGCATTTAACCAGCAATAGTCTGTTCATTTTTTGGCCATATACAAAATCAGGGGCAAGCTGCGCCTGTCACCAAGTGCATTTAACCCTCAATGGTGTGGTTGTTTTTTGGCTAAAGCCTACATCAGGGTGAAGCTGTCACACCAAGTGCATTTAACCAGCAATAGTCTGTTCATTTTTTGGCCATATACAAAATCAGGGGCAAGCTGCGCCTGTCACCAAGTGCATTTAACCCTCAATGGTGTGGTTGTTTTTTGGCTAAAGCCTACATCAGGGTGAAGCTGTCACACCAAGTGCATTTAACCAGCAATAGTCTGTTCATTTTTTGGCCATATACAAAATCAGGGGCAAGCTGCGCCTGTCACCAAGTGCATTTAACCCTCAATGGTGTGGTTGTTTTCTGGCTAAAGCCTACATCAGGGTGAAGCTGTCACACCAAGTGCATTTAACCAGCAATAGTCTGTTTATTTTTTGGCCATATACTACATCAGGGGCAAGCTGCGCCCGTCACCAAGTGCATTTAACCCTCAGTAGTGTGGTTGGTCAAGCTGTGACACCAAGTGCATTTAACCAGCAATAGTCTGTTCATTTTTTGGCCATATACTACATCAGGGGCAAGCTGCGCCCGTCACCAAGTGCATTTAACCAGCAATAGTGTGGTTATTTTTTGGCCATATCCCAGTCTAATTCTGTCACTAAATCCATACCGGTCACCCAGCGCCTAAATACTAGGCCTCAAATTTATATCCCGCTAAATCTCTCGTTACCGCTGTCCTGTTGTAGCTGGGAAAGTTATTTAGTGTCCGTCAAAGCACATTTTTTGTTCTGGGTTGAAGTACAATTCCCAATTTAGCAATTTCATAATTTAGTGGTTTCTGCTATATCAGAGCTATTTGAAATCTATCCCTAAAAGGGTATATAATATTCAAGGTGCACATTGGGTCATTCAGAATAACTTCACACACACCCGCTACTGTGTATTTTCAAGTCTAATTCTGTCACTAAACCCATACCTGTCACCCAGCGCCTAAATACTAGGCCTCAAATTTATATCCTGCTAAATCTCTCGTTACCGCTGTCCTGTTGTAGCTGGGAAAGTTATTTAGTGTCCGTCAAAGCACATTTTTTGTTCTGGGTTGAAGTACAATTCCCAATTTAGCAATTTCATAATTTAGTGGTTTCTGCTATATCAGAGCTATTTGAAATCTATCCCTAAAAGGGTATATAATATTCAAGGTGCACATTGGGTCATTCAGAATAACTTCACACACACCCGCTACTGTGTATTTTCAAGTCTAATTCTGTCACTAAACCCATACCTGTCACCCAGCGCCTAAATACTAGGCCTCAAATTTATATCCTGCTAAATCTCTCGTTACCGCTGTCCTGTTGTAGCTGGGAAAGTTATTTAGTGTCCGTCAAAGCACATTTTTTGTTCTGGGTTGAAGTACAATTCCCAATTTAGCAATTTCATAATTTAGTGGTTTCTGCTATATCAGAGCTATTTGAAATCTATCCCTAAAAGGGTATATAATATTCAAGGTGCACATTGGGTCATTCAGAATAACTTCACACACACCCGCTACTGTGTATTTTCAAGTCTAATTCTGTCACTAAACCCATACCTGTCACCCAGCGCCTAAATACTAGGCCTCAAATTTATATCCTGCTAAATCTCTCGTTACCGCTGTCCTGTTGTAGCTGGGAAAGTTATTTAGTGTCCGTCAAAGCACATTTTTTGTTCTGGGTTGAAATACAATTCCCAATTTAGCAATTTCATAATTTAGTGGTTTCTGCTATATCAGAGCTATTTGAAATCTATCCCTAAAAGGGTAGATCATATTGAAGGTGCACATAGGGTCATTCAGAATAACTTCACACACACCCGCTACTGTGTATTTCCAAGTCTAATTCTGTCACTAAACCCATACCTGTCACCCAGCGCCTAAATACTAGGCCTCAAATTTATATCCCGCTAAATCTCTCGTTACCGCTGTCCTGTTGTAGCTGGGAAAGTTATTTAGTGTCCGTCAAAGCACATTTTTTGTTCTGGGTTGAAGTACAATTCCCAATTTAGCAATTTCATAATTTAGTGGTTTCTGCTATATCAGAGCTATTTGAAATCTATCCCTAAAAGGGTATATAATATTCAAGGTGCACATTGGGTCATTCAGAATAACTTCACACACACCCGCTACTGTGTATTTCCAAGTCTAATTCTGTCACTAAACCCATACCTGTCACCCAGCGCCTAAATACTAGGCCTCAAATTTATATCCTGCTAAATCTCTCGTTACCGCTGTACTGTTGTTGCTGGGCAAGATATTTAGTGTCCGTCAAAGCACATTTTTTGTTCTGGGTTGAAATACAATTCCCAATTTAGCAATTTCATAATTTAGTGGTTTCTGCTATATCAGAGCTATTTGAAATCTATCCCTAAAAGGGTATATAATATTCAAGGTGCACATTGGGTCATTCAGAATAACTTCACACACACCCGCTACTGTGTATTTTCAAGTCTAATTCTGTCACTAAACCCATACCTGTCACCCAGCGCCTAAATACTAGGCCTCAAATTTATATCCTGCTAAATCTCTCGTTACCGCTGTCCTGTTGTAGCTGGGAAAGTTATTTAGTGTCCGTCAAAGCACATTTTTTGTTCTGGGTTGAAGTACAATTCCCAATTTAGCAATTTCATAATTTAGTGGTTTCTGCTATATCAGAGCTATTTGAAATCTATCCCTAAAAGGGTATATAATATTCAAGGTGCACATTGGGTCATTCAGAATAACTTCACACACACCCGCTACTGTGTATTTTCAAGTCTAATTCTGTCACTAAACCCATACCTGTCACCCAGCGCCTAAATACTAGGCCTCAAATTTATATCCTGCTAAATCTCTCGTTACCGCTGTCCTGTTGTAGCTGGGAAAGTTATTTAGTGTCCGTCAAAGCACATTTTTTGTTCTGGGTTGAAATACAATTCCCAATTTAGCAATTTCATAATTTAGTGGTTTCTGCTATATCAGAGCTATTTGAAATCTATCCCTAAAAGGGTAGATCATATTGAAGGTGCACATAGGGTCATTCAGAATAACTTCACACACACCCGCTACTGTGTATTTCCAAGTCTAATTCTGTCACTAAACCCATACCTGTCACCCAGCGCCTAAATACTAGGCCTCAAATTTATATCCTGCTAAATCTCTCGTTACCGCTGTACTGTTGTTGCTGGGCAAGATATTTAGTGTCCGTCAAAGCACATTTTTTGTTCTGGGTTGAAATACAATTCCCAATTTAGCAATTTCATAATTTAGTGGTTTCTGCTATATCAGAGCTATTTGAAATCTATCCCTAAAAGGGTATATAATATTCAAGGTGCACATTGGGTCATTCAGAATAACTTCACACACACCCGCTACTGTGTATTTCCAAGTCTAATTCTGTCACTAAACCCATACCTGTCACCCAGCGCCTAAATACTAGGCCTCAAATTTATATCCTGCTAAATCTCTCGTTACCGCTGTACTGTTGTTGCTGGGCAAGATATTTAGTGTCCGTCAAAGCACATTTTTTGTTCTGGGTTGAAATACAATTCCCAATTTAGCAATTTCATAATTTAGTGGTTTCTGCTATATCAGAGCTATTTGAAATCTATCCCTAAAAGGGTATATAATATTCAAGGTGCACATTGGGTCATTCAGAATAACTTCACACACACCCGCTACTGTGTATTTTCAAGTCTAATTCTGTCACTAAACCCATACCTGTCACCCAGCGCCTAAATACTAGGCCTCAAATTTATATCCTGCTAAATCTCTCGTTACCGCTGTCCTGTTGTAGCTGGGAAAGTTATTTAGTGTCCGTCAAAGCACATTTTTTGTTCTGGGTTGAAATACAATTCCCAATTTAGCAATTTCATAATTTAGTGGTTTCTGCTATATCAGAGCTATTTGAAATCTATCCCTAAAAGGGTAGATCATATTGAAGGTGCACATAGGGTCATTCAGAATAACTTCACACACACCCGCTACTGTGTATTTCCAAGTCTAATTCTGTCACTAAACCCATACCTGTCACCCAGCGCCTAAATACTAGGCCTCAAATTTATATCCTGCTAAATCTCTCGTTACCGCTGTACTGTTGTTGCTGGGCAAGATATTTAGTGTCCGTCAAAGCACATTTTTTGTTCTGGGTTGAAATACAATTCCCAATTTAGCAATTTCATAATTTAGTGGTTTCTGCTATATCAGAGCTATTTGAAATCTATCCCTAAAAGGGTATATAATATTCAAGGTGCACATTGGGTCATTCAGAATAACTTCACACACACCCGCTACTGTGTATTTCCAAGTCTAATTCTGTCACTAAACCCATACCTGTCACCCAGCGCCTAAATACTAGGCCTCAAATTTATATCCTGCTAAATCTCTCGTTACCGCTGTACTGTTGTTGCTGGGCAAGATATTTAGTGTCCGTCAAAGCACATTTTTTGTTCTGGGTTGAAATACAATTCCCAATTTAGCAATTTCATAATTTAGTGGTTTCTGCTATATCAGAGCTATTTGAAATCTATCCCTAAAAGGGTATATAATATTCAAGGTGCACATTGGGTCATTCAGAATAACTTCACACACACCCGCTACTGTGTATTTCCAAGTCTAATTCTGTCACTAAACCCATACCTGTCACCCAGCGCCTAAATACTAGGCCTCAAATTTATATCCTGCTAAATCTCTCGTTACCGCTGTACTGTTGTTGCTGGGCAAGATATTTAGTGTCCGTCAAAGCACATTTTTTGTTCTGGGTTGAAATACAATTCCCAATTTAGCAATTTCATAATTTAGTGGTTTCTGCTATATCAGAGCTATTTGAAATCTATCCCTAAAAGGGTATATAATATTCAAGGTGCACATTGGGTCATTCAGAATAACTTCACACACACCCGCTACTGTGTATTTCCAAGTCTAATTCTGTCACTAAACCCATACCTGTCACCCAGCGCCTAAATACTAGGCCTCAAATTTATATCCTGCTAAATCTCTCGTTACCGCTGTACTGTTGTTGCTGGGCAAGATATTTAGTGTCCGTCAAAGCACATTTTTTGTTCTGGGTTGAAATACAATTCCCAATTTAGCAATTTCATAATTTAGTGGTTCCTGCTATATCAGAGCTATTTGAAATCTATCCCAAAAAGGGTATATAATATTCAAGGTGCACATAGGGTCATTCAGAATAACTTCACACACACGCTTCTGTGCATTTCCAAGTCTAATTCTGTCACTAAATCCATACCGGTCACCCAGCGCCTAAATACTAGGCCTCAAATTTATATCCCGCTGAATTTGAATACAATACATTGGGCCAAATAATATATTTGTTGTTGTGGTGAACCATAACAATGAGAAAAACATCTAGTAAGGGACGCGGACGTGGACATGGTCGTGGTGGTGTTAGTGGACCCTCTGGTGCTGGGAGAGGACGTGGCCGTTCTGCCACATCCACACGTCCTAGTGTACCAACTACCTCAGGTCCCAGTAGCCGCCAGAATTTACAGCGATATATGGTGGGGCCCAATGCCGTTCTAAGGATGGTAAGGCCTGAGCAGGTACAGGCATTAGTCAATTGGGTGGCCGACAGTGGATCCAGCACGTTCACATTATCTCCCACCCAGTCTTCTGCAGAAAGCGCACAGATGGCGCCTGAAAACCAACCCCATCAGTCTGTCACATCACCCCCATGCATACCAGGGAAACTGTCTCAGCCTCAAGTTATGCAGCAGTCTCTTATGCTGTTTGAAGACTCCGCTGGCAGGGTTTCCCAAGGGCATCCACCTAGCCCTTCCCCAGCGGTGAAAGACATAGAATGCACTGACGCACAACCACTTATGTTTCCTGATGATGAGGACATGGGAATACCACCTCAGCATGTCTCTGATGATGACGAAACACAGGTGCCAACTGCTGCGTCTTTCTGCAGTGTGCAGACTGAACAGGAGGTCAGGGATCAAGACTGGGTGGAAGACGATGCAGGGGACGATGAGGTCCTAGACCCCACATGGAATGAAGGTCGTGCCACTGACTTTCACAGTTCGGAGGAAGAGGCAGTGGTGAGACCGAGCCAACAGCGTAGCAAAAGAGGGAGCAGTGGGCAAAAGCAGAACACCCGCCGCCAAGAGACTCCGCCTGCTACTGACCGCCGCCATCTGGGACCGAGCACCCCAAAGGCAGCTTCAAGGAGTTCCCTGGCATGGCACTTCTTCAAACAATGTGCTGACGACAAGACCCGAGTGGTTTGCACGCTGTGCCATCAGAGCCTGAAGCGAGGCATTAACGTTCTGAACCTGAGCACAACCTGCATGACCAGGCACCTGCATGCAAAGCATGAACTGCAGTGGAGTAAACACCTTAAAACCAAGGAAGTCACTCAGGCTCCCCCTGCTACCTCTTCTGCTGCTGCCGCCTCGGCCTATTCTGCTGCTGCCGCCTCGGCCTCTTCCTCCGCCTCTGGAGGAACGTTGGCACCTGCCGCCCAGCAAACAGGGGATGTACCACCAACACCACCACCACCACCTCCGTCACCAAGCGTCTCAACCATGTCACACGCCAGCGTTCAGCTCTCCATCTCACAAACATTTGATAGAAAGCGTAAATTCCCACCTAGCCACCCTCGATCCCTGGCCCTGAATGCCAGCATTTCTAAACTACTGGCCTATGAAATGCTGTCATTTAGGCTGGTGGACACAGACAGCTTCAAACAGCTCATGTCGCTTGCTGTCCCACAGTATGTTGTTCCCAGCCGGCACTACTTCTCCAAGAGAGCCGTGCCTTCCCTGCACAACCAAGTATCCGATAAAATCAAGTGTGCACTGCGCAACGCCATCTGTAGCAAGGTCCACCTAACCACAGATACGTGGACCAGTAAGCACGGCCAGGGACGCTATATCTCCCTAACTGCACACTGGGTAAATGTAGTGGCAGCTGGGCCCCAGGCGGAGAGCTGTTTGGCGCACGTCCTTCCGCCGCCAAGGATCGCAGGGCAACATTCTTTGCCTCCTGTTGCCACCTCCTCCTTCTCGGCTTCCTCCTCCTCTTCTTCCACCTGCTCATCCAGTCAGCCACACACCTTCACCACCAACTTCAGCACAGCCCGGGGTAAACGTCAGCAGGCCATTCTGAAACTCATATGTTTGGGGGACAGGCCCCACACCGCACAGGAGTTGTGGCGGGGTATTGAACAACAGACCGTCGAGTGGTTGCTGCCGGTGAGCCTCAAGCCCGGCCTGGTGGTGTGTGATAATGGGCGAAATCTCGTTGCAGCTCTGGGACTAGCCAATTTGACGCACATCCCTTGCTTGGCGCATGTGCTGAATTTGGTGGTGCAGAAGTTCATTCACAACTACCCCGACATGTCAGAGCTGCTGCATAAAGTGCGGGCCGTCTGTTCGCGCTTCCGGCGTTCACATCCTGCCGCTGCTCGCCTGTCTGCGCTACAGCGTAACTTCGGCCTTCCCGCTCACCGCCTCATATGCGACGTGCCCACCAGGTGGAACTCCACCTTGCACATGCTGGACAGACTGTGCGAGCAGCAGCAGGCCATAGTGGAGTTTCAGCTGCAGCACGCACGGGTCAGTCGCACTACAGAACAGCACCACTTCACCACCAATGACTGGGCCTCCATGCGAGACCTGTGTGCCCTGTTGCGCTGTTTCGAGTACTCCACCAACATGGCCAGTGGCGATGACACCGTTATCAGCGTTACAATACCACTTCTATGTCTCCTTGAGAAAACACTTAGGGCGATGATGGAAGAGGAGGTGGCCCAGGAGGAGGAGGAGGAGGAGGAGGAGGAAGAGGGGTCATTTTTAGCACTTTCAGGCCAGTCTCTTCGAAGTGACTCAGAGGGAGGTTTTTGGCAACAGCAGAGGCCAGGTACAAATGTGGCCAGCCAGGGCCCACTACTGGAGGACGAGGAGGACGAGGATGAGGAGGAGGTGGAGGAGGATGAGGATGAAGCATGGTCACAGCGGGGTGGCACCCAACGCAGCTCGGGTCCATCACTGGTGCGTGGCTGGGGGGAAAGGCAGGACGATGACGATACGCCTCCCACAGAGGACAGCTTGTCCTTACCCCTGGGCAGCCTGGCACACATGAGCGACTACATGCTGCAGTGCCTGCGCAACGACAGCAGAGTTGCCCACATTTTAACCTGTGCGGACTACTGGGTTGCCACCCTGCTGGATCCACGCTACAAAGACAATGTGCCCACCTTACTTCCTGCACTGGAGCGTGATAGGAAGATGCGCGAGTACAAGCGCACGTTGGTAGACGCGCTACTGAGAGCATTCCCAAATGTCACAGGGGAACAAGTGGAAGCCCAAGGCCAAGGCAGAGGAGGAGCAAGAGGTCGCCAAGGCAGCTGTGTCACGGCCAGCTCCTCTGAGGGCAGGGTTAGCATGGCAGAGATGTGGAAAACTTTTGTCAACACGCCACAGCTAACTGCACCACCACCTGATACGCAACGTGTTAGCAGGAGGCAACATTTCACTAACATGGTGGAACAGTACGTGTGCACACCCCTCCACGTACTGACTGATGGTTCGGCCCCATTCAACTTCTGGGTCTCTAAATTGTCCACGTGGCCAGAGCTAGCCTTTTATGCCTTGGAGGTGCTGGCCTGCCCGGCAGCCAGCGTTTTGTCTGAACGTGTATTCAGCACGGCAGGGGGCGTCATTACAGACAAACGCAGCCGCCTGTCTACAGCCAATGTGGACAAGCTGACGTTCATAAAAATGAACCAGGCATGGATCCCACAGGACCTGTCCGTCCCTTGTCCAGATTAGACATTAACTACCTCCCCATAACCATATATTATTGGACTCCAGGGCACTTCCTCATTCAATCCTATTTTTATTTTCATTTTACCATTATATTGCAAGGCTACCCAAAGTTGAATGAACCTCTCCTCTGCCTGTGTGCTAGGCCTAAATATATGCCAATGGATTGTTGCAGTGGTGGCTGACGTGAAGCCTCATTCTCTGCTATGACATGCAGACTGATTCTCTGGTGACATGAAGCCAGATTGTCTGTTACGGGACCTCTCTCCTCTGCCTGGGTGCTGGGCCTGAATTTATGACAATGGACTGTTGCAGTGGTGGCTGACGTGAAGCCTGATTCTCTGCTATGACATGCAGACTGATTCTCTGCTGACATGAAGCCAGATCCTCTGTTACGGGACCTCTCTCCTCTGCCTGGGTGCTGGGCCTAAATTTATGAAAATGGACTGTTGCAGTGGTGGGTGACGTGAAGCCTCATTCTCTGCTATGACATGCAGACTGATTCTCTGCTGACATGAAGCCAGATCGTCTGTTACGGGACCTCTCTCCTCTGCCTGGGTGCTGGGCCTAAATTTATGAAAATGGACTCTTACAGTGGTGGGTGACGTGAAGCCTGATTCTCTGCTATGACATGAAGACTGATTCTCTGCTGACATGAAGCCAGATCCTCTGTTACGGGACCTCTCTCCTCTGCCTGGGTGCTGGGCCTAAATATCTGACAATGGACTGTTGCATTGGTGGCTGACGTGAAGCCTGATTCTCTGCTATGATATGAAGACTGATTCTCTGCTGACATGAAGCCAGATTGTCTGTTACGGGACCTCTCTCCTCTGCCTGTGTGCTAGGCCTAAATATATGCCAATGGATTGTTGCAGTGGTGGCTGACGTGAAGCCTGATTCTCTGCTATGACATGCAGACTGATTCTCTGGTGACATGAAGCCAGATCCTCTGTTACGGGACCTCTCTCCTCTGCCTGGGTGCTGGGCCTAAATTTATGAAAATGGACTGTTGCAGTGGTGGGTGACGTGAAGCCTGATTCTCTGCTATGACATGCAGACTGATTCTCTGGTGACATGAAGCCAGATCCTCTGTTACGGGACCTCTCTCCTCTGCCTGGGTGCTGGGCCTAAATTTATGAAAATGGACTGTTGCAGTGGTGGGTGACGTGAAGCCTCATTCTCTGCTATGACATGCAGACTGATTCTCTGCTGACATGAAGCCAGATTGTCTGTTACGGGACCTCTCTCCTCTGCCTGGGTGCTGGGCCTGAATTTATGACAATGGACTGTTGCAGTGGTGGCTGACGTGAAGCCTGATTCTCTGCTATGATATGAAGACTGATTCTCTGCTGACATGAAGCCAGATTGTCTGTTACGGGACCTCTCTCCTCTGCCTGGGTGCCGGGGCCTAAATATCTGAGAATGGACTGTTCCAGTGGTGGGTAACGGGAAGCCAGATTCTCTGCTATGATATGAAGACTGATTCTCTGCTGACATGAAGCCAGATTGTCTGTTACGGGACCTCTCTCCTCTGCCTGGGTGCTGGGCCTAAATTTATGAAAATGGACTCTTACAGTGGTGGGTGACGTGAAGCCTGATTCTCTGCTATGACATGAAGACTGATTCTCTGCTGACATGAAGCCAGATTGTCTGTTACGGGACCTCTCTCCTCTGCCTGGGTGCCGGGGCCTAAATATCTGAGAATGGACTGTTCCAGTGGTGGGTGACGGGAAGCCAGATTCTCTGCTATGGAACCTCTCTCCAATTGATTTTGGTTAATTTTTATTTATTTAATTTTTATTTTAATTAATTTCCCTATCCACATTTGTTTGCAGGGGATTTACCTACATGTTGCTGCCTTTTGCAGCCCTCTAGCCCTTTCCTGGGCTGTTTTACAGCCGTTTTAGTGCCGAAAAGTTCGGGTCCCCATTGACTTCAATGGGGTTCGGGTTCGGGACGAAGTTCGGATCGGGTTCGGATCCCGAACCCGAACATTTCCGGGATGTTCGGCCGAACTTCTCGAACCCGAACATCCAGGTGTTCGCTCAACTCTACTCAGGACTTGTCCGTACCTTGTGCAGAATAGACATGTAATGCCGGCACTAAGCAGCCATTGTTATACTGCAGCGCAATTGCTCATTCTTGCATTTTGAATATTTCACACTCTTTTAGAGTGTACCCTAATTTAAAAAAATAAAATTAAAACCAAAAGCCTGTGTTGGCTACCTCATCCTCCTCCACCGCCGCTTCCACCTACAACACTACGTCCACCGCCTCCTCAAACTCCTACTCCATATGGAACTCCACCTCATAAATCTATTTTTTCTATTTGCATGTATTTTATTTTATGTCATTTCACTACTTTGTCATTTTCATTTTCGGGTGAAATTCACCAATTTTTTAGTGTATAGTACCACTGCTATACCTAGTAGACCGGTAAAAAAATAAAATAAATTGTCAGTTACATTTTCTGGCGAAATTTACACATTTGTTTGTGTATAGTACCACTACTATACCTAGTAGACCAGTAAAAAAAAAAATTACAAGTTGTCAGTTTCATTTTCTGGTGAAATTAACAAATTTGGGGGTGTATAGTACCACTGCTATACCTAGTAGGCCGGTTAAAAAAAAATAAAAAATTGTCATTTACATTTTTGGGTGAAATTAACCAATTTTTGGGTGTATAGCACCACTGCCATACCTAGTAGACAGGTTAAAGGGAGTCTGTCAGCAGATTTACCCCTTTTTAACAGTTGCCATTATGCTGTAGCCGCAAAACAGACGATTAACACGGTACCTTTATATGCTTTGGTGGACTTTTAAATCTGCCAAAAACGAACTTTGATGAGGGCTCGCAAGTGCCCAGGGCGGAGTCCACCGTGTTGGAGCCCAGGCAGCTCTGCCTCTTCGGCTCTTATCCCCGCCCAGCCTCCTCCTCTGCTCGCCTATCTGTTGTCTCTCCCCCTCAGCGAGATCCCGCGCCGATGCGATAACTTCCTTGGCCGGGGCATGCGCACTGCAATGCCCATTGCTGACACGGCATCGCAGTAGCTTATGCGCATGCCCCGACCAAGGAAGTTATCGCATCGGCGCGGGATCTCGCTGAGGGGGAGAGACAACAGATAGGCGGGCAGAGGAGGAGGCTGGGCGGGGATAAGAGCCGAAGAGGCAGAGCTGCCTGGGCTCCAACACGGTGGACTCCGCCCCTGGGCACTTGCGAGCCCTCATCAAAGTTCGTTTTTGGCAGATTTAAAAGTCCACCAAAGCATATAAAGGTACTGTGTTAATCGTCTGTTTTGCGGCTACAGCATAATGGCAACTGTTAAAAAGGGGTAAATCTGCTGACAGACTCCCTTTAAACAAACAAAAAATTAGTCAGTTATATATTCTGGCGAAATTCACCAATTTTTGGGTGTGATGTACCACTCCTATAACTAGTAGACCGGAAAAAAAAATTATAATTTATCAGTTACATTTTTGGGTGAAATTCACAAATTTTTGGGTGTAATATATCCCTCCTCTACCTAGTTGACAGCTTAATAAATTTCAATATTTTTTCTGTTACATTCTTGGGTTGACATTATACAATTTTAGACGTGAATAAACACGTGCTATGCATAGGTGACAGGGAATAAAATTTAATATATTATTCATTAATTAATGCGCACCACATCCTTTCATTCAATGCTTAAACTTTGAAAAGTTGTCACACTTTTACGCTTTAATAATTTCTCCGATTTTTTAACTCTATAATTTTAAATTTGAAAAAATGAATACTACCTTGGATGTGGTCTCTCTTTCTCAAGCTCCTTCTCTGGCCTGGAACACTAATTCCCCACCACCCGTGATCACCATGGTAGGCGCATAAAAGAGCATCGAAAGTTGATAGAGCAGATATCAAATTGGATCGTGAACATCATGGGGACGTGCGACATGATGGGGCAGTAAGTGTGTACACCCCTACACGAACTGACTGACAGGGGTCAGCCCCTGCAACTTCTGGGTCTCCAAATTGGGCACATGGCCTGAGCTTGCCCTTTACCCCTTGGAGGTGCTGGCCTGCCCTGCAGCCAGTGTATTGTCTGAACATGTGTTTAGCATGACTGGAGGGGGTTATCACAGGTTATATTTCCCAATGTTTTGGGGTGTACCCTCATTTTTAAAATACAATTTTAAACCAAAAAGCAGTGTAGGCTACCTCCTCCTCCATCGCCGCTTCCACCTACACCGCCACATCCACCGCCTCCTCAACCTCCTATTCCATATGGACCTCGTCCTCCTAGATCAAGATTATAATTTTTTATTTTTACCTATTATATGTTATTTAAAGTCATTTCCCTATCCACATTTGTTTGCAGAGCACTTGCCATGCTCTTGACCACATTTTGATGCCATTTGCAGCCCTCTAGCCCTTTCCATGACATTTTTACAGCCATTTTAGTGCTCAAAAGTTCAGGTGCCCATTGACTTCAATGGGGTACGGGTTCGGGGTCAAGTTTGGGTCAAGTTCGGGTCCCGAACTCGAACTTTTTTCTCAAGTTCGGCCGAAACCGTCGAACCCGAACATCCAGGTGTCCGCTCAACTCTACTTGTAGCGTTTTAGAGCTGTACAAGATTTTTCTGGCAGTACGATGCCATGCTGTAAAACAAGCAATAGAAAAATAGGCCACCAAAATTCTAAATAAGCTCCCGTATTTTGAAGTCTTGCGGCGGATCTCAGCCAGTAGATAAATAATATAAATAGTGTCCATTTTCAAGGTGCAAGTCTTTTGTAAACCTTTAAAACCTTTTGTAATGGTTAGAAAAAAAATTATAAGAAAGGAAAAATATATATTTTTTCATAATTTTCAGTTTTTTCTTAAATATAAAAAAAAAATATATCCATCATCTGATGGCACAAAAGAAAGGTCTAAGGTGTCCCTTAAGAAAATAATATCATATTATTTTCAGTTAGATAGGCTCATTGCTACAAAAAAAAAAAAAAATGGCATGGTAAAGAAGGGGAATAAACACTCCTTTAATGAAGCAGTTAAAATACTAAGGGGATGTGTCATCTTTAAGTTTATGTCTTTTGTAGATAATTTCATGTTCAACTTGCTTAACTTTTCAAAATAGCAGTAATTTTGACCAGGGGTGCCCAAACTTTGCATGCCATTGTTTAAGAAACACAATTGTTTGATTGATGCTGGGCTCGGCAACATGGACATGTATATATCAGTGGGTAGAGGCAGAAAGAAGTGTCTGCCAGTGTCGGTAAGTGTCTGTGCTCCTGTAAAACAAAAGATTGAGCACACCGAAACCCACCATGTTTTATCTCTGTCTCCATTGACATCTACTATTAAGGTCGCCATGCAGGTCTATATAAATGACTAACAAAAGTTGGATAATATTTAGACCAATGATGCCCTGCTGGTGCCAGGTGGGCCGTATGCTGTGCGGTATGTGTTTGATTTGCTTTTGTTTAGAAGCTCCTCTTTACCAGAGACTAGAAGTAACATGAGGATGTATATTTCTCCAGCTGCACTTACCTAGAGTAGATGCTGATCATAAGAGAGCAGCGAGGTAGAGGTTTGTGTGGCTGACACAGTAGTTTTCCACTGTTATAAGGGAACTCAGGTTGGCTCTGCTTATGTTCTGCCAGGGTGCACATCAAGATCTGCTTTACATCTTGATTACATAGTTGGATTTGCCGCTTTGCTATGTGTTTTGCCAAAAACAAGATCTTGGCAGACAAAAATGAGAACTACATAATATGATGTAATCAAGCTCTGTGTGTTTCTATGCCTACCCATTGTCCAAATACTAGTGCAGCATGATGTCTCACCCTCTAATGAAATTAAGGGCCACATCTGAGAAAGCAATAAGAGAGAGCTCTAGAAAAGTGAAGTCCACCTGGAGGCGGATGGACAGTTGTTCACCACTGATGTTGTCAATCTAAGGTGAATCCTTACGATACATGATTCTATGAGTTTATTAATGATGCTGCAGAGTATGTTTCCTTGGCATTACCCACTCAGCTTTGAAGAGAAAATCCTCCATATGTAAACCTGTATCTGTGGACATTATTCCACATGATGATAGAAAATCTTGCTACTTTGTGGTTCTTCTTTTGCAGTTGCTTGCTAATTTCTGCACAAACCTAGATGGTAAAGTTAACAACGACACAAGTCAAGTTCGACAAAATATCCTTCAATTTAGAAAACCGACCCAAAAGTTTCCAATTACCTCATTTTTGGGAAAAAAGAAATTCCTTTTGACTCCATTATGACAATCAGAATAAATCCCTGGATCAACGACCATCTCAAGCAATCTACTGCAGGTAACGTATATTACAAGAAACCTTCCAGACTCCCTTTAGCTTAATTCAACAAATTAACCATCACCACATCCTGTGGAAATGAATTTCATCGTCTAACTGCTCATACCATAAAAAAAAACTCTTTAAGTCAGTGTCCTCTTGTCATAGTTACATGCCTAAAAGTGAAAGGATCAGTAAACAGCTTTCTGTTGATATCTTTGTGTGTAGTATGTGGATGTTTTTTTTACCAAGTAAATAGCCCCAAATTAAACTTCTCCCTGAAGGAGTGATTTTCCATTTTTTTGGTTTTCGTTTTTTACTTCACAGTACAGGATCCAATAAATACATTGATATTACAATAGTTCAGGCATTTTGGGATGTAGCAATGTCTATAATCTTTATTTTTTATTGTTTATTTTTAATACGGGAAAAGCGATGATTTGATTTTATATTTTTTTATATTTTTTTTTTACACTTTTTGAAATTTCCTTTAGGTGACTCGAACATATGATCATCTTATTGCTTCTCCCATAGACTATGGGAGATTAGCTATGGGAGAATTGCTAAGTTTCATAGGAACTTAACTATGGCAGGCCTTGAATCCTTCAGAGGGCCTGAGGCTGCCATAGTAACTAAATGTCTCCCTCGATCTGAATGTGTGGGAGCCGCTCACAACCAGGAGCACAAGCCCCAAGGAAAGACTTCTAAGATGGCGTGGTCTGTGTTCTGTGTTGCAGTGAACCCCTGAAAAGCCAGATTAGAGGATGCAAGTGGTAGTGTCCTGGTTGAAGTGTTGTGTCACGGTGTACTCCTTGCAGTGGAAATGCAGTTTGAAGAATAAGGCCAGGACTGAACATATAACATTTCTTTTTAGCAATTGCTAGATATAACTTATGATACATCCAATAGCAGCCGATTCAAAGTGCAGTTTCTGACACCAATTAAGAAGGTATGGAGGCAGGTTGGATGGCTGCAACTTAAAACTTGTGGGTATAGATGTTCACTGTCATGTCTAGACTTGAACTTTAACTGGCCTAGTGGTAGTTTTGGGTGATCTGAGCTGTAATCCCTCACCTTACAGCAGTGTCTATAATGCATTTTTTTTCCGCTGTTCACTGTGCTGTCTTCCTCTCCCTTCTAAGGGCTGTATTACACCAACAGATTATCTGACAGATTTTCTGACCAATCATTGGTCAGATGGCCTGTTACACACACAGATCTTTTGCTATACACACCTATACACACCAACTATTGGCTATAGGCCTGATTGGGCAGATATTGGTCAGATAATCTGTTGGTGCAATACAGCCCTAAGGCTGCTCTAGAACTCCTGGCAGGTGCTCTCAATGCTGAGCTACCGTATATGTGAGTTTCCTCCAAGACGAGTTACTTCATACACTTGAGTACTATGGGTATTAAGAGGACAACGTAGTGTTCCGGCAGATCAACGACACAAAGCATATGTCAAGATTGACAAAGAAATTATTCAATGAAGTAGAGGTGCTCGTTGGCCCCCCACAGTCCCCAGACCTCAACCCAATCGAACACTTGTGGGTAGAGTTCAAGAAAAAGCTGTATTCGTACCCAGGTGAGTTGACCAGTATGCACAAACATTGGGAATGTGTAGAAGAGACCTGGGAACTGTTTTTGGTCATGCATTATCGCCTATCACAAACTTTGATCCTGGATAACTGCTGTGTAAAATAGTGTAAACCTGAGCGCCATATTTAAAAGCTATGTACACCTTCAGGGGCATTTTACTCATTTTGGGCTAAAAATCATTTTTTTAAATTGGCCTTTATTAAAAATATTGAGCCGTTCTGTCACAAAGGGTTAAAGGAAATATGTCACCAGGAAAATTTGAATTAAAGCGATAGCGACTTAGTACCTGATTTCCAGATGTGCCTTTGTTTCAGCAATAGGTGTTTTCTATCTTCTGAAAATCTAGTTTATTTGGTATGCAAATGAGCCAGTAAGGTGCCCAGAGGGCCGTTATTTTTGCAGGAAGGAGCCCAGGCACACCTCCTGCTAGTGCCCAGGCCCGTCCTCATGGAGAGCCAATCTAGCCCACTGCCACAATGTGTCCACCAACCCTATCCTACATTATATTCAAGCCATAAGTCTTCCCCATTTTCCCTGCTGTATCACGTTTAAATCTTGTACATGGCAGTACGAAAATACAACCTGCGCCTGCACACTGCCTGTCCCACTGAGGCAATCATACTCAACTCAGTGCGCAGTGATGTATTCAGCCTGTGGTGGAAAGAATAAAGCAAGAGCGCGTCACTTACGTCACTGGGCTCGGGCAATGCCCAGTTGTAGAGTTGAGGTGCAGCAGGGAAAAGGGGGGCAGAGTTACTGCTTGAATGTGATGTAGAAGGGGTGTGTGGATTGTGGCAGGGTGTGGGCTTGGCTCTGCATGAGGGTGGGCTTGGGCACTAGCAGGAGGCATGCCTGGGCTCCCTCCTGCAAGTATAACACCCCTCTGGGCACCTTACTGGCTCATTTGCATACCAGATAAACAGGATTTTCCGAAGTAGAAAATACCTATTGCGGAAACAAAGGCACATCTGAAAATAATGTACTAAGTGCTATTAGGCCAGGGCTTTACTTCACTACATAAACACTTATTTAAGCCGCATTCTTATTAGTAAGATAAGAATTTAGCTTTAATGAGTGTTTATAACATCAGAGATCAGGGATAAGGAGCCCGTCATCTCCCTGTCTGACTGAGCAGAGAGAAAATACAGATCTTGCTAGAGGATGAACTAAAAGATGTGCAGGGAAAACAGCTCATCATTTTAATAAACAATAGAGAAAATTATTTTTAGCTCAAATGAGTACAATGCAATAATAATAATAAAAAAATGCCACCAAAGGTGTACATAGCCATTAAAGGGGTTATCCAAGTTATTTTTTTGTTCTTTTTATGTTCCTAACTAAGCAAATGTAACAGCTTTCCAATTCACTCACTTTATCTCCAGTGGCTGGTTTCTCAGATTTCACAGAGGGTCACATGTGATGTCAGCTTCTCTCCCTGCTCTGATAAAGGTTGTTTACAAGCCTGTAAACAAGATGTCACTGTGCTGGCCACGCCCCCTTCACTACCGTCTACTCTCTGCTAGGATTCTTAACCCCTTCAGCTGCACAGCTCTGCAGGCAGTGAGGAGACAATGCTGGGCACTGGAGTTGACATACTAGAGAGAACATTGCACAAGAACAGGTAGGGGGAAGATCCTGTGTGTATTAGCAGTGTCATTATACAGGTGGGACTTGTAGTCCTCCACTTACAAGTTGCTGTTTTCTCCCAGCACTCAGGGCAGCTCTTGTATCCACTCCCTTAGCAGTGTCATTATACAGCTTGGACTTGTAGTCCTACACATACAACATGCTGAGTCTCCCAGCACTCAGGGCAGCTCTTGTATTCACTCCCTTAGCAGTGTCATTATGCAGCTGGGACTTGTAGTTCTACACATACAACATGCTGCAGAGTCTCCCAGCAGGCAGACATGTCACTCAGGGCAGCTCTTGTATCCACTCCCTTAGCAGTGTCATTATGCAGCTGGGACTTGTAGTCCTACACATACAACATGCTGAGTCTCCCAGCACTCAGGGCAGCACTTGTATCCACTCCCTTAGCAGTGTCATTATACAGCTGGGACTTGTAGTTCTACACTTACAACATGCTGCAGTGTCTCCCAGCAGGCAGACATGTTACTCAGGGCAGTACTTGTATTCACTCCCTTAGCAGTGTCATTATACAGCTTGGACTTGTAGTTCTACACATACAACATGCTGCTGAGTCTCCCAGCAGGCAGACATGTCACTCAGGGCAGCTCTTGTATTCACACCCTTAGCCGTGCGGGGGGAGAGGCAGAGATTGTTTTTATTGCATGTAAACAAAGGGACAGAAAAGAATAACGGAAATGAGGAAATATATATATATATATATATATATATATATATATATATATATTGCATAAAACTTGCTTAGCTCAGTCATATATCAGATTTTCAGTGCTATATTATTTTTTTCCTAACTCGGACAACCCCTTTAAGGACCCACATGCCATAAACGTATGTTGACTGTGCTGAAGGGGCTAAACGTTTAGTTTACTTATTCAATAAAATGTACATGTGCGGATGTCAGAAATGGTTAATAACATTTTTGGATACTGCATCCTTCCCATTTAGATAGTGAGTGAGCCTTCACATACAGCAGATGTAGTTGCAGAAAGATTTCTGCAACTGAAAGTCAGTTCTATTCAGCTGAATGGTATTTGGAGAAATCTATGCACTTGTCACCAAAACAAACCCATTCAAATGAATGGAACTGATTTTTAGCTGTAGAAAGTTGTCTGCAACAAAATCTGCATAATGTGAAGGCACCCTTACTTTATTTGCCCATCTCTCAATTTAGAAATGTCTTTATTTTATGCAGGGGCTGAAAATGTACACCATATTCCATGTGTGGTCTGTCTAGTGTGTGTCCATGTGCATTCCTTATGATGCGGTCCATGATTTAATTTGCCTTGGAAGCAGCCGCCTGGCACAGAATTCTAAAGTTAAGTTTACCATCCACCAATTTTCCTGAGTGCATCTCAGTTTCATTTTACCCAGTTTTTAACCATTTAATAAATAATTTTCAAACTTGCTTTTGCAACTGGATAGTCTTACATTAATCTACATATAAATGTATTAAACTTAAAGAGGTTATTCCATGATTAATGTTTAAAATGAATACAGACATATAGTGCATGACAATATTTTCCTAACACAGCTAGAACCAGCCCTCTATCTCACATGGAGCCAGAGATCTCCCCATTCATTACTCCAATTGCTCTGCTAGATTTATATCAAGCTGGTGGCAGCGTAGGAGGCATGTTCTTCTCAGGGGATGTGTCCTTTCTGCTGCCGTTCTCTCCCTATCACAGCTCAGGAGGCTGTTTAAAGATTGAGTTGAGCATGTGAATCCACTTGAGCAAGGTGGACAAAGAAATGAGAAATCACAAACAGCAGGTGGCACTAAACAGATACATTTTATTGATTAACCCAGTGGCTATACTAATACTAATTACATGCAATATCAAAAGTATTCAGACCCAGGTGCTGGTTTGAAAACTGTTTAATATTTTTCCTTGGATACCCTCTTTAAAGGGTAAGACCTGTTGCATGAATACTTGGCAGCTGAAGGCATCTGCCTTGGTCCCATGTTCAGATGTGCCTGCATTGCTGAGAAAAATGATGCCTCTAGAAGCAACGGGGCATTGCTCTCACACCTAGAGGCTCTGCTCTCTCTGCAATGCCCAGTGTGGTGACATTTAGGCCCCTTTCACACGAGTGAGTTTTCCGCGCGGGTGCAATGCGTGGCGTGAACACAAAGCACCTGCACTGAGTCCTAACCCATTAATTTCAATGTGTCTTTGCACAAGAGCGTTTTTTTCACGCATCCGTTCTGCGTTGCGTGAAAAATGCAGCATGTTCTATATTCTGCGTTTTTCACGCAGCCCTGGCCCCATAGAAATAAATGGTGCTTCAGTGAAAAACGTATTCCATCCGCAAGCAAGTGCGGACACAATGCGTTTTCCACTGATGGTTGCTAAGAGATGTTGTTTAGATGTTGTTTGTAAGCCTTCAGTTTTTTTATGATGCGCGTGAAAAAAGCATCAAAACGCATTGCACCCGCGCGGAAAAAACTGAACGCAATCGCAGACAAATCTGATTGAACTTGCTTGCAAGATGGAGCGATTTTCACTAGACGCACCCTAAACACATCTGGAGCCAGAGGCCTTACACTGCCTTTGCCTATCTATTAGCCCCTTTAGGACCCTGTGATTTTCTGTTTTTGCGTTTACATTTTTCACTTCCAGCTTTCCCAAAGCCATAACTTTTTTTTTTTTTTTTCATTCACATAGCCATTTGAGTAAAAGTAAAAGTACTTTTTAATGGCACTGTTTACTATTGAAAAAAATTTGGGAAGCTGGAAAAAATTCCAAATGGAGTGCAATTGGAAAAAAAAACTGTGCCATAGATTTATGAGTTTTGTTTCTTAGTTACCATCATTCTCTAGGTCAGTACAATTACGGTGATAACACATTTATATTGTTTTTTTAGTGTTGTAATACTGAAAAGAAAGTAAAATATTTTGTTACAATATTTTTTTCCCTTTTATCGCCATATTCTGATTCCCATAACGCTTTTATAGTTATGTTTACGGAGCTGTGTGAAGGCTCATTTTTTGCAGGACAATCTTTTGTTTTTATTGATTCCATTTTGATTACATGTATGACTTTTTGATGTTTTTATTCTATTTTTTGGGATGTGAAGTGACAAAAAGATGGTGAATTTAATATTTAGATTTTTTTTTTTTTCCTTTATGCCATTCCCTGTATGAGATTAAAAAATAATAATAGTAGGGGCCTTTTTTGGGTGTGGTGATGCCCATGATGTTTACATTTTTTATTGTTTATTTATTTATTTATTTTATTCTAGGGAAAGGAAAGGGGGTGAGTTTATATATTTTTTAAAACTTTTTGTCACCCTTTTTTTTTGTCACCCTTTTTTTTTGTCAATAATTTGAATAGCTGTGCATTACAGAATAGAATATTTAGTATATTCCAATGCTGTGCTTCCACCTGCAGGCTAGAATATACTAGAAATCGGCCTGTAAGCCTTGTACAGACCTATTACTAGTATGGGCTGCCTTCCCAACCAAGGGAAGGTGGCTTGTGCCAGGAAGTGTGCAGTTCCCGGATTTAGCGATCCCAGGTGCTGTGGTTACACTTGACCACTGCATCTGAGGGGTTAAATGGCCATGATTGGCATTACTGCCGATCATAGACATTAGCCCCGGGCCTCTGCTTTGTGAAACAGCAGAAACCCAATGGTTATCTTTAAAGACCGGACTTCCGCTGTACATGTACTGCAATGGTACGTAAAGGGTTAAAGTGGAAATGGAGTGGCAGTTTCGGAGAAAGCAGAACCACTAGGTGTAAGGCTACTTTCACACTAGTGGCAGCCTTATCCAGCAGGCTGTTCCACTGGGTGAACAGCCATCCGGATCCGTGCTGCCGCTATTGCACGCGCGCTCCGGCCCAATTGACTATAATAAGGGCAGGCCAGAGTTCCGGTGGCAGCATGGCAAACATGCCGAGAGGCGGCCGGAATAAAACTAAGACGTGTCAATGGGGCTGGAGTGGACCTCCGGCGGCACGAGTGCAATAGCGGCAGCACAGATCTGGCAGGCTGCTCACTCGCCGGAACAGCCTGCCGGAGAAGGCTGTCGCTAGTGTGAAAGTAGCCTAATGGCAAAGCCCCCATTGCTCCTAGAGGCTAATTTGCATATATTAGAAAAAAATTCTCAGCAATGCGGGCACATATGAACATGGGACCAACACAGATGCCGTCAGCTGCCAAGCTCACATGTAACAGGTCAGCCAGTGTCATAGGTACAAATCTGCTGACAGATGCCCTTTAAACTCAAAATTCAGGAAGGGTGAACCAAAGCAATATTTGAAAACAAAAAAATAAGACATACCTGTGCTTAAATATAAAGGAATTATGTTATGAGAGGGCTTAATAGGAAGAGCGCAAATAGACTGCAGTTGTAAACTATTGCAGTATATGGTACTAGCGACCAAACAATCACATACTTAATTCCGTTATGGGAAATAAAAATAATTAACACCTTAGGCCCCTTTTACATGAGTGTGACAGATTAGGTCCGGATGCGTTCATGGTGCGTTCAGTGAAACTGAAACCATTTTGCAAGCAAGTTCAGTCAGTTTTGTCTTGCTTTCAGTTGTTAATTTTTTTCCGCAGGAGCGCAATGTGTTTCAAAGTGCTTTTCACTCGTGTGATAAAAAACTGAAGGTTTAAAAACAACATCTCCTAGCAACCATCAATGAAAAATGCACTGCATCTGCACTTGCTTACTGATGCAATTTATTTTTCACTAAAGTCCCATTCACTTCTATGGAGAGAGCTGCATGAAAAACGCAGAATATAAAACATGCTGAGTTTTTCACGCAACGCAGAACTGATGCGTGAAGAAAAACGCTCATGTACACAGACCCATTGAAATGAATGGGTCAGGATTCAGTGCGGGTGCTATGCATTCATGTCACGCATTGCACACGATTGGAAAACTCGCTCGTGTGAAAGGGGCCTTAGGACCCACGACGAGAATGCTCATCCTAAATGGCCGGTACTTTGCGCCCCAGGACGAGAATTCTCTTCCTGCGGTCCTTCCCCTCCCTAATTGCGGTCTGGCAATCCGCAGCACGGATCCGTCTGTTACTGACAGCCGTATCCCTGCTACATCCACCAGCAATGGTGATAACACCAATGCCAGTGGATTAACCCCTCATATACTGCGGTCAGCACTAACCACGGCATATGGGAGGTTTGCGCTCCCTCTCCTTAGCCATCGGGTCACCGCGCTGCGGTGGCAGGGACCCGATGTTTGCCATGGCAGCCCCAAGCAATTCCAAAGCCTTGGGACCCGGCATGTACGGAGGCCTATGAGGCCCAGCCCCCAGGCTGTGTCTCGTAGGCAAACTATCAGTGTATTACACTGTGTAATACACCAAATAGTCAATGCAGTACAATACAGATGTATTGTCCTGCATTGAAACAGGGATCAGACCCTGTAATGTTGAAGTTCCATAGAAAGACAAAAATAAAAAAAATAAAAGTGAAAAAAAGGGGCGTGGCCATGAAGCCGAGGAGTATGGCCGCTTGATTCCAGAGCTCCTGCTCTAGCATAGCGTCTCAGACCAGCAGAATCCTCAAATCGTGCTCTAAAGCGTACCTCTCGTGCCATATGGTACTGGAATCATCCCTGATGATGACCAGAGGAAAACATAGCATTAAAAAGCAAGGGAAGCTAGAGTTCTTCTTTGGACAAAATCGGGACAAAGATGGCGCCGGTGCACAAACCTCACATGCAGAGTCCTCCCCCAGCCCGCCATCTATGGCCAGCGTTGGATCCCGTCGAGCATCAGATGATGGAAGCTCGCAACGCCAGAGCCCTCGGGGGTCACCGCAAAACACTGAAGCGGGTGAGTGCACGAGATATAACAGCCTCAAACAGTCGTGCGGCGATACGGTCCCTGACTACGAGCCCGGCGAAGCAAAGACCCAGATTTCAAGGCCCAGCAGCTGGAGATAATGAAGCAGGCGACAGTCATGGTCTATAAAATGCAGACGACCTAATTGAGGTGCTTCTCAGCTTCCCAACGGACGACAAACCTGCGTCCAGTATTCTACTTAAGGACATGTTTCTGGCGTTTAACCACTCGGTTACCTCGCATATTTCACAGCTCCTTATGCCCATCCACTCATCTGTTAATGACTTAGGAAATAGAGTTCAACATGTTGAGAACAAGATGGGGGAATTCGCCGAGTCCCACAACAACCTGATAGACTCACATAATGGTCAATCTGAGGAAATCGCATACCTCAGGGCAAAAGTGGCTGATCTAGAAGACCGATCTCGCAGGAATAACCTGAAGTTGCGTGGGGTGCCGGAATCTGTTCAAGCTGTGGACCTTCAAGCTTACATTAAAAAGCTGATTGGGGCTCTTTCATATTATAAAATCAATTAAAGTAAATTCCAGGTGTCACGGATGAGCCGCGAGAATATTGAACTGTCCTCCCAATATTATCAATATTACTCTGCCTTATTAAACAGTAATTATTTCCCTAGGCCCCAGAACCTACAATTTGATTATTCAGAGCGTCTTCTTCTGTTGTACCCAGAGAACAACATAGTCCTTTTGTTCAAGTCAGTCAATAGATGCCTAGCAGATAACGCAATTACAGCTGGCTTCCTATGGTTGACAAAAGAACTTCTCTTCCTGAAGAGATATCACAGCTAGGTGTGAAGACGGCACCTGGGGGGAGCCGATTGGTGTCGCTGCTATCAGGATCTGTAAGCTGGCTTGCTGCAGACAAGCCGGCACCAAGGTTTCCCAGACTGCAACATGAATCTGAGATATGATTTTTACCTTTTCAAGAGAGACCATGCATCTTACGGATGTAAAAATTACATCATCGTGTCACTTAGAATTCACTGGACGTTTACATAGGACAAACATAACTCTGCCCAGGTAAAGTTATGGTGTTACCCCATCATAGAACCAGTTATAATAGTAATATTTGGTATCCCTGAACTCCATATTTTGTAGGGAATGTGAATATGTGCTTGTTACTTGTGTACAGCGGAGACATCCCACGATATGGCACATGCCATATTTCAGAACTGACATTCACCTCAGGAATACAGCCGGCCCCAGCAGGCGGACTCTCAATTCCCCGCCTTGATTCTGAGACCCTTTATAACACATCTAGAATCTGCTAAAGGAGTTCTCCACTTTTAACAACACCTAAAGAGGGCCTCAGCCAGAGAACCTGTGGGCTGTAGGCATATTACACTGGACAAAGGCTTCTTGGACTTGACCCCTGCAACGGACTATTTCCCCAACGGACATCTTTTCTGCGGAAACTAAGTATTTTCTTTCTTTTCTCTCTTTTTGTTTATTGGACTATACTTTTCTTGATTATTATGTTAATAATTACTGTGCATCGTGATAATTTGTATTGTATATAGATATATAATAAATGACCTCCAAGTCATTTCTCTAGCCATATGCCTGTTTTCAAACACTGCAAAAACTTACCCTAGCCTCTCCGAAGGGAAAGCTACTCGGTTGTGTTATCTAGATAGTGGGGTCCTCGCTCCCATAAATTGCAAGGTGGTGGCAGTTAAACTACCCTGTGTGTAGTTCCGGTCGCAGTTCGTCGCACGCTTACTTGCGGTCAATCGGAGGTCCACTCCCTGCGCTTTCAGCCTATCGACTGTACGGACTCAAGTTAGACTGTCGGTGTGCTGGAAGTGGCTGGGGGGCCTGTTTGCGGATTGACCACTAGGGGCGCTGTGACGGTTTCGTGACGTATTGTGGCCGCGGCGGTCGCAGTTCGTCACATATTGGTAGGCAGCTACTGGGATTCCTTTTTGCATGTGTTTAGAACATCTGAACAGAGATTAACTAATTTACCTCTGTCAGAACCAAACCAATTTGGTGGTGGTGTGGCTGAGTGCAATACATTTATCTGTGTGTACAGAGAGACTGTGTAGTCCAGTACCCTCCCCGAAATCTTGTTTTCTTTATCTATCTTTTATTTGGCGTGAAAATGTCCGGGGAATACAAGAAAATGGCTTTGGCAGATCTGGAAAATCTGTGCTAAGAACGGGGCATTGAAGTCGGTCGCAAGACGAAGACCGACCTGATAAAAGACTTGTTCCAATGGGATAACCAACAACTGCGGCTGTTGGATGTGTCTACTGCGGGAGACACCGGCCCATCTGACTCAAGTCCTGAGGAACCAGAGACTGAGAATCCTGACTACTCGGAGGGGGAACATCCTGCGGGCCCTGTTGGCCCCCCAGCGCAGTATTTCAGTACGGATCCTAATTTTTCTTTAAGTACTCGCCCGGAACCGGCCAGTACCAGACTATCTATTTGTACAGACCCTATGATGCAGCAGGCCCTCCAAAAACTAATGGACACTGACCCGGTAAAGTACCTGCAGTACATGGCGGAGCGCGAAGAACGCCGAGCTGAGAGGGAGGCCGCTGCTGCAGAAAGCCAACGTCGGCATGAACTGAGCATGGCCAGAATACATCAACCCAGCCGAAGCTCATCACCCAACTTTCCTGCAGAAGGAGCAGCATCACACGTGAGTGCAAAATTTAAATTTGCTCCCATTGAAAAGGACACTGACATAGACTTGTTTTTGCGATCCTTTGAGAAAGCCTGCCGTCAGTATCGTCTGCCCCAAGAGCAGTGGGCCAGACACCTGACCCCCCTGTTGCGCTACAAAGCACTGGACGCGTTTGCGGAGTTATCCATGGAGCAGGATGAAGATTATTCCGCCATAAAAGACGCTATCATTGCTAAATACCAGCTGACCCCTGAAGTCTATCGGAAAAGGTTTAGGTCCTTACAAAAGGATCGTACGGACTCTTATCCGGATGTGGTCAGCAGCTTACGCACTACATTCCGCCAGTGGACTTTAGGCCTAACAAAAGGGTCTTATGACATCCTAGAGGACTTGATGGTGCTAGACCAGCTTCTTTGTATTTGCCCTGCGGATGTGAGACAATTCGTGCTAGAACGGAAGCCTGCGTCAGCAACCGCTGCTGCAGACTTAGCTGAGACTTTTGTCACAACCCGAGTGCCCGATCTACGTAAATCTGAACCATCTCACTGGAGAGGAGGTCTGCCCAATGTCAGGGCAGACCCCCCTGCCTCTGTGGGCCGTCCACCACAGAGACCACCAAGTGCAGCTACTGCTTCCAGACCTGGGGCACCTAATGGAATCACCTGTCACTACTGCCGCAAGCCTGGACATATGAAATTCAACTGTCCTGAGCGGAGACAGCCACAGCCAGCATCTGAACCACCTGTACCTCGCCCACGACAGACACAGCCAGCCAGCGCACCCCAGCGTGAACCATCATCCTCAACTGTTTTGTTCGCCGGTGGGGAGGAGATTCACCCCATCACCAGCAATCACCAGCTTGTTACAGTGAATGACCAGCTAGTCACCGGTTTCCGGGACACGGGAGCCGATGTCACCCTGGTGCGTCCGCACCTTGTGCCCACAAAGGACATCATCCCAGACAAGTATCTCACCCTCACTGGGGTGGGGGGCACTCTTTCTCACATTCCCCAAGCCCGGGTTTCCATCGACTGGGGGGTGGGTGTTCAAGAAAAGGTAGTTGGTATCCTAGACCAGCTACCAGTTCCTGTTTTGTTGGGGTCCGATCTAGGCAAGCTGGTATCCTATTATGAACCCGCCACGAACCCCTCGGGATCCCAGGAAGGGGGTCCGCCCTCTGCCCCCACCCAGGTGCTTGGCACCCGGGGGCAAGAGTCTGTGGGAGGGGGGTTGAATGTATCCAATATTAATGTTGATGATATGCATGATGTACCTGCTAATGTGATTTCTACATGTGATATTGAAAATGCTAATCTGCCTTGCTCCGAAGTCATACCTGTCCTAGCTGTGACTCGGAGTCGGGCCACCCAAAACTTGAACTCAGAACAGGGGGAAGAGGCTCCGGTCTCCTCCCACTCCTCTGACCCCAGGGAGGGTGACTGTCAGCCACAGGCCTCGTACGCCACGGGCCAGCTGGCTGAAACGGATCAGACGGCCTTCGAGCACGCACTTCAAACCGATCCTAGCCTCGAAGGTCTCAGAAGACAGGCTGCTGAGCCCCTCGCGGATGGGGCCGGGTTCAAAGTGTACTGGGAAGGTGGGAAGTTGTATAGTGAGGCGATACAACCCACCGAAGGCGAAATGACCGTGAGTACCAAGTCGCTTGTGGTACCTAGTGCCTTCCGGGGGCATGTGCTGAAATCCGCCCATGACATCCCCTTGGCAGGGCACCTAGGAATTCGCAGGACACTTGACCGTATTCAGGGGCATTTCTACTGGCCTAGAATGAGGATAGATGTCATCAATTATTGTCGCTCCTGTACGGTTTGTCAGAAAGTTAAACGAGCTGGGAATCCGCGCAAGGCTCCCCTGTGTCCACTGCCAATCATAAGTGAGCCATTTCACCGAGTGGCAGTCGACATAATTGGACCTCTGCCCATTCCCAGCCACAGCGGCAAGAGGTACATCTTGACGCTGGTGGATTACGCGACTCGCTACCCAGATGCGGTCGCCCTCTCCTCCCTGAGGGCAGACAAGGTAGCAGACGCGCTAATTTCCATATTTTCCCGTGTAGGGTTCCCTGCGGAGATGCTCACAGATCAGGGACCCCAGTTTATGTCTGAACTGATGAACGCCCTGGCGGCAAAGATCCAGATGACGCACCTCGTCTCCAGTCCATACCACCCGCAAACCAACGGCCTCTGCGAGCGCTTTAACGCGTCATTAAAGCAGATGCTGGCCACATTCATTGAGTCGCAGGGTGGGGACTGGGAACGGTACCTGCCTCTTCTGCTGTTTGCCTACAGGGAAGTACCGCAAGAGTCCACCGGGTTCTCCCCGTTTGAACTCCTGTATGGCAGGAACGTCCGAGGGCCACTACAGCTGATGCGAGAGACGTGGGAAGGCAAAGGTGATCCCACGGATGTCTCTGTAGTGGATTACGTCCTAAAGTTCAGAGACAAAATGGAGTCACTCTCTGCCATGGTAACAGAGAATCTGGCCCAGGCCCAGGCCAAACAGAAACTATGGTACGACCGCACCGCGGGAGACCGGGCATTTGAAACTGGAGACAAGGTCTATGCCCTTCTTCCCATACGGCACAATAAGTTACAGGCGGCATGGGAGGGGCCATACACCATAGAGAAGCGTTTAAACCCCCTGACATACTTGGTGAACATGGGGGGTAGAAAACAGAAGGCCTTTCACATTAACATGCTGAAGGCTCACCACGATAGAACCCAGTATGTACTCCCAGTGTGCAGCCGGTTAGAACAGGGCGAGACAGACCCTCTGGTAGATCTGCTGGCTGACACCCGGGAGACGGACGGGGACATAAATGTCAACCCGCAGCTCTCCCCGTCCCAGAGAGAGCAGTTACAGGAGGTGTTAGGTCGGTACCACCGGACCTTCTCAGGTATCCCGGGACGGACCAATCTGGTCGCTCACCGGTTAGATACCGGAGCACATCCCCCCATCAGGCAATCCGCCTATCGCGTCTCTCCGGAGGTGCAGGCGGACATGCAGCGTGAGGTGGGGGAGATGCTAGAACTGGGGGTCATTCAGCGGTCCTGTAGTCCATGGGCGGCACCCGTCGTCTTGGTACCCAAGAAAGATAAGACAACGCGGTTCTGCGTGGACTACCGAAAGTTGAACGCTGTAACCACTACGGACGCCTACCCCATGCCTCGCATCGATGAGATGCTAGATAAGCTGGCGGCTGCCAGCTATCTATCAATCATGGATCTGAGCCGGGGGTACTGGCAGATCCCTCTTGCCCCGGACGCGCGGCAGAAGTCGGCCTTTATCACTCCCTTCGGGCTCTTCGAATTTACGACGATGCCCTTTGGAATGAAAAATGCGCCTGCCACGTTCCAGCGGGCTATGAACGACCTGCTGGAGGAAATGCAGCCGTTCGCTGCAGCATATTTGGACGATATTGCAGTGTTTAGCCCCACCTGGGAAGAACACCTCAAACATCTGTCCCAGGTACTGCAACGGCTGGCTGCAGCCAATTTGACAGTTAAGCCAAGTAAGTGTCAGATCGGCATGACGGAAGTCCAGTATTTAGGGCACCGAGTGGGAGGGAACACCCTGAAACCGGACACGGGAAAGGTTGACGCCATCTTAGCGTGGCCTCGGCCTATCACCAAGCGACAGGTTCAGGCATTCCTGGGGACCGCGGGCTACTATAGGAAGTTTGTACCGGCCTATAGTGCCATCGCGAAGCCCCTGACGGATGCCACTGGTAAGAAGCACCCGAAAGTGGTTACGTGGACCCCTGAGTGTGAGAACGCCTTCCGGGCCTTGAAGCAGGCGTTAGCTAGCGCCCCTGTGCTTCAAGCCCCAGATTTCAGCCGTCGGTTCGTAGTGCAAACCGACGCATCAGATTATGGTCTCGGCGCTGTCTTAAGCCAGGTGGATGGAAAAGGGGACGAGCATCCTCTTCTGTACCTGAGCCGGAAACTTCTTCCCCGAGAAGTCTCCTACTCAACTACAGAAAAGGAGTGTCTGGCGATTGTGTGGGCCCTGCAGAAGCTTCAATCCTATCTGTACGGCCGCTCCTTCACAATCATTACGGACCATAATCCTCTCAGTTGGCTGAACCGTACTGCGGGGTCCAACGGGAAACTCCTACGTTGGAGCTTGTCGCTGCAGCAGTACGATTTTACCATCCAGCACAGGGCAGGCAGCAGACATCAAAATGCGGATGGCTTATCCCGGTGCAACGGCGATCCAGACCGATCAGCGCAGGTTAGCGGCGACGCCACCCGTCTTGCGGACGGATGTCTAGCCACAGACGCGGGGGGGAGGTGTCACGGATGAGCCGCGAGAATATTGAACTGTCCTCCCAATATTATCAATATTACTCTGCCTTATTAAACAGTAATTATTTCCCTAGGCCCCAGAACCTACAATTTGATTATTCAGAGCGTCTTCTTCTGTTGTACCCAGAGAACAACATAGTCCTTTTGTTCAAGTCAGTCAATAGATGCCTAGCAGATAACGCAATTACAGCTGGCTTCCTATGGTTGACAAAAGAACTTCTCTTCCTGAAGAGATATCACAGCTAGGTGTGAAGACGGCACCTGGGGGGAGCCGATTGGTGTCGCTGCTATCAGGATCTGTAAGCTGGCTTGCTGCAGACAAGCCGGCACCAAGGTTTCCCAGACTGCAACATGAATCTGAGATATGATTTTTACCTTTTCAAGAGAGACCATGCATCTTACGGATGTAAAAATTACATCATCGTGTCACTCAGAATTCACTGGACGTTTACATAGGACAAACATAACTCTAAGATGTGCCCAGGTAAAGTTATGGTGTTACCCCATCATAGAACCAGTTATAATAGTAATATTTGGTATCCCTGAACTCCATATTTTGTAGGGAATGTGAATATGTGCTTGTTACTTGTGTACAGCGGAGACATCCCACGATATGGCACATGCCATATTTCAGAACTGACATTCACCTCAGGAATACAGCCGGCCCCAGCAGGCGGACTCTCAATTCCCCGCCTTGATTCTGAGACCCTTTATAACACATCTAGAATCTGCTAAAGGAGTTCTCCACTTTTAACAACACCTAAAGAGGGCCTCAGCCAGAGAACCTGTGGGCTGTAGGCATATTACACTGGACAAAGGCTTCTTGGACTTGACCCCTGCAACGGACTATTTCCCCAACGGACATCTTTTCTGCGGAAACTAAGTATTTTCTTTCTTTTCTCTCTTTTTGTTTATTGGACTATACTTTTCTTGATTATTGTGTTAATAATTACTGTGCATCGTGATAATTTGTATTGTATATAGATATATAATAAATGACCTCCAAGTCATTTCTCTAGCCATATGCCTGTTTTCAAACACTGCAAAAACTTACCCTAGCCTCTCCGAAGGGAAAGCTACTCGGTTGTGTTATCTAGATAGTGGGGTCCTCGCTCCCATAAATTGCAAGGTGGTGGCAGTTAAACTACCCTGTGTGTAGTTCCGGTCGCAGTTCGTCGCACGCTTACTTGCGGTCAATCGGAGGTCCACTCCCTGCGCTTTCAGCCTATCGACTGTACGGACTCAAGTTAGACTGTCGGTGTGCTGGAAGTGGCTGGGGGGCCTGTTTGCGGATTGACCACTAGGGGCGCTGTGACGGTTTCGTGACGTATTGTGGCCGCGGCGGTCGCAGTTCGTCACACCAGGCTCTCCCACTAGGAATCCCAGATGAAATCTTTTCCCAAATGAAAAAATAATTCACCTAATAATTGAACCTTAGGCAAAAATCTAAGGTTCAATACCTGGGGTTTAATGTGACAGCCTCCCCCCAAGAACTATACAAAGCAAACTTCCTACCTCTCCTACTATCACTCCAACCCGAGCTTGACAACATGGCTAAGGCGGAACTATCATGGCTAGGCCGTATTGCAGCCTTTCAACAACATACTCTCCATAAGTTATTATATTTATTCCGCACTATCCCTATCCCCATTCCGTTGTCCTTTTTTAATTTAGCCAATAAAATGTTAAATGCCTTCATCTGGAATAAATCCAGGCCGAGAGTGGCGAAAAGTATAATGTACAGACATAAAAGAAGTGGAGGAGTAGGTCTGCCCAATCTCTATGATTATTATCTAGCCTCCAGAATTAACCAGCTAAAGCAGTGGTGGAAAGAAGACACAGGGAAACATTGGGTGCATATTGAAAGATAATAAAACATGCACTGGGGAATAATCCGTCCTTTAGACTTAAAGGTCATATTCAGTTATTAATCCGGTGGTCTGCGGCAAACCATGTATATACAGGGATTAGATTTTTATATATGTACCTAGGGGATAAAGACCAGTTTGTTAAAACAACCCCACTTCTAACATGGGAGAAGGATTTAAAAAGGACATTCACTTTGGCGCAATAGAGAACCGCATACAAAGTAGCAATCTCCACCTTTGGATGTTCCTCACACTTAGAAGCTTACATTAAAACTACACTTAGATGGTACTATACCCCGGTTAGGCTACATGCGTTCTTCCCAAATTCCAGTGCACAATGCTGGAGAGGATGCGGTGAGCATGGGACACTATATCATATTCTTTGGTTATGCCCGAGGATCTACTCCCTTTGGATCCAAGTGTTTACCAGGATATCTGAGATTGTTGGACATCGGATCTCTCCGGACCCTGCCCTGGCCTTATTACTAATGGATCTCGACAAATTACCTTTCAAATCGAGGGTTATCATAGCCCACCTATTGTTAGCTACCAAACTAGCAATCACAAGGAATTGGAAAAGTAACGATATTCCTGACTTACAGGAAATAGTCAGGTCAGTGGATACTACCAGATCTTATAAATATATGCTAGCACACCAATTGTTCCAAGTGAATCGCCATCTTCAATCATGGGGGTCCTGGAGGGGTCTAAATCCAACGGTTCCGGAGAGAATGGGGTTAAGATGATGGTCAAATGAGCGGAATGGAGTGTGAGATGCATCTATAGTATTTTGGATGCACCTATAGTATTTTGGATGATCTATACATAACTCAAGTGTTTCTATTAGCATTGAATTGAACTGACATTTTGTAGACATGACTTTGATTTGATTTTGTTTTGTATTATATGCTGTAAGAGCATACTATGATTTATTGATTTGATTTATCCTTGTATTTCGTGAAAAAAGGAAAACCATTGGAGATATGTGATTCATTTTACACCGTTGTACCTGTGAAATGTATATTACGGATATGAGCATATTCTCTGATAATAAAATTTATTGAAAGTAAAAAGTGAAAAAAAGTGTTTTTAACAATAAAAAAAACTAAAGTTTCAATAAAAAAGCCCCTTTCCCATAAAAAGAGAAATAAAAAAATTGTAAGAGAAATAGAAAAAAAAACTGACATATTAGGTATCACCGCGTGCGTAGCAACCAGCTCTATAAAAATATCACATGATCCACCCCATCTGGCAAACACCATAAAAAAAATTACTAAAAACTGTGTTACATTACAAAAAGTGTTATACCAAGTGATCAAAAAGTCATACGCACCCCAAAATCATACCACTCAAACCGTCATCTCATCCTGCAAAAAATGAGACCCTACCTAAGACAATCACCCAAAAAATAAAAAAACTTACATCACAAAAAGTGTAATACCAAGCGATCAAAAAGTCATATGCACCCTAAAATAGTACCAATCAAACCGTTATCTCATACTGAAAAAAATTAGCCCCTACAGTTGCCCAAAAAATTAAAAACTATGGCTTTCAGAATATGGAGACAATAATTATATATTTTAATTATATGGGCATATTCGCATGCGGCGATGCCCATGATGTTTATTTTTGTTATTGGTTTTATTGATTTCAACTTTATTTTTTATATCTATAAAACCTTTTTTCTTTCTTTTTTTAAAACTTTTTTTTAAGTCACCATGGGTGACTATAACTGGCAATCATTAGATTTCCTATTGTGTTCATTGATGGCTTTATAGCCATCATTGAACACTTAATTTCCAATATAACAATACAGTGCTGCCACATTCATCTAATAGACTCTGAAGCCTGCTTTAGGCTTTGGTCTATGAACGCAATGTAACAAGTTCCCCCATCTCAGCTGTGGAACGTTGTTACCCGAGCGGAAGCTCGCGGCTTCTGCTTCCAGACTGATCAGATGCCATGGTCACTTTTGACCACAGTATCTGACAGGGAAAATGTATGCTATCAGCCTTATGGCGGATTGCATACATACGTTGCGGGTCTCTGCTATTTAAAATAGCAGAAACCCAGCGGCTAACACTCCTGCTGCACGTGCAAGCAGGCGCCATCTTTGGAGTTAAAACTAGGTGCATCTTATGGACCCTTTGCTTCTTATAGGGCGAAAATACAGTATATAAATAAGCAATAATAGAGAAACATATTTAGTATTACAGTACCTGATTTTTTTTTTACAATTATTCAAATTTAAAAGTATTAATCCTGCATGTTGAACTCCTTTATGGAAAAATTACTGGTGAACAAAGTCACCTTGCCCACTGAAAAAAATGTAATTTTGTAAAAGTGATTAGAAAGTTGTACGTACTTCAGAATAGTGTCAATAAAAAAAGCTCCCACTCAATGTGAGAATGTGCCAACACAAAGCAAATTTCTTTAAAGTTTTTTTAAAAAAAAGTAGTAACACATAACAATATAAACTTGTTACTAAACTGTAAAATAAAGGTAGTATATTTAGTTTAGCTTGGAGTCCACTTTATCCCCCTGAGGATTTGCCATTAGTGTTGGTCGAGCATGTTCGGCCAAACACCATTTTGACTCGCTACGCTGCCAATAAACGTGCAGGGAAGTACTGGCACTCACTGTAATGCTGTAGCCATGTTGGTGACTGGCATTACAGTCATTGGCTGGTCGGAACGTGTCATCGGGTGCTATATAGCATCCGATGACACGTGGTTTGGCTCAGTCTTAGTCAGGGCGAGTTGCAGAAGAAGTATAGGGACAGGAATATTTTTAGGCAGGTTTGGATGCCTCCCGCCCTGCACCTGGACCTTTGCAAGCACCATCAGCTAGAATATTCACTTTTGTTACCCAGCGCAGTGTACAGATATCCATACCCCAGGCCTTTGAACTAAAGCGCAAATACCTAGCCTCCCACCCACAGGCCATAGCACTAAATGTGCACCTTTCCAAATTGCTGGCCCTAGAAATGTTGCCATTTAGGCTTGTGAACACTGAGGCTTTCCACTGCCTGATGGCGGCAGGCGTCCTTCGTTATTCAGTCCCCTGCCGCCACTATTTTTCAAGGTGTGCCATCCCTGCCTTACACCAGTATGTGTCCTGTAACATCACCCGTGCCCTGACCAACGCAGTTATTGGGAAGTTCCACTTAACGACTGACACATGGATAAGTGCTTTTGGCTAGGGATGCAAAATTTCCCTGATGGCACACTGGGTGAACTTTGTGGAGGCCGGTAGAGAGTCATACCCTGGGATGACACAAGTGCTACTGATGGCAAGGATTGCGCGCCCTACTTCCATCAGGATTTCCGCCACCACCTACATTAGTGTCTGCGACCCCCCTTCTCCTCCTTTTCCTCCTCTACTTCCACCTCTGAATTGTCATCTTGCAGCACCAGTCAGCCATCAGTCAGTAGCTGGAAGCAGTGTAGCACTTCAGTGGGGAAGCGGTAATAGGCTGTGCTGAAACTAAATTAGTTAGGTGAAAAACAGCACACTGCCGCATAGCTGTGGCAGGGTATAAGGGACCAGACTGAGCTGTGGCTCTCGCCACTCAACCTACAACCAGGCATGGTTATGTCTGATAATGACAGTAACTTGGTGGTGGCTTTGGAGCTCGGCAAGCTCACACACATACCATGCCTAGCCCGCATGTTCAATTTAGTGGTTCAGCGGTTTCTCAAAACCTACCCCAATTTGCCTGAGCTACTGGTAAAGGTCAGCTTGCATTTGCCAGCTCTCTGATTGTTGTGTGACGTGAGCATGCACTGGAACTCTACAGTCAACATGTTGGCCAGGCTTTGTGAGCAGCAGAGGGCAGTAGTCGAATACCAGCTGAAACATGGTTATCGCCTTTCCAGTCAGCTTCCGCTGACAACCGGCGAGTGGGCATGGATGTCTGACCTCTATGAGGTTTTACGCAACTTTGAAGACTCAACACAGATGGTGAGTGGCGATGCTGCTATTATTAACGTAACCATCCCACTTCTGTGTCTACTGAAACGCTCGCTGCTCACAATGAAGGCGGACGCTTTGCATGTGGAAAAAGTGGAAATGGAGGAAGACAGTACACAGGGAGATAGCCAGACCAACCTCATCTTAACAGCGCAAATTAGATGATGATGATGAGGAGGAGGAGGAGCAGGAGACAGTTGCCTCCGCTACAGAGGGTAGTACAAGAGGAGAAATAGGATGAGGAGATTGAGAGTCATCCTCCAGATGAGGAAAGCAAAGTTTTGTCTGTTGGGATTCTGGCACACATGGCTGACTTTATGTTAGGCTGCCTTTTCCGTGACCCTCGCGTTATACGCATTTTGGCCAACAGTGGTTACTGGTTGTTCACCCTTCTTGACCCCCGCTACAAAAATAACTTCTCATCTCTCATTCCTCTGGTGGAGAGGACTAGCAAAATGGTGCAATACCAGAAGGTCCTTGTGAAAAAATTGCTCCAAAAATTTTCAGCTGACAACGTTGGCAGCAGAGTACGTAGTTCCTTGGGCAACCGAGGAGGGGAGACAAGGGGAATACACAGCAGTTCCAACAGAGGCAGGGCAACACTCTCCGAGACCTGGGACAGAACCCTCACCCTAATACACCCTAGTGTCACAAGGAGGGAAACGTTTTGAAAGACGGTGAAGGAATATGTAGCAGACCGTGTCAGCATCCTCAATGATCCCTCTGTGCCTTACAACTATTGGGTGTCCAAGCTGGACACGTTGCACGAACTGGCCCTGTACGCCTTTGAGGTGCTGGCCTGCCCTGCTGCTAGCATTTTGTCAGACCGGGTATTTAGTGCTGCTGGGGGCATAATAACTGATAAGCGCATCCACCTGTCAACTGAAAATGCTGATAAGACTTTTATCAAAATTAACAAGGCCGGAATTGCCCTTGACTTCTATACTCCACCAGAGGAAACAGGCTAAACATAAAGGCACTTAAACTTTTTTTGGTGTGTTAAATACACTGTATTCCCATGCACCCCTTCCACCACAAAAAAGGGTATGTGGTTCAATCTTCCTTTTCTCGTCCTCCTCCTCCATCATATCAACATGCTTATGAGGCTGCCTGCGCTAATAATGTTTTAGAGGGTCAGCTCAGCAGCAGACCTTCACCCCTAATGTTTTAGAGGGTCACCAGCAGGCCCTCACCCATAATGTTTTAGATTGTCACATCAACAGAAGGCCCTCGCTCCTAATGTTTAAGATGGTCAGATCAGCAACAGGCACTCGCCCCTAATGTTTAAGAGGGTCAGCTCAGCAGTAGACCCTCACCCCTAATGTTTTAGATGGTCAGATCAGCAGCAGGCCCTCGCCCCTAATGTTTTAGAGGGTCAGCTCAGCAGCAGCCCCTCACCCCTAATGTTTTAGATGGTCAGATCAGCAGCAGGCCCTCGCCCCTAATTTTTTAGAGGGTCACCAGCAGGCCATTGATCATAATTTTTCAAGGCTGTGTATGATGCCCTCCTTTATGTGTAATAAAGGGTGTATTGGAGTGCCGTTTCCTTGTAATTTGACGTGATCATGACATGATCAATACTGCTTCATTTCTGCCCCCTCAAAGACAAATAATTAGGAAGCGCTGCATTGACCATCTCACGTGAACAGGGGATAAAATTGACCTCAAAGCCAAAATTGCCAATATGAGTTTACTAACTAAACAGACGCAATTCCTTTTTAGTGAGTGGACAGCCCATTTAAATCCAGAGTAGAGCTCCCGGAATCCCAATAAAGGTGTTTTCCATAATTGATATTCCTAAGGATCCTCAAGATAGGTCCTCACTATCAGATCATTGGTGGCCCAATGTCAAGCACCCCCACCGATCAGATGTTTTGGGCAGCTGCCAGCACCAGAATCTATACCAGGACAGAGCTGGTAGCAGAAGGCTTCATCCATTGTGTACTGTCCATGCTGGGTATTGCAACTCAGCTTCCAGAAACTACATAGTGAACAGAGACTTCTGCTTCCAGTCTGTTCTATGCTCATTTAAATGTTTGTGCCTAAAACATCTAGTCGTTTGGGATGCCGGGTGGCTGACCCACCTAATATTGATGAACCATTCTGAGAAAAGTCACTAAGACCCAGTCTAAAATATCTCTTTTACAATCTATCCATAAGTAACTACACACCACTATAAATTACATTAAACTCTTTCATATTTTTTTTTAACAAGCTTTGTGGTCAAATTTTAAGAAATATAATTAAGGAATGTAGATTTCCTTTCTCCTTGTTTGAACCAAATGCTTCAGTTTATGGAAAAATATAAGAGGAAAATAAGACTTTTTCAATATATATTGGTACCTCTAGATCAGTACAAATGTTGTGTCATTGAATTTGCAAGTGCAATATACAATTTGCAGTTCCATCTATATTAGCAAGCTATTCTAGCATGACCACCAAACACTTACATTATTGTTTCATATGGTGGAAGAAAGATATTAAGTTTCATGCAGTGTTTGCTTAGTTTTCACCAAAATTATTTTTATCATGTAAGCCAAAAGGTTACAGGGAATCTTACTCTTGTATCTAGCTTATACAAGAAGTATATTATTAAATCAAAATGGGGATTAAGGGTCTAATAGGAGAGTAGTTTTTTCTTTTCTTTAGTATCCTCCTATGTATATGTAGTACCCCAGAGGGGGCACTACCATTCCTACAACCTGCTACTGTCTTAAATGCCTAATCAATGTGTGAAACCACCGAGCCTTCTGTTTACAGGTCTGTGCATTAGGTGCTATGTAACTGTTATGTATTGTATTTCATGCACTGTACCTGGTTTACCAACAGGTGGCAGTGTGTCTGGCAGCGAGCTATAGTCAGAAAGGAACTTACCATTCCATTCTTTACACTTCCTACCAAGGGATGGGTTTTGCAGGAAGCTGTTGGAGTTGAGAGTTGTGAATTGAGAGTTGGAAGGAGACCATACAATATGGCGCAGTGAGGGACGTTCTACCCTTCTGCAGCAGGAGTCTTCCATAGGAAGCAGCTTGCAAAGCACCCTGAATCCTTGCAGTTCATAGACTGAGTATTGCAAAGGGATCAACAGCCAAAGGCACCCCACTGAAAGGTAAAAGAGCCCCTAGAAAGTTCAGTAACCAGACTGAGGTCAGCAAATAGAACAGCAAAGAGAGAAAGCAAAGTATTCAAGTTCAACTTGAATTTACCCTTGGCCTGCTGGAGCAAAGGGAAATATCAAACATTGTTTGGATGACACAAGTTTATTCCAAGTTTATTAAAGTAAAAACTGTTGAACTTTACCAAGTCTGGACTCTACCTACTCAACCAACTACAACTCCTTTGTTGCTATGGAGGCTAACCCTCGAGAGCGACAGTATCCAGGTTGGAGCACTGTGACACAAAACTATCAGGCCACATCACCACTCGGCATTCCTAAACACTGGGACTCGATCATCCTGGGGGGGCACCCGTTGCACATATTATTATCAGGCATTTGCCTAACTGTGGACTCACAAAAACAAACATTTGACATAGGCGTGACCTGTAGATTGTTTTGCGGGTCTCAGGCAACATTATATGCCTTGGTCTTAGAGTTTTCTTTGTTGAATGACAACTCTTTGAGGGTTGAGGGTAATAATGCTGTTGAATTGTCATAAGTTGTCCTGTAGTTGGGTAACTGTGGACTGGTTAACCCCAAATATTTGGAAACTATTTTCTAACTTTTTACAAACAGATGAGCATCAGCGATCTTTTTTTTTTCTAAGATCCTTAGAAAGTTATTTGATCAAAATGTGACATGTGTTAACAATCCCTGTATTATTCATATTCATGCAGGGTTGAACAGGATGATCATCTGGTGGACGCTGGTTCTGACAGAATAACAAGGCCCGGCCACAGCAGGAGCCATGAGGTTCAGCACAGACAATCTCATTTGCAGATCACTTGCTGCTGGTTTATATTGATGTTTCTGTAATCTAAAAGAATATGCTATTAGTGCTAGGATCTGCGGCAACATGGCATAGTTTACAATACAATTAAATGTGAAAATGCCCTTGTTCCGTGTATAAAACTATACAATCATGTTTCCATATCACTAACTAGAACAATATTTAGTATTTGATACACTCTGGAGAGTAGTTAAAGTGTAACTGTCATTTCAGGTGACTTTCAGAATTGTGTGCATGAGGAATAACATTATTTCTAGCTATCCCTCTGCAATCTCTATCTCTTTCAGTTGACCCTGAGCTAGTGGATAGAGACTAGCTGCTACCAGTCTCCCCTACACTATACATGGAGAAACAGGGGCTCCTGCTTTCTAAACTGTCTGTAGCATACCCTCAGAAGCAGCTGTAGTAATGGAGGACAGCAATACTAAGCAGTGTACTGTACATGTGAATCCTGCATTGAATTGAAACAGTAAAACACAAAGCAGCAGTTTCTGTGTCAGTCTCTGCCTTTGCCTTTGTGCAGCAACCCCTCCCTTCTCCTCTTCTTCCCCATCTCCATAGATTTCTATGTAATCCTTCAGTAAACAGGCAGCATGTGTTCACTGGACAGATTTGAGTGTCAGCTAAGAGGAGAAGAAGAAGAGTCTGATACTGGGAGAATGAAGCATCTTTCTCTGATAAAATACTGTATGTATTACAAAGTTTCTTATATTCACCGGTACTATTTATTTATGAAAAATGCAGACCTTTAATGCATGGGCACACAACCATTTTTTGGTCTGAGGGCCACTTTGTCACATCACTCTATCTCAATGGGCCGCAAATAAATAAATGTCTATCAACGCTTATTTGCATCAGCCTATTACACAAGCCAAGTGAAAGGGGAGGAATGATCACTATCACAGTCATTCCTCCCTCATTCAGTTCTATTGATGATTGGTAGCACGTTCCTGATTACACAGGGAGATGTGCTGACGATAATTGTACATCTCCTCCAGATAAAATATCAGCCAACAAACGAGTGATTCCTTATTTACCAGCTGATCGTCAGAGAGATTATACTGGCCAGATATCAGGAATGAGCATTCCTATAAAGACTTGTTTCTAGTAATTGTCCTGAATATCGTGCAGTGTAATAGAAGCTTAAAGGGATATCCCAATAAAAATGATTTCTTTTAACAAGTTCCTGAATAGCCCTTGAAACCAAAGAGTTATACTAGCTTTTTACACCTGGCAGTGCATGGGCATAAGTGTGACTGATAGGGTCCCAACAGTGGGACTGGCTCCAAGCATGACAATGGATGTACCCTCTCCCCCATTTGAATTATGTAATATAGTAACACAGGCTGAAAAAATACATATTTCTATCCAGTTCAGCCTGTTATCATGCAAATTGATCCAAAGGAAGGCCAAAACCCTCATGAGGTAGTCAATTCTCCTCATTTTACTGGGAAAAAAAACCTTCCCGACTCCAATCAGGCAATTAAAATAACTCCCTGGATCAATGACCCCTCTCCAGATAGGTAGTAACTATAACCTGTAATATTATTACGCTCCAGAAATACATCCAGGCCCCTCTTGAATTCCTTTATTGTACTCACCATCACCACCTCCCTTTTTATTTCATTGCTAACTGGGGAGGTGTTGTCAGTGACTGAAAGCTACCTTTGTATAGATACTTAAAGGGAACCTGGTGTTATGGTGTCCTAACTAAGGGCAACATAAATAAGTGACTGATTCTCTTAGCAAAATGCTGGGTCATTTTCTTTAATTGACCCAGTCAATCTGCCAACATCTTGTATTGAAAAGCTCCAGCTGATAATGATGAGTCCTGAATATTCATGAGCTCCTGACTCTCCCCGCCCACCTGCTGCTGAATGACAGTTTGTTTCCATATGAATCAGCAGCAGGTGGGCAGAGGAGTGGCTATAGCTCTGAATTAAATATACGCTGGACTCAATGACATCACGCTGGACTCAAATCAGCTCATTAGCATGCGCCATGCGGCATTTTTTTATGTATATTATGAGGTAACCATCTGTCACACCAGTAAGTGAATACAGCTAAGGAACTTTTTAGTAGTTAATGATTGTATATAATTAGTTAGATTATAATCAAATATCCACATGACAGGTTCCCTTTAAATGCCCTTTACACGGGCTGAGAATTGAACAGATTATTGCTAACGATCGTCCATAGTAACGCTCTTTAGCGATGATCTGGGGGTGTAAATGTTAATTGTATTGTTTGTACAGCACAAAAAAACATGATCTGCTTCCAGGAAACAATGAGTCTGTATGGGGAAGAGCGGTGGCATCTCCTCCCAATACTCTGGAGCAGATGACTGCATGTAAATCCGCTAAAGATTAGCAGATTGTCCTGTGGAAAGGGACCTTTACAATCACTGATATGACCTCCCATATGAACCATAAATTCAGAAAAAGTAGAGGTAAAAATTATAAATTGCAAGTTTTACTGAATTCCCCCACCCCCCTGCAAAACTATTTACAGTATCAATCTACTCAGTTCCTCCTGCTCTATATCCCACTGCTTGCACTGCATTTTGTGGTGACAGGTCCTTTTCAATTGTATTTTAATACCTTACCGTGTAATTTTAGCCTTAAGAACCAGTAACATTATTTGTTCCCATGTGTTCCAGCAGTCAAAACCTTTTATGCTTTTCTTAAATTTAGGTGTTTGAAACCTTGAGCTTGGCAGGACGAGTTGTAATTTTTGCAGGGATAATTTTGGGATATATATAATGTATTTAAAATCTTTTATGTTTTTTTTTTTTTATAAAAAAAAACCTGGGTGTGTTTTTTGCGGGATGATATAAAGTTTTTATTTGTACTTTTTTTATTGCTTTTTATTTTGTTTTTAGTAAGTGAGATAGAAAATAGAATAGAAAACAACAATTCTGTTATTGTTTAGTTTTTTACTGGATTTTCTGTTACCCATAAATAATGTATTGAGTTACAGATGCAACATATCTAGAATTGCTAACGTTCTCTATCCAAAAATCCCAGCTAGATTTACATAGATACAAAGATGGTGTGGTTTCAGAGCTGTGACATAACTGCTTCCCTACCGCCGCACAACTTTATACATTGGGGCGATAGGCAGTTCATTGTAACCCGATTTATAAAAGTACCCTATAGTGCTGCAGATCTCTGTGACTAGCTGCGGTTAGAGTGAAAAGCCAAAGTAGTCTCAGGGCATGAGATCACATTGACAGCCTGATAACTGTAAGGCTGGTTTCACACGTGCGTGATAAAAATCGGCATGTTTGGTACCCAAACCCAAACTTCTTCACAGAAGTTCGGGTTTGGGTTAGATGTTGTGTAGATTGTATTATTTTCCCTTATAACATGGTTATAAGGGAAAATAATAGCATTCTAAATACAGAATGCATAGTACAATAGGACTGGAGGGGTTAAAAAATAAAATAAAAATTTTTAACCCACCTTAATCCACTTGTTCGCGCAGCCCGGCTTCTCTTCTGTCTTCATTTTCGCTGTGCACAGGAAAAGGACCTGTGGTGACGTCACTGCGCTCATCACATTGTCCGTCACATGATCCATCACCATGGTAAAAGATCATGTGATGGACCATGTGATCAGCGCAGTGAAGTCATCAAAGGTCCTATTCCTCACAGAAGAAGACAGAAGAGAAGCCGGGCTGCACGAACAAGTGGATTAAGGTGAGTTAAATTATTTTAATTTTTTTTTAACCCCTCCAGCCTTATTGTACTATGCATTCTGTATTAAGAATGCTATTATTTTCCCTTATAACCATGTTATAAGGGAAAATAATAAAGATCAGGTCCCCATCCCGGTCGTCTCCTAGCAACCGAGCATGAAAATTGCACCGCATCCGCACTTGCTTCCAAATGCTTGCGATTTTCACACAGCCCGATAACTTTTTATGGGTCCTGCGTTGCGTGAAAAACACAGAATATAGAACATGCTGCTATTTTCACGCAACGCACAAGTGATGCGTGAAAATCACCGCTTGTTTGCACAGCCCCATAGAAATGAATGTGTCCGGATTCAGTGCAGGTGCAATGCATTAACCTCACGTATCGCACCCGCGTGGAAATCTCGCCCGTGTGAAAGAGGCCTAAAGAAAAGCCGGCAGGGGCAAGCTCAGCTAAGATCCTTGATGTGAGCATCACCTGTGCTAGTTTTAAAATTAACTGTGATTCTGCTGACAGTGAATTAACCCCTGTAAGTTAATTCACTTTATATTCCATAAAAAAAGGTTATAGCCACATTTATTAGTTTTAGCAATAGTATAGCAGACTATGTACACTCCCATTTTTCCCATTTTTCTTTAATTAAAAAAATATACAATTGTTTTATCTATATTTAGTATAGCTTTTTTTGTGCGTAAAATATAGAACCAATACTTTCATTTATAAAAAAAATGAAAAACAAATCTGAAAATATCATCAAGATAAATACTTCAGGGGTCAAAAAAAAATAGTCACTTTAAAGGAGTTTCTAATGTTTTGGCACTGTACAACATCTGTTCTGGCAGTATGGTAGAACCAGCAATAAGAAAAATAGGTCTCCAAAATGTGCTCTAGTCCTTTGACGTTTCGCTTTGGGCCCAACTACTAGGTCAATTGCACAAAAAGCATCCATTTTCAAAATGCAAACATACAGCAATTGCTTTAGAAATGTTTTGCCTTTAAATATTTTGTAGCAGTTGGAAATAAAAATTGATAAGAAAGGAAAAATATATATCATTTCATAATTTTTATTTAATTTCCGTTTATAATGTCATCTAATGGCACAAAATTAAGGTCTAATGTGTCCTGTCAAAAACAATATCAAATACAAGCAGGATTACCCTACCTATCCCAATCTGTTCTGTTTGACTGCTCCATTCCCTTTTCCTCTCCACTTCCTGTTCTAGGACTGGACACACTGAAAAGCTTGGCCTGTACCTCAGCCAATCACTCGCTGAAGCGGGTCTTTACTATGGCAAATAAGAGGCGATGAAGTGACAAATGTAATGCAAGCTATCAGGCTTGTTGAGATAGTGACCAGTGACCGGACTGCAGCTCTACTGTATCTGTAACATGGTAGACAAAGATAACAACATCCTATTATTTAATTTAGGGTACTTTCACACTTGCGGCAGAGCGATCCGGCAAGCAGTTCCATCGCCGGAACTGCCTGCTGGATCAGGCAATCTGCATGCAACCGGACAGCATTTGTAGACGGATCCGGATGAGGATCCGTCTTACAAATGCATTGCAAGAACGGATCCGTCTGTCCGTTTGTCATACGGACAAACGGATCAGTTTCTATTTTTTTCCACATTTTTACTGGTCTGCGCATGTGCAAACCGGAAGGACAGATCCGACATTGCGGTATTTTGAATGCTGGATACGGCACTAATACATTCCAATGGAAAAAAATCCCGGATCCGGCATTCAGACAAGTGTTCGTTTTCTTGGCCAAAATAAAACCTTAGCATGCTGCTGTATTATCTCTGTCCTGAACAGTCAAAAAGACTGAACTGAAGACATCCTGATGTATCCTGAATAAATTACTCTCAATTCAGAATGCATGGGGATAAAACGAATCAGTTATTTTCCGGTATAGAGCCCCTAGGACGGAACTCTATGCCCTAAGATGGAGAAATCTTTAGTACAGATACCTGAGCTTTGAAGGGAAAAGCTTCACAAGTTCTGTTCACGAGGACCTATGGATACTGCATCGTTCTTATACATTTTTTGCTAAAAGGACACTTTAGCCCCCCGCCATGCCAATCAATTTTTAGGTCAATATCATTTCCTATACTAGTACACACTAGTACAATATTTCACACTCTAGGGAGCCAATAAAATACACAATGCATTGTGCGTGGTTTACAATATTATGTAGCCCAGCAACTGTAATTTAGGAGACAATAATGTTGTAGGCAATATCTTTGAAGTTATGCTGTATGGTTTATGTTCCAATAAGTACCTTAGGCATGTAAACAGATTGGATGTTTTCCATGGAAGTGATTCGTTATACATCTGTAACAACTTAAAAATTATTATTTTTTTCTATTAGGGAAAAACATGTAAAGCCATAGTCACAGCTACAGTGAATAGGATGGCGTTATGTGCTGTTGTGGGGGCGAGGGAGTTAATGGATTAGTAGGAATGCATTTGGACTTTTCTGCGCTGGGGCACTTTTGGGTAAGAAGGGAGAGAGAGAGGTACACTGTTCTAATGCAAACACACAAAAATACCAAGAAAATGAAAATATAAACAAGGAGTCAGTAAGATAAACAGTGGAAACATTTCCTAGGTAAACAGATACTGGAGAGTTTTAAATATAATATTTCCTACCAACCACTGGGTTCCTCTAAGTAAGGCCATCTGTTGTATGTGCTGGAGGCACTGTCAGGATCAGCCGGCTGCGTGCAAAGACCAGGTCACTGGCTCTGACCAATCTATTACGTGGCTTGGTGCTTTCAGATCTTAGCCTGAGAAACGATGTCCTTCCTAAAATGAGCTACTCCAGCCATTGGGTTTCCTACAGAAATGCTACACCACATAACAATTTGTTCCATAAGAAATCTGACCCCTCAATAGGCCCAAACATTTCCTTTTCTGATCACCAGCCATTATTTCTTGTTATTGGAACAAGATTCAGAGCAGTTCTTATTCATTATAATTTTTTTAACAATATTCTCTGCAGCAATTCTGTGAGAATGTAACACTTTCATTGTCATACTAAATGGTATTTAGTGATAAATAATTACATAGCAATAGCTGGTCTGATGATTGTCACGTGCAATAAAAAGTGTTCTGATGTGTCATTATAACATGTCATCATTACAACAACTTAGTTGGATAGGGGATAAGTGTCTGATGGTGGAGGTCCGATCACTTAAACAGGGGTGCGCTGCTCCTCCATTCAACTCTATGGAGCTGCCAGAGATAGTCGAGCGCTTGTACTCAGATATCTACGGCACTCTCTTAGAGTTGAAGCAAGTACCAGAGATGCGTACATGTCTACTGTTCCATTCAAACAGGAGAACAAGGGCTCCTGTTTGTTTCCTATTTGTTAGTTATATATATTTTTTGCATTATCAATAAAGATAAACAAATCGAACTTGAGGAAGTGGAATTCAATCCGAATTTCAGGAAAACTTCGATTTGCACCAAATCCAAATTTCCTCATGCTTCATGGTAACAAATCACATTTTCTCCTAAAATGGCTGCTGCACATGTTAGAACATGGAACAAGTTACTAGGGATCACCCACAATGCTATGCATGCAGACAATCAGCAGCCAGCCAGCCCTGTGATGTTTCCGCCCTATAAATAGCCTCAGCCATCTTGGATTCAGCCATTTTCCAGTGTACTTAGTGCAGGGAGAGACGTCAGCAGCCACTAGGGACAGTGTATTATTGGGGGGAAAAAATGGCTTATTAGCCGTTGTGTTATGAAATGAGAAACTTACAGCCCTTTTTGTTGTGTATTAGTGGCAAAAAAAAAAATATTATTTGCCATTCAGCGGTGCAGTTACGTGTTCTAAAGCCCGTTTTGGCCTGTATTAGTGGCACACAAAAAAAGTATTTGCCATTGTGTGGTGAAGTGAGGAAATTACAGCCCTTTTTGGAGTGTATTAGTGGCAAAAAAAAAATATATTTGACGTTCAGCAGTGCAGTTATATGTTCTAAAGCCCTTTTTGGAGTGTATTAGTGGCAAGAAAATATATATTATTTGCCGTTCAGCTGTGCACTTATATGTTCTAAAGCCCTTTTTGAAGTGTATTAGTGGCAAAAAAATATATATTTGCCGTTTGTAACGGATCTCCTGGCACCCCGACTGGGTACCTCCGTTGATGAATGCTCCTAGTGCTTCCCGAGGACTCCAAGCACTCCACTCGACACTGTAACCACCACAGGAACCAGGAACAGGAACAGCTCTTACAAGAGCTAGGGGTTATAGCCAGGGGAATATATATCGTATAGCATTCCCCAGTGTCGATCAGTTACCCAAACACCAGCCTCAACATGATGAAGCGTAAAGCAGGAACTCTTTATTGAACACAGAAGCATTCACTTATTTCCACATTTTCCAACAAGGGTACCACCCCCAAGGACCTGGTTGGGAACTGAGGACATAACATAGCAGCCAATCCTTTACAGTTTAAACACAAAACTATACATTTAAAAAAACATAATGACATTGTCTGTGACGCAATTAACAAACACAATGGCATTGTCTGTAACACACTCAATAACAGAATAGGCATGGTCTTTAACGCAATAAAAAAACACACACTTACCAAAACACAATGGGCTCTGCCTGTGATACAATTACCAAATATAATGGGCTAACTTAATCACTCACAGGCAGAAAACACAAATTTTTCCCCAAAACACAGAAACCACCTCAAAACCCCACATACCCCCATAATTTATGAACAATCACTGATCTGGGTGAACAACATATCCAATAATCACCCAGATCCAAGCAGGGGTTCCCGAATTCCATGGAAGCCACATTTGGCCGACCGCAAGCATGGCTTTCCTGCCCAAAACAGTTCCACAGGTTTAGGCTGTGCTGCCGGTCTGTCTTCTCCTTCAAAGTTAGTATATGGGCCATAATCCTGAGGCAAGAGGAGCCCCTCCAAAACCCAGTGGTGGTAGTTTCGCCACTCATCTCCCAGTGGGTTTTCTCACACCGTTCAGCAGTGCAGTTATATGTTCTAAACCCTTTTGTGGCGTGTATGAGTGGAAAAAAATAAGGGACTATTTGCCGTTCAGCGGTGCAGTTATATAGTCTAAAGCCTTTTGTGGCTTGCATAAGTGGAAAAAAATAAAGGCCTATTTGCCTTTCAGCAGTACAGTTATATGTTCTAAACCCTTTTTGGTGTGTATTAGTGAAAAAAAATATATATTATTTGCCGTTCAGTGGTGCAGTTATATGTTCTAAAGCCTTTTGCGGCGTGTATAGTGGAAAAAATAAGGGCCTATTTGCCGTTCAGCGGTGCAGTTATGTGTTCTAAAGCTCTTTTTGGCATAAATTAGTGGCACAAAAAATAGTATTTGCTGTTGTGTGGTGAAGTGAGAAAATTTCAGCCCTTTGTTTCTTGTATTGGCAAAAAAATAATGCATTTGCCATTCAGCAGTGCAGTTATATGTTCTAAAGCTCTTTTTGGCGTGTATTAGAGGCAAAAAAAATATATTTGCCATTCAGCGGTGCAGTTATATGTTCTAAATCCCTTTTTGGCATGTATTAGTCGCGCTAATATATATATTTGCAGTTCAGTGGTGCAGTTATATGTTCTAAAGCCCTTTTTGGCATGTATTAGTGGCAAAAGAACGTTCTAAAGCCTTTTTTGGAGTTTATTAGTGGCAAAAAAATATATATATTTGCCGTTCAGCAGTGCAGTTATATGTTGTGAAGCCTTTTGTGGTGTATATAAGTGGAAAAAAATAAGGGCCTATTTGCCGTTCAGCTGTGCAGTTATATGTTCTAAAGCACTTTTTGGCATGTATTAGTGGGAAAAAATGGCTTATTAGCCATTGTGTGGTGAACTGAGAAAATTACAGACTTTTGGGTTGTTTTAATTTCCTTTTTATTTATTTATGTGATCGAATACTATGTCAGACAGAGAAGTGTCAGGCCCTGCACAGGGGAGTGGCAGAGGCCTAAATGTTTCTGGCACAGGCACAGGTCGCAGCACATTAAGGTGGTGTGGCAGCAGCGCCTGCTGTCATCTACGGGTCATGTCTTGACCAGCAATCCAGCGGTTCTTGAATTGTTGACTTGGTCATCCACTGCGTCCCAAGTGACATCAGACACCCCCAGCCAAGAGTTGGTGGGTTTGCAAGACACAACCCTTAGTTGGCATCGCCCAGGAGCAGGCTCTCATCTGTCCTCAACCTGCCTCTGTCATTTTCTGTACCGTCAACCAGAGAAGTATTATATGCTGTGGGCTCAGCTCCACCATACAGCGAGGACGAGCTACTAGAGGACAGTCAGCAGCTACTGGCCAGCCAAGATGTGGAGGAGACATCTGCCACTTCCTCCGGTTCATCATCAGCGGGAGAAGAGGGTGGCAGCTTACCCGTGAGGCAGCGCTGGAGCCAGCAAGTAACTAGTGTGGCTGGGAGTCAGCAGGGTGGCAGCAGTGAGAGGTCGGGAGCCAAACAAGCCGGGGTAGACCACACGCTTCGCACGAGCCTACCTGCTTTGAAAGTAGTGGTGCAGGGGTTCACAGAAGCAGCGGCGATAGCAGTCAGTCAGTGCGGAGTGTTGGGGGTAAAATAGTGTGATAGTTTTTTGTTAAGCCGCCGGAGGAGGTGAACATGGCCATTTGTAGAATCTGTGAGCAGAAGGTAAAGCATGGCCAGGGTGCCAATGTTGGCACAACGGCCCCGCGTCAACATATGCAGCATCACAATATAGTGTCCTGGGAAAACCGTGGCTCCAATGTGGTGGTCTAGCCTGCCTCACCCAGTGGCATGCACCCGATTTCAGGCAGTCAAGGCTCCACCACCTAAGCCGAAGGGAACTTTCTGTCATTCCCATCATCTGCTGGTCCTGCTCCTCCTCCTCCTTGTCTGTCATTCCGTTAGCAATCGATCACCAAAATGATTACCAAGAGACAACAGCATGCATGCATCCACCCACATTGAAGATCTGCTGGACTACTGGGCAGCTAAACTGGATTTGTGGCTTCAACTGTCAGAGTTTGCCCTGGAAAAGCTGTCCTGCCCGGCCAGTAGTGTGGCATCAGAGTGGGTGTTTAGTGCGGCGGAGGCCATAGTTACCCCAAGAAGAACTCGCCTGTCCACCCAAAATGAGGAGATACTGATCTTTGTCAAGATTAATCAGGCATGGATCAGCCAGGAGCTCCACCCACCAATGACTAATGCATCAAACTAGCTCATCCATGGTGCCACACCAACACTTTGAAAATGGAGACCGGTTTCTTCTGGCTTCCTGCCTCAGCTACTATTCTTTCACACATGCGTCCCGGATTTGCTCCGGATGCATCGCATGTGCATTGCGGAAAAACTGCGAGAGAAGGCATGCAATTACAGTCAGTTTTGACTGCGATTGCATTCCGATGTTCACTCTTTTCTGCGAGAGTGCAAGGCTTTTTGCACGCACGTGAGAAAAAACTAAATGTGGTGCCCAGACCCAAACCCGGACTTCTTCACTGAAGTTTGGGTTTGGGTAAGTGTTCTATTCATTTTATTATTTTCCCTTATAATATGGTTATAAAGGAAAATAATAGCATTATTAATACAGCATGCTTACTAAAATGTGACTTAAGGGGGTTAAAAAAAAAACAAAAAAAACATTAACTCACCTCATCCACTTGTTCGCGCAGGCGCCATCTTCTTTCTTCTTCTTTTAGGACCTGCAAAAGGACCTTTGATTACGTAATCACCCTCACCATGTGGTGAGCGTGGTGACGTCAGCACAGGTCCTGCTGAATGAAGATTGAAGGTCCTGAAAGAAGCCGATGCCAGCTTTGCGAACAAGTCGATGAGGTGAGTTAATGCTTATTTTTTAACCCCTCAAAGCACATTTTAGTTAGCATTCTGTATTAATAATGCTATTATTTTCAATTTATAACCATGTTATAAGGGAAAATAATACAGTGATTATACTTCAATGGGGTTGCTCCACCCTATCATCTCCTAGCAACCATGCGTGAAAATCGCACCGCATCCGCACTTGCTGGAGGATGCTTGCGTTTTTCACGCAGACCAATTCATTTCTATGGGGACTGCGTTGCGTGAAAAATGCAGAATATAGAACATGCTGCGATTTTTACGCAACGCACAAGTGATGCGTGAAAATCACTGCTCATCTGCACAGCCCTATTGAAGTGAATGGGTCCTGATTCAGTGCGGGTGCAATGCGTGAGGTGAATGCATTGCACCCGCACTGAATCCGGACCCATTCACTTCAATAGGGCTGTGCAGATGAGCGGCGATTTTCACGCATCACTTGTGCGTTGCGTAAAAATCGCAGCATGTTCTATATTCTGCGGAATTCTCGCCCATGTGAAAGGGGCCTTAGGCCTTTTTCACACAAGTGTGACGGATTGGCTCCGGATGCGTTCAGGGTGCGTTCAGTGAAACTCGCACCATTTTGCAAGCATGTTCAGTCAGTTTTGTTTTGCGTTCAGTTGTTCAGTTTTTTCTGCTTGGGTGCAATGCATTTTGATACGTTTTTCACGTGCGTCATAAAAACGGAAGGTTTACAAACAACATTAGTGTTGAGCGCGAATATTCGAATATAGTGCTATATTTTCGCTATATCAAATATTCGTCAATTTTTTTAAATCTGAAAACATGATTCCTCCCTGCTTCTTTCTTGTGGGTCAATGAGTCATTGTTTTGTTTGAGTAGTCTCCAAGGCATTGCTCACGGTTAGCCAGAATCCTACTCCACACTGATGAGGGGCAACACCACGCAACAGCTGTCTGCGGATGGATAACTGGCTTAGGTCTTTCCCGTCACATCCTTAAAGCTTGTAAAAGAGCAGGATCTTAACATAGGGGCCACTTAATATGGTGGATTTGGTGATCTCTGTAATGGGGACACCCCTTTGCTCAGTTTTCCTTCCTTTGAGGGATATCTGGCTTTCACTGTGTTGAAGACCCATAACTGGGGCTCCTCAACAATTTTTCACAATTAACCTTCGCCACACCTTCATGCAAATAAAATACACAATGTTCTTAAGTTTCAACATTTCAATAAAAAAACTATCCTAAAAACAATGTTGGACAAAGAGTCAATAATGAAGAATCAAGTCATGTCTGCCCTTAGGGATGCATGAACCCATACGGAAGATCCAAAAGGATTCCCTGTTCAGTAATTTCTTTCTGTAGTCACCTCCTGGAACTGGGGAATTAACTCTGTCAAGTCCCTGAACCTGCATTCCCGTAACATCACCTCCATGAACAGCCGCATAGTGTGAACTAACTGCAGACACATTTCTTGCTCTAGAGTGTGGATTATCTGAAATGTGTCTGCAAATTCTGACCTTGAGGCTGTTAGTGGTGCAACTCACATATTGGAGGTGGCACAGGGAGCATGTAATGCAGTAAACCACAAAATTAGTATTGCAATTAATATATTGCTTTAATTCAAAAGATTGTTGGTTGGCAGTAGAAACGATGTGATACCCAATTGTAATTGCTTTACAGCAAGTACATACCCGATGGCCACATTTGTAGTTACCCTTGTGTCTCAGCCAAGTGGCTGGACCCCGGTCTGTATCAGAGAACAGGGAAGGACTACACATTTAATACCGGCACTGGCAATGTCAGCCCACTGTTCGTCACAACTCAGGACAGGTAGGTGCTTCCTGATTATTTGGCAGATACGAGAGTATTCCAAACTGTTGCTGGTGGCGAAAGCCGGGGCTGACAGATTTCTATGATTATGGGACTTATTCACAGGGAAAATCAGGTCAAATCAGGATTTACTGAGGGCATAATCGCTAGCTGATTTTAGTGCATAGGCAGAAAATTTACGGTCAGAAAGACGGCTAGCTATCAAATCCATTTCTTTGCGACAGGCTACATCATTGGAGCAATTATGTCTTGCTCGAATGAACTCACCCTTGGGTATGTTTTGAATAACATGGCGGGGATGGCAGGATGTCGCTCGGAGTGTGATGTTGCCTGCTGTCTACTTGCGGAAAGTATGGGTGACTACAATAGATTTTTCTGCAGAGCCTGTTAATGAAAGGTCCAAAAATGGGATGGTGGGAGCATCGTCACTGAAAGTAAATTTAAGATTGCATATATTGTCGTTAAGTTAGCCCCGGAAGAGTGGCACGGCCGTCCGATCGCCCGACCATACAAACAGCAGATCGTTGACATAACGGCCGTACCACTCCAGGGAGGCACCCCATTGATTGCTAGATGAAAATAAATAACAATGCTCCCACCAAGCCATATAAATATTGGCCATAGATGGTGAAACTTTGGCTCCCATTGTTGTGCCATTCATCCACGACCATCACCTCATGTTGCAGCATGGTAATGCACGGCCCCATATTTCAATGATCTGTAAACAATTCCTGGAAGCTGAAAACATCCCAGTTCTTGCATGGCCAGCATACTCACCGGACATGTCACCCATTGAGCATGTTGAGATGCTCTGGAGCCGCATATATGACAGTGTGTTCCCGTTCCTGCCAATAGTCTGCAACTTCGCACAGCAATTGAAGTGGAGTGGACCAACATTCCACAGGCCACAATCAACAACCTGATCAACTCTATGCGACAGAGATGTGTTGCACTGCTTGAGGCAAATGGTGGCCACACCAGACACTGACTGGTTTTCTGCCCCCCCCCCCCCCCCAGTAAGGCAAAACTGTGCACATTTCAGAGTGGTCTTTTATTGTGGATAGTCTAAGGCACAGCTGTGCAATATTCATGCTGTCTAATCAGCACCTTGATATGTCACACCTGTGAGGTGGGATGGATTATCTTGGCAAAGGAGAAGTGCTCACTATCGCAGATTTAGACAGATTTGTGAACAATATTTGAGAGTAATGGGTCTTTTGTGTATGTACAAAATGTTTCATATCTTTGAGTTTAGCTCATGCACAATGGGAGCAAAACCGAAAGTGTTGTGTTTATATTTTTGTTCATTGTAGATAGTGACACATCTAATTTTTTTAATCTGCTTTTGTTAGACTTTTTTATTCTAATTTCTGAACACAATTATGGGGGCTGCCATCTTGTCTGAGCTGTTTTTAACTGCATTTAAATATATGCTTTCCAGCAGCCATAGACACAACAGACTGGAGGGGACTCATTGATTTCTATGGGAGAGTTTTCTAGACATGCTCTGTGACCTGTGCAGAGGTCATTGTATACGAAGGGAGTAAATAAGTTGTGATCACCTACTGTAAATGTTGGATCTTGTGTTATCAACATATGGGTGATATCTGTCATTGCAAACCTTTACAAACCAAGAATTTGCTATTATTAGGCTTAGTGGCCAGTACTAAATTGTAGGATATGACTATTTAAAAAAAAATATAGACAGTAACACTGAAAATAAAAAAAAAACTTGCGTAAAATTCTTTGACAACATGTTTAACATAAAAATGTGATTTAAACAACTGGGTACTTTGTGATAGCACATTCTATTAAGGTTACATGTAATGGGTAAACTTACTTACAATGCCTGATCTATATAATCTTCTCACAAGACCAAGGAGAATTGATTCTGTCTCCTGTACTGAAAAGTTAAATTGTTGTTCCAAAACCCAAGAAAATACTATCATTTAGTTTAGTCAGACCTCCATTTTCAGAACCAATTTAAGTCTATGGGGCTCTTCTCATGGGCGTTTTTTTGCAACTGCCAGTGAATGGTGGATGTAAAAAAATTTTTTTGTCTGTTTTCAATTAGCTTGTTTTTAACAGCCATTTAGATAAGAGTTCACCCATCTAATGGCCATTAAAAATGTTTACACTATGTAAAAAAAAGCCTTTCAGGGGGTTAAAATAAAATAAAAAATACTCACGTCATCCACCTGAACAACACTTGCTCCATCCTAGGGGTAGCAGCACCTGGAGCCTTCAGTGTTCCTCAAGTGCTCCCTCACATACAAGTGGATAAAGTGATTTTTTTTAAAGGATCAGTCGGCAATACCGGGGATAGGTGGGCAATGCTTTATATATACCTGGGCACTATGGGGGCATTATCTATACTGAGGACACTGCAGGGATTGGGTTTTAAATAAAACCAAAAAAGCCAATGAACTACTGTAGATCCGTTTTTGATTGCCGTTTCTAGCGGCTGTTAAAACGGATGCAAAATGACCTTAGAAACTGGATAGATGGACAGAAAATGGATGTACACACAGATGCAAAATAGCTATGAAAAACTGACAGTGTATCTGTTTTTAACAGCGCTTTTTTTTTTTTCTCAAGTCAGGCAGTGGTCACTACAATAACACCACCAAACAATCACTTGAGCTAGTAAAATGGCACTGCTGGATCATGCTCTGGATTATTCCAACAAACTGTACAAACTGCGATGACATTTTGAATCTGGAAATCTTGAAGGTGCAGTGGTTATTATATCCTTGCTGCACTGGGTTCATGGGGTTGAATATAACCAAGATCAATATCTACGTGGACTTTTTATGTTCTCCTCATGTGTGTGTTTCTTCACAGGGTGCATCATCCTGGACTCCTGAAAGGGCACGCCAGACGGACCCTTTGCCGGCACCCAGTAGATTCACCTGGTTTCCAGACGCCCCTGCACTTAATTGTTTCTGTGCCCACAGGCATAATTAAGAATTATGTACAGGGGATAAGGGGTAGGGCAGAGAAAGATAGGCGGTAGAGAAGGACATGTGTAATGTCATTATTATGTGACCAGTGTAGAGGAAGAGACAGCTCAGCAGTGCAGAGAAGAAGTGGTGAAGGACCTGTGTGATGTCACTACATGAAGGGGCAGAGCTCCTGTGCTGTGTGGCGGAGATGTTAGTGGTCATATACTAGCAGTTGTTCTTCGCTTATACTCACTCCCTGTAAGACCCTTTAACAGCTCATAATAGCATTCTATACATGCTGGGAGTTGTAGTTCTATCCTATTATATCCCTCCATGTTATGTCCATTGATGCCCTGTAACAGCTGGGATTTGTAGTGTATTTTATTTATTTATTTTACTCACTGACATAATCCACAGTGCCCTAAAGACATTATCATCAATTGCTATAGGGCTCACAATCTATGTTCCCTATCAGTATGGAGTGTGGGAGAAAACTGGAGTACCCGAAGGAAAACCCACACTCCACAAATTCCATGCAAATGTTGTCCTTGGTTAGATTCAAACCAAAGACCAAAATGCTGCACTAGTGCTAACCACTACTGTTGAGCAAATCAAATGGATCCGAATTCAATTTGCCGCAAATACGGCGCCTCATGGTAACTAATCTATTTTTCATGAAATGGCGGTAAAAAAAAAATGATATATCCACCACACCAGTTTGGCCATCTTGTAAGAAGAAAACGCTCTAAATCTCTTGTGTACTGACGTGTGACATCACCACTTCAAGGCACTGGCCGGGCACCGTGACGTCATCAGTGATGACATCACCATGCCAGACCAGCGTAATGGTCACATCATCATGTTATCGCATGCAAGATTTGGTGCATTTTCTTTAATCAAGATGGCCTCCACAGACTCTTCTCGATCAAATGAATGAGGTGAGTGTGTATTTTTGTAACCCCTGATTGACCCCTGAAAGGCCTCAATGTGACTTTCAGATGCTACCATCAGGGTTGAACACGGCATCTGAGGGGTTCAATGATGGGGATGGAACCCGCTACATACAATGGAATGTGATTCGTGATAAAGTACTTTGTAAAGAATCCAAATTTCTTGACGAAGTTCAGAGTTGCAGCAAAATTGAATTTTTGAAAACTCTGGTCGTCACTACTAACAACTGAGCCACCATGCTCTCCTCTTTTACCTCTCTCCATGTAATGTCCACTGGTGCCTTATAAAAAAGAGCTTGAATATATTGGAAGTTTTAGTTATATAGTTAATATGGTTGAAAAAAGACATAAGTCCATCAAGTTCAACCAAGGGATAGGTGGGCATGAAGCGCACAGCGTCATAGCAACCAATGACGCTGTTCACTCCTGCTCTGAACAGGAATCCAGCCCGGCATACCATGGACCGCTCTCGGCCGCAGAACACGGCGGTTTGCATTCGGCCTTAATGTAATTTATTTTTAAGAATTCATCTAAACCTTTTTAGAACTGTCGACTGTTCCTGTCGTGACCACGTCCTGAGGAAGTCTATTCCACAGATTTATAGGGGCACATTTATTAAGACAGGAGTTTTAGAGCAGGCCTCTCCATAACTTCGGCGCATCCAAGGCCAGTTCTAAATATAAGACAGTTTCTGAGCGGTCTTAGATTTAGACCATTTTGTACACCTAAAACAGGCTTAGAAAATGGTGAGACAGGCCTGCCAGCTAGTCTCCTTCCCCGCACACACCACGGCCACAATTTTAACACTGGCGTGGGTGGGGTGAGGTCACCTGTGCCTGAAATACGCCTAATTTAGGTGTATTTCAGCATAGTAAATGAATTCCATAGTTATTACAGTAAATAAGCTTTGAGGCTTCTGGAGACTGGAGGGCTTTTTATATGGAACAGCTTTTCACCATATTTTTTGTATGGCCCATTTATATATTTGTATAGGTTAATCATGTCCCCCTTAGATGTCTCTTCTCAAGACTAAATAAATGTAATTCTTTTAATCTTTTCCTCATAACTAAGACCCTCTATGCGCCTTATCAGTTTAGTCGCTCTCCTCTGTACTTTCTCCAACTCCAGATGATCCTTTCTATGAGCTTCAGGAACAGGACCAGGTGAGCAGTTACAGTTTTTTTTGTTTTGTTTTTAACACAGAGGGGGCACAGAGGGCTTTACTACTGTGAAGAGGCACAATGGGCATTTCTACTATGAAGGGGGCACAGAGGATATTATTACTACAAAGAGACAGAAAGTATTACTACCATTAAGGGGACACAATGGGAATTATTACTATGAAGGGGGAACAATGGGCATTACTACTGTGACAGGGGCACAATGGGCATTACTAGAATGAAGGGGGCACAATGGGCATTACTAATGTGAAGGGGCACAATGGGCATTATTACTATGAAGGGGCGGCACAATAGGGATTATTACTATGAAGGGGCACAATGGGCATTACTACTATAAGGGGGCACGGAGGGCATTACTCCTGTGAAGGGGTGGGAATAACTGTTATGGGGCACAGAGTGGGCATTACTACTGTGAAGGGGGAACAGAGGGCATTACTACTGTGAAGGGGCACAGAGGGCATTACTACTATGAAGGGGCATAACTTTTATAGGGGCACGGTGATGGCATCACTACTCTGAAGGGGCATAGAGAGGGTATAACTACTGTGAAGGGGCACATAGAGGGCATTACAACTTTGAAGGGGACACAGATAGGGCATTACTACTGTGAAAGGGGCACAGGGAGGACATAAATACTATGAGGGGGGCACAATGAAGGGATAAGTACTTTAAGGGAGTACAATGTGGGCAAAACTACTGTGATAGTTTTACAGTGAGGGCATAAATACTGTGAAGGGGCACAATATGGGCATAACTACCGTGATGGGGCACACATCTAAACAAAACTACTGGTAAGGTTGTACAATGACAGAAATACTACTGTGAGGTAGTAACATTTTTTTTAAATATTGTCGGGGGCGGGGAAGTCGGTGCCAGAAAAAAACTACCCGCTCTGGGTGCCAAACACCTTAGGCACGCCACTTGGTGCTTTATTTATGTATTGAGCTTAGTGCCCTCTCACCACTAAAAGACTTAGAAAAAAAATGTCCATAGCTCTGCTATATTCGGAAGTCCCATAGTAGCAAGTGGAGGGGGGGCTACGCATGTGTGGCTTGCTCTCCATTCACTTTAGTGTGCCATTCTTAAGAAAGGAGTAGCTCCCAGAGGTGAAACTTGCACAATCGGACATTTAAGTGACATATCCTATCAATATACCAAAAATGTACCAATGCAATTCTGAGTTGTGCGCCAACAAGATTTACTTAAGGCACATATTAAAAAATCTACAATAAAAAAGTGCAATTTTTGGGAGGGTTTTTCCAATTTTAATGTGACTGTTATGGGTTTTAACATTACCTGTAATTTTTTTCTTCATAACAATAAATTACATTTTAAAACTAATGCTACTAATTTAATGTATTTAATACCCTATCATGGTTGTGGGGGGGGGGGGGGGGGGGCCCCCCCAGCAATAAGACTTCTCGCACAGGGTGCCATATTACCTAAGGCCATTCCTGAACATACTGATGGGGCTTCCATTGAACATGTGCAGAGCAAAGATATTAGAGGGATCAGCGGGAATCATACATTTGGCAGGAACTACCTCTGTTCCCATCTCACTGCTGAAATATGTTTCCAGTAGGTCACCTTACATTAGATAGAAATACAGTCTGTTCTTTATAATTATTCATAACTGTTCATTAATATTCATAAAACTATATTCGTTAGACCGTATCACAGCTGTGTTTGCCAAACACTTTGTATCTTTGCTCGAAGTCAATGTCTTCATTAAACCCACTTTAATTATTGATTCATACTTTAAAATACATTTACACTTTGAAAAAAATAAGGAAAAGGACCAGCACAGATGTGGGAGGTAATATCCTCAACTGTACGTATTACTTTGTGGAGAGGGCCCTATATCAACCATTAATTCCGCTGGTAAGTGTAGTTTTTCAGAGGGTAAATAATAGTTACCAATAATATTACTTATTTGTGACCTTAAAGAGTGTTTCAGAGAGGTTTGGAAGAAAGTGATCCCAGAAGACAGAATAAACTTTCTTCAAGGTGATAATGTCATTGTAAATAATCAGATTTCCTAACTAAATGTTTTTCCTATTTCTGCCTGAATAATAAAATGTAAGTCAGTGAACTGATCCAAAATGGCTGCTTAAAGTAGCTACACTCTCCAGTGAGCATATTATAAGGGATTGAGCAGTCTATATCTAGAATATGTATGGAAAAAATTTAGACCCTAAGGTAATCAGTAATGAGATCTTCTGCCCTCTTCTCCCTGCACCTACAAGCACTGCTGAAGCAATTCGGCAATCCCCATGCCTGAGTTCTAATGGGCAGCAGCAGTGCAACTGACTGCAACAGTCACTCGCTGTTTGGGGTGCTAATTGTTAAGATGGCGTAAGACCTTGCCACTTGCATGCTTTATCAGTACAGCAGTGGAGCCAGCCATCTTCAACCATGGGCCCTACCTCCCGACTTGAACAAACAAATATGTCCATGCCGCTCAAACAGTTAACTTTTAGCTTCTTGCTGCAGATGGTGTCATCGAGCATTTTCTGCTATCTGTCCGCATGCTAGAACTCTCTGCAAAGCACAGTGGTTACATTTGCATTATGTGTGGCCTTCTTCTCTCTTGCATTGATAAAATGAGGAGAGGAGATTCAAGAAAACAAAGAGCCCACTAGGTTGCAAGCAAGTTGAGAGAATGTGACAGTATCACTCCCAATCCTGTGCCCAGGTACATACTGTGAAAAACACTCATTTTAAATTAAAAAAATTATGTTCCTGAGCAGGAACTTAAACTCCCAGCAAGCCCTGGTGGCTGCAGACCTTTACAATATTATGAACGGTGCCCACATCATCACTTGCAGGAGCCAGCTGTTTTATGCATTTAACGTTCTGTACTAAGTGTGGTGCTCCAAGTAGCGGTTGTTGTACAGCCCAACCAAGAAAGCCACTGTGATGCAGCCAAAAACTTGAGCTCTGTGTGGTGTACAAGTAAATTAAGGGTTAACTGCTTGCTGATTGTTTAGTGAAACCACACATCTATTAAAAGCCATCAAGAAAGTAGCTAACTCTTAATTCATTTCTAAACTGCACAAACTTAAGGTTTTTGGCTGCATAGCAGCCTCATGTTGGCCTTGGCTTGATTGTGTACATGTGACAACCACCCTTATGGCTAGGATCAGAGATAATTCTGATCCCAACTGTTTATCCCCTCAGATGCCACAGTCAATAGCTGCCATGCCACATACAGATAGTATAGTTAATATTTATACTGCATGGGCCTGATGTATAATGGAAAAATAATAATATTCTTTTACTCATTCATTCCCCTTCCAAAAATGTTGATAAAGATCAATAAATCAAATCTACCTGAAGAACTATACCCCAACCTTCCAAAAACCCTAATTTGGGTACATTGGCAGACAAATGAAAAAGTTATGGGTCTTGGAATATTGTGATACAAAAATGACTTTTTACTAGTGTTGAGCGAACTTGTGTTTTAAGTTTGGCGCCTAAAGTTTGGGATCGGGTTATCGAAGAATCGCGTTATGGATTCCGCTACCACGGACCATAATGGAATTTAGAATCCATAACGCGATTCTTCGATTACCCGAACCCGAGCTTTAGACGCTGAACTTAAAACACAAGTTCGCTCAACACTACTTTTTACATAAAACATGCCTTTACATGCAAAATTAGTAAATTATGAATTGATCTAGACATATTTAGTATAATCACAATTGTAATGACCTGCAGAATATAGTTATATTGTTATATTTACACCACAGTGCATAATGTAAAGAAAAAAGCTGGAAAACAATAGCAATTTACAATTTTTTCCACCTCCCCTAAAAATAAATTAAGGTTAATGTACCATCAAATGGTGCCATTGAAATAGGAAGAAAATAGAAAAATAAAAAGTTATGTACCTTGAAATACTGTAATGAAAAGCAAAAAAAAAAAAATGCCCTATAGGCCAAAAATAAAATAAAATTGGCAATATTTGCATGACACTGTAGGGTGGGCCCTCAGAATCAAAACTATTGTTGCTCCCTTGGTATTTACTTGGCTTTTACTGAAGACAGTACTTGTAAAATGAATGCTATCCATCTAATGTTGAGTGAAACAAAGCATCCGAAGTGGAATTTGATCCGAAGTTTTGGAAAAATTCAATTCACCATAAATTCCTCAAGCTTTGTGGTAACAAATCATTTTTTTTTCTAAAATAGCGGCTGCATGTGTTACACAGTGAAAGTAAGAAATCTGGGAATGTGAGGTCACCCATAATGCCGTGCAGCCAGCCAATCTGCTGTTAGCGATCTCCCTGTGATGGTACAGCTCCATAAAAACCTCATCTCAAGCGGTCTCCACCATTTCACTGTCAGCTGAGCATAGGTAGAGATGTGGCAAGCGCTCATGCACTAGTATTGAATGAAAACGGTAAAAAAAATATTGGATAGGTAGAGTGCCAGGACAGTGCAGGGAGATCGTGGGGAGAGTTTTTTGAGACTGTATGGAGAGCCTAAGGACACAGCAGGGTGACTGCAGGCTGAGTGTAATTGCCACATGCATCTTGTTCAACTGCTGCCACATTTATAGTTAATCCATAAAGGGCATAAATCACCTAACATTCCTAAATTGTTTGGAATAACGTGCTTTAAAACATCAGGTATGATGTTGTATCGATCAGGTAGTGTAACGGTTACGCCCGCTTCACAGTGAGAGACCAAACTTCCTGTTTAACGCACCGCAAACAACTGCAAACAGTCCATTTGCACAACCGCAAACTCCCCATTTGCACAAGGCTGGATACCAAGCTAGCCATGTCCCGTTCCTTGTCCTCACTGATGTCATTGATGGTTTCTTCCTCCACCCAGCCACGTACAACACCAAGGGTCCCCGAAAGGTGACAACAAGCCCCCTGGGACACCTGCTGTGTTTGGTCTTCTACCTCCTAAAAGCCACCTTCCTCCTCTGACTCCTCTTCTTCAGACTCCTCTCACTGCGTTGCCTCTCTCTGCGTTATTATAAGGTGTGTTAAGTAGTACTATTCCTATCAGTTTAATCCCTGTTACGTCCCCTATCAGGGGACGTGTATATGAAATCGATTTTAGGAACCGGGAGATGGAAAAAGATGCTTGGTCGGTCCGCTTACTTCCAATTTGGGGAACTGCATGTGCAATCGAATGTGCCACCAGATATGAGTGGTGTGTTAAGTAGTACTATTCCTATCAGGGGACGTGTATATGGAATCGATTTTAGGAATCGGGAGATGGAAAAAGATGCTTGGTCGGTCCTCTTACTTCCAATTTGGGGAACTGCATGTGCAATCGAATGTGCCACCAGATATGAGTGGTGTGTTAAGTAGTACTATTCCTATCAGGGGACGTGTATATGGAATCGATTTTAGGAATCGGGAGATGGAAAAAGATGCTTGGTCGGTCCTCTTACTTCCAATTTGGGGAACTGCGCGTGCAATCGAATGTGCCACCAGATATGAGTGGTGTGTTAAGTAGTACTATTGCTATCAGTTTAATCCCTGTTACATCCCATATCAGGGGACGTGTATATGGAATCAATTTTAGGAACCGGGAGATGAAAAAAGATGCTTGGTTGGTCCTCCTACTTCCAATTTGGGGCACTGCGCGTGCAATCGAATGTGCCACCAGATTTTGAGTGGTGTGTTAAGTAGTACTATTCCTATCAGTTTAATCCCTATCAGGGGACGTGTATGGAATAGATTTTAGACAACCTCAAAGAGTTGTCAATAGTTGACACACTCATGACATAAATTTTATACCTCTATGCGTCAATCTTGGTGTAGTTATGACTGTGCTCATGCACACGTTTGGGAGATTGCAGGCAATGTTTTCTTTTCAAAGCCTATGATCGTGCTGAGGTAGTTCAGTGACAGTTAAGTGACCCAGAAAACAATGATTCTGCAGTTTGGGCCCATTGTTGGCCTAGTAGGCTTTAATGATCACCTTAGATGATCACAAAGAAAATAAATGTTTTTTCTATGCAAAATTATCCAGCTGATCACTTTTGGTCTGTTTACAATGAAGCAACGACCTTATCATCTGGGGTGTGCCAACATTGCCATTGCCAATACAGCAGCGTGTGGACCATTTTTAGCCTAAGGCATCTCATCTCATCAGGCCTTTTTTAGTCGAATGTATCGCCCACTGTCAGTCCCTTCGGGATCCATCCCTCATTCATCTTAATAAAGTTGAGGTAATCTAGACTTTTTTGACCTAGGCGACTTCTCTTCTTGGTGACAATACCTCCTGCTGCACTGAAGGTCCTTTCTGACAGGACACTTGAAGCGGGGCAGGCCAGAAGTTCTATCGCAAATTGGGATAGCTCAGGCCACAGGTCAAGCCTGCACACCCAGTAGTCAAGGGGTTCATTGCTCCTCAGATTGTCGATATCTGCAGTTAAGGCGAGGTAGTCTGCTACCTGTCAGTCAAGTCATTCTCTGTCTGTGCTGCTTTAAGGCCTGACCCATGCTCTCTGCATAGCACATGTCTTCAATCTCGGTGTCACCCGGTTCCTCAAGTCCTCCAATGAACTGCAAGAGCTGTTAAAAATGTCCAGGAAACTGTGCATGCACTTCAGCCACTCTTACCATGCAAAACACATCCCACTTGAGCTGCAAAGGTAAAATGCTCTTCCCCAACATCGCCTGATATGCGATGTTTACACCCATTGTAACTCTGCGATTTATATGTTAGACTGCCTGTACGAGCAGAGAAAGGCGGTCAATGATTTCTTAATGCAGCAGAAGGACAGGTATAATCCCCAGTGTAACTTTCACGTTAGCCAGTGGCAGCTCATGCGTGACGTGTGCCGTTTGCTCAGGCCCTTTGAGGAGGCCACTTTATTTGATAGTCGGCAGAACCACGGGATGAATGATGTCATTCCACTCCTTCACCTCCTTCCAGTCCCTTCCAGCTCCATATGCAGTGACTTCAGTCTGGAGTCTCTGATGAACAGTTTTCTTTAGCTGACTACTGAAGAAACCACACAGCAGCAGCAGGATATGCAGCAGACCTCAACCAGCAGGTGGTAGCATACTTGGACTGAACCTTGTCACCCCAGATCCAAGATCCCCTGGACTACTGGGCATGTAAACTTGAATTGTGGCTGCAACTGGCCAAGTAAGGCCTCTTTCACATGGTCAGTAATTGATCAGTATTTGTAAGCCAAAAGCAGGAGTGGGTCAAAAACACAGAAAAGATGCAGATATTTCTATTACAATTTGTCTCTGTTTTGGACCTACTCCTGGTTTTGGCTTACAGCTACTGATAAAATAGTGATTCAAAATATTGACTATATACTGACCGTCTGAAAGAAGCTTTATGGGTGCTCAAAATACAAGATTCTATTTCAGAGGGCTATCTGCATTGCGGGCAGTGTAAACACTTCCCTGTCTATAGAGAGGCGTAAAGCCATTCTCTTTAAAATTGGCTAACCTTGCCCTCACTGTGGTGAGCAAAGACACACAAGGCCTTTTGTTCGAGGAATCCTTTATTAAAGATCTGGGGCGCTTCATAGGCTCTTTTACAGCCTTAGACAAGGCTCAATCCTCTATGAAGAGGATATTTCAGGGTTGGGTCTCTATCAGGGCCGGCAGTAGCAGGGGCCGTCTGTCTGGCCGGTCTAATTACCGAGGTTCGGGACGAGGCTCCTACAATCAGAGACCACCTGTCATGGAACCATGAACCAGACGTACAACAAGAGATAAGTGGAAATAGAAGGCTTTATTGAAAGTCAAGCTGTAAGCAAAAGTCCAAACGGATGGCTAAACCGAAGCAGGGTCTTGCGAAGCCAGAGGTCAGGAACCGGAAGGGTAGTCAGACGAAGCCTGGATCAGGAACCAGCAGGGTAGTCAGACGAAGCCAGGATCAGGAACCAGAAGCAGCAGCAGTCTTAGAAGCATGTGAACACAGGAGGACAAAGCAGGGAACTGAAGCCACAGACCTCCTATATATATGAGCTAGGCATCCAGCTCCTCCCAGTGGGAAGGAGAAGCCGCAGGGTGGGAGGCTACAAGAAACCCAGAAACCAAGATGGCCGCCAGCACATGTCAAACGAAGGAGAACAGCAAGAGGGTAAGACCATGACAGTATCTCCCCCTCAAGGGCCCCTCCTCCGCGGAGTAAGGAACGGTTTCTGAGGGAAGCGTGCGTGGAAGGCTCGGAGCAAGGCAGGAGCATGGACATCTGCGGAGGGAACCCAGGAACGCTCCTCTGGACCATAACCACGCCAATGGACCAAAAACTGCAACCGACCGCGGACCAGGCGTGAGTCCAGGATATTGCTCACCTCATACTCCTCACGATTGCCCACTTGGACCGGACGAGGCCGAGGAACCGAGGAAGTGAAACGATTACACACCAGTGGCTTCAACAGGGAGACACGTTGGAGATCCGCATGCCAGGAGGAAGCGCAAGGGCATAGGCTACCGGGTTTACCCTTCGAAGCACTCGGAAGGGACCAACAAAGCGAGGCGCCAGCTTGGGAGTGGGCACTCGAAGGTTGAGGTTGCGGGTGGACAACCATACACGGTCTCCGACCTGGTAGGAAGGAGCGGGCGCTCGTCTGCGATCAGCCTGGAGTCTCTGGCGCTGCGCAGAGACCTCAAGGGACCTCTGGATCTGTACCCAAGAAGCACGTAGGACGGAAAGGTGATCCTCCACAGCCGGAATTTCCTGGGGAGAGAATACCTCCGGTAACACGGCAGGTTGGAACCCATAATTGGCCATTTAGGGAGACGTCCCAGAGGAAGAGTTCACCGCCGTGTTCCTGGCAAACTCAGCCCAAGGCAGGAGGTCAACCCAATTGTCTTGGTGATCGGAGACATAGCAACGAAGGAATTGCTCCAAGGCCTGATTGGATCGTTCTGCGGCCCCATTGGACTGAGGGTGGTAGGCCGAGGAGAAAGAGAGATGAATCCCCAACTGGGAGCAAAAGGCGCGCCAGAACCTGGACACAAACTGACTCCCCCGATCCGACACAATCTCCTTGGGAAAACCGTGCAACCGGAAGACCTCCCTGGCGAAAATCGTGGCCAACTCTTGTGCAGAGGGTAACTTCTTGAGAGGAACACAGTGGCACATTTTGGAAAACCGATCCACAATCATGAGAATGACCGTATGGCCTCGGGATGCAGGGAGGTCCACAATGAAATCCATCCCCAGGTGTGACCATGGGCGCTCCCCGGTGGCTATGGGTTGCAAAAGGCCCAACGGAAGGTGCCGAGGGGACTTACTCTGGGCACAAACGGAGCATGCCGCTACATATGCGGCGATGTCGGAACGTAGAGAAGGCCACCAGAACAGACGTGAAACAGCCCAGGACAGCTGATTCTTTCCAGGATGCCCCGCGGCCTTGGAGTTATGGTAGGTTCGCAACAACCGAGTGCGCAACTCCTCAGGCACAAAACATCTGCCGTTGGGTCTCCCAGAGGGAGCACCAGATTGAGCCGCCAAAATCTGCTCACCCAGGGGAGAGGTCAGGCTGGTGCGAATGGCGGCCAGGATCTGATTCGGAGGTATGACCGAAGTCGGAATCGACTCCTCCCCGGACAGCTCGGAGTACTGCCGTGATAAGGCATCCGCTCTGATGTTCTTGGAACCGGGTAGGTAGGAGACCACGTAATTAAAACGTGACAAGAACAGAGCCCATCTGGCCTGACGTGGTGTCAATCTCTTGGCCTCAGAAAGGTAGGTCAGATTCTTGTGGTCCGTCAGGATGAGAACCGGAACCACCGAACCCTCGAGCAAGTGCCTCCATTCTTTAAGGGCCTGCACGATGGCCAATAACTCCCTGTCACCAATCTGATAGTTGCACTCCGCGGAAGACAGTTTCCGGGAGTAAAACCCACAAGGAAGCAGAGGACCCTCTGGTGTTCTACGCTGAGACAGAAGGGCGCCTACTCCCGTCTCAGACGCGTCCACCTCGAGGACAAAGGGCAACCCAGGGTTGGGATGCGACAGAATCGGAGCCGACACAAAGGCGGACTTTAGAGCCTCAAAAGCTCGGATGGCCTCGAGCGGCCAGACCTGGAAATTACTGCCCTTCCTGGTCAGGTCCGTGAGAGGCTTGGCTAGCATAGAAAAGTCCCTGATGAACTTCCGATAGTAATTGGCGAATCCCAAAAAGCGCTGCAGGGCACGAAGACCACTGGGCTGGGGCCACTGTAAGACAGCCGAAACCTTCTCAGGATCCATGGAGAACCCCTCAGCGGAAATGATGTAACCTAAGAAGGTTACCTGGGATCGGTGAAATTCGCATTTCTCAAGCTTACCGAACAGCCTGTTCTCTCGTAACCGTTGCAACACTCGTCTGACATCCATAATGTGGGCCTCCATGGATTCAGAATATACCAAGATGTCATCCAAATAGACCACCACACACTGCTGCAACAGGTCACGGAAAACATCGTTGATGAATTCCTGGAAGACTGCGGGCGCATTGCACAACCCAAAGGGCATAACCAAGGATTCATAATGACCGGTCCTGGTGTTAAACGCGGTCTTCCACTCATCGCCCGCCTTGATCCTTACCAGGTTATATGCCGCCCTCAGGTCGAGTTTGGTAAAGACCGTGGCCCCTTTGAGGCGATCGAACAGCTCGGAAATCAAGGGTATCGGGTAAGCGTTCTTGATCGTGATGCGATTGAGACCCCTGTAATCGATGCAAGGCCTCAACTCACCGCCCTTCTTTTTCACAAAGAAAAATCCAGCCCCTGCCGGGGACGAGGATTTGCGAATGTGTCCGCGTGAAAGCGCCTCCCTCACGTACTCCTCCATGGCCTCATTCTCCGCTACCGACAGTGGATAGACTTTGCCACGAGGAGGAACGGCACCAGATTGTAACTCTATGGCACAATCGTATGGGCGGTGCGGAGGTAGGGCAACCGCGCGCACCTTATCGAATACATCCCGGTACTCTTCGTATTCAGGAGGCAACAGAGAGTCCGAGGAAGTACACAGCAACTTGACAGGCCCATGGATGCAACTAGCCCCACACTGCGGTGACCACGAGAGGATCTCGGCCGATCTCCAATCGAAAGTCGGATTATGCTTCTGGAGCCAGGGGTACCCCAAGACCACCGAGTAGTGTGGAGACGAAATAACCTGGAGACAGACCGACTCTCTGTGAACGGCACCAATGGCTATCCCCACTGGAAAGGTCTCATGAGTCACGTGTGGCGGCAGAAGGGGTCTGCCGTCTATCGCCTCAAGAGCCAGTGGGGAACCTCGAGGCTGCAGAGGAATGGAATTGGCGGCAGCGAACACACTATCAATGAACAAACCACCAGCACCAGAGTCCACCAACGCCTGGGTCGTCACCGAGCCCCCGACCCAGGAGAGGACAACAGTGATCAGTGGTTTGTCAACACGGGAAACCGGGGACGAGGAGACTCCACCCAAGATCTGCCCCCGACAGGATCTCCGGTGCGAGCGTTTCCCGGACGTTTCGGACATGCCAACCGAAAATGCCCACCGAGACCACAGTACATGCATCGGCCCTCGCGTCTCCGGAGTACCCTCTCCCCCTCGGACAGGCGAGCAAACCCCAGCTGCATGGGTTCACCCCCAGACAAGTCATCCCCAGGAGGCGTGGGAGGAGAGGGAGGCACGGGTGGGACAGCAAACGTAGGCGCCAATCTGTTAGAAGACCTCCGCAGGCTCTCCTTAAAGGAAGGTCTCTCCCTGAGTCTGGTGTCAATCAAAATCAGGAAAGAAATAAGAGACTCGAGCTCCACTGGTAGGTCCTTAGCTGCAACCTCATCCTTCAAGGCATCCGAGAGACCATGAGAGAAAGCAGCGACCAGAGCCTCATTATTCCAGCCCACCTCTGCTGCCAGGGTACGAAACTCAATGGCGTATTCAGCTACGGATCGTGAACCCTGTCTGATGGACATAAGGAGCTTCGCAGCAGAGGCAGCACGAGCCGGCACATCGAATACCTTCCGGAGAGAAGCAACAAAACCGGAAAACTCGGCAACCACCGGATTGTTGTTCTCCCATAAAGGGCTGGCCCAGGCCAAGGCCTTGTCCGAGAGCAGCGAGATCAAGAAGCCCACCTTTGATCTCTCAGTAGGAAAGGCATGTGGCAGCAACTCAAAATAAATGCCCACCTGGTTAAGGAAACCTCGGCACTGAGTTGGCTCTCCCCCAAAGCGCTGTGGAAGGGGGGCAGAACCGATCATACCCCGAGACACCGCAGGCGCAGCAACAGGTGTCGGGGTAGACTCTGGCGCAACAACCGGAGCGGCAGTAGGAGCGGGCCCAGGAGCGACAACCGACCCATCGGCAACGGAAGCGAAATGAGCCGTGCGTTCAAGCAGGGTTTGCAACGCCACAGCGAACCGACCCAACAGGTGATCCTGCTGATCAAGTCTGGCAACCAGCGTAGGTAGCGAGGATGGCCCTGTACCGTCAGAATTCATGGCTTGGTCCTAATGTCATGGAACCATGAACCAGACGTACAACAAGAGATAAGTGGAAATAGAAGGCTTTATTGAAAGTCAAGCTGTAAGCAAAAGTCCAAACGGATGGCTAAACCGAAGCAGGGTCTTGCGAAGCCAGAGGTCAGGAACCGGAAGGGTAGTCAGACGAAGCCTGGATCAGGAACCAGCAGGGTAGTCAGACGAAGCCAGGATCAGGAACCAGAAGCAGCAGCAGTCTTAGAAGCATGTGAACACAGGAGGACCAAGCAGGGAACTGAAGCCACAGACCTCCTATATATATGAGCTAGGCATCCAGCTCCTCCCAGTGGGAAGGAGAAGCCGCAGGGTGGGAGACTACAAGAAACCCAGAAACCAAGATGGCCGCCAGCACATGTCAAACGAAGGAGAACAGCAAGAGGGTAAGACCATGACACCACCCTACCAGGAGGCGAGACAGCAGTCATCTTTCTTCCCGTCCCGTGGAAGACCGTGGCGCTCCAGAGGCTTCAGAGGGAGCCCCGGTTCCAGACGTCCCTAAGGTAAGTTGTCATCCCTACGTTTTTTCCAATATCTGTGTAGGGGGCAGACTCCGTGATTTTTTCCAAAACTGGTTGGACATCACCTCAGATCCTTGGGTGCTATCCACCGTAAAGTGGTTTTCAATAGAGTTGGTAAAGACCCTGCGTCATCTTGCCCCTCCTCACCTTATGGTACTGTCGGGAATAGACTGCGCCCTAATAGACAAGGAGATTTCGGCCCTCCACTCGAAAGTTGCGGTAGAACATGCACCTTCCTTCCCCACGGGGGTTCTGAGCAACATCTTCCTGGAACAAAAGAAAGGTGGGCAGATGCACCCAGTTATCAACCTCCGGGCCCTGAACACTCTGGTATGTTACCGCCACTTCAAAATGGAGGGCATCCATCTCCTGCGGGATATTCTTCTTCAAGGAGACTGGATGGCAAAACTGGATCTAAAGGACGCGTACTTGACAGTCCCAGTGACCAAAGTCTCCAGGGACCTACTACGTTTCCTCTGGAAAGAGCGCTTCACATGCCCCCCCTTCGGACTCTCTTCTGCTCCTTGGTATTTTACCAAATTGATGCGCCCTGTCATGGCTCAGCTGCACAGTCAAGTTGTTCGTCTGATAGTATATTTGGACAACATTCTCCTTATAGTGCAGGACCAATTGGTCCTCCTGACACACCTTAGGTGGACAATAGATCTCCTCTCTCGCCTGGGTTTTCTCCTCAATTGGGAAAAATCCCGCCTGTCCCCCTACCGTCATATGGAATTCATCGGGTTCACCGTGGACTCGGAGATGGAGTCTCTCAGCCTCCCTCCGGCCAAGATACGCTCCATCCACAAGGAACTATGTCGTACTTTAACGTGCCCCCAGCTGTCGCTGCGTCACCTGGCATGGATAATATGCTGATCGTCTTCCTCCATCCAGGCAGTGTTCCCAGCCCCCCTCCATTACCGGGCCCTCCAACGTCTAAAGACTGCGCATCTTCGCAAGGGTGCATCATACGCAGACACGTTCTCCCTGGATTTGGAAGACCAAGATGAACTACGTTCGGTCGCATATCCCAGTTTTCTATCTTCCACGTTGTTGTGCCGGGTGGCCTGTTTAAGAGAGTATGAACTTCGGACGACGGCTCATTCGGTCTCGTCCCTGCAGCTCTTTCTCTTGATTCGCCAACCCTTCGCTCCGGTGTCCAGCACTACCTTGGCCCGTTAAGTGAAGTGGGTGTTGTCGCTGGCCAGAGTGGATACTTCCATTTTTGGCGCCCATTCCGCCCGTGGGGCTTCAGTCACTTATATTATGACTTCAGGTGCACGCCTGGAAGACTTGATGAGTATGGCGGACTGGTCCCGCAAATCCACTTTCACAGAATTTTACTTTTGACCTCCGGAACATGTTTTCTCTTCCGTTATCGACCGACTTTAAACTTGCAATAGGAGCCTCCGTGTCTCGATATAAAATTGCATGATTTTGCTATCCAATGACGTAAAGTCATGATTTTATAAAAGGCACGGAGGCGAGTATTGTCCCACCCGTTTAGGTTCTACCAATTCCCGCCTGTTGTTTGATATATATCTCAGGTGGGTAAGTATTGTTTTACCTCCTTACCTTTGGCCTTTTATATGCTTAGATTGCAACGTTTTCTATTGGTTCTTTGTCTGCCTCGTTCAGCTCTAGTTGCTCCAGTAATTTAAAAATGTTACGTCTTGGCAGGTGCATTTTCGCTGGTACAGCTTTAACGTTGGTGCTCCTATTTTATATCTACACATACTGTTCGTGCCGTTTAAGGACCCTCACTTTGTACCAGGACTTCATCACGTTGACTGGACTTCATCACGTTGACTGGAAGTATTCCAAATTGTCGCTTCATCACCGGTTGATGGTTTAGTCCAATTTCACAGATGGTTCCTGATAGCTATCCGGCCGGATTTCGGGATGGTTTATTTTTCGGTGTTCTGGACTGTTCGTTGAAGGTTCAGGGTCGCATCTCCAAAAAGAGGAATAGTATGGGGAGGTGCTGCCTATTATACTGGGATTGGGGAGGGGAGTGGTCTATCACTATGGTTTCCATTTTCCTACTGTTGTATTCTTTGCTGCTATTGGTGGACAGTAAAGAAAAGGTTAAGCAATACTCGCCTCTGTGTCTTTTATAAAATCATTACTTTATGTCATGGAATAGCAAAATCATGCAATTACTAAAGAGTAATGCATATGTTATTTTGTGTTTGTTGCATTCTATTATATCTCCCCACACTTAAACATATTGTAAATTTTTCTAACAAGCGCCTGGAGCTGAATACTTTTGTAGTTGCATGTAATTAAAAACGTACTATAATCAGTGAGCTATTCAATAAAATGTATCTGTGTAGCGCCAACCGCTATTAGTTATTTTCCTTATTTTTTGTCCGTCTCATCAAGCTGGCCAAACGTGCTTAGTTTAAACAATAGCTGTCATATTTTCATGAAAAAAAAAAATATTTTGCATATGTTACTGCTGCAGCAGCATTATAGATAAAGCAATCTTTAGTTTCTTCACTTACCACTGTTTTCCTTGAGTTTTCCCCTAAGTTACGGCTGTTTTGAATCATACATTATGAGGATCTTCTCAAGATGGCTCCTCTGCCAGTTCTCTGAGGCCAAAACTGCATTACCTCAGGTCACATACACACTTGCTGTAGCCAGCAGCTTCCTGCCAGCCAATCAGATTGGATTACTGAGAGACACGCCTCCTTACTCTGAAGCGTAATGCAGGCATGCAGTGTGAAGGACCACCCCTCGGTCTTAGTAGCCGGAGACAGATGAGTCATAGCAACAGTCTTTTAAGGGAGCAGTGGAAAATGACAGGAGACATTAATAAAAGATGGTATTATAAGGTAATTATAGATCTTTTGGCAATTATTGACAGACTAACTCAGGTATACATGCCCAGCTCTAATAAACTAGCAAATAAAAATAAAAATGACAGTTATCCTTTAAATCTTCAACCACCATTATCCATATGTTCTGTTAGAGGCTGTGGCAGTTACATGGAGAGAGCTGCATCAGAAAGGACACACCCCTTTGAGCTACCAGGATGAATATAATTAGTGATGAGCGAATCGTTTCGGGTCAAACATCTGAAGTCTATTCGCATAAAACTTCTGTCTAATACTATACAGAGTGAGCGCTCCGTACAGTATTAGAATGTATTGGCTCAGATGAGCCGAAGTTATTACTTTGCAAAGTCTCACGTGACTTTGCGTAATAACTTCATAGATACATTTTTACTGTAAAAAACTATTTCCCGAACTCAGGTTCGGTTCCAAGGTACCACTTGGAACCAAAACTGAGTTTGGGAAATGGGTTTCTTACAGTAAAAATGTATCTATGAAGTTATTACACAAAGTCAAATATAATCTAATAGAACAATTGGAGCAGTGAATGTGGAGATATCTGGATGCATGTGCGGTACAGGGCTAGTTTCAGCTTTGTTAGTCCAAGTTCACATCAACGTTTTGTTTTCCATTTTTCGAATCCCTCAGAAGAACAGAAAATAATAAAATATGGATCCTGTATTTTTAGCATACATTATGCTCAGTCATGCACATTTTGCATCCGTTTTAGCCATTTCTGTCTGAGATCCGTTATTTTAGACAAAAAAAAAAAAAAGACAGGCAAAGGGGGTCATTTATTAACCTGAAATTCACCTATATTAGGATTATTTTAGGCGCAGATTGTGGTGTGTGCCGCAATCTGCAAGTTTTTCCTTCTCACGCCAGGTCTAAAAAAGTGGGCGTGGCAGGGGCGGGGAAGGGGACGGGCCAGCATCCCTAGTCTCAATTATTATTTTCTATGCCTGCTGAGAAAAATGATGTTTTAATATTTTCAGGGGCGTAGCGTGGGGGGGCAGGGGGGCCATTGCCCCGGGCGCAAAATTGTAGGGGACGCCAGGCAGAAGGCAGTAAAATGAGGGTGATGGAAGCCTATGGCTCCCATCCCCACCGTTCCACCTGGGCTGAAGCTTTAAGAAGCAGCAGAGTGGGGCAGGAGTCCAGGAGATCGCGATTATATCACCGTGACCTCCTACGCCGGGTCTCGCGAGATGACGCGATGACATGATGGCGCGGCGCAGGAGGGCAGGGTAATGTGTTCCTGACCGCCTGCGCCAGAACTCCCAAACAAAGATGAAGAGGTGATGAAGAGAGGTGAGTATTATTATTTTTTTTTTTTTTTTTTTTTTTTTTTTATGTAAGTACTGGGGGCACTATGGAGGTGGGCAGAAGAGATACAAAGGAGGCCAGTATATTTAGAAAGAATGGGCACCGGTTATATTTTACAGAGGGGCCATGATATATTATACAGGGGACCATTTTATATTATAGTTATACAGTAGGGCCATAATACATAATAATTATACAAGGGGGCCATCATAATAATAATGGGCCCTCTGTCTCTGTATAATTGTAATATATAATGGCCCCCCTGTATAATTATTCTATATTATGGCCACACTGTATAACTATAATTTATAGTTATACAGTGAGGCCATAATATACAATAATTATATACAGGAGGGCCATAATATATAATAATTATACAGGGGGGCCACAATATATAATAATTATATACAGGAGGGCCATAATATATAATAATTATACAGGGGGGCCACAATATATAATAATTATTCAGGAGGGCCATTATATATTTGAATTATACAGGGGGCCCATTATTAATAGCCTCTCTGTATAATTATTATTTATTATGGCCCCTCTGTATAATATATAATATATAATGGCCCCCTGTATAATATATAATGGCCCTCTTGTATAATTATTATATTATGGCCCCTCTGTATAACTATAATATATAATGCCCCCCCTGTATATTATATATAGTGACCCCCTCTGTAATATTAGGATATATAATGGCCCCCTCTGTATTATTATTATATATATAATGGCCCCTCTGTATAATTATTATATATAATGACCCCTCTGTAATATTAGGATATATAATGGCCCCCTCTGTAATATATATATATATATATATATATATATAAAATGACCCCCCCCCCCCCTGTATAATTATTAGATATAATGACCCCTCTGTAATATTAGGATATATAATGGACGCTCTCTATAACTACTATATATAATGACCCCCCTCTATTATAATATATAATGGCCCCCTCTGTAATATTAGGATATATAATGGCCATTATATATCCTAATATTACAGAGGGGCCATTATATATTATACAGAGGGGGCCATTATCTAGTGCAGGCATTGTATCTAGTGCAGGCATTGTATCTAGTGCAGGCATTGTAGCGGAAAGAGGTTAGCCTTCAGTTTTTTTCTGTACTGTGAGCCTCTTTCCTGTACTGCGCCTGCGCCGGAGACTGAAGCGCATAGCGCAGCACAAGGCTTCACTTAATATAATGAGTGGGAAAACGCTTATATCCTACATTTTGCATATTCCAATTTTGTACCACTTTTATAACCTTCAAAGCATGTCCACACCGTTACGACAGTTGCAAGTTGCAGCAACCGTGACCCCAGAATTCAGCACTGCTGGATGAGGATTGCAGCGGTGGCCATAACCCCTGTATACGAGCAGTGTATAATGGGATGAAAGAATGAATCCAGCCAGCAAAGGAGGCAATACGGACAATCACAATACATTAGTAACTGCCTTGTATTAACTTTGTCTACATGATGAATGCCATTTTCTGCAGTAAGACAACCCCTTTAATGTTGTTCTAGATTAGGTTCCAGCACTCAGTGAGTTAATCTGCATCTATCACATAAAGCAGTGCTTATCCTGACAGTGTCTGTACAGCCCCTTGATGTTAATTTGTGAGCACTTCTACCAGCTAATTAGCACAAGAGAGATAAGTGCTAATTAAGTGGGTCGGGAGCTGTTAAACCATTCCTTTCTGGACTGCAACAGATTGTAGAAGGCAGAAACAGGTGTGAGAAGAAGAACCACACATGGGACAAAAACTATATCAAAACTGTATTGTGACATACCACAACAATACTAATTATTCCGTATTGTCTGACACTTGAAACGCAGGGTAGCAGCTCCTTCCGTCTATATAGGAAACCAAGCCCAGCATGCATACAGTCTGAGCCTATATGTGTTTGGTCTGATGCTTGCCCATGATAGGGTGGCAAAATATTTTGTTAAATAGTGGAGAAAAATTGATTAATCTACATAATATAATATCAATAAAAAAAAAAGGTTCTGCACCAGGAACTAGGGGGTCATTTATTATACTGATATACACCTATATTAGGCGCATTGCAGGCGCAGATGATGGGACTTCGTCCCGCTCATTTCAGGTCTAAAATTGTGGGCGTTGCATGGTCAGTGAAGGGGACGGCTGGGTTTCCCCTACTGTGTAGGGGCTGGACGGGATTGGCTGGAGTTAGAGGCATGTCTTAGTGTTTTAATACATTTGCTGTGGTGCACTAAGGATGCCACAGCTATTCTCACTCCTTAGGCCCCTTTCACAAGGGCGAGTATTCCGTGCGGATGCGATGCGTGAGTTGAACGCATTGCACCCGCACTGAATCCCGACCCATTCATTTCTATGGTGCTGTCACATGAGCAGTGATTTTAACGCATCACTTGTGCGTTGCGTGAAAATCGCAGCATGCTCTATTTTGTGAGTTTTTCACGTAAGGCAGGCCCCATAGAAATGAATGGGGCTGCGTGAAAATCGCAAGCATCCGCAAGCAAGTGTGGATGTGGTGCGATTTTCACGCACGATTGCTAGGAGACGATCGGGATGGAGACCCGATCATTATTATTTTCCGTTATAACATGGTTATAAGGGGAAATAATAGGATTCTGAATACAGAATGCATAGTAAAATATCGCTGGAGGGGTTAAAAAAAATAAAACATAATTTAACTCACCTTAATCCACTTGATCGCGCAGTCGGCATCTATTCTGTCTTCTTTCTTTGCTGTGTGCAGGAACAAGACCTGTGGTGACGTCACTCCGGTCATCACATGATCCATCACATGATCTTTTACCATGGTGAAGGATCATGTGATGGACCATGTGATGACTGGAGTGATGTCACCACAGGTCCTTTTCCTGAACACAGCACAGAAAGAAGACAGAAGAGATGCCGGCAAGTGGATTAAGGTGAGTAACATTTTTTTTTTATTTTTTTTTACCCCTGCAGCGCTATTTTACTATGCATTCTGTATTCAGAATGCTATTATTTTCCCTTATAACCATGTTAAGGGAAAATAATACAATCTACAGAACACCGATCCCAAGCCCGAACTTCTGTGAAGAAGTTCGGGTTTGGGTACTAAACATGCACGATTTTTCTCACGCAAGTGCAAAACGCATGACAATGTTTTGCACTCGCGCGGAAAAATCGTGCGGGTTCCCGCAACGCACCCGCACATTTTCCTGCAACGCCCATCTGAGGCCTTAGGCTTTTCAAAAGTTGTGAAGTATGGCTTGGTTCCCTTACAACCTTCAAAACCTGGTAGTGCAGAATTAGAAAAAAGTATATACAGGTGAAACTCGAAAAATTTGAATATCGTGCAAAAGACCATTTATTTCAGTAATGGAAAGTAGAAGGAATTGCATTAATGCAGCTTAATATTAGAATTTTGTGAAAAGGTTCAATATTCTAGGCTCAAAGTGTCACACTCTAGTCAGCAAATAATCCATATCCCCTGAGCAAACGGTACCTCAAAATTGAGATTTTGGGGTTTCATAAGCTCTAAGCCATAATCATCCAAATTATAGCAAATAAAGGCTTGAAATACCTCGCTTTGCATGTAATGAGTCTCATATGTTAGTTTCACCTTTTAAGTTGCATTGCGGAAATAAATGAACTTTGCACGATATTCAAATTTTTCGAGTTTCACCTGTATACAGTGCCTCTCCATTTACATGGCCCGATGTAGAAAACGATTGTGTAGATCTAGAAGGAAGCATTCCTTCCTCACAATCACTTGACCAAGTTCACTCTTCAGTTATTTGCACAGTTATTTCCATCAGTTAGGCTACTTCCACACTTGCGGCAAAGTGATCCGGCAAGCAGTTCCATCTCCGTCTCCAGCAAAGTGCATGCAAACTGATTGCATTTTTAGACTGATCAGAAATTGCAAGAACGGATCCGTCTGTCCGTTTGTCACATTTTTAATGTTCTGCAAGGACGGATCCAGCATTCCGGTATTTAGAATGCCGAATCCGTCACTTATACATTCCTATGGAAAAAAAAAGGCAAGTGTTCAGTTTTTTTGGGCCGGAGATAAAACCGTAGCATGCTGCAGTATTATCTCTGTCCTGAACAGTCAAAAAGACTGAACTGAAGACATCCTGATGCATCCTGAATGGAATGTTCTCCATTCAGAATACATGGGGGATAAACCTGATCAGTTCTTTTCCGGTATAGCGCCCCTAGGACAGAGCTTTATGCCAGAAAAGAAAAACGCTAGTGTGAAAGTGCCCTTATTGTGAGTAATGTTGAGTGAAGTTTAATAAAATTTGATTGATCTACTTTGACGAATTTCACAAAGAAATTTGCTTCATGTAAGTAGCGGGTGCAATGACGGGGAAGATGATTGTGCCGCTCCCCATCATTGAACCCCTCAGATGCCACGTTCATTGCTGATCGCAGCATCTGAGATTAAAAATGAGGGCTTTCAGGGGTTAATTAGTCCCAAAAAATATTTACCTTATTCATTAGGTGAATATGTTTTTTTTAAACGTCAGTTCAGGGAAGATTGATTTGTTATCCAAAGGACAAGAAAGTTCCGCTTTGCGGCTAATAAAATTTTCCCAGAATTTCGGATCAAAGTCCACTTCAGATACTTCAATTTGTTCAACCCTAAGGGCTTGTTCACATGACCGTGTGAAGCCTGTGCACGTGCTGTGGACCGCAAATTGCATGGGGCAGCCACATGGAGATTGCAGACCAGTTCTATCTTTTTGCGGTGCGGAGGCACGGAACGGAACCCCTGAAAGCACTCTGTAGTGCTTCCATAGTGTTCCCTGCTTCCGTTCTGCACCATTCTACATCTCCGGATTTGTGGACCCATTGAAGTGAATGCACACAGAACGGTGCCCGTGTATTGCGGATCCGCAAATGCGGTCTGCAATACTGCAGCGGGCAGCACACGTTCGTGTGAATGAGCCCTAATTGTGAGCCAAACTAGATGCGGGTCAAAAACACAAAACGGTTCAAATCTTTCCATTATACCTTATCTCTGAGTACGCTTCACTCACAATAAGGCCTAATGCACACGACCGTATGTATTTTGCGGTCCGCAAAAAAGTATCTTCCCTTAAAAGAACAGTACTATCCTTGTCCGTAATGCGGCCAATAATAGGATATGTTATATTTTTTGTGGAATGGAAATACGGACATACGGAAACTAAATGCACACGGAGTACCTTCCGTTTTTTTTGCGGACCCATTTAAATTAATGGTTCCGCATACGGTCTGCAAAAAAAACGGAACGTCACAGAAAGAAAGTATGTTCGTGTGCATGGGCCCTAAAGTCTCATTCAGATGTCTGTGTCCATGCTCAAATCCGTGAGCAGGTGGTCAGTGATGCATCCGTGAAGCTGTCCGTTTTTTTGCTGACAGTGTTGCATCCATGTTTTACTGACACTGGACAGCTGAAGTTTTTTTTTTCAAAGCATCTCTTCTTAATGATCTGTGAACCATGGTTTTCACGGACCCATAGACCAGTGTTTCCCAACCAGTGTGCCTCCAGCTGTTGCAAAACTACAACTCCCAGTATGACTTGACAGCCTTTGGCTGTGCGGGCATGCTGGGAGTTGTAGTTTTGCAACAGCTGGAGGCACACTGGTTGGGAAACACTGCCATAGACTATAATGGACATGATGGATCCGTGAACACAGACAGACAAAATAGAGCATGCATCGCTGCTAAAAAAACAGACCCACGGACCGTGCTAAAAAACTGTCTCAATATACACATTAAAATGAGTGGGGATGTTTGCTGTCCGTGGAGAACATGTACACCACACGTCCGTGAAACACTGACATGTAAATGAGGCTTAACTGATGCAATTAACTGGTGTGAACTTACTAATACCATTGCTCATCCCCATACAGAATCATTATTTGCCGGCAGTAGAGTGCTGTGTAGACGGCGCGATCAGTTGCCTGAAAACGATAATTTAGGTGTCAGCGTGAACGATCCAAGAACTTTGCTCATTCATTGTGTAATCAGTGAAGTGTTTGCACAAGCAGATTACATAGTTAAATAGTTACATCGTTTTTGAGGTTGGAAAAAGACAAAAGTCCAACCTGTAATCCTGCTATATCGATCCACGTAAAACATCCCTGGATCAATGTCCATCTTCCTTGGGCCTCATGCACACGGCTGTTGTACAGCCGTTCCGTGCATTGGGGACCGCAATTTGCACGGGTAACGTCCGTGCGGCGGCCGGGACGGATCAAGACCAATTCAACTTGAATGGGTCCGTGATCCATCCGCACCGCAAAAAAATAGAACATGTTCTATTTTGTTGTGGTCCGGAGGCACGGATAGAAACACCCTGCCTCCGTTCCAAGTGAATGGGTCCACATCCGTGATGCAGGGAGCACACAGCCGGTGCCTGCATATTGCAGACCCGCTATGTGCAGGCCGCAATACGGCTTCAGCCAAGCAACGGCCATGTGCAGGAGGCCTTTTAAGGAGGATTTAGACCAAAGGAAAAGGGTGTGTAGAACATGATTTCTATACATTTTCTTAAGCCTCAATGTTATTTTGAAATAGAACGTCATCTCAACCTTTTTTGAAGCCATCTCCTGTATTTGCTGTGACCAGCTCCTGTGGCAGGCTATTCTAGAGATGCACAGCCCTTACTGTAAAGAATGCTTGGTGCCTCTTATGACTGAATCAATTTTTCTTCAGGTGTAGGGAGTGGCCCCTTTTTTGAGGGGGGGTTAACACAGATTAGGTTTTCTCAATATTTTTTTATGATCCTTTTATATATTTGTACAGGATTTGATCCTTGTTGCACTCTGTTGATGTTGCTAGGAGTAGGGGTCCCACCCCATAAGTAATGCATAAAATAAACTCCGGCACAAAATGCAATTTGATTGTTGTTTATTTGATTGTTTCTGCGGCTGCAATAGTGTGACGTTTCGGCGGTGTGACCTTCTTCAGACTAATGGCGCTTGTCAGAATGAAGAAGTAGATATTGAAGATTAAGCCCTATGGTAAAGCAGCAGGTGGCGCTGCGTCAGGGAAGAAGGGTGCTCTCTCTCCCATGACGCAGTGCAACCTGCTGCTTTACCATAGGGCTTAATCTTCCATATCTACTGTTTTATTCTCACAAGCGCCATTAGTCTGAAGAAGGCCACACGGCCGAAACGTCACACTATTGCAGCCGCAGAAACAATCAAATAAACAACAATCAAATTTCATTTTGTGCCGGAGTTTATTTTATGAATATATTTGTACAGGTTAATCTTGTCCCCCCTTTTACACGTCTTTTTTGAAGACTAAACAAATTCAGTTCATTTAATCTTTGCTCATAACTAAGACCTTCCAGGCCCTTTGTTAGTTTTGTTGCTGTCCTTTGCCCTTTTTCTATCTCCAGGGCAACTTTTTTTTATGAACTAGTGCCCATAACTGAACAGTGTATTGCAGGTGAGCCCGTACTAAAGCTTTGTGTAGTGCAATATTACATCTCTGCCCCACGAGTCCATACCTCTTTTAATGCAAAATTCTGTTGGCCTTAGAGACAGCTGACTGACATTGCATGCTATTATTTAGTTTATGATCTACTAATACACCCAGATCCTTCTCAACAAGTGACTCTGACAGTTTTACTCCCCTAGGACATATTCTACATGAAGACTATTAGCCCTCAAGTGCATAACTTTACATTTATCTATATTGAACCTCATGCCAAGTGGAGGCCCAAACAATAAATTTGTCCAAGTCGGTGTGTAACCTATTAACATCTTCCATAGACTGACTGTATTACAAAGTTTGGTTTCATCTGCAAAAATAGAAGAATAGGTCATCAATATCAGATCGGCAGGCGTCAGACACCCAGCACCCCAAACGATCAGCTGGTTGAAGAGAAGCCACCCTCTGTGTGAGCACTGCCTTCTCTTCATTGTTTACCTACTTGCCGTCGACAGTGCAGCGGTGAGCAGGTGTAATTACAAGCCTCCCCATTCACTTCTATGGGATGGCTCATTTCTATTCAAGTGTATAGAAACAATAGAAGTGAATGGGATGGCTCCTTGTAATTAAACCTGCTCGCTGCGGCAGTGTCGACAGAGAGCAAGTAAACAACAAAGGAAATGCTGCACTCACACAGCGTGTGACTTCTCTTCAACCAGCTGATCGGGGGGGAAGTGCTGTGTGTCGGACCCCCACTAATCTGATATTGATGACCTATCCTGAGTGGGCATAGCAGCTGTTATGGAGGAAGAGTGGTCTCTTTTTGTGAATTCATTAGAGAAGCATTAGATTTTGTTTTAACCAATAATGTATTTGAGTTTGGGGACCAATGGTATGGTATTGCCATGGTGACTCCGGTATCTTGTACGTTTGCTAACATCTACCTGTCCAGGTTTGAAGAAACATACATATTTTCTACTAGCAATCCCTACCCAGTTATTTTGAAGATATGTGGATGACATCTTTATTGTTTGGTCAGGTACTGAAACCAAATGTCTGGAGTTCGTAGCACATCTTAATGAGGTTAATGACATGAACATGAGATTCACCTTGAATTAAGGAGGTACTGCCCTAAATTTTGGATGTGGCTGTGGTAGTGAATGGCGATGAGTTGGTCATGAGGGGTTACCCTAAACCCACGGTGACCAACTCCTTGCTGCACTATAGCAGCTTTCATCCCCAGAATGTTAAGGAATCAGTCCCTTATGGACACTTTATCAGGTGAAAAGGATTAACAGTACTGGAGAGGGGTACAAAATATAGGCCTTGGAACTAAAGGAACGTCTGCTTGCTAGGGGTTATCCCGAAAGGCTCCTGTCTACAGCCATGAAAAAAGTGGATAACTTCTCCCAATGGGAATTGTTAGGAGGTAAAAAAAATGTTGAAAAACAAAGAATAACAACACTAACCCAAAAAGATATGTCATACAAAACAAGTAGAGTGTAGAGATGGGTGGCACTGCTGTGTGTTTATCCGCTACTTATTGATCCCCTCAAGCGCTCTGTCTGTAAGAGAAGGCGGCACTCACCACGTTTTTTTAAACAAAAAACGGCTACTGGCCTAACGCATGAGGAAAGGAAACAATAGAAACTGTTGATGTATACATGGCAAACAAAGGACTCTAAAATGATGTTAACAAAGCATTAGTGAGATTTTAGTGGCACACCGTTACATGAGCAGCGTTTAGTCCAGGCCACCATTATTATTTTTGGTTTTCACGTTCACATACATGCCATTTTTGATATCTCACTTTGTCCAGTGGGACAGAATTGAACTGTGTTTTTTTTTTTTTAAGATTAATTTCCCATTCTACACAGATCTATTGCCACTAAATTACAAATTTGTGGAAGTTGTTTATTTCTAAATGATGCACATCTTAAAGAAGCGATAGATTGATTGGACAAGCAGTATAGAGAAACCAAAGATATTTCTTAAGGAAATAGCCCAGGAAACTTTAATCAGGAGCATCAGGTCATCTAATTCTGCTATTTAGAGGCCTGTAGCATTTCGGTTCTCAGGCACAGGAGATGTGTGAGCGCCTCCGTTCTCCTGCATTACATACATATCTCAGTTATGTTCTTAGCTCTATATATAGTACAGTCACCAGGAGAGGCATATGTGTTATATCTGAGCTTTGTCTCAGCACACAATGCCTTATCTCTGTCTTATCAGACGTGTTGATCCAAAATGGGTCTCTCCCTTTCTGTGGAGACTTCCCATGTCCTCAGGCTGACCTTATGTTGGGAGGACAGATAATCATTCTCCACTTTAAAATTGATGAATCCCTTTCCAAACCTCTTGCAGCCTCCCTCCTCACTTGGTGATGGGTTGGCATGCCATGCATTTCTCTCCCACTTCTCCTCCTGATGACATCAAAGGCAATTTATTTGTAGGCTTGTAAAGGTGATACCGAGAGATAATCAGCCTCTCAGTTTTCCCTGTTTTCACTTATCTCTGCTCTGTTGTACCAGACTCTCATCTGCATACTTACTGACAAATTCTGATAGGTGCTGAGAGGCCCTGGTTATCTCTGAGCAATTAATGTCATAGATTCCTTCAGTATGTTAAAATATGACAGGAGGAGCATTTGCTGGCTCATTGAAACTAGTTTCCCTAACTTAAAGGGGTTGTTCAGCAAATAAGAAATACTTTTAAACCAGTTCCCAGTGGTGTACAGAAATATTCAATGGCTTAAAGATTAGCATTGTTGATTTGCAGCAGTGGGGTTTTTGGATTGAATCTGAGAAAGGGCTACATCTGCCTTCCATCTTCGTGGAATTTGGTGCGAAGTTTAGTAAAAATTCAATTCGACACAAATCCGAATTGCCTCGCGCTTCATGGTAACAAATCAGTTTATCCTAAAATGGTGGCTACACGTGTTAAAAAGTGAAAGTAAGGAGCCCAGGAATGTGAGATCACCCATAATGTTGTGCAGCCACCCAGTCCGCAGTATGACATCCCCTGTGATGCCACAGCCCTATTAGGCTAGGTCTACACGACGACATTTGTCGCGCGACAAAAAGTCGCGCAACAGATTGGGCGCAACATTTTGTTGCACTAATGTTGCGCGACAATTTTTATAATGGCAGTCTATGGTGTCGCACTGCAACATGCAACATGCTGCGACTGCGACGCAACAGTCGCAGAAAAATCCATCTCAAATGGATTTTTTGCGATTGTTGCGTCGCAGTCGCAGCATGTTGCAGTGCGACACCATAGACTGCCATTATTAAAATTGTCGCGCGACATTAGTGCAACAAAATGTTGTGCGACAAATGTCGTTGTGTAGACCTAGCCTAAAACCCTCATCCCTCGCGGTCTTCACCATTGTTCTGTGAGCTGAGCATATGGCGAGGCATGGCAAGTGCTTATGTGCTTTGGATAGTGTTGCTGAAAATGATTAATATTGGATAGGGATGCTTCAGGGAGACTGTAGGGAGAGTGCAGGGAGACCTATGCTGTGTCAGTTTTATTTATTTATTCCTACATTTACTTATTCCTACATCAGCTGTAAATTTAATTCAATACCAATAAGATGGAAGACTTTATTATTCCGATGCTCAGCGTGCCAAACAATACCATCCATCCAGATTTGTGAAGTTGAACTTCTTGGCTAACTTAGGTGAAGTTGCCAAACCCAGTTTTTTAAATGTTCGCTCATTTCTGACTAGCAGCAACTGTGAACATCTTAGACAGCCACTGGCTAAGCGACAAATTCTGATGAGATGGACCAGTAGATAGCAGTGTGGAATCAGGACAGCATTGTTACTGAACTGATAGGGGATCAGCAAAGTGAGCATGCTTTATTTTTGTACTCCATTGTGAGTTTTGTTAGGCAGAAACTAAAGACAGAATCCAAACACAGAAAAAGAACACCCAACAAAACTAACATAATCTCCTTATACGTCTTTGTAATTTGCTTTTGTTTTGTCAGATATGACAATTGCAAACCATAACAAATTAACTAGAAAAGCAGGGCATTGTTCTGTCAGGCTGCAGCTATGTCTTCTCCCCCCCCCTCCTCTTCTCATGTAAATGCATGTGAGCCAGGAAGCATAGGAGGAGGGGGCTGGGTTTAGTGTACATAACTTTTGTCTGCATAGTGAGAGTGGCCATTTTGATGGAAGCAACTGCCTAGTTAGTAATAGTAAAAAATATATTTGGTTACAACCCTGTAGCGCAGGAATATACTACACAATAATAAATCTACCAATATAAATCCCAGTGCTCATTCCTAAATGGTATCATAACAAGGCAGATTTGCCTTTCAGATTTCTTGGAAAGCTGGGTTATCACCATGTAGAACTGCAATACACTGATGAATACTAACTCTCCCAAGATAGAAGATGCTACAGATGGATGCAATACAGTGGCATTCGCTGAAGATGCTAGAAAAATGTACTGTGGTCAGGAGCTGCTGAAGATGAAGCGTCTGGATGTTTTTTGTTTTTTTTTAATAGGGAAGGACTACAACTCCCAGGATGTTCAGACTGTTATTATGAGGCATCAGTAGATATATAAAGAGAGGCAGGCTCGGACTGGCCCACAGGGGTACAGGGGAATCCCCCAGTGGGCCCCTGAGCAAGGTGGGCCCTTAGTCTCCTACCCCCTGCACAAATGGCACATAACACATTAGATTTAGTACACTACATACATATACAGCACATCAACCAGCTTATGTTCATATAAAAAAAAAAAAAGTTAGATTATTTATTATATTTGAATGTATCTGTACAGTGGGCCCCCAAAATAAATTTGACTGGTGGTCCCTAAGTACCCCAGTCTGACACTGAAGAGAGGTGTATAAGGGGACATAAATACAAGCATGCCCAGCCTGTTATGATGGGCATCTGCAGCCATTTCATTGAGAGGAATAAAGGAATGGAGAACTAGAACTCCCAACATGTCCAAACCTAATATAAGGCATAGTGGACAATATAGGGAGAGGAGTATAGAGGACAGAACTACAAGTCCCAGCCTTTCAAGGGTGTTATTATGGGCTCTAGGGGGACATATCAAGGAGTAAGGAAAGAAATACAACTCCTAATATTTGACAACTTATAGAGGGAAGCATTAAAGGGGTTATCCAACCCCTATAATGATGCGCCTCATGCCCGGGCTGCGGCTGGGGACAAAGACTAATGTAACTAGGGACTTTGGCTTAGCATTGTGGAAAATGTTGTCACTACTAGGGGTGAATGAACCTGTCTCTGTATAACATTAAAATGTATGTGCTTTGCAGAAGCAAAAGTCCCGCAAGACTTCGGTGAATAACTTTGGGCTTTAATTCTACGACTTTAAAAACATTTTAAAACAGGAATACGAAGTCGGTTTTGGTACCAAGGTACTGAACGATCGCTACAGCAATCCACCAATCTGGGCTTTAAACCAGAGTGGCTAGAAAGAAGGCTCTCTTTAGTAAACATACATGAAATCCCACCTAAACTTTGCAAGAAAGCATATAAAGGTCTCTCTTACTGTGAGAAACAAGATTCTCTGGTTTGATAAAACCAGGATTAAACTTTTCGGACTCAAATCTGGAGGAAACCAGGCACTGCTCATCACCTTCATGATACCATTACTACAGTGACGCATGTTGGTGGTAGCATCATGCTGTTTTTCAGCAGCTGAGACAGAGAGAGTTGCCAGGGTTAAGGGAATGCAGAATGGAAGAAATTTCAGAGATACAGTCAGGTCCATAAATATTGGGACAGCGACACAATTGTAACATTTGGGGCTCTATACACCATCACAATGGATTTGAAATGAAACAAACTAGATGTGCTTTAACTGCAGACTGTCAGCTTTAATTTGAGGGTATTTACATCCAAATCAGGTGAACGGTGCAGGAATTACAACAGTTTGCATATGTGCCTCCCACTTGTTGAGGAACCAAAAGTAATGGGACAATTGGCTTCTCAGCTGTTCCATGGCCAGGTGTGTGTTATTCCCTCATTATCCCAATTACAATGAGCAGATAAAAGGTCCAGAGTTCATTTCAAGTGCGCTATTTGCATTTGGAATCTGTTGCTGTCAACTCTCAAGATGAGATCCAAAGAGCTGTCACGATTAGTAAAGCAACCCATCATTAGGCTAAAAAAAAAAAAAAAAAACCCATCAGAGCTATAGCAAAAATATTAGGTGTGGTCAAATACAGTTTGGAAGATTCTCAAAAAGAAGGAACACACCTGTGAGCTCAGCAACACCAAAAGACCCAGAAGACCACTGAAAACAACTGTGGTGGATGACCAAAATTTCTTTCCCTGGTGAAGAAAACACCCTTTACAACAGTTGGCAAGATCAAGAATACTCTCCAGAAGGTAGCTGTATGTGTCAAAGTCAACAATCAAGAGAAGACTTCACCACAGTGAATACAGAGTATTCACCACAAGATGTAAACCATTGGTGAGCCTCAAAAACAGGAAGGCCAGATTAGCATTTGCCAAACGACATCTAAAAAAGCCTTCACAGTTCTGCAACAACATCTTATGGACAGATGAGACCAAGATCAACTTGTACCAGAGTGATGGGAAGAGAAGAGTATGGAGAAGGAAAGGAACTACTCATGATCATAAGCATACCACCTCATCAGTGAAGCATGGTGGTGGTAATGTCATGGTGTGGGCATGTATGGCTGCCAATGAACTGGTTCTCTTGTATTTATTGATGATGTGACTGCTGACAACAGCAGCAGGATGAATTATAAAGTGTTTCGGACAATATTATCTGCTCATATTCAGCCAAATGCTTCAGAACTCATTGGACAGCGCTTCACAGTGCAGATGGACAATGACCCAAAGCAGTATGCCAAAGCAACCAGAGAGTTTTTTAAGGGAAAGAAGTGGAATGTTATGTAATGGCCAAGTCAATCACCTGACCTGAATCTGATAGAGCATTGTGGCAATGTGAACATTGAGGTGTTGTTTCCCCAGGTTCCAGTCCGGGACTTGAGGCATGCTCATGTCCAGGAATCCTATTTAATCCTGCTACTGGACTGGAAAATAAGAAAGAACCGGCACTCACTGTAATCTTCAAAGAAAAATGGTGTCTTTATTGGTCACATATAGAGTTGAGCGAACACCTGGATGTTCGGGTTCGAGAAGTTCGGCCGAACATCCCGGAAATGTTCGGGTTCGGGATCCGAACCCGATCCGAACTTCGTCCCGAACCCGAACCCCATTGAAGTCAATGGGGACCCGAACTTTTCGGCACTAAAAAGGCTGTAAAACAGCCCAGGAAAGAGCTAGAGGGCTGCAAAAGGCAGCAACATGTAGGTAAATCCCCTGCAAACAAATGTGGATAGGGAAATGAATTAAAATAAAAATTAAATAAATAAAAATTAACCAAAATCAATTGGAGAGAGGTTCCATAGCAGAGAATCTGGCTTCCCGTCACCCACCACTGGAACAGTCCATTCTCAGATATTTAGGCCCCGGCACCCAGGCAGAGGAGAGAGGTCCCGTAACAGAGAATCTGTCTTCATGTCAGCAGAGAATTAGTCTGCATGTCATAGCAGAGAATGAGGCTTCACGTCAGCCACCACTGCAACAGTCCATTGGCATATATTTAGGCCCAGCACCCAGGCAGAGGAGGGAGGTCCCGTAACAGAGAATCTGTCTTCATGTCAGCAGAGAATTAGTCTGCATGTCATAGCAGAGAATGAGGCTTCACGTCAGCCACCACTGCAACAGTCCATTGGCATATATTTAGGCCCAGCACACACACAGGCAGAGGAGAGAGGTCCCGTAACAGAGAATCTGGCTTCATGTCAGCAGAGAATCAGTCTGCATGTCATAGCAGAGAATGAGGCTTCACGTCAGCCACCACTGCAACAGTCCATTGGCATATATTTAGGCCCAGCACACACACAGGCAGAGGAGAGAGGTCCCGTAACAGAGGATCTGGCTTCATGTCAGCAGAGAATCAGTCTGCATGTCATAGCAGAGAATCAGGCTTCACGTCAGCCACCACTGCAACAGTCCATTGTCATAAATTTAGGCCCAGCACCCAGGCAGAGGAGAGAGGTCCCGTAACAGACAATCTGGCTTCATGTCAGCAGAGAATTAGTCTGCATGTCATAGCAGAGAATGAGGCTTCACGTCAGCCACCACTGCAACAGTCCATTGGCATATATTTAGGCCTAGCACACAGGCAGAGGAGAGAGGTCCCGTAACAGACAATCTGGCTTCATGTCAGCAGAGAATCAGTCTGCATGTCATAGCAGAGAATGAGGCTTCACGTCACCCACCACTGCAACAGTCCATTGGCATATATTTAGGCCTAGCACACAGGCAGAGCAGAGAGGTCCCGTAACAGACAATCTGGCTTCATGACAGCAGAGAATCAGTCTGCATGTCATAGCAGAGAATGAGGCTTCACGTCACCCACCACTGCAACAGTCCATTGGCATATATTTAGGCCTAGCACACAGGCAGAGCAGAGAGGTCCCGTAACAGACGATCTGGCTTCATGTCAGCAGAGAATCAGTCTGCATGTCATAGCAGAGAATGAGGCTTCACGTCAGCCACCACTGCAACAGTCCATTGGCATATATTTAGGCCCAGCACCCAGGCAGAGGAGGGAGGTCCCGTAACAGAGAATCTGTCTTCATGTCAGCAGAGAATTAGTCTGCATGTCATAGCAGAGAATGAGGCTTCACGTCAGCCACCACTGCAACAGTCCATTGGCATATATTTAGGCCTAGCACACAGGCAGAGCAGAGAGGTCCCGTAACAGACAATCTGGCTTCATGACAGCAGAGAATCAGTCTGCATGTCATAGCAGAGAATGAGGCTTCACGTCACCCACCATGTCCGACCATGTCCACGACCATGTCCACGTCCGCGTCCCTTACTAGATGTTTTTCTCATTGTTATGGTTCACCACAACAACAAATATATTATTTGGCCCAATGTATTGTATTCAAATTCAGCGGGATATAAATTTGAGGCCTAGTATTTAGGCGCTGGGTGACCGGTATGGATTTAGTGACAGAATTAGACTTGGAAATGCACAGAAGCGTGTGTGTGTGAAGTTATTCTGAATGACCCAATGTGCACCTTGAATATTATATACCCTTTTAGGGATAGATTTCAAATAGCTCTGATATAGCAGAAACCACTAAATTATGAAATTGCTAAATTGGGAATTGTATTTCAACCCAGAACAAAAAATGTGCTTTGACAGACACTAAATAACTTTCCCAGCCACAACAGGACAGCGGTAACGAGAGATTTAGCAGGATATAAATTTGAGGCCTAGTATTTAGGCGCTGGGTGACAGGTATGGGTTTAGTGCCAGAATTAGACTTGGAAATACACAGTAGCGGGTGTGTGTGAAGTTATTCTGAATGACCCAATGTGCACCTTGAATATTATATACCCTTTTAGGGATAGATTTAAAATAGCTCTGATATAGCAGAAACCACTAAATTATGAAATTGCTAAATTGGGAATTGTATTTCAACCCAGAACAAGAAATGTGCTTGAACGGACACTAAATAACTCGCCCAGCTACAGCACTAAGGACAGATTTAGCGGGATATAAATTTGAGGCCTAGTATTTAGGCGCTGGGTGACAGGTATGGGTTTAGTGCCAGAATTAGACTTGGAAATACACAGTAGCGGGTGTGTGTGAAGTTATTCTGAATGACCCAATGTGCACCTTGAATATTATATACCCTTTTAGGGATAGATTTCAAATAGCTCTGATATAGCAGAAACCACTAAATTATGAAATTGCTAAATTGGGAATTGTATTTCAACCCAGAACAAGAAATGTGCTTGAACGGACACTAAATAACTCGCCCAGCTACAGCACTAGGGACAGATTTAGCGGGATATAAATTTGAGGCCTAGTATTTAGGCGCTGGGTGACAGGTATGGGTTTAGTGCCAGAATTAGACTTGGAAATACACAGTAGCGGGTGTGTGTGAAGTTATTCTGAATGACCCAATGTGCACCTTGAATATTATATACCCTTTTAGGGATAGATTTCAAATAGCTCTGATATAGCAGAAACCACTAAATTATGAAATTGCTAAATTGGGAATTGTATTTCAACCCAGAACAAGAAATGTGCTTGAACGGACACTAAATAACTCGCCCAGCTACAGCACTAAGGACAGATTTAGCGGGATATAAATTTGAGGCCTAGTATTTAGGCGCTGGGTGACAGGTATGGGTTTAGTGCCAGAATTAGACTTGGAAATACACAGTAGCGGGTGTGTGTGAAGTTATTCTGAATGACCCAATGTGCACCTTGAATATTATATACCCTTTTAGGGATAGATTTCAAATAGCTCTGATATAGCAGAAACCACTAAATTATGAAATTGCTAAATTGGGAATTGTATTTCAACCCAGAACAAGAAATGTGCTTGAACGGACACTAAATAACTCGCCCAGCTACAGCACTAGGGACAGATTTAGCGGGATATAAATTTGAGGCCTAGTATTTAGGCGCTGGGTGACAGGTATGGGTTTAGTGCCAGAATTAGACTTGGAAATACACAGTAGCGGGTGTGTGTGAAGTTATTCTGAATGACCCAATGTGCACCTTGAATATTATATACCCTTTTAGGGATAGATTTCAAATAGCTCTGATATAGCAGAAACCACTAAATTATGAAATTGCTAAATTGGGAATTGTATTTCAACCCAGAACAAGAAATGTGCTTGAACGGACACTAAATAACTCGCCCAGCTACAGCACTAGGGACAGATTTAGCGGGATATAAATTTGAGGCCTAGTATTTAGGCGCTGGGTGACAGGTATGGGTTTAGTGCCAGAATTAGACTTGGAAATACACAGTAGCGGGTGTGTGTGAAGTTATTCTGAATGACCCAATGTGCACCTTGAATATTATATACCCTTTTAGGGATAGATTTCAAATAGCTCTGATATAGCAGAAACCACTAAATTATGAAATTGCTAAATTGGGAATTGTATTTCAACCCAGAACAAGAAATGTGCTTGAACGGACACTAAATAACTCGCCCAGCTACAGCACTAAGGACAGATTTAGCGGGATATAAATTTGAGGCCTAGTATTTAGGCGCTGGGTGACCGGTATGGATTTAGTGACAGAATTAGACTGGGATATGGCCAAAAAATAAACAGACTATTGCTGGTTAAATGCACTTGGTGTGACAGCTTCACCCTGATGTAGGCTTTAGCCAAAAAACAACCACACCATTGAGGGTTAAATGCACTTGGTGACAGGCGCAGCTTGCCCCTGATTTAGTATATGGCCAAAAAATGAACAGACTATTGCTGGTTAAATGCACTTGGTGTGACAGCTTCACCCTGATGTAGGCTTTAGCCAAAAAACAACCACACCATTGAGGGTTAAATGCACTTGGTGACAGGCGCAGCTTGCCCCTGATTTAGTATATGGCCAAAAAATGAACAGACTATTGCTGGTTAAATGCACTTGGTGTGACAGCTTCACCCTGATGTAGGCTTTAGCCAAAAAACAACCACACCATTGAGGGTTAAATGCACTTGGTGACAGGCGCAGCTTGCCCCTGATTTTGTATATGGCCAAAAAATGAACAGACTATTGCTGGTTAAATGCACTTGGTGTGACAGCTTCACCCTGATGTAGGCTTTAGCCAAAAAACAACCACACCATTGAGGGTTAAATGCACTTGGTCGCAGCTTGTGCTGGCGCACCACAAGACACAAAATGGCCGCCGATCACCCCAGAAAAATGTGACTGACAAACGGTCTGTGCAGCCTAAAAACAGTGAGCAATTGAGGATCAGCAGCTCAATGATCCACAGCTGCAGATCGATCAGTTAATCAAGTCCTTTGGAGGAGTTAATCTGCCTAATCTCGCCCTACTGTCGCAGCCGCAACCTCTCCCTACGCTAATCAGAGCAGAGTGACGGGCGGCGTTATGTGACTCCAGCTTAAATAGAGGCTGGGTCACATGGTGCTCTGGCCAATCACAGCCATGCCAATAGTAGGCATGGCTGTGATGGCCTCTTGGGGCAAGTAGTATGACGCTTGTTGATTGGCTGCTTTGCAGCCTTTCAAAAAGCGCCAAGAAAGCGTCACAAAAGCGCGAAGAAAGCGACGAACACCGAACCCGAACCCGGACTTTTACGAAAATGTCCGGGTTCGGGTCCGTGTCACGGACACCCCAAAATTCGGTACGAACCCGAACTATACAGTTCGAGTTCGCTCATCCCTAGTCACATACAATAATCTGTGACGCGTTTCGACTCACGTCTGGAGCCTTTCTCAAACGTATGGATATGGATGTGGCATACAAACATAGTGAACATACAGGATTTAAATACATCACGCAGCCATGGTGATGAAATACACAAAACAAATGGAAACAAACTGCAATTGAAGAAAGGATCCCAGCCGCAACAATCACCATAATAATTGTAATAACAATTTGTTACTAGATATATCTATATAATGATAGCAATGTTTAATGGATGATGCAGATTGTGGTGATGCCGCTGGGATGTCTTCAAGTTTTCTGCAAAAAAACAAAGAAAGATGTGAACATTTAAAAAAAAATTTTTTATACAGATGATACCTATATACTAATAAATGGAGAGAGCAATAATAACAAGTATACAATATATTTTTTCACGAACCTGGAGATTTACAAGAAACTATGAAGATCGTACTCTCGGTTCAAGCCTTTGGGCTCCAATGTTTGTCAATGCGAATGTTAATGCTAATGAATTCTCTCTGACCCTGAAAGATTTTGGTTTAAGGTTGAAGAGTAATTTTCAACCGCCTAAATCCTCTCATCCAGTAGAAACATTCGCTGCTTTGGTTCAACATGATATCTCGCAAGCCTTGCAGGACTTGAGACAAGGAGGGTGTCATTTAACACACAATCTTTCATGGTCTGAGAAATTAGCCACCGAGGATCTCTTGCAGGATAACACCTTAATCCTGAAGCCTGCTGATAAAGGGGGCGCCCTTGTCGTTATGGACAAGGCATATTACATTGCTGAAATTTTGGGGCAATTGTCCAACACTGAGATTTATCAACCGTTACCAGGGGATCCTGTATATGCCCTTAAAAATAAGCTTTGCACTTTAGTGGACACATATCTAGAGGATAAGACTATAGATCCAAAATTGGGTGAATATTTGATCAATCATCATCCTGTTACGCCAGTGTTTTATACACTTCCCAATGTGCATAAGTCCCTCACTCAGCCCCCTGGTCGACCAATTGTGGCTTTGACCGACTCGATTTTGTCCCCTCCAGCTATCTTGCTTGATAAGGTCCTAACACCTTTAACCAAAATTATGCCTTCATTTCTTTTGGATACTAATCAGTTTCTCAAAGAAATCAGGACATTAACGTTGCAGGATGATGATTGGTTGGTTACCTTCGATGTATGTTCTTTATATACCTCTATTACTCATGCTAAGGGTATACAAGCTGTTGAGTGGCTTCTATCTTCCTCTTCCTACACTTCACGTGAAAAAACTTTTTTTTTTGAGTTTATTGGCAATTATTTTGCATGAAAACTATTTTCTTTTTCAGGATACCCTTTGCAAACAGTGCTGTGGGACCGCGATGGGTTTGAATGCTGCACCGCCGAACGCAAACACATATATGTCATGGTTTGAAGATCAATATATTTATCCGAATGAGCTGTTTAAGTTGCACTGTATCTTTTGGCGTAGATTCGTCGATGATGTGTTTTGTGTGTGGCGTGGCGGGATTTGGACCCTTCTCGATTTTGCGGATTACCTGAATTCTGTGTGGAGTGAGCTCCAGTTCACCCTACATTGTGATGACAAGGGGATCAGTTTCTTGGATACTGTTGTTACCAAAGGAAGTTGTGGAGTCATAGTAACTGACCTGCACATTAAGAATACTGATAGAAATTCTCTTCTACATTATTCAAACAACCATCCCCCTACCGTTAAAAAAGCATTACCCCATTCCTAGTTTCAGAGGATTCGTCAAATTGTCTCTGACACTGGGACTGAAGATATCCGCCTCAGTGAGATGAGTGACAGGTTTAAACATCGCGGGTATCCCACTTCATTACTTAATCAGGAGAGGAACATAGCCACTGTTGTACGCGACAAAACCACTAAAACATCACGTATTCCGTTTGTATCTAAATTTCATCCCTGGGTGCATAAATGCAGACTAATCTTTAATCGACATTGGAACATCTTATCTAGGGCATATCCTTCTGCTGAAGAATTCCAGAATCGTCCGCTCATCTGTTATAAGCGCAGTGGCGCAAAAGGGCACTTTCCCTTGTCTGGGATGTATACACTGCTCATTTTTCACACCCGCATACACGCAAGCAATTCCCCATCAAGGGATTTTACGCATGCAACAGCAACTTCGTTGTATACTTATTGAAGTGTCCGTGTGGTCTACTATACATAGGCGAGACTTCCATGCGGATGAAGGATCGCTTCTCCAAACATAAATCGGCAATACGCACAAATAACTTGCTTTTCCCTATCCCGCACCACTTTGATCGATTTAATCATAATATATCGCAATTGCGCTTTCAGATAATCGAACATGTGCCGCAACCTCGCAGAGGTGGGGACAGGGTTAAGATGTTGAAGCGTGAATCCTATTGGATTCACACTTTACAAACATTGGAGCCCAAAGGCTTGAACCGAGAGTACAATCTTCATAGTTTCTTGTAAATCTCCAGGTTCGTGAAAAAATATATTGTATACTTGTTATTATTGCTCTCTCCATTTATTACTATATAGATACCATCTGTATAATTTTTTTTTTTTAAATGTTCACATCTTTCTTTGTTTTTTGCAGAAAACTTGAAGACATCCCAGCGGCATCACCACAATCTGCATCATCTCTTAAACATTGCTATCATTATATAGATATATCTAGTAACAAATTGTTATTACAATTATTATGGCGATTGTTGCAGCTGGGATCCTTTCTTCAATTGCAGTTTGTTTCCATTTGTTTTGTGTATTTCATCACCATGGCTACGTGATGTCACTTCCGCTTTGGCGGTCTATTTAAATCCTGTATGTTCACTATGTTTGTATGCCACATCCATATCCATACGTTTGAGAAAGGCTCCAGACATGAGTCGAAACGCGTCACAGATTATTGTATGTGACCAATAAAGACACCATTTTTCTTTGAAGATTACAGTGAGTGCCGGTTCTTTCTTATTATTCGTGTGAGATCGTTATCTCAGGAAGCGTGCACCACGCCACTGCTTCAGAGTGCCAGCTGTTCATCATTTTGTAGCTACTGGACTGGAGTCCTGGTGAGGCCCTGTGTGAGTGGTCTCAGCCGGGTGGGCTGAGGGGCCACGAGGCTAGGCGATAGCCTGAACTTTGGGGGACGCGGTGACGCCTATGAAACAAGGATCACAAGGCCAGAGAGTCGGGAGGACTACTGGGCCACAATCCCCCAAAAGGCATTTAAGTGTCACAGCCTGGAGGTTGCTAGACTGAATGGCTGAGGAAAGCCGCATTTGTGTTCCATGTGGGAAGAGAGGTCTCTAGGTGAGTCAGGGATACACTAGTGTTTAGTTAGAGCCTAGCCGGGCAAGCGTTTGTTATTTTGTGTGGATGTCACACGTGATAAGTTGAAGCTGCGACTTCGTAACCTGTGCTTTGCTAAAGTGTCTGAAATAAAGCAAGATTTTGGACATTATAATCGTGTCTGCGAAGATATCTGTGAGTGTGACCCCCTGAAAAGAGACGATCCCTTACAGCATGCATTTCACTTGCTGAAGACAAAACTGAAGGAAAAATGCCCCAAGAACAAGCAGGAACTGAAGACAGTTGCAGTAGAGGATTGGCGGAGCATCACCAGGGATGAAACCCAGCATCTGGTGATGTCTATGCGTTCCAGAATTCAGTCTGTAATTGACTGCAAAGGATTTGCAACCAAGTATTAAAAAGTGAAAGTTTGATTTATGATTATTATTCTGTCCCATTACTTTTGGTCCCTTAACAAGTGGGAGGCACATATGCAAACTGTTGTAATTCCTACAGTGTTCACCTGATTTGGATGTAAATACCCTCAAATTAAAGCTGACAGTCTGCAGTTAAAGCACATCTTGTTTGTTTCATTTCAAATCCATTGTGGTGGTGTATAGAGCCAAAAATGTTAGAATTGTGTCCATGTCCCAATATTTATGGACCTGACTGTATTCTAATTGAAAACCTGATACAGAGTGCTCTGCACCTCAGACTGGGCCAAAGGTTACCTTCCAATAAGTCAATGATCCCCGGCAAGACAACACAGGAGTGGCTCATGGGCAACTCTGTGAATGTTCTTGAGTGGCACAGCCAGAGCCTTAACTTGAACCCATTTGAACATCTCTTGAGAGACCTTAAATTGGCTGTCCACAGACGGTCCCCATCCAACCTGACAGAGTTTGAGAGGATCTGCAGAGAAAAATTGCATAAAATCCCTAAATCTAGACCAAGAAAAATTAAACTGTAATCTCTGTCAAAGTTCCTTCAACTAAATAATTATTAAAGGATCTGAATGCTTACATCAATGCAATATTTCAGTTTTTCCTTTTCAATAAACTAGCAAAGACTTCAAATATTTTGTTTTCTCTTTGTCATTATAAGGTATTTAGTGCAGAATGCAGAATTTTAATTTTTCTAGTTTTTCCGACAACCTTGCAGCTTTTCCAAAAAGTGACAGGGTTGTCCCCACGTGTACCACAATTAGTAAGAGGCATGTGCTGCTTCATAATTGTGTTGCATCACATGCCAGTTCAGATCAAATTCAGACTTGCATATAAAACTCCAGTCTCCCTCATAGTTTTTTTTGTGGGAGTATTTCTACGAGAAAAGATACACAATTAAATTACAATAAAGAGTCATTCATGACCTTGGCTTTGATCTTGTTATTAGGTATGACTGTACTAATTTCAGAATTCCTACACATGCATTATGTAATCTTGCATTTAATTTGAAGGAAAACTTGCATATTGTAGGACTGGGATGGTGACCTCTTCTATTTTTCTCTGCATTAGATATTCATTGCATTACAGCAATTACCTTCAGAGATGGCAGAACATTCTTAATTATCTGCATCTGTTTAAGGATCATTGCGTTCACTCTGCCGTCTTTGTCCCATGGATGAGTTTTCCAATATCTCACTTTAAATTTGAGAAGTTATGAAAGATTACTTCCCATGTGAATTATACTTTACTCATCAGTTTTATTTTCCAGCAATCTCCACTCTTCTCTATGGTGTTCATTATAATTACTTTAAAATAAGTGCATGAACTTAACAAATCAAAAAGTTCTGTATCTGTAAATGTTTTAATTATGCAAAAAAAAAAAAAAAAACACATTACAACAAACTAGAATGTATTTCAATGCTAGCAACTCAAATTTGGCCACATGGATTATTGAGTCTGTAAATCAACTTATGACGATAGGATAGACTGCACCTGCAATATGAACTTTATATACTGTACTGTAATTGTTCTCAAATGAAGCTATACTTTCCACATTCGCTCTCAGTCTATGCAAAATAAAAGCTCTTCATCCAGTCTAAGTATTGTAAGAAGGTACCTGGAATCATCGTGGATGGAAGGTATGTGTCACCGAGGTTCCTGGCCTCGGTGAAGTAAGAGCTGTGTCAGCAGCAGCTATTGCTAATTGACACCTAAAGATTTAGCATGGCTGTTATAGCTGATCCGGGACAGCTCTTACTGGGAGTAATCAAAGTTCTGGGTAGGTGACTACTCCCCAAGTTCCAGGCCGGGTTTTGCCAGACATAAAAACCAGCCAGCACTGCCAGGTGTGTGGATTTAACTCCCTCTGACAGTGGAGTTCAGGAGTCTGTGTGCTTTTAACTGAGGGCTGTGCTGGGATTTGAGATTTGAGCCGAGCTGGAGGACTCAGGCCTCTCTAAAGGCTAACAGGCAGCCTATGGACTTGATGAGACTGGACGGATAACAGGGTGTGACTTAACACCCAAGAGAAAAGGTGGCTTTTATTGTTTATGGACTTTCCTTGTGTGTGAACAAACACCAAGCCATCTGTGTTTTGTGATACACCTTATCTGCATTTTGTTATACACCAATGTGTGAATAAACACCACTGTTTGATTCAAGAACTGTGACCTTAGATCGCTGTGACACCTCCCGCTCTCCCTCCCTCCCCCCTCCTCCTGCTGTAACATTGCGATGTTACAGCAGGAGGAGGGGGGAGGGAGGGAGAGCGGGAGGCGTCACAGCGATGTTACAGCAGGAGGAGGGGGAGGCGTCACAGCGATGTTATAGCAGGAGGAGGGGGGAGGCGTCACAGCGATCTTACAGCAGGAGGGGGGAGGGAGGGAGAGCCGGAGGCATTACAGAAGATTATGAGGCGGTGCTGAGGTCGGGAAAGGCGGAGCTGGGCACGAACGGTGGCGGGTGCAGGCGGCAGCTTGGATCCATTTACATCCCCTTGGGCACCTTATTTTTATGAATGACAGGTTAGTAATAAAGTATTTTTAGCAAAATGAGCCTACAGATTACATTTATAAGACCTCATTAGGAATGGTTAAAGCTCCCTGAACATAACCATATTTTTATCTGGAGGGGGTGAAACCTGGTGACAGATTCCCTTTAACTGAAGACGAACTGGGAGCAGGAGATCCACAAAACACCAGCAGAGAACTCAAGGAGACACTATAAACCGCAAGGGCTATAGTGAGAGGAAGGTATAAATAGCATCACTAACAAACTAATGAGCAGAACCTGTGAGGGGGTGGGCTCCTCCCCAAAGCCACAACAAAGCAATCTGTCAGATAGATTCACGTGCAGCAAGTCTGACAGATCTTCTCAGCTCACTCACAGGGTGTGACAGTACCCCCCCTCTATGGGTGACCTCCAGGCACCCAAGACCAACTTCACAGGGTGTCTATCATTGACATTGGTAGCCAGAACCCACATCATTTCCTCAGGACCGTATCCCCTTTAATTCACCAAGTACTGAAGGGAACCCCGAAGAACACGTGAGTTGAGTATTTTGGAGATCTGAAACTCCAGATTACCATTTACCAAGAAAGGAGATGGTTCAGCAGGTTCAACATACTTCTTCAACAAGGACCTGTGAAGCACATTATGAATCTTCCAGGCCTGTGGAAGTTCCAGACGAAACTCCACCGGATTAATAATCACCGAGATCGAGACCAATAAATCTTTGGCCCAAATTCCAAGAGGGTACTTTCAACTTAATGTTGTTAGTGGACAACCACACCAAATCACCCACACACAGGTCTGGACCAGGCATACGTCTCTTGTCAGCCATCCGTTTATATCTTTCGCCCATCTTTTCCAAATTAACCTGAATCTTCCGCCAGATAGAAGACAACGAAGAAGAGAATCTCTCCTCTTCAGGTAAACCAGAAGATTTAGTACCAAACTAAGGGTGAAAACCTTATGTGCCAAAAAATAGTGACTTATCAGTTGACTCCTGTCTACAGTTATTCAAGGCAAACTCAGCCAAAAACAAAAATAGGACCATTCTTCCTGATTCTTAGCGACAAATCACCTCAAGGTTCTGGTTAGTGCGCTCAGTTTGTCCATTCGACTGAGGATGGAAAGTCGAAGAGAAAGACAACTGAATAACCAGACAAGAACAAAACGCCTTCCAAAATCTGGAAACAAATTGCGTCCCCCTATCAGACACCACATCAGAGGGGATGCCATGTAATTTCACGATGTTATCAATGAACGCCTGAGTGAGAGTTTTAGCATTGGGCAACCTGATAATGGTACAAAGTGAGCCATCTTACTGAAGTGGTCCACCACCACCAAAATCACAGTTTTCCCAGAGGAACTTGGTAAATCAGTGATGAAGTCCATGGACAAATGCGTCCAAGGAAGAGATGGAATGGACAACAAAAGAAAAGATCCTGATGGTCGAGTGTGAGCTACCTTAGCGCGTGCACAGGTCTCACAGGCTGCTTCATAGTCCTGAACACATTTACGGAAACCTGGCCACCAGAATCTCCGGGAAATAAGGTCCACTGTGGATCTACTCCTAGGGTGTCCAGAAAGGGCAGTTTCATGCTGTTCCTTGAACACCTTGTGTCACAGATCTGAAGGAACAAGCAACTTACCTGGAGGACAGGAATCAGGTTCCTCACCTTGAACATCCAACACTTCCGCCTCCAGCTCAGGATAAAGAGCGGATACCACCACCCCATCAGCCAAAATTGGAGCGGATCTTCCGAATCCCCCCCCCCCCCCATGCAAGCTACGTGACAAAGCATCCGCTTTGACGTTTTTGATCCCAGGATGATTAGTGACCACAAAATTAACAATGACCATCTGGCCTGCCTAGGGTTCAGACGCTTTGCTGATTGCAGGTAAGCCAGATTTTTATGGTCAGTAATTACCGTAATCGGATGAATCGCTCCTTCTAGCCAATGATGCCATTCCTTAAAGGCCAATTTAATGGCCAACAACTCTCTATTCCCAACATCATAATTTCTTTCGGCAGCAAAGAGTTTCTTAGAGAAAAAAAGCACACGGACGCTATTTGCTAGGAGAGGGACCCTGCAACAAAACTGCTCCGACTCCCACTTCTGAAGCTTTAACCTCCACAATGAAGGGTTGAGACATATCGGGTTGCATCAGAATGGGATCGGAAGCAAAACATTCCTTAATTGCAGGAAAAGTCTGTAATGCCTCTTCCGACCAGACAGAAAAGTTAGCACCCTTCCTAGTCATATCGGTCAAAGGTTTGACAATAGTGGAATAATTCAGGTTGAACTTCGTGTAGTAATTAGTAAATCCTAAAAACCGCATCAGAGCTTTCTGATTCTCTGGCCGGTCCTGTTCTAGTACTGCATGGACCTTTTCGTGATCCACGCGAAAACCTGAGGCAGAAAGTAAGTAACCCAGAAACTGCAGTTCCTGAACAGCAAACACACATTTTTCCAACTTAGGGTACTTTCACACTTGCGGCAGGACGGATCCGACAGGCTGGTCTCCCTGTCGGATCCGTCCTTTCGCTGTTTCACAGTATCGCCGGACCACCGCTCCGTCCCAATTGAATATAATGGGGACGGGGGCTGAGCTCCGGCGCAGCACAGCGAAAGCCGTCGGACTAAAAAGTCGGACATGCAGAACTTTTTAGTCCGGTGGCTTTCGCCATGCTGCGCCAGAGCTCAGCCCCCGTCCCATTATAGTCAATGGGGACGGAGCGGCGGTCCGGCGATACGGCAAAACAGCGGAAGAACGGATCCGACAGGCAGACCGGCCTGCCGGATCCGTCCTGCCGCAAGTGTGAAAGTAGCCTTAGCATACAATTTATTCTCCTGAAGGATCAATAATACTTGTCTTAAATTATCCTGATGAGTCTCCATATTGGGTGAGTAAATCACTATGTCATCGAGGTAAACAACGATAAACCTCACCACCAAAAGATGAAAAATGTCATTGATAAAGTGCTGGAAGACTGCCGGGGCATTAGTTAAACCAAAGGGCATAACCAAGTTCTCGAAGTGAATCTCAGGGGTATTGAAGGCCATCTACCATTCATCCCCTTCCTGGATACTTATCAAATTATAAGCTCCTCCTAAATCCAAATTAGAAAACACCTTGGCACCGACAATCTGATCAAATAGATCTGGAATCAAGGGAAGGAGATAAGGGTCACGGACAATAATGAGATTCAGTTCCCTGAAATCTAGGCACGGTCTAAGGGACCCATCTTTTTTTTTTTTTACAAAAAAGAATCCCACTGCCATAGGCGATTTAGATGGTCTAATATGTCCTTTTGTCAAACTTTGGCAATATACTCCCGCATAGCTACTCTTTCGGGTTGGGAAAGATTATATAACCGAGATTTTGGCAATTTTTCTCCGGGAATAAGATTGATCGGACAATAATACTCTTGGGGGGGGGGGGGCAACTCCTGATCTCCATTCTCCGAGAATACGTCCGAAAAATCAGAAAGAAACTGAGGTAACACCTTAGTGGACACCCCAGAAATAGATGCGCCGAGACAGTTGTCCATACAAAAATCACTCCAATTACTGATTTGTCGAGTTTGGCAGTCAATGATAGGATTATGTTTGGTTAACCATGGTAAACCCAGAACCAGCAGAGCAGGCAAACCTTTAAGAACAAAACAAGAAATGGATTCAACATGAGAATCACCCACCCTAAAATGAATATCCTGCATAATATGAGTTAGACTTTTTTGCGAGAGAGGAGCGGAATCTATAGCAAACACTGATATCTCTTTGCTTAATGCGCTAATTCTAAAACCATGAATTTGAACAAATTGATAATCAACAAGATTAACCCCTGTGCCACTGTCAATAAATACATCTAAATCAATATTTTCAGAATCTAGCGCCACCATGGCAGGCAGGAGGAATCGGGTACTACAGGTAGAATACAAATATACTTGTTCTGACTCTTTATTCATGCTACAAAGAGTAAGGGAACTTGTTTTATTTTTGAAAGAACCCTCCTTTTGTTTTTCATTACCACTTTGAGGCTTAATAAAAGGACACACATTAACAAAATGTCCTTCTATACCACATAAATAACACAGTCTTCTCTGCACTCTAGAGTTCCTTTTACCAAGGCAAGAAGAGATCTGACCTAACTGCATAGGTTCCTCTCCAGTCTCAGATTTAAGTGTCACTGTACCCCGAGGGACAGGAGGGACAGATTCCCTAAATGACAATTCCTCCTGCCTGAGAGGAACCTTGCACCTTTCCCTCAGACGTCTATCCATCCTTACGGCTAGAGTCATGGCCGCTTCTAAAGAATCAGGATTGTCATTGAAACGCAAGGGCGTCTTTTAGTTTATTAGACAGCCCCTGACAGAACTGACTACGGAGTGCAGGGTCATTCCACTCTGAGTCAGTCGCCAATCTTCTAAATTCAGCACAATATGACTCAGCAGTATGTTCCCCCTGACACAAGCTACGCAGATTAGATTCGGCCAGAGAGACCCTGACCGGGTCATCGTAAATCATGCCCAGGGCTCTGAAAAACTTGTCCACCGATTGGATGGACAGCGAACCGATCGGCAAAGAAAGAGCCCAGCACTGAGCATCACCTTTAAGCAGATAAATGATACTCCCCACTCTTTGAACTTCATCTCCAGATGAAATCGGACGCAGACATAAATAAATCTTACAAGACTCCCTGAACCGAACAAAGTTATCACTTCCCCACCTATCTGGGAGAGCGATCTTTGGTTTAAGGCTGACCTGGTTCCCACCAGCGGCGCCAGATGCCAGAAATCTCTGACACAGTGCAACTGAATTACGGAGGTCTGCTACCTCCCAAGACAATTCTTGCATGTGATCAACCAGAGTATCAACAGCTTCCATTTTGCACGGAACAAGGGAAAAAAAATGAAATAATTATGGTATGGGAGGTTTATAATGTCATGGAGGATGAGAGAAGGGAAGCAAACCAAACACAACAAAATAAACAAAACAGCAGGCTAGGCCCCACAGCTAGGGAACAGGGAAAGGTCACCTCCTGACAATCCCTGAGCCTTTCCCTGACTGTTACCAACATGAACAAATCTCGATGGTAGAAGTGTTTATGCACTCGAACCTAAGCCCTGCTGCAACTGATACAAACCCTCAGCTAGGGAGCAGGCGGAAAGACAACCGGTTCCTTGCACAAGATGAAGGAACCGCATCTACCTAAGGCCTAGCCAGTATGAACAACAGAAGGGAAGGAAGGAGGACTTAACTGAAGATGAACTGGGAGCAGGAGATCCACAAAACACCAGCAGAGAACTCAAGGAGCAACTATAAACCACAAGGGCTATAGTGAGAGGCAGGTATAAATAGCATCACTAACAAACTAATTAGCAGAACCTGTGAGGGGGTGAGATCCTGCCAAAAGCCACAACAAAGCAATCTGTCAGATAGATTCACGTGCGGGAAGTCTGACAGATCTTCTCAGATCGCTCACAGGGCAGGGCGTGACACCCAGCGGGTGTATTTTGACTTGCCAGAAAATCAAGTGGCCGACTACCCGAAGGTAAAGGGTGAGATTTGGGCAAGACTAGGGGTGAATGTGTTGATCTAGGCCTATCGGTAACATTAGTGGGGGTTTAAGCTGGCTGAGCCTGCTAGACCCTAGTATTATGACTTACTCCGCCTTTTGCAAAAGTGGCTACAGCTTGATGTGCTGAGTCCCACGGCTATGCTGGATAGACTATTGGCTGACATATTCTGGAGGGCGCTGCCACCCCCTCTCCAGCACTGGATCAGCCAGGAATCTCCTGGAAATGCCCTGGAAATGGTGGACCTGGTGGAACGCAATGAGGCCACCAAGAATCTCAAGGGGGGTTCTTTTGGGAGGAGGGCAGGCAAACCCCCGGACCCCCCCATGCCAGGCCCACTGGTTTTAGCCAACGAAACCCCCCAGGAGGTTCCCCCTATGGACTGGACCCAGTTAATCTGCTGGTGGTGTCAGGAAACTGGCCACACCAGAGATGAGTGTCCTCATCGGGTTTAGCCCACGGACACTAATTTTGGTTACCGACAATCGCTATATGCTGGTTAACTGTATGCCACAGGTACCCCAGAGGCTCTAGACCATTTGTGCCAGGTGGAAGTGGGAGACACTCAAGCGGAGGCGCTGCTGGATTCAGGGAGCTTGGTGACCCTGGTAAGGGTTACTCTGCTTTGGTCTGAGTATACTGGCAGGAAAGTTGGGGTGATGTGTATTCATGGAGAAGACTACCCCACCACGCTGGTGTCTCTAACCACAGTGGCCTGCAGGTGGACCCACGAAGTGGCAGTCAACACAAATCTCTTTCCAGGTTCCCCTGCCCTATGACCAGTTGTGAGAGTTAAGTATACCCCTGAGACAGGAATAAGCCCAGGAGATTGGCCTTGATCAGGGAGGACGGCCAGAACCCTGGGAACCTGAGGCCAAAGGGCCAGCAGTAGGGGGGACCGCCACTTCGGTGGAAGAGGGGGATACAACCCTGCGTAGGGTAATGGTGGGAGATGTGGAGGAGTTGCTACCGGGTCCTGGGTTGACAGACCTCAATGTCTCCAGGGAGAATTTTGGTTCAGTCCAATGCCGAGACCCAACCCTATCCCGGGTCTGGAAGAATGTGGTAATACTTGATGGTGTGCCCCAACAACCTGGGCAGATTCAATGTTTCCCCGTTTTGTGATCCACCAGAATATGCTATATTGGGTAAACCAGCTGCCGAGTGAACCTGTTGAACAGTTGGTGGTGCCCGGGGCCTATCAAAAACTCGTATTAGAGTTAGCCCACCAACATGTTTTCGGGGGTCACCTGGGACTGCAGAAGACACAGGACAGGATACTGCAACAGTTTTACAGGCTCAGTGTCTTTAGAGAGGTGGATGACTTTTGTGAGTCTTGCGCTACCTGCCAAACCACTAGCCCCCAGCACCTGTTCCGCAGTCCCTTAGTGCCCATCCTGATTATCTAGGTACAATTTGAGAGAATCGCTATGGATCTCGTAGGCCCAGAACCGAAGTCCTCTAGGGGGCATCAACACATCTTGGTCGTCCTGGACTATGCCGCTCGGTACCCGGAGGCGGTGCCACTGCGACATACATCTGCCAAACTGATAGAAAAAGAGTTAATGAAGATGTTTTCCCGAGTGCGGATACCCAAAGAGGTTCTGACTAACCAGGGGACTCCTTTTATGTCCAAGGTCATGCGGGAGCTCTGTAAGTTGCTGAATATCAAACAGACGGCCTAGTAGAAAGGTTTAATCAAATGTTAAAAAATATGGTAAAACGAGTAGTAGCTAAGGATGGAAAGGACTGGGACCTCCTTCTGCCCTATGTTATGTTCGCAGTGCGAGAAGTGCCCCAGGGCCTCTACTGGGTTCTCACCCTTCGAACTACAATATGGCAGATATCCACATGGTCTGTTGGATATAGCCAAAGAGGCATGGGAGCAACAACACACACCATACAAAAGTGTTGTTGAATACGTCACCCTGATGCAGGAACGTATGGAAACTGTGTTGCCGCTGGTAAAGGAACATATGGAGGCATCTCAGCGAGCTCAAAGTCGGGTATATAATCGGCAGGCTCGGGTCCGGATTTTTTACCCGGGAGATCGGGTTTTGGTTCTGGTACCAACAGTGGACAGTAACTTACTCACTAGGTGGCAGGGACCCTACAAGGTACTCAAAAATGTTGGAGAAATAAACTACAAGGTACACCAGCCAGGGTGGCGGAAGCCAGAGCTGGTGTACCATGTGAATTCACTCAAGCAGTGGAAGGATAGGGAGACCAGTAATGAAGATAGTCAGCTGATGAGTTTTCTAGGGGGAGAGGCTCTGGCTCCTTAGTCTTTTTTAAGGGAAGCAGTTGCCTCATTGAAGATTGCTGCCCGCTCTCCTCTAAACAGACTCAAGAGGCCAGAGAGTTCATCAGCAGGAACACAGATGTGTTCTCAGACCTCCCTGGACGCACTTCCATAATCCAGCATGACAGTTTGACTGAGCCTCAGGCCAAAATCTGGTTGAAAATTAAACAAAGTATCTAAGTTGCCCCGGGTAGACGAGCTGATTAGGTTAGGAAAAGCCCGGTATTTTTCTGTTTTGGACCTCACCAAAGGGTACTGGCAGGTACAATTAACAGAAGCTGCCAAAGAGAAAATGGCCTTTATCACACCAGAGGGGCTGTACCAGTATAAGGTGTTACCCTTTGGTCTGCATGGCGCCCCTGCCACTTTACAAAGGCTAATGGACATTGTGCTGCGACCACATCATCTGGATGCTTCGACTTACCTGAACGATATTGTCATCCACAATACCGACTGGGAAAGTCACCTACCCAAAGTGCAGGCTGTAGTAGGCTCCCTTTGAAAAGCTGGACTAACCGCTAACCCCAAAAAATGTGCGATAGGGTTAGAGGAGACAAAATACCTGGCGTATGTCATTGGGCGCAAAGTGATCAAACCCCAAGTAAACAAAATAGAGGTGATAAGAAATTGGCCCCGACCTATCACCACTAAACAAGTAAAGTTGTTCCTAGGAATGATAGGCTATTACATGAGATTTGCTTCCCACTTTGCCACTATAGCCGTGACCTTGACAGAGCTCTTGAAGGGACGAAAATCAGTAATGGTTCGCTGGGATGAGCAGGCGGAAGAGGCTTTTTCCACTTTGAAGTCAGCCCTTTGCGGGTCCCAGTTTCTGGTGACGCCCGACTTCAATAGGGAGTTCGTGGTACTGACAGATGCCTCCGAAGTAGGCCTCGGTGCTGTACTCTCTCAGAAAGTCAACAGGAAAGAGCATCTCACCCAAGCCAAAACCAGGTATAACATAGTGGAGAGAGAGTGCCTGGCTATCAAGTGGGCACTTGAGTCTCTCCTGTACTATTTGTTGGGGAGAAAGTTCTGCCTGGTGACTGACCACTCCCCTCTCAAGTGGATGAGCCAGGCCAAAGAGAGAACTGCCTGAGTCACCAGGTGGTTCCTGTCTTTACAGAATTTTAAGTTCTCTGTGGAACACAGGGCAGGCTGGTTGCAGGGAAACGTGGATGCCCTTTCCCGTGTATACTGTATGGCAGGTGTGTTCACCCCCTCAGGGTTGAACAAAGGGGGGGGTATGAAAGAAGGTACCTAGAATCATCATGGATGGAAGGTATGTGTCACCGAAGTTCCTGGCCTTGGTGAAGTAAGAGCCCGTATTTTATGTGTCAGCAGCAGCTATTGTTAATTGACACCTAACGATTTAGCACTGGGAGTAGTCAAAGTGCTAGGTGGGTGACTACTCCCCATGTTCCAGGCTGGGTTTTGCCAGGCATAAAAAAAAGCTACTACTGCCAGGTGTGTGGATTTACCTCCTTCTGACAGTGGAGCTCAGGAGTCTGTGTGCTGTGAATTTAGGGCTGTGCTGGGATTTGAGGTTTGAGCCGGGCTGGAGGATTCAGGCCCCTCTAAAGGCGAACAGGCAGCCTATGAACTTGATGAGGCTGGACGGATAACAGGGTGTGCGTTTTGTGATACGCCTTATCTGCATTTTGTTATACACCAATGTGTGAATAAACACTGCTGTTTGATTCAAGAACCGTGTACTTTGCCTCTATACTGCATCCGCTAGTCCTAACAACCATAGTGAATCCCCAAAATTGGTGGAGGATGCGGGCAAGCGCAGTGAGGCTGGCGTGAATTCCCATATATTTTTGGGTTTGCGAATCCCCACAGTATGCACAAGGTGGTTTGCTTCTAGCAAAAAATATGAATTCATGACTTTAATTAACCACAAGTTTCACACTAGAATTTCCTTTTGTAATTTGGCCCCAAAATAACTGTCCACAGCATGGATATGAACTCTGCATGTGTCAACAAGATCTTACTGTGTAATTCCCCTGATATTCTTATGATTTCTTAAAATTCTCAGATCATTCAACTGCTGGTAGTAAGCTAGATATCTGGCTATCATTTCCCACAGGCAGAATGCAATGCAAGCTAACTGCTGTTTAGCAGCCTAGTCAAGTACTAGAACAACTGCCGAAGGCAATAAAGTTTAATTATAAAATACAAGCACATACACACAGAATATACACAATTTTTTAGTAAAAAGTTTGAAAAAAGTTTCAAAATCATACAAAATAAATAAATATATACACAATACATATTAACAAAAAGAAACGAGGCAGCATTCCAGCTTAGGTAAAAAGGTGGTAGACCAGCTGTGGCATACAGTATGCCAGAGTGATATATATATATATATATATATATATATAGGGATGATGTGTGGCACCAACTGATGTCTCCGTTCCCCACCCTATGCATCCCAGAAGGACACCACAACAAAACAATCCCATTGGGAAAGCAACATGTGTATCGACCCTATAAATTCATGCCATATACAAGTATGCAAAGGATGGAAGTCTCTGTATAGAAAGGGGGGATATCAACTAATTGTTGCCTATCCAGCTTGTTGGTGTCAAAGGGTAACTGAAAGAGAGAAAAAAAATCTATGACAAAACAAAACACTGATAAAACTGAATAAAATGAAATATACCGAACAAAACAAAAAAAAAAGCTAAATAAATGCTGTCTCAATGTTTATCTTGTGAATCGATAAACAAATGTCACAATTATAAAAAAGCGAAATAACACAATTTGGCACACACCATCCTACCCCTAAAAAATCATCAGGACCAGGAGGTGATAATGAGAAAACATTCCTCAAGTCTGATTTGAGACCATATGGTTTAATTTTTATTTATTTTTTATAGATCCAGTTCTCTTCCTAAGGAAGTGGGGCATGGTCAATAATTCTGAACTTTAAGGTATTTGTCTTTATGTCCCATTTCTACAAAGTATCTAGGGGCAGGTAAATCATTTATTTTCTGTCTAATGGTGTATCTACACTGATTAAGCCGTGTTTTCAGATCTAGGGTCTTCTCACCTACATACATTAGGTTACATGGATAGATTAGAAGGTAAATAACAAATGCTATATCACAAGTGAGAAAATGTCAGATGTGATATGTAATACATGAAAATTGATGGGTGAAACTTTCACTCTTCAGCATGTAAGAGTAATTTATATAGCTCAGGGATGGGAAACAACTAAGTCTTTTCTTACCAAAGTATGTCTACATTATATCTGTGAGATGTTAAGTCTGCCTTAACCAACCTGTCCTTCTAATAGGTGGGGTAGCAGGGGGTGCAGGGGTAGCAGTCGCTACCGGGACCAGGAGCCTGAGGGGCCCAAAGACCCTTGTGCCACAAAAGAAGACACTGGTATTATAGAAAGTGTATGCAAGTTACACCTCTGGCTGGACAGAAGGGGTTAGGTTAAGAATTTGGTATGGAGGAGGGGGCAGTTTAAATTTTTGCCTCATGCAGCACAAAGGTTTGAGGGAAGGGAGGCCCAAGCTCAACTCTGGCACCAGGGCCCATGAGCCTTTAGCTACGCCCCTGGTAGCAGTAGCATAATAAAGGTGGATTATAAAATTCATGCCTCGAGGTACTCTTTAGAATAGGCCAGTGTTTATTGTTGATTTTGCCTATGAATTTACTTTGTTCCGAGTATGTAGAGATTCATTTGTTCCTACTCTTGTATGTTTCTCTATTTTTGTTGTTGGCTTGGGAAAAAAGCTTGATCTTTCCAGTGATAAAACCGTGTTTTTTTTCACTAACACAGGAAAAAAGTTGCCTATTTTTATGGACTGTCCATAAATTTGTGGATGGTTGACAAACCTGTCCAGATACTGTGTTGTCCAGCATTTAGCTTTTTTATGCATTCACTTCATTCATAAATAATCACCAATTATAAATGTTACCCCTGGCATACTCATGGGCCCATTTATGTCATACAAATAATACATATTAGCTATCCATTTGTCACCACGATCAACCTTATAAATGTGGCCATGTACATTAGTCTAAAGTTAATTAAATTGATGATTTCAACCAAAATCAACATTCGTCAGGTGGAATTTAACAACAAGCAATTGTTTTAACCGTCTGATGACAGACCATTATTATATGAAAAGAAAAACAACCGTTTTTAATATTTTCATCCAAAAAGTCAGATGAAAGTACTTTTGTTGAACCCCCTTAACCGCTCATTTTCATTTTTTCCTCCTCATGTTGCAATAGCTAAAAAAAATTGTGGGGTTAAATTAAAAAAAAAAAAAACACACAATTCCAACAAGGTTTTTTGGGGTTTGATATTATGGCGTTCAGTGATAAAAATGACTTGACCTCCTTATTCTCCGGCCCATTCTTTCCCCTCCACACCACACCACGCTCCCTTTTTGAGACCTGGCGTGAGCACTGGAAAAGGGCAAAAAGTCACAGATTGTGGCGTATATCTGTTTGCAAGTGACCCCTTAATATATATATGTTTTAAAATGTTTTTTTTTACAATGACTTTTAGGGGCTAGAACCTGGGATCATTTGATCCCTTGTCCCATTCACCATAATAGAAAACTGGGGTTTTGATGATCTACCTGCTGAGCTGGGCCTCATGCCCAGCTCAGCAGGCAAATAAATATGACAGGCCTGGGAAGCTTCAGCAGCATCGAGGCTGTCATGATAACCAATCAGAGCCCTGTGATTTCATTGGTGGGGCTCTGATTGGAAGGCAGAGGGAGCAGCCTCAATAGCATTCAACTGTGATCATAGCATCTGTGGAGTTAGGCCTAACTCCACAGATGCTATGATCACTATTAAACGTGGCAAACGAGGGGTTAAATGACTGGGTTAAACCGATCCCTGTCATTGCGACTTGGTGCCTGCTGTATTATACAGCCGGCTCCTGCCATGTATGAAGTAGGCTCACTACAGAAGCCTGCTACATACACTACGTGCAGAATTATTAGGCAAATGAGTATATTGACCACATCATCCTCTTTATGCATGTTGTCTTACTCCAAGCTGTATAGGCTCGAAAGCCTACTACCAATTAAGCATATTAGGTGATGTGCATCTCTGTAATGAGAAGGTGTGCATAATCAGGTGTGCATAATTATTAGGCAACTTCCTTTCCTTTGACAAAATGGGTCAAAAGAAGGACTTGACAGGCTCAAAAAAGTCAAAAATAGTGAGGTATCTTGCAGAGGGATGCAGCACTCTTAAAATTGCAAAGCTTCTGAAGCGTGATCATCGAACAATCAAGCGTTTCATTCAAAATAGTCAACAGGGTCACAAGAAGCGTGTGGAAAAACCAAGGCACAAAATAACTGCCCATGAACTGAGAAAAGTCAAGCGTGCAGCTGCCAAGATGCCACTTGCCACCAGTTTGGCCATATTTCAGAGCTGCAACATCACTGGAGTGCCCAAAAGCACAAGGTGTGCAATACTCAGAGACATGGCCAAGGTAAGAAAGGCTGAAAGACGACCACCACTGAACAAGACACACAAGCTGAAACGTCAAGACTGGGCCAAGAAATATCTCAAGACTGATTTTTCTAAGGTTTTATGGACTGATGAAATAAGAGTGAGTCTTGATGGGCCAGATGGCTGGATTGGTAAAGGGCAGAGAGCTCCAGTCCGACTCAGACGCCAGCAAGGTGGAGGTGGAGTACTGGTTTGGGCTGGTATCATCAAAGATGAGCTTGTGGGGCCTTTATGGGTTGAGGATGGAGTCAAGCTCAACTCCCAGTCCTACTGCCAGTTTCTGGAAGACACCTTCTTCAAGCAGTGGTACAGGAAGAAGTCTGCAAGGTAAGAAAAACATGATTTTCATGCAGGACAATGCTCCATCACACGCGTCCAAGTACTCCACAACGTGGCTGGCAAGAAAGGGTATAAAAGAAGAAAATCTAATGACATGGCCTCCTTGTTCACCTGATCTGAACCCCATTGAGAACCTGTGGTCCATCATCAAATGTGAGATTTACAAGGAGGGAAAACAGTACACCTCTCTGAACAGTGCCTGGGAGGCTGTGGTTGCTGCTGCACGCAATGTTGATGGTGAACAGATCAAAACACTGACAGAATCCATGGATGGCAGGCTTTTGAGTGTCCTTGCAAAGAAAGGTGGCTATATTGGTCACTGATTTGTTTTTGTTTTGTTTTTGAATGTCAGAAATGTATATTTGTGAATGTTGAGATGTTATATTGGTTTCACTGGTAAAAAAAAAAAATTGAAATGGGTATATATTTGTTTTTTGTTAAGTTGCCTAATATTTATGCACAGTAATAGTCACCTGCACACACAGATATCCCCCTAAAATAGCTAAAACTAAAAACAAACTAAAAACTACTTCCAAAAATATTCAGCTTTGATATGAATGAGTTTTTTGGGTTCATTGAGAACATGGTTGTTGTTCAATAATAAAATTAATCCTCAAAAATACAACTTGCCTAATAATTCTGCACTCCCTGTACAAGCCCTCAGCCACTATGACGTACAGGAACGTTTACAGGTACAGAGTTATAGAAAGATCATTCATGGCCAAACTATCTTTCATTGTTCCCAAAAAGATCTCTCATCCATTGTCTGGTTTCAATAAACATGTATGGCCAGTTTGAACAACTCTATTAGCCAATATGGACTAAAATGTGTATAGCTGTGCTTGCGAAACAAACAGTCACCAGGTAATTTATTTCTTTAACTTCTGTTCATACTGCGTGATAGGTTGATTACTTATTGATTTATATACGTGGATAGTCTATTTTGTCATTATGTCTGAAGCACCGATTATTTTAGTCATTTGGTTCATACATATCATACTTGTGGTCGGGGCTACCCCTGAACTGGGACCCTAACCAGTAGTTAACTAAACGGTTTGATTTGTGCCGTAACCGCAACGTCGTAGAGATGACTGAAGGAGGCCATCCCCTGTGGTGAGATGATGAAAAGGAGGGTGGGAAGGGTGGGTGTGTTGAGCAGACGTAGGATGTAGGGGAGGGGGAACAGAGCCTAAATAGCGTGGCATAGCCCCTCCCACAAATACAGGCCAATAAATCGGCCTTAAAACTTGTGGTCGGGGCTACCCCTGAACTGGGACCCTAACCAGTAGTTAACTAAACGGTTTGATTTGTGCCGTAACCGCAACGTCGTAGAGATGACTGAAGGAGGCCAAAAAGCAAGCTACCAGAAAACTTTATTAACGAAGCGCATTCATAGTACCAGATTCTGACAGGCGTGAGACATTTCAACGTTCGGGTGAGGTATGTATCGTGAATAACAGGAGGAGTGCCAGCGCCCTAACTTTCTGATGACATGAGCAGGAACTCGGTTCTTGGATGCTGCAGAAGCGGCGCCAATCCGAAAGGAGTGGCCGCAGACGGATGCCGGGTCTAAGCCTAGGTTGGCCACCAGGGAGCGGACATGTGAAACAAATTGGGAGCTCGTGAGGTGTGCTGCATTGAAAGGCAAAAGTGGCCTCTGAGGTGATGAACTGTCAATACTGCTTAACAACTTGTGTAACACTTGAACGGGGCACCAGCGGTGAGTGGTTGGGTAGTACGTGATCTGGGTAGGAGGGCCTGTCTGTGAAGTTTTGGTGCACACGAGCGAGAGAATGAAATTGACAGTGTCAGTCTTCAGTTGTCCGACAGTCAGATACCTGCGGCTGCTACGGGCTGAGGTAAACTCTCCTGGTCTCAGGAAGCCATAGAAAGCCAGGTATATGGCTGCTTTTATCACTAAACTTTGCTGGGCTCCGAAAGGGCTATGGTCTAACATGTCAGACAACTGACGAAATATTTGCCCGGTGACGGCCTGGCGGCCCGGCCGCGTGTTAGGATTGCATTTCTCAAGTCCCCTAAGTGTAGCCTTGACTACGTGAATGGAGAACAGTGAGGGAGCTACTGGTAGACTGGAGGCTCGGAAATGCTGCACACCGGCTAAGTAAGACTTAACTGTGGAGTGCGACAAATTCAACTCAGAGTGACAATAACCAATGAAGGCCAGGATGTAGTCGGTGAAATCAAGGACGCCTTGGGGAAATTTGTCTTGAAATTTAAGGAATGTTCTCCAACCTGTTTGATAAGCCCTGGCCGTGTTGGGTGACAGGGACTTGGCCAGTAGAGAACGAGCTGTAGCTAAGTGAGAGTCCAAACCAGAGAAGGGAACGGAGGGACTGTGGCTCCGCTGGCGTCTGCGTCGGGAGATACCTGCGAGAAAAGGCCAAAATTAGCTCTAGACAGCGCATCAGCAGCGACATTCTTCTGTCCTGATATATGTGAGCATGTGTAGCGAAACTGGTATTGTAATGAAAGAAGCACTAGTCGTCTGAGGAAGGGCAACACCTGCGGGGATTTAGACGACCCATTGTTTAGGACATCCATAACTGCTGCATTGTCGGAAATGAACAATACCGTGTGACCGGTCCACTCATGACCCCACACATGAGCTGCTGCGACCAAGGGGTAAATTTCACAGGAAGCTGAAGACTGAAGAAACCCTGGCAGTATCTTGACTTCGTCAGGCCATACGTCCGCTAGCCAATGAGTGCCAAAAATGGCTGCGAATCCAGAACTGGGAGCTGCATCAGAGAAGACTATAGGGGAACTATTGGACACCACCGGGATGAGGAGAGAAATACCATTCCAGCTACTGAGAAAATAGTCCCACATGGCTAAGTCGGCTATTATTTGCTCGTCAAGGCAAATGAGGCTGTCTTGGGAGGGAGCTGAAGGAAGGAGAGCTAGTAGTCGTGACACGAACGGCCTACCTTGGGGCATGACTCGCATAGCAAAATTTAACATGCCTAAAAGAGATTGTAACTCAACTTTTTTAATGGTTCTGGTCTGCGTGAAATTGTGGAGGGTGAACCTAATCCTGTCCAGTTTGTCTTCCGGTAACTTAGCGACCATGTTTACTGTGTCCAGAATGATACCTAAGAAAGTAATAACTGGGGACGGACCTTCGACCTTTTTTGGGGAAACGGGAATGTCAAGTTGGTGAAAACAGTTCAGCAGCGACTGCAGTGCTATCGGATTGGACTCGGGGCGTTCCAACAACAGAAAGTCGTCTAAGTAATGAATAACAAAACTACAATGGAACTCGTGGACTAGTATCCAGTGGAGAGCCTGGGCCAGTTTGTCAAACAACCAAGGACTGCTTTTTGAACCGAAAGTGAGCTTAGAGGCAAAATAATAAAGATCTCTCCACTTTATACCATGCCACTGCCACAAAGTGGGACTGATGGGGAGTAGCTTAAAGGCATCAGATATATCAGCTTTTGACAGAATGGAGCTACGTCCTAACTGCAATATGATAGCGATGGCCTGATCTATGGAGGAGTATTTCATGCTGACTTCTTCGGAGGGTATGAGAGAGTTGATGCTGGGGGTGGAGTGACCGTGTGGGGCTGAGAAGTCAATGATCAACCTTTGTTTGTTACTGAATTTGCCTGTGACTACGCCTATGGGGCTGACTCTCCACCGCGCAAAAGGAGGAGAAGAAAAGGGGCCTATTAGGAACCCCTTAGTCAACTCGATGGAAATCAGTTCATCCACTGCCTGAGGGTGAAGCTCCGCTGACAATAAATTCCTGCACTCGTGAGACGACTCAGGCAAGGCGACTAGGCCAGTGTGGAAACCTGATCTAAACCCTGACATGAGGAACTGTACGAAGCTAGGGTCGTGGTGGTTGCGTAGGAAGTGCAGCAGACAATCAACGTTAAGGACACTCAGATACGACTTATCTGCTTTTAATGTACAGACCGACTTGGGATGGGCTCTGAAACATTTCACACAAACATGTAACAGCCTACACTGACTATAATTACAGGAGGAAAAATTGAAATTATTACAGATCTGTGATCTGCCGAGATATTGAATGGGCCTTCCCAATTTGTCGACTAAACCTGAGGTATTCTGGGGATCAGGGTGCCTAGACGGCTGTGCGGGAGGGCTAATATCGGCACTTGAGGCAGCCCTGTGACACCATTCTGCTGTGTGGTAGATGGATTGACACAGAGAACAAGCGGGAGCCCTAAGACCAGCAAAGTGTCTGCAGAATATCTCAGTGTCGATATTAGCCCAATTTGTGAGAAACTGAAATTGACTGAGGGCCGCCGCAGCCTTAGCTGAGAAAGAGCAGTGATAATCATAGAACGAACTACCACCATATTTGTACCCCAATTCGGTCACCCTAAACAAATAAAGATCTAACTCTTCCCTACGGTCGGGCCGTACGGAACAAATCACGTCTCTATACAGACTGAAAGCTAAAAGGAACTCCGGGATGGTAAGCTTCCTGTTAAGCCTGAGATCGCGACCCCTGAGTACTACTGAGACGTCACCGCACGCGATGACTTTGCTGTCAGAGAAATCCCGAGTAGCAATTAACAGGGAAGCCAAATTGACGTCCCTGCCTTCCAGAATATCTTTCCTGATGTTGGCCGGTATGAAATGAGCGGGGGTGATATTAGGAACCGAGACTGTCGTACCGGTGCATCCCGCTGCGGATGTGGACGGGATAGCCAACTCTGGACCCGGAGGAGTGAGAACAGCACCCCGGGACTCGACTGTGTCCAGTCTGGATTGGATGTCCGTGACTGATGATGTAAGATTGTTTAACATGAGATGAATCTGAGCGAGCGAGGTCTGGACTGTGGCCATCGAGACTTCCTCCTGAGGTTGAGGACTCGCAGAAGACATGAGAAGACGGTATAATTCCGCCTTTCTGGCTGATGCTGTAAATGGGATACCCCTCTTGGACAGCTCTGCCATCAACCTCGGTATGGTCCAACTCCGCAGTGACGGGATGCTACCCGCTTCGGACAACCTGGCGGTATTTTCATTGACCGAGGCCTCCACGATGTCAGAGGCATGAGACATGATCCTGTGGATACAGTACATGAGAATGAGGCACCACACGGGACCCGGGACTGGGCACCAGTGACAACCCTGCCACCGAACGACGTGGAGTGCGTAGGCATGCCAACATGAATAACGTAACCCCGTGATCAATGAATACCGCCACCGACAAACTGAGCTGACTTACCCACAGCGCGGAAGAAGCAAACAGCGAGAATGAAGAGGATATCTAAATAAAACCGTGAGATTTTTTTTTTTTTTTTTTATACAACAAAAATGAGAAGGTGAAACTAGCACTGAAAACTGCCCTATACTACCTGTTGGAAATGACGCTGGACCTGAAAAGAAGCAACGTCCCTAGAGAAAAAATGGAGAAAACATACATAAACAGACAAGAAACGGCTGAACATGACTGGAGATGTGAACGAGATTGACGAACAAAACGTGTGTACGATGCGTAAGCTACGGAGGTTTGGAAACGAAATGACGTAGTGAATGCGTACTAGAGGTGATTGAACCTACCTAACAAAGTGTGCAGGGCACTTGTTTCATCCGTGATATATATATATATATATATATATATATATATACATATATATACCCATACACGCACACCATTGTGCCAATTCAACCTATTTTTTTTTTTTTTTTTTTTCACTGCAGTAGCAGGAGTGACCACCAGAGGGTGCTCACTCTCAAGACCTGCTACACTTTGTGTATAGAGCTCCTCGTGCTGCATTCTCAGCTGTGGCCACCGGGGGCGAATGGAGCCAAACAGGAAGGAGCCTGGGACGCCGACTGAACTGAAGCAAGCGGCCGGTGACAGCAGGAGAGGACACCACACAGGGAGGCCACGGAGGTAAGTACAACAAATCCAACCAAATAACCTGCCTCACTAATGGCACAGCGGCCTGTGCCAGACATTTGTGAAAAAGTTCGGGACCACGCTGACCCCTGCACCCTGCCTAAACTGCCGCGTGGGAGCCGATGCATCCAGGCAGTTCGCTCCGGTGCAGCGTGACTCCCCCTTACCTGGGGAGTCGGCGCTGCCGGCCGGACGGCAACGGGCCGCTGACTGAGGCGGCAACTTACCTGGGAAGGCGGGCGACCAAGTCAGAAGCGAAAACGGAGTACACGGCGCACTGTGTGGATAGGGAGCAGTAGGGCAACAGACCAGACGCACACCGATATGACCACGATCTGTGTTGAGCAGACGTAGGATGTAGGGGAGGGGGAACAGAGCCTAAATAGCGTGGCATAGCCCCTCCCACAAATACAGGCCAATAAATCGGCCTTAAAACATGTACTGGTTCAAGTGAGTCCATTAGCAAATATATGCTACAGTATATGCGGGAGGCATATTCAATAACAACAGAGAACAATAACAATGGAGTTTTCTGGTACAAATAAGACTGAGATTTGTGATCAGTTAAAGGTGTTGGTCACTTTCTGGCTACTATTGACCAATGTGTTTATAAGATAATTATATGGCACTTACTAATATAGTCTTTGTTAAAATTCTGCACCATTTTCTACATTTCATAAGATAAGCCCCCTTGTTTTCCAAATCTTTTGTGCTGTCCACACCGAAGTCTTGTCCATAAATCGCTGCTGATCAAGGGTCATGTGACTGGGAAAATCACCTCCATGTGATGTCTTCTCCGTTCAAATACACTGTGCCTGTCATCTACACTTGCACTGTTGGTAGTTTAGTGCAGGTACCGTGTGTTAGAATGGAGGAGACATCACGTGGAGGTGATTTGCCTGGTCAGAGGACCCTTCATCAGTAGCTATTTTATGGAAAAGACCTCAATGTGGACAGCACAAAAGACTTGGCAAACAAGGGGTCATACATTATGAAATATAGAAAATGGAGCTGCATTTCAACAAAGATTATATTTAGGGATGAGCGAATCGACTTTGGATGAAACATCCAAGGTCAATTTGCATAAAACTTCGTTCTAATACTGTACGGAGCAGGAGCATGTATTGACTCTGAAGTTCACAAAATAACTTTATAAATTAATTTGTACTGTAAAAAAACATTTCCCGAACTCAGGTTCAGCTACAAATGGAGTAGGAAATGATGAATGAGATGGGTCTGCTAGCCCGTCCCCTTCTCCGCCCATGTCGGACCCCTGAATTTTTGGTGGGGAGAAGTCTGCACCTGAAATACACCTAATTTAGGTATTTTTCAGAATTGTAAATGACCCCCAGAATACTGACATAATTGACTCCTTCCCAACATGTGACAGTACGGTGCAAAAGGCAAGGAGTTCCTGCATTCCAAGATACTAATTGGGTGGGCTGTGATCAGCCAGGCCCCTGCTGTAACTGCTGGCATCAGTGAACACTCCGATGCCTGCAGTTTAACCCCTTCGATTCGGTAGTCATTGCTGGTCCATGCATGTAAGCTGTTTACAGAGGGAGGTATCTCCCTCTCTCGTCCCATTGGTGTACTGCAATGTGATCGCTGGGTACAGATTGTTGCTATGGCATCCCGAGGCTATACAAAGGCCTCTAGGTCTGCCAGACAAAAATGATATTATGTACTCTAAAATGGTACCAATGAAAACAACAAATCATCCTGCAATAAACGAGCCCTAACACAAGACTCTGAACTGAAAAATAAAAATGGCGACATAAAAACATAATCATTTTTTTTCAAAATGGTTAATTGTGTAAAAGTGGCAAAACTAAAAAAAAAATACTTTATTTTTCACCCTATAAGACACACCAGCCCATAACACTCATCTAGGTTTTAGAGGACGACAATAAGAAAAAAATATTTTTCATTAAAACTCAGATCAGACCAGCAATCAGACCTCCAATACTAATCAGACCTCAGATCATAGCTCTAATCAGACCTCCATTGTTAATAAGACCCTCAATCAGATCTCAGATCAGACCCCAATGTTAATAAGACCCCAATAAAACCTCAGATCAGACCAGCAGTCAGACCTCCAATACTAATCAGACCTCAGCTCATAGCTCTAATCAGACCTCCATTGTTAATAAGGCCCTCAATCAGATCTCAGATCAGACCCCAATGTTAATAAGACCCCAATAAAACCTCAGATCAGACCCACAATCAGACCTCAGCTCAGACCCCAATGTAAATGACCCCCAATCAGACCTCACATCAGAGCCCAATATAAAGAAGACCCCCCATTCAAACCTCAAATAAGACCCCCAATGTTTCATATCAGCCCCCTGCCATATTTAATCACAATCAGCCATATTTTATCGCCTCCAGCCATGTCTGATCATCCCCCAGCCATGTTTGATCAGCCCCCAGCTATGTTTCAGCAGCCCCCAGCCTCAGATCACAAAATAAAAAAATCCACTGACCTCTCCTGCTCCGGACACTGACGCTCCTCACCTCAAGCTCTCAACCTGTGTGCAGCCACAGCACATTTCTGTACCCAGTAGAACCCATCTAACAATTTAAGGGGCATGGTGTGTCTCAGATAGCATAAGCAAAACATATTGGGCACTGAAATGCCATCTGTTGAAAATGTGCAATTTTAATTTTTCACGGTCCCCTGCTGATTAAGAGATGTTAAAATGCCCCATCCATCCCTTGACAAATAACTTCAGGGGTGTAGTTTTCCACTGTACGGGTACCTCAGAGGCTCTGAAAATGTGATGCAGTGCCCAAAAACCATTCCAGCAAAATCCATGCTCCAAAAGACAAATATCGCTCATTACTTTCTGAGCACCAGCATGTGCCCATACGGCACATTTATAGCATTTCTGTATCCAGTAGAACCCACCTAACAATTCAAGAAGCATGTTTTGAGTCTCAGATGGCACCACCTGGGCACAACATTTTGGGCACTGAAATGCTATATCTGTGAAAATTTTATGATTTCCTTTCAAAGGAGGCACAGATCTGGATGGAGGTAGACACATTGTAATCAGCAGAACAGAAGGAATCTGAAAGTGCTCTTCATTTAATACTGAGGTATATGCGGACAGATTCCCTTTAATACCAAGTCCAGTATGGCTGTCCCTCTAAATCCTGTACCAGTTGGGAAAGATAATTGTCTTTAATTATTGCCAAAAACTTGTTTCCTTTATGAGATCCACAGATGTCAGTTTCCCAGTCTATAGCTTGGTAGTTGAAGTCCCCCATAATAACGACCTCATTATTATTTGACGCTGCATCAATGTCCTTTTATAGCAGATTTTCTGTGGACTGTGTAGGTGGCTTATAACAAACCCCGTCAGTATTGTATTATTGGTTTTCTATCTACAGTGACTTCACTTGGTCATTTCCATCACTTATATCTTCCTTGAGTGTGGGAGTTTGACAAGACTTTACACAAAAAGCTAACTCCTCCTTTCTGGTTTTTACTATCATTTCTAAACAGGAGTTTAACCCTGTATGTTAACCGCACAATAGCTATGAGAGATGAGCGATTATGAAAAATTCACTTTGGCTGCTTCAGCGAATTTCACAAAGAAATTAGCTTTGTGATAAATTACTTAATCATGAAGCGCATTTCTTTGTATGTAGGATTAAATGTCGGGGAACAGAGATCGTGACGCCGCTGTCATTGAACTCCTCAGATGCTGCATTCATCGTTGATTGTGACATCTGAGATTAATATTGAGGATTTTCAGGGGTTAATCCATAAAAAAAAATATACTGACCTTATCCATTTGATCGTGCAGGGGCCGCCATGAACATCTTGATTGAGGACACTGTGCCAAATGTCACACGGTGACGTGATGACATCATCACTCCGGCTAGCATGGTGATGTCATATGTTACCGCATGTGAGATTTCACGTGGTAACTTCAATCAAGATGGCCATGGTGGCCTTTGAGCGCGCAAATTAATGAAGTGAGTATGGCTTTTTTTTTTACCATCATTTGAGGAAAAATAGATTTGTTACTACGAAGCACATGGCAAATCAAATTTTTCGGATCAAATTTTTCGGATTGCTCAACAGTGATAGCTACCAGCCAGCCATGTCTCAGTTATTTCCATTATGCTATAATCCTCCTCTGACATTACTAATTCCGTATCACCAATTTTATAGTTTAGGTGTCTGACGTTAGTATAAGGCAATTAAGAGGTTTATGGATATTTTTTTTACCCTCCGCCTTTCCTTATGAACTGTTCTACTCCGCACCTTAATTCCATCCCCAGTTCACTGTCTGCACTATCTTCACCTCTTATTATGTACACTTCTCCAAACTTCTAGTCATCTTTTAGCCATCTTCTCCCCCCAAAACAGCTGCACCTTTCCCATTGAGGTGCATCCCATCCCTATAATAGAACCAGTTGCCGACAGATAAGTCAGCTCTGTTCTCCAGGAACCCAACACCCCCCCCCCCCCTTCTACACCAGAGCCAGTGTTTTACCTCTCTAATCTCCCGTTGCCTTTCTGGTGTAGCTCTTGGTACAGGAAGTCCAGTATTTCAGACAATACTACCTTGGAGATTCTTGCCCTAATCATGCAACCTAAATCTCTAAATCATTTTTAAGAACACTCCACCTACCTCTACTTTTTCATTAGTTTTAATGTGGACCATGACTGCTAGGTCTTCACCAGCCTCTTCCAGTCTTCTATCAACCCAGTCTGCGATATGTTGAACTCGAGTGCCAGAAAGACAACACACTCTACTATGGTCCCCGTCTTTGTGACAGATCGCCCTATCTGTACCCCTAATAATTGAATCTCCTCTTTAATGTAATACCCTCTTTGATGGGGCTGACATTTCCTGTCTGGCAGAGGTTGTGTTTTGCTGCAGTGGTGCTACCCCTAAACTAACATTCCTCTCATCTGACAACTTGTTGAGGTGTGCCAGATCAGGGCTAGCCTCCCTGGCACTCTTCCCTTTACCCTGCCTTTTAACTGTTACCCAGCTTACCACCTCACTTTCCTACTCCTCCATACAGCCATCCTCGCCCACATCAGCTCCAGCAAGTGTCTGCTCAGTAAGCAGCAAACTCCTTTAAAAATTGTCAAGGCATCTCAGTGTTACAATTCGCTCATTTAGATCCAGGATACCAGCTTCTGAACGTGCTATTCACTCACATTTTTCACAGCAGTATGCACCCTCAAACGGCTGCCCAAAGATTGCATACGAGATTTGCACTGGTCTGCCTTGTCAATCATGGAGTACATATTTGCTAATGAAGATTACTCCAAAAACAAGGTAAATTATACAAGCCAATAAAAACTATAAACAAATTAATAAAATAAGTTCTCTCCTAAAGTCGCTTAATCTCAAGTCACACATTTAAAGCAAAACACATTTTAGATAAAACACACTTGCAAGCTGACAAACTAATTTTTTAGTCTGCTTATAAAAGCTGTTTTTCTCCACTCAGCTACAAACCAGTCTGTTGATTTTTTCCCCTGGATTCAAAAGGCGGGGGAGATCCTTATACTACAAGGGGAAAAGAAGATCACGGATACCAGTCATATTCCAACTCTCATCACAAATCACATTCCATTGTATGAAGTAAGCACAATGATGGGGAACGACGATCGCGCTGCCCCTTGTCATTGAGCCCTTCATCGCTGATCGCGGGGATAAGACATTATCTGACATTAACATTAAGGCTTTTCAGGGGTCAAAAAAAAAAAATAAAAAAACATACCTCATCCATTTTGCTCATGGAGAGGCCACCACAGACATCTTGATTGAAGAAACTGCGCAAAATCTTGTGGGGAATCACGCTGGCCAGGCACAGTGAGATCACCGTGCACAAGATTTCATGTGGTTTCTTCAATAAAGATGGCCGCAATGGCCTCTCCGCAAGCAAATGGATGAGGTAAGTATGTTTTATTTTACCGCAATTTCAGGAAAAATTGATTCTTTATCATGAAGTGTGAGGAAATTCTACTTTGTGGCAAATCGAACTTTTTCCTGAAATTTGTACCAAAGTTAATTAATTTCATTTCGATGCTCTCAACGCTGTCCATGAGTCTTACAGCGCAGAACACTTGCTGACATGACCAGGTTGGATTTTTTTTTTGCAGTGGTTGCAGTGAAATTCCTTCCACCTGCCCAATAAAAGGATAACTGTGGACTTTATATTCCTATATTTTGGATATACTTCCTGAAGGTTCTCTTCCCTGAGTTTAGTTTCTGTGGCTGTATAAATTCTGAAATACTTGATAATCTGTCACCTGTTCTGTCTCGTTGATGCTGGATTAAAGGAATTTTACTGTATGTGTACTTCAAACCAAAGCAGATATCTTTAGATGCCTACTGCCCACAATGAACAATTGATCATTGATATAATTTGTCCCGACCATCTGTCAGAATGGTTTCCTTACGTTTCATATTTTTTATTGACACTAGCTAAATTATAATTATTTTTATTAGATTCTTTTCCACAGTAGCTGTACTGATAATATAATGTTACGGGTAACAAGTTAGTAAATTTTTCAATATAAAAAAAATTCTTGAAAGATACACATTTGAAAGAAATATTGTTGCAGCAGTGATCCAAATGTTAGCTTTTTTCACTGACATCCTCATGTTAGGCAATTTTCATATGGTTGCAATACAAGCACATTGTTGCAGCAATGAGATGCTAGTTTGTTCATTAGCGGTCATGTGTCCCTAAGTGGCCCGTCACTGTGGTCAGACATGTCACAGCTACAGACAGTCATTGGTTGCCATTGATGCATGGACTCTGTCCATTCTGGAAGTTTACATGTGAAGACTGAAGACAGCAGTGGGCCCAAGGAGCTGGAACCGAGCATTAGGAAGATCGTAAGTATGCTCCTCTGACAGGGAGGGGGGAAATTTTAAATAGTAGGGAATCCTGGACAGCTCCGTTAATAGAAGACAGAAGGAAATTGAATATAGTTTCCTGAACAAAGAAATGTTCATAGTACAAGAAATGAATGTATAAAGGGTTTAGATATAAAGCACTTATGTTCTTTAAATAAGAGAACTCAGACAACTCTACTTTTTTCCTTTCATTCTAATCCTAGTCTCAATTTAATTAGACGTCACCACGTAACACAGACTATATGCTCCTCAAATCAGAATGACTCAGTGACAAGTTGTCATAGAAGCTCTATGGAGTGAATATAGCCTGCTTCTTCTCATGTATCATACCTCCCCCAGGTGCACAACACTGAATCACTTTATTGGTCAGCTTTTCAATACATAACTACGCATTACAGTGAATTCAGCTATCTCTTGCTTTTAGTCGCTCCGCCAAGTTCTACCACCCTCTCCCTTTTCCCCCCAACTCAATAGAAATTTAATTTCCCCTTCAAAAAGTGACAGGACTAATTGCTCATTGCAGGATTTCTCTGGCATACAGGAAGTACGTATGCAGAAGAAATGCAAAGCCCTCTCACCTCTGTGTGATTAATTACACCCCTAGCTCTGGCTCTCTTTCACCCCCAGCTATAATTCAAAGCCTGGGAGAAAATTGAGGTTTTTCTTCTCCTGTATAGTTTAATTAATTACACATGTCTCCGCTTCATATGTGCCAGGGAAGAAAACCTTTTGTTTTTCCTCCCCAATTATTTTCCGTCCTTTTTCCATGGAGGTGACAGCGGGAAGAGAAGTGAGCGGAAGCTCTGAAGTTTTATGTGCATATTCACTTTGCCATCACAGCCAATGTTCAAGCTTCCAGCATTACCTGTGCATGTGAACACTGAGGATTCCCAACTGTATCGGAGCCCTCTAAAATCACTGCATCAAGCCCGGGATCAAAGGAAACTGGCAATTAAATGTATCAAATCTGTAGCTCCTTCTACTCAACAAAGCTCAGCAAAATAATCATTTGGGATGTTAAAGGGGTTGTGCAACTTTTAACTTTTTTTTTTAACAGACCTCACAGAGTGGCTTGACCTATGGTAGTGATTACATTTATCTGGTCCCCATTGCTAGGTTCCAGCTCCAGGACTCCATGGCCGCCTCTGGACTCAACATTCTGTTGGCTGCAGGGGTGACCTGTCACAAATGCAGTTGGTCAGGTATAAATTACAACTTGTAATCTTTTCGTGCACCACTGCAATATTCAACTGCATCATTGTCCTGTGGTCAGCCATGTAGTTGAATTCAGGAGGGAACCTGTGACCACCAGCTATATATGCTGACCAAAAATATAAATGCAACACTTTCGGTTTTGCTCCCATTGTGCATGAGCTGAACTCAAAGATATGAAACATTTTCTACATACACAAAAGACCCATTGCTCTCAAATATTGTTCACAATCTGCGATAGTGAGCACTTCTCCTTTGCCTAGATAATCCATTCCACCTCACAGGTGTGGCATATCAAGGTGCTGATTAGACAGCATGAATATTGCACAGGTGTGCCTTAGAGTGACTGCCCACAATAAAATACCACTTTGAAATGTGCACAGTTTTGCCTTATTGGGGGTGGGGGGGAAGGGGGTCAGAAAACTAGTCAGCGTCTGGTGTGGCCACCATTTGCCTCATGCAGGACAACTCATCTCCGTCGCATAGAGTTGATGCGGTTGTTGATTGGGGCCTGTGGAATGTTGGTCCACTTCTATTCAATAGCTGTGCGACGTTGCAGAATATTGTCGGGAACTGGAACACGCTGTCGTATACGCTGATCCAGAGCATCCCAAACATGCTCAATGGGTGACATCCGGTGAGTATGCTGACCATGCAAGAACTGGGATGTTTTCAGCTTCCAGGAATTGTGTACAGATCCTTGCAGTATGAGGCTGTGCATTATCATGCTGCAACATGAGGTGATGGTCGTGGATGAATGGCACAACAATGGGCCTCAGGATCTCGTCAGGTATCTCTGTGCATTCAAAATGCCATCAATAAAATGCACCTGTGTTCATTGTCCATAACATATGCCTGCCCATACCATAACCCCACCACTACCATGGGCCACTCAATCCACAACGTTGACGTCAGCAAACCACTCACCCACACAACGCCACACACGCTGTCTGCCATCTGCACTGAACAGTGAAAACCGGGACTCATCCATGAACAGAACGCCTCTCTAACGTGCCAGACGCCATCGAATGTTAGCGTTTGCCCACTCAAGTCTGTTACGACAATGAACTATAGTCAGGTCCAGACCCCGATGAGGACGACGGGCATGCAGATGAGCTTCCCTGAGACGGTTTCTGACAGTTTGTGCAGAAATTTTTTGGTTATGCAAACCGATTGTTGCTGCAGGTGTCCGGGTGGCTGGTCTCAGACGATCATGGAGGTGAACATGCTGGATGTGGAGGTCCTGGGCTGGTTTGGTTACACGTGATCTGGGGTTGTGAGGCCGGTTGGATGTACTGCCAAATTCTCTGAAACGCCTTTGGAGATGGCTTATGGTAGAGAAATTAACATTCATTGCACGGGCAACAGCTCTGGTAGACATTCCTGCAGTCAGCATGCCAATTGCATGCTCCCTCAAATGTTGCTACATCTGTGGCATTGTGCTGTGAGATCAAACTGCACATTTCAGAGTGGACTTTTATTGTGGGCAGTCTAAGGCACACCTGTGCAATATTCATGCTGTCTAATCAGCACCTTGATATGCCACACCTGTGAGGTGGAATGAGTGGAAGTGCTCACTAACACAGATTTAGACAGATTTGTGAACAATATTTAAGAGTAATGGGTCTTTTGTGTATGTAGAAAATGTTTCAGATCTTTCAGTTCAGCTCATGCAAAATGGGAGCAAAACCGAAAATGTTTTGTTTATATCTTTGGTCAGTGTAAGAACCTGGAGCTCCCTGGTTGCTGTTTAGCTGTGCCCTTTTCTGCTGGCCTTCCTCTTATAAGGACAGAGCAGACACACCCTGATGCAGTTAGTGCAGGTAAGTAACACATATTTTAGCACACATGGTTTTCCCATAGTTTCCTTGGTTCTAATACACAGGTCCAGGTGGCAAAACCATAAAGAGGGGACAAAATAGAGCATGAGGTGGCCAGCCTAATGAGAAAAGAAAGCAACAAGAAACATACACACACATTCACACACAGGTTTTGTCAAAGCAGATAACTCATGTATCACAGCCAAGGTTACAAACATAATACTTGTGTCAAACACAAAGCAAAACATTCACGTTTTCACACTGACCCATTAAACAACTTCTGTATAAGGTGAGGTTTGAGGGAATGGAGTGGCTTACCGACATTCAGTGCTGCAGGTGCTGCTATTCCCTCCTCCATAGCTGCTGCACTTGGAGATAGTGTGGTTTTATACTGCCGATTGTCGGGAAGGAAGCGCTCCTTTCTGACAGTTGGCTGCTCGTTCAGTGAAGGAGACCACTGCATTTACATGCAGGGATCTTTTTCACAGTATGAGGATGAGGGATCATTATTGCAATCACTCATCCTTATACAGATTGATTGCTTCTGGGCAGCAGATCGCTGTTTAGACAGCATGATCTACTGCCCAGAAACAGTGAGTGATGTGCCAGCTGGAACGACAGGAGCACTTTGCTTGTTCATCGGGTGATAGGCAGCACATTTAGATGGGCAGATTTTCTGGAACAAGCGTTTGCAGGAACGGTCTTCCCGATAATCTGGGCAGTCTAAACCCACCTTTAGATTAGCTCCTGGGATGTGTGAATGGCCTTCCAGGTGTTCAAAGCCGCCATCTAGATTGAGTCCAAAGTCTCCAAATCTTGTAGGTTGCGGGGCTGGGCCTTTGTCATCCACTCTTGTGCCATACCTGAAACATTCAGTCTATAGTTTCTGCAGGGCAGAAGTCTGCCTTTGTGTCCTATGCGGTGGACCCCCTTTTGTGGAAACTTCAGAGTCCCCTTAAGCGCAAGCTGTCCATAGTCCAAACCAGCTGTGCAGTTTCCTACTGCTTGCTTTCCTTTATGCACTATGCAACTGTCATGGGTGTTATAGGTGAAGTTGAGGACAATTGCTAACACAGCTCATATATTTCTGTCAGCTCATGTGGATGTTGTTGCCCCATATAGAAGCCTGCTTAACCACTAATGACCCATAATGTATGGAACATACAGAATAAAAGTGGCTGATGCATTGTCCAGATTTCAGTTTTAGGTTTTCCAGTAATAGAAGTGGACAGGAAGTCATCCTTTGCCCTCAGTGGTTTTGAGAAATGTTATCAGGCAGCTGATGCTTCTTGGGATGAATGCCATGGTGCCAGCAACATGGGCATAATATGGTAAGGCATGGGGGAGTGGTAGAAGTTTGTGGGTTTCCCCCAGGTATGAGAGTGCTCACAGGAACATTTAAACAGACGAAAATCTAGCATGTTCTGTGCTTGTGTAGAGCGGTTTTAACAAGCATAGTGCAGCAACCCAACAGGAAGTGCAGAGAGGAAGATGGGAGGGTTAGTGATGTTGGTGGTAGCAGTCAGGGTTCTCATGGTGGCTAGGTCTTCTCCCTCACTCCCAGAAACAGCAGAGTGATGATGGATGCCAGTAGCTGTGCCCTCTCTGTGCCCCCTCACATTTGTAATGCCCTCTGTGCCCCTTCACAGTAGTAATGCCCATTGTGCCACTTCACAGTAGTGATGCCCACTGTACCCCTTCACAGTAATAATGCGCACTCTGTGCCCCATAACAGTTATGCCCACCCCCTTCACAGGATTAATTCCCGTTATGCCCCCTTTATAGTAGTAAAGCCCATTGTGCCCCTTCATAGTAGTAATGCCCATTGTGCCCGGTTATAGTAGTAATGCACTATGTACCCCCTTCATAGTAGTAAGGCCCATTGTGCTCCCTTCATAGTAGTGATGCCCATTGTTCCCTCTTCATAGTAGTAATGCACTCTGTACCCCATTCATATTAACCACCTCAGCTCCCCTTAATGACCAGACCACTTTTTACAATTCTGCACTACACTACTTTCACCGTTTATTGCTCGGTCATGCAACTTATCACCCAAATGAATTTGACCTCCTTTTCTTCTCACTAATAGAGCTTTCATTTGGTGGTATTTCATTGCTGCTGCCATTTTTACTTTTTTTTGTTATTAATCGAAATTTACCAAAATTTTTGCAAAAAAATTACATTTTTCACTTTCAGTTGTAAAATTTTCCAAAAAATATATATTTCTATATAAATTTTTCTCTAAATTTGTTGTTCTACATGCCTTTGATAAAAAAAAAAATGTTTGGGTAAAAGTTTTAGCGTTTACAATCTATGGTACAAAAATGTGAATTTCGACTTTTTGAGCACCTGTCATGTTTCCTGAGGTTCTACAATGCCCAGACAGTGAAAAAACAAAAACAAATGACCCCATTTCGGAAAGTAGACACCCTAAGGTATTCGCTGATGGGCATAGTGAGTTCATAGAACTTTTTAGTTTTTGTCACAAGCTAGCGGAAAATGATGATTTTTTTTTTCCTTACAAAGTCTCATATTCCACTAACTTGTGACAAAAAATAAAAACTTCAATGAACTCACGATGCCCATCACGAAATACCTTGGGATGTCTTCTTTCCAAAATGGGGTTACTTGTGGGGTAGTTATACTGCCCTGGCATTTTAGGGGCCCTAATGCGTGAGAAGTAGTTTGAAATCAAAATGTGTAAAAAATGCCCTGTGAAATCCTAAAGGTGCTCTTTGGAATGTGGGCCCCTTTGCCCACCTAGGCTGCTTTGTATAAAAAAAATGGGAAAGGTTTGTCTTTTAGAGAGATATTTCTCTCACCCAGCATGGGTATATGTAAAAAGACACCCCAAAACACATTGCCCGACTTCTCCTGAGTACGGCTATACCACATGCGTGACACTTATTTGCAGCCTAGGTGGGCAAAGGGGCCCACATTCCAAAGAGCACCTTTAGGATTTTACAGGGCATTTTTTACACATTTTGATTTCAAACTACTTCTCACGCATTAGGGCCCCTAAAATGCCAGGGCAGTATAAATACCCCACAAGTGACACCATTTTGGAAAGAAGACACCCCAAGGTATTTCGTGATGGGCATAGTGAGTTCATGGTAGTTTTTTTTTGTCACAAGTTAGTGGAATATGAGACTTTGTAAGAAAAAAAAAATAATCATCATTTTCCGCTAACTTGTGACAAAAAATAAAAAATTCTAGGAACTCGCCATGCCCATCACAGAATACCTTGGGGTGTCTTCTTTCCAAAATGGGGTCACGTGTGGGGTAGTTATACTGCCCTGGCATTTTAGGGGCCCTAATGCGTGAGAAGTAGTTTGAAATCCAAATGTGTTAAAAACGCCCTGTGAAATCCTAAAGGTGCTCTTTAGAATGTGGGCCCCTTTGCCCACCTAGGCTGCAAGTGTCACACATGTGGTATCTCAGTACTCAGAATAAGTAGGGCAATGTGTTTTGGGGTGTATTTTTACATATACCCATGCTGGGTGAGAGAAATATCTCTCTAAAAGTCAACTTTTCCAATTTTTTTATACAAAGTTGTCATTATAGAGAGATATTTCTCTCACCCAGCATGGGTATATGTAAAAAGACACCCCAAAACACATTGCCCTACTTCTCCTGGTGATCAATGACAGGGGGGTGATCAATAACAAGGGGGGGTTAAGGAAGTCTATATGGGGTGATCACCCCCCTGTCATTGATCACCCGCTTTAAGGCTCCATTCAGAGGTCCGTATGTGTTTTGTGGATCCACGGATCCATGGATCGGATCCGCAAAACACATACGGACGTCTGAATGGAGCCTTACAGGGGGGTGATCAATGACAGGGGGGTGATCAGGGAGTCTATATGGGGTGGATCCGTGACAGGGGGGTGATCAGGGAGTCTATATGGGGTGGATCCGTGGATCCGTAAAACACATACGGACGTCTGAATGGAACCTTACAGGGGGGTGATCAATGACAGGGGGGTGATCATAGAGTCTATATGGGGTGATCACCCCCCTGTCATTGATCACCCCCCTGTAAGGCTCCATTCAGACGTCCGTAAGTGTTTGGCGGATCCGATCCATGGATCCGTGGATCCGTAAAACACATACGGACGTCTGAATGGAGCCTTACAGGGGGGTGATCAATAACAGGGGGGTGATCAATGACAGGGAGTCTATATGGGGTGGTCAGGGGTTAATAAGGGGTTAATAAGTGACAGGAGAGGTGTAGTGTGGTGTGGTGTTTGGTGCTACTTACAGAGCTGCCTGTGTCCTCTGGTGGTCGATCCAAGCAAAAGGGACCACCAGAGGACCAGGTAGCTGGTATATTAGATGCTGTTATCAAAACAGCGTCTAATATACCTGTTAGGGGTTAAAAAAAATCGCATCTACAGCCTGCCAGCGAACGATCGCCGCTGGCAGGCTGTAGATCCACTTGCTTACCTGCAGTTCCTGTGAACGCGCGTGCCTGTGTGCGCGCGTTCACAGGAAATCTCACGTCTTGTGATATGACGCGTAGATGCATGACTGTGCCTGAGTGAGCCGCCTCCAGAACGCGATCCTGCGTTAGGCGGTCCAGAGGCGGTTAATAATCCCCATTGTGCCCCCTTCATAGTAATAATGCCTATCCTCCCCCTTTATAGTATTAATGCCCTCTGTGCCCCTTTGTAGTAGTAATGCCCTCTGTGCCCCCTTCACAGTAGTAAAACCCTCTGTGTTAAAATTTTTAAAAAAAACTGTAACTACTCACCTTGTCCAGTTCCTGATGCTCAGATCCAGCCGTCTCCTGCAGGCACAGATGGCTCTGCAGCACTGTGTGGGAGGCGCACAGGCAGATTCCCAGGCCACACAGGCCAGCAGCGCGATCTGTGTCTGAGGTCTAAATGGTGCAGCAGGAAGCAGAAGGCTTCCTGCTTCACCATTCAGTGCTGGAGAGAAGTAGCGCAGGGAGCCGAGCAGTCAGTATCAGTAAGTGACAGGACTACGGCTTCCCAGGGCTCCAGCAATGAGCGCTTCCATTTGATGGAAGTACTCATTACTTCTGGGCTCTGGCACCCCCTGAGAGTGGCCACCCGGGGTGGACTGCCCTTCCACCCTAGCACGCCATTGCTATGCACTGGAACTGGTTTCGCCGGTGACAGGTAGGTCTTTTTTCAGTCCCTGCATCCTGCCTTGCTATTACACAGTATCAAAAGAGCTTTCCAATCTTAATTTTTCTCATTACACTGTTGTGTCTACTCATTGAGAAACAATGACCCCTCTCCTTCCTGAGCTGAGTTAGGCTACTTTCCCACTGGCGTTTTGGTTTCCATTTGTGAGATCCATTTCAGGGCTCTCACAAGTGGTCCAAAACGGATCAGTTTTGCCCTAATGCATTTTGAATGAATAAGGATCTGTTCAGAATGCATAATTTTGCCTCCGTTCCGCTCTGGAGGCGGACACCAAAAGGCTGCTTGCAGCCTTTTGGTGTCCGCCTGACGATACGGAGGCAATCGGATCCATCCTGAGACACAATGTAAGTCAATGGGGACAGATCCGTTTTCACTAACACAATGCAAAACGGATCCGTCCCCTATTGACTTTCAATGGTGTTCAAGACGGATTTGTTTTGGCAATGTTAAAGATAATACAAACTGATCCATTCTGAACTGATGCATGCGGTTGTATTATCAGTGCGGATCCGTCTATGCAGTTCCATGAATGATCTGCACCAAACGCGAGTGTGAAAGTAGCCTTAGGCATCTCATCCAGCCAACCAATACCGTGCTCTGTACTTATAATAGGCAAGAACCCCCAAAACGGAGCTCTCAGTGGATGAGTGTCTGGTTTGATTGGTGTGAGTTCATTTGCATCCAGATTAATTTAAGAACAAGAGGAACAATAATTTTTCCAGTTGACACACTGGTAGAAAACCCAAGGAGTGAAAGCTTCTCCATGCTGTTGCTTTACCCTAAGTTCACACCTGAGCGTTTTACAGCACGTTCAAACGCGCTGTAAAACGATCAACACGTTAAAACCAATGCTTCCCTATGGCCCTGGTTCACACTTGAGCGTTTTACAGCGCGTTTGAACGCGCTGTAAAACGCCCGACGCATAAACAAGTTCTTGAGCTTTTTTTGGGGCGTTTGTCGCGCGTTTTGGCCATAGACTCATTGGACAACACTGCAGTCAATCACACAAACGCGCGTCAAACGCGTGTTTACTATTGCAAAAAACGTGCATAAAAACGCGCGACAAATACGAGCGTAAAACGCACGTCTCAGAAACGCTCAGGTGTGAACCCAGGGTTATAGCTACTGTATGTCCACAGTTTAATCTAATAATCTGTATAATGCGGAATTCCTGGCCTTACCCACTGAGGCCTGTACAGTTCACTTGTTATTCCTGTTTGTCTGTAGACTGGGAACAAGACACCTTGGAAGGAGACTGTTTCACTCCAGGGTATCATTGCTCATATCTACCGCCTCTTAAATTTCGGCCCCTTATCTTAGTTTTCCTGAAAGGCTGTGCTTGTTCTAGCGAAGGCTAATGAATAGGCACGCACAGCCATGAAATGGAAATAACGGCATAGCTTAATCAGGCATTCAACCTCATGCCTTTCTTATCAAGCGTGGAGAGAGACGGACCTCAAGTAACTGTTAACCTTTTTAGCTCGAGATTTGGGCACTTAGTGGGTCATTCATTTCTCTTAAATTCTTTGTACATGTGGTAATGCAAGGGTTAATAAGATCTTAATAGTTGCAGACAGGCACAATATATGATTTAGAATAATATTTTTAACACATTTTAGTGCCAGCACATTGTACAGTTTGTCAGTAGAAAGGCCTTCTGGTGCTAGCTGATAAAAAAGCCTTCATCGTGAAAAGCCCTGGGTGTGTTGGCAGATCTAAGCTGGGCACCTCTCGGACTCACTAGCACAGCTGAGTGGAGTAAATAGTCTGAATGTAACCTAAGCGGGCATTGCTATCTGTTACCAAGATAAGAGACCAAAGGATGTCAAATCAGATATAGAAGCATAGGAATTCCTCTGGACTGTGGCTAAAAAATTTGGAGGAGATTTACGGAGCTACATGTGCCGAAATTCTAGCTTCTGGCATACATGTTTTGCACCACATTTGCTGTGTCTCAACAAGGGTTGGTTTATTGAAAAAGGGAGAGGATTGGAAAGTTTAGATGCACCAATGAAGCTAGCCCATATGGAGCTGGAACAGAGGATGGGAATGGTAGTGGCTGTGGATGTTATAGTCAATCAACAGTGGCTTTACCCACACCATTGCTCCCTAGGGCCACGTAATAAAGGGAAGACGCCCCCTTTTTTCTTAGCACGCCTTGGTCCTGGCGGCTCCTGCCTGATGATAATTGGGGTGGCCATGATGTTAAGTATCTGTATGGGTGCAAGGCAGAGTGGTGCAGTGTAATAGCCGGTGTATGGTGCAGGAGTCAGTAACCAGGCCAGATTTTTCTTAAGTGCAACAGGGGAGTTGTAGTACAGTACATATAATTATAGCAGCCACAGTTCCAACTGTACACAGTGTAATTCTCTCCCAAATAATGATGTATGGATTTAGGCAACAATGGGGGTTATGCTCCTCTTTCCTCTCTATTTTGCTCAAATCTCTTCCAACAGAGCCTATGGTGGGCAATTGTACTTTTGTAAGGATGCCGGTAATGTCCACTGAGGAATATGGCGGTTTAGTGATACGAGTAGCCAGGTCGGGTCTAGGTGTAAAGGGTGTCTTAACAGTTGCCCTCAATGCAGTAAAGTCTTAGCAGCTTTTTTGTAGCAAATTAACCTAACCTCCAATGCTCAGCCATGCAAACTCTAAATTTACCAATTCTCTCCTTTTCCTTTCCCCTTTTCTCTTTATGCAGATCATGCAGAGATTGGTGAGCCTCTGTAGGTTTTTGGGACGAAGAAGAGGGAGTAAATGGACTTAGCTTCCTCTCTCTCTCTCTCTGAAAGTTATCTCACAACTCCTTAGCTGGAGGTACAGTGGATATAAAAATGTCAGGTTTCTGTGATGTAAAAAAAATTGACAAAGATAAATCATTTCAGAACTTTTTCCACCTTTAAGGTGATCTATAAACTGTACCACTCAATTGAAAAACAAACTGAAATCTTTTAGGTAGAGGGAAGAAAAATATAAAAATAAAATAATATGGTTGCATAAGTGTGCACACCCTTAAACTAATACTCAGTTGAAGCACCTTTTGATTTTATTACAACACTCTGTCTTTTTGGGTATGAGTCTATCAGCATGACATATTTTGACTTGGCAAGATTTGCCCATTTTTCTTCGCAAAAACACTCCAAATCTGTCAGATTGCAAGGGCATCTCCTGTGCACAGCCCTCTTCAGATCACCCCACAGATTTTCTATTGGATTCAGGTCTGGGCTCTGGCTGGACCGTTGCAAAACTTTAATCTTCTTCTGGTGAAGCCATTCCTTTGCTGATTTGGATGTATGCTTTGGGTCGTTGTCATGCTGAAAGATGAAGTTCCTCTTCATGTTCAGCTGTCTAGCAGAAGCCTGAAGGTTTTGTGCCAATATTGACTGGTATTTGGAACTGTTCATAAATCCCTCTAGCTTAACTAAGGCCCCAGTTCCAGCTGAAGAAAAACAGCCCCAAAGCATGATGCTGCCACCACCATGCTTCACTGTGGGTATGGTGTTCTTTTGGTGATGTGCAGTGTTGATTTTGCGCCAAAAACATATTTTAGAATTATGGCCAAAAAGTTCAACCTTGGTTTCATCAGACCACAACACCTTTTCCCACATGCTTTTGGGAGACTTCAGATGTGTTTTTGCAAAATGTAGCCTGGCTTGGATATTTTTCTTGAATGTGCTGTGGGGCAGGGGAGGGAGAGGCGTCTGCCTTCCCTGTTCCTCTGATAGGCTGCCAGCACAAGCCCCACAGCCTATCAGAGGCCGGTGCAGGCGGTGCGATGATGTAATCGCGCCGCCTGAGCCGTACAGCGCTGGACACAGGCCGGAAGAGGCCTGCATCGCATCGCTGTGTGATGGAGGAAAGTATAAGTGTAGATCCTGGATGCCCACCCAACCTCCTGCAAGGGCTGAGCCAGGATTGTAACCCTGGCTGTGCCATCCACATATAGTTATACTGGGCATAATAAATAACAGGAAAATATATGCTGCTGTAGTAGTTCAATAGGTTATTCATACAAGCACTGTATACATGGAATGCAGTCATTACATATGGCATGTATGAGAGGCTGGTCTTTCTTTGTTCTTTAACCAGACAGGACAGCCTATCTTTTCCCTTCCATCTACACACATACACACACAAATATATAACGTCAGGTCCATAAATATTGGGACATCGACACAATTTTAAGATTTTTGGCTCTATACACCATCTGTCATGCCCTGCTCAGGCTATGTGCAAAGTTCTGCCAGATTAGCAGCACGTATGTAGCCTTTTTGTTTTGTTTTGGAGTTGAGCTATATCTGCCTCCCTTCAGGTGCACTGGGTGTGGTCGTTGGTTTGAGTTTAAATTACGCCCACTCCCAGTGTCCTGTGCGGGTTATAGCTTCTGTCATACTCAGAGGAAGGAAGGAAGGAAATATTTGCTGTTCCTGCTCATTAAAGATAAGTTTTTTTTTGTTTTTTTTGTGGTTGTCTGTCTAGGCTGTTAGAGAGACACCTGCCCCTCCAGGTGCTGAGGGAGCAGGCTTCCTCTTTCCCCCTTTCACCATCTTTGGGATTTTAGGGTATCTTCAGCCTAGGCACGAGGACACGTTATTCCCACCTTCAGGGTCTAAACGTGGCATAGAAGTCTAGGGAAAGCTGGTAGGGATTTGTCAGGAGGTGACCTTTATCCCCAGCTTCTTACCTAGACACTTGTTTGTTTATTTTCTGTGTATCTTGTATCCTGTCCACCATGACATTATAACCCGCCAATACCTTGACTACCATTTCTCAGCTGTTTTGAGATGGAGTCAATTGAGGTGCTAGTTGATCGCATGCAGGGATTATCCCTAGAGGTTGCGGATCTGCGTAATTCGGTCACACGGTGTCAGAATGCTTTGGCATCAGGTGCAATAAGAGGAAGTCAAATTTATGGGGAGCCTAAAGTCGCTCTCCCTGATAGATTTGCAGGGGGTGTGGATGACTTTATCCGCTTTATTTAGTCATGCAAGTTGTATTTTCGGCTGCATCCATCTTCGTCTGGTGATGAGAGTCAGAGGGTAGGGATAATCATTTCCCTGCTAAAAGGGGATGCACAATCCTGGGCCTTTTCTCTGCCGTCTGGTTCTCTGGCCCTCCGGTCGGTGGAAGAATTTTTTAAAGCCTTGGGATTAATTTATGATGATATAGATCGGGTCTCGAAGGTGAACATACTGCAGAGGCTTACTGCGTTGAGTTTAGGAGATGGGCTACCGAGTCAGAGAGGAATGACCCCGCGTTACGTAGTCAGCTTTGTCAGGGATTATCTGAGAGATTGAAAGATGCACTAGCTTTTCATGAGTACCCGGATACATTAGAGAATGCTATGTCTTTGGCAGTACGGTTAGATAAACGTATTAGAGAGAGGTGTAAGGTTCCCTCCACGCAAGTGATCCCTCCTGTGAGTGGTTTTGTCTCACCTGCTCCCCAGGGTGATATGACATGTATCTCTGGGGTAGGGGAGGAACCCATGCAACTGGGTCAGGTATCTATCCGTTCTGGTAGTAGGAACTTTAGGAGTCTGCACAGACTATGTTATTACTGTGGAAAAAGTGGTCATTTTATTTTTGCTTGTCCTTTTGTTAAACCGCATGTTGATGAGAAAGAATCACAAAGAGGTTTAGCATCCCTGACTCTTGGCAGTGTGAATGGGGTGGTGGAGCAAGCAGGTATGCAAGCTCCCTGTAATACTCGTTTTCTCCTTACAGCTATGGTGGCGCTAGACTCAATAATTTTTTGGGTTGAAGTATTCATTGACTGTGGTGCTGGGGTAAATCTTATTGATTAGCTTTTTCTTCAAAATCTGGGTCTAAGTACTTGTACTTTGGAAAGAGAGATTCCGGTTTTTGCAATTGATTCTTCCCCTCTTTCTCAAAGGAGTCTCACTCATATTGCTCATGGTATTATGTTAAGGGTGGGTTATTCACATTTTGAGATCATGTCTTGTTTTGTCATGAAGGACTTGCGCGCTCCTATAGTCTTAGGGTTACCGTGGTTGACAAAACATAACCCAATTATAGATTGGCAAGCAAGACAGATCATTGGTTGGAGTGAATTTTGTTCAGACAATTGTCTTGGTACATCTATCTCTGGTGTGTCTACTACGGCTTTACCTCAGTATCTCTCAGATTTTGCGGATGTCTTTTCGGAGGGTGGGGCTCAGGAATTGCCCCCTCATCGTGACTATGATTGTTCAGTTAATCTCATCCCAGGGACTAAGTTGCCAAAGTCTCGGCTTTACAATCTTTCTCAACCTGAGAGAGAGGTCATGCGGAAATATATTACCGAGAGTTTGGCAAAAGGTCATATTAGGCCATCTAAGTCTCCGGTGGCAGTGGGTTTATTCTTTGTAAAGAAAAAGGATGGATCACTGAGACCTTGTTTGGATTTCCGGGAATTGAACCGTATTACGGTCCGTGACCCTTCCTTTGATCTCTGATCTTTTTGATCAGATTGTTGGAGCCAAGGTGTTCTCCAAGTTAAATTTAAGAGGGACCTACAATCTGATCAGAATCAAGGAAGGGGCGCCAGCGGTATTTCAGCGATTTGTCAATGACATTTTCCATCATTTTGTGGGGAGGTTCATTGTGGTTGACTTGGATGACATTCTAATTTACTCTCTTGATCTGAAGACCCATCAGGATCACGTGAGACAGGTTTTTATGATCCTTTGGGAGAATAAATTATATGTCAAATTGGAGAAATGTGTGTTTTCTGTGCAGGAGCTTCCATTTCTGGGATATCTGCTTTCTGACTCCGGTTTTCTGGAATGGGACTGACCGGAGAATCAGAAAGCTTTGATGCGGTTTGTGGGGTTTACTAATTATTATAGAAAATGTATCTTGAACTATTCTACCATTCTACCATTGTGAAACCTCTGACTGTAATGACTAAGAAGGGCGCCGATGTCTCTGTCAGGTTGGATGAGGCATTGCAGGCCTTTTCGGCTATTAACCACTTAGGGACATAGCCTTACTTCACCTTAAGGACCAGGCCATTTTTTGCAAATCTGACCAGTGTCACTTTAAGTGCTGATAACGTTAAAACGCTTTGACTTATCCAGGCCATTCTGAGATTGTTTTTTCGTCACATATTGCACTTCATGACACTGGTAAAATAAAGTAAAAAAATATATTTTTTTGCATAAAAAAATACCTAATTTACCCAAAATTTAGAAAAATTAGCAAATTTCCAAGTTTCAGTTTCTCTACTTCTGTAATACATAGTAATACCCCCAAAAATTGTGATGACTTTACATTCCCCATATGTCTACTTCATGTGTGAATTATTTTGGAAATTATATTTTATTTTTTGAAATTTTTCAGAAATTTACAAAAACCAAATGTTTAGGACCACTACAGGTCTGAAGTCACTTTACGAGGCTTACATAATAGAAACCACCCCAAAATGACCCCATCTTAGAAACTACACCCCTCAAGGTATTCAAAACTGATTTCATATACGTTATTAACCCTTTAGCTGTTGCACAAGAGTTATTGGCAAATGGGGATGAAATTTCAGAATTTCATTTTTTTGTCAAATTTTTCATTTTAACCCATTTTTTCCACTAACAAAGCAAGGGTTAACAGCCAAACAAGACTGTAGCTTTATTGCCCTGACTCTGCCGTTTACATAAACACCCAATATGTGGCCGTAAACTACTGTACAGCCACACAGCGGAGCGTAGAGGGAAAGGTGCGCCGTTTGGTTTTTGGAAGGCAGATTTTGCAGGACTGGTTTATTTACACCATGTCCCATTTGAAGCCCCCCGATGCACCCCTAGAGTAGAAAATCCCAAAAAGTGACCCCATCTAAGAAACTACACCCCTCAAGGTATTCAAAACTGATTTTATATACGTCGTTAACCCTTTAGGTGTTGCACAAGAGTTATTGGCAAATGGGGATGAAATTTCAGAATTTAATTTTTTTGTCTAATTTTCCATTTTAACCCCTTTTTTCCACTAACAAAGCAAGGGTTAACAGCCAAACAAGACTGTATCTTTATTGCCCCGACTATGCTGTTTACAGAAACACCCAATATGTGGCCGTAAACTACTGTATGGCCACACAGCAGGGCGTAGAGTGAAATTTTTGTATCTCTAAAGTCTAAGTGTAATTTTTTTTTTATCCGATTATCTTATGTGGGGGCTCATTTTTTGCTGGATGAGCGGACGGTTTTATTGGCACTATTTTGGGGGCTATATGACTTTTTGATCGCTTGCTATTAAACTTTTTGTTATGTAAGGTGACCCAAAATTATTTTTTTGCAAATTTTTTTTTTTTTTAACCGTGTTAATCTGGGGGGTTAGGCCATGGGGTATTTTTATAGAGGAGATTCCTACGGATGCAGCGATACCTAATAAGTCTACATTTTTTACATTTATTTAGGTTTTAGACTATATTATCCTTTTTGATAAAATAATAAAATAATTTTGTATCTCTAAAGTCTAAAAGTCAGTTTTTTGTTTTGTTTTTTCCAATTATCTTATGTGGGGGCTCATTTTTTGCGGGATGAGAGGACGGTTTTATTGGCACTATTTGGGGGGCTATATGACTTTTTGATCGCTCGCTATTAAACTTTTTATTATGTAAGGTGATAAAAAAAAAATTGTGTTAATCTGTGGGGTTAGGTCATGGGGTATTTTTATAGAGGAGATTATTATCCAACGCGGCAATACCTAATATGTCTACTTTTAATAAATTATTTTAGTTTTTTTGGGTGTCTCAAGTCTGAGAACCAGTTTTTTTATCCGATGTCAGGGCTAAATTGGGATATAAATGTAGTACTCCATGGAAGTGTGATACTCCCTGAAGCAACCATCAATGCACTCTGCACTTTTTTGGGGTTCGTCCCTTCTTTCTAGTATGGGGGACCACACCTGGAAAGTGTTGGCCAGGGACGATCCGAGCGCCTAACAGTTCCAGAGGTACTCCGGCCTGCTCTTTCCCGGTCCAAAAAGATCAGGGCCTTGAGGACTGCCTCTTAGAACTGGAGTAATGTCCCTGTGTTGCCAGCGCTTCGGGACAGCACAAAAGAGTTGTACATGGTAACCTGCACCAAGTAGACTGCAACTTTTTTGTACCATGCTCGGGTTTTGCGCATGGCATTATACAGCTTGAGGACTTGATTAGAGAGATCAACTCCTCCCATATACCGATTGTAGTCGACGATACAATCGGTTTTGAGGGCCGTTGCCGCGGTACCTCGCACAGGGACAGGGGTGATGCCGTTACCATGAATTGTGGTATACAATTCCAGCAACAGGTTTCCAGTGGTAAGGCCACGGATCTCACCCCTGGGGATAGGTACCTGGAGGGGGTGGGCAGGAGGCCGCGTTGATTTTTCCACACGGTTCTACAAGTGGACGTGGATCTGGCGGAAAGGGACTGGAACAAGGGGATACTGGTATAAAAGTCATCCACGTACAGGTGGTAACCCTTATCCAGCAGTGGGTACATAAGGTCCCACACAAGTTTCCCGGTAACACCCAGAGTGGGGGGACATTCTGGGGGTTGAATGCGGGAATCTCGCCCCTCGTATACAGAAAATTTGTAAGTGTACCCTGAGGTACTCTCACAAATTTTGTATAGCTTCACGCCATACCTCGCCCGCTTGGAAGGCACATACTGGCGGAAAATGAGTCTCCCCTTGAACGCAATGAGAGACTCATCAACCGCGACCTCCCTTCTAGGTACATAGGCCTCCATGAATTTGGCCCCAAAGTGATTGATGACCGGCTGTATCTAATACAGACGGTAATGGGCAGGATCACCTCGGGCGGGGGGGACATGCTGCATTATCGGAATAATGCAGACATTTCTGGATGGCCTCAAACCGGGAGCGTGTCATGGTTGTACTGTAAAGTGGGGTCTGGTATAGGACGTCCCCGCTCCAGTATAGCCTGACACTGGGTTTCTTGACCAGGCCCATATGCAGCACGAGGCCCCAAAATGTCCTCATTTCGGCTGCACCGACCGGCATCCAGCCACCGGGCCTGGCCAAAAAGGAGCCCAGGTGTTGAGCGACGAACTGTTGGGCGTACATGTTCGTCTGCTCCACCATCAGATTTGGCAGTGGGTCACTGAAAAAATGACAAAAAAAGTCATATTCAGTGAATCCCACTGAGGAAATCTGGATTCCTGATTGGCCTACAAAATCAGGACTCACGGGCTCGTATCGCTCCGGGCTACACCAGACTAGTTCACCGGCAGGGTGCTCTGGTGGATTTAACTGGTGGGCCCGGAAACCAGTACGAGCCCCAGAGCTGCTCGTACTAGGCTGGGCCACAGGGTCCCTAACATGGCGGTCCCCTTGCTCCGTCTGGCGGCGTCTCCGCCGCCTTGGGGGCTCATCATCATTGCTAGATGATGAGGAGGACGTGGATGACAACAGGAATGTGGGGTCATCCTCGTCCTCACTGGGACTCTTGGAGTGAGAGGCAAGCTGGGCGTATACCTCCTCGGCCGAGAACGTCCGGCGGGCCATAGGGGATTGTGTGTCTGCGTGTGTATGTGCGTGTGTGGAACTCTTTATTTGGTGTGCGTGTTTGTGGGGGCACGGGTGTTCACAAAATCACCCTAACACTAACAGAAAAAAAAAAACTAACTAAAAAAAAGGCCAAAAAATGTGGAAAAAAATTTCAAAACCGCTGATCAACCGTCCGAAGTTGTTCAGCGGTGGGGTGTGCGATGCGCTAACAGTGGCCGGACGCTAAAAGTGCCGGCCACAGTCAGCGTACACAAAAAAAAAATACTAAAATCCTGCACCCCAAAAAAGTTGGGGGGGGCAAGCAGCAGCACCCCTAGGGGGTCTAGGGTCACACAGCTGTGCTGTGGACCCCAGACACCCTAACTTAGGGTGATGCAATAAAAGTTAACAAAACTAACTTTCCCTTTAGTTTCCCTGTCTAACCCAAACTTTCCCTATGCTTTCCCTAAGTACCTGATGGGGGGTCCTGGGGCACAGATCAGGTCCTAGGGGCACAAATAGGGTGATGCTGGTAGCGATCCACGAGACTCGTGTAGGCAGCTCCTCTCTCCTCCGGCTCCGGAACAGAAAAGGAGGAGGAGAGGAGCGCCTGCATCATTAGAATTTTGTGCCGTCCCGCCCACCAACCAATCAGAGGTGATCCTGAGAGGTGATGTCACCATCACCTCTCAGGATCGCTGGATGGTGATTGGTGGGGTAAAATCACACCACCATCACCATCCTGTTCCGGGTTATCGGGTCTTCAGACACCCGAATAACCCGGAAACGCAGAAAACTGCAGGTCTGAATTGACCTGCGCGGCGGTGATCGAAAATACACAGGGCGTACAGGTACGCACTGTGTCCTTAAGTACCAGGACATAAGGGCGTACCTGTACGCCCTATGTCCGGAAGAGGTTAAGGAATGTTTTGCGTCTGCTCCCATTCTGGTGCAGCCCGATGTGTCTCAGCCATCCGTGGTGGAGGTTGATGCATTAGAGGTAGGGGTTAGAGCAGTGCTGTCGCAGGGTTCATCTCCTGGCAAATGGGTTCCGTGTGCTTTTTTTTCCAAGAAGTTCTCGGTCGCCGAGAGGAATTAAGATGTAGGAGATAGAGAATTGCTGGCCATCAAATTGGCCTTTGAGGAATGGCGTCACTGGTTGGAGGGGGCGTCTCACCCTGTTACAGTATATACGGATCATAAGAATTTTGGCTTACCTGCAATCTGCCAAGCGTCTGAACTCTAGACAGGCCAGATGGTCACAGTTCTTTACCAGGTTCAAATTTGTGGTTAAAAACGTCAAGGCTGATGCGTTGTCTCACAGCTTTCCTGGGGGATGTGATTCAGAGGATCCTGCTTCGATTTTGGCTGATGGGGTGGTGGTCACCACTCTGTATCCCGAATTGGAGTTGGAGGTGTTGGGAGCCCGGGAGGGGGCTCCTGGTTCTTGTCCCCCAGGGAGGTTGTTTGTTCCTGATGGACTGCTATACAAAGTATTTAAGGAACATCACAATACTGTCCTTGCTGGACATTCTGGTGGTAAGTCCACCTTTGATCTTGTGTCCCTGAGATTCTGGAGGCCCGGGTTACGTAAGAGTGTTGAGGATTACGTAGCAGCTTGTGAAACCTGTGCACGGTCAAAGGTTGCTCATACTCGACCTGCTGGTTCACTTCCTCCTTTGTCTATTCCGTCTCGTCCTTGGATGCACTTGTCTATGGACTTTATTACGGATCTGGGAAAATAGTAATTTTGGCCAGTCTGCCCAATGCCAAGACTCTTACTCAGATTTTTGTGGATAATATCGTGAAATTGCATGGCATTCCATCGGATGTGGTTTCTGATAGGGGCACACAGTTTGTCTCCAAGTTTTGGAGGGCGTTCTGCTCTCGGCTTGGCATTCAACTTTTGTTCTCTTCGGCTTTTCATCCGCAGTCGAATGGGCAGACAGAGAGTACTAATCAAAACCTGGAGACCTACTTGAGGTGCTTTGTGGATTAGAATCAGGTCCTCATTCTTGTCCCTAACAGAGTTTGCTTTGAATAACCGTAGGCAGGAGTCCACGGGTAAGTCGCCATTTTTTGGCGCATACGGTTTTCATCCTCAGTTTGGACTCTTGTTTGTTTATTTTCTGTGTATCTTGTATCCTGTCTGCCGTGACACCATCACAATAGATTTGAAATGAAATGAACAACATGTGCTTTAACTGCAGACTGTCAGCTTTAATTTGAGGGTATTTACATCCAAATCAGGTGAATGATGTAGGAATTACAACAGTTTGCATATGTGTCTCCTACTTGTTAAGGGACCAAAAGTAATGGGACAGAATAATAATCATAAATCAAACTTTTACTTTTTAATACTTGAAGTCTGGGATGCATAGACATCACCAGACGCTGGGTTTTATACTTGGTGATGCTCTGCAAAGCCTCTACTGCAGTTCCTGCTTGTTCTTGGGGCATTTTCTTCAGTTTTGTCTTCAGCAGGTGAAATGCATGCTCAATCGGATTCAGGTCAGGTGATTGACGTGGCCATTGCATAACATTCCACTTCTTTCCCTTAAAAAACTCTTTGGTTGCTTTTGCAGTGTGCTTTGGGTCATTGTCCATCTGCACTGTGAAGCGTCGTCCAATGAGTTCTGAAGCATTTGGCTGAATATGAGCAGATAATATTGCCTGAAACACTTCAGAATTCATCCTGCTGCTTTTTTCATCCATATGGCAACAGGAAGTTGATTATTGTCATGGTATAGGTGTATTCTAGAGGTGTACAGCTCACCTCTAGAGGATGGTGTGAAGCATATGCTGTGAAGATACAAGATGTGCAGCACCTGAAACTATGGATACTGGAAGCCTGTGCTAGCATTTCTCCTGTGGTGTTGCTATCAGTGTGTGAAGAGTGGGAGAAGAGGGTTGCATTGACAATCCAACACAATGGGCAGCACATTGAACACATTTTATAAGTGGTCAGAAACCTGTAAATAACTCATGAAAGAATAAAGTTACGTTAAAACCAAGCACACCATTGTTTTTATTGTGAAATTCCCAATAAGTTTGATGTGTCACATGACCCTCTTCCTATTGAAAAAACAAAAGTTGGATTCAAAATGGCCACCATGGTCACCACCCATCTTGAAAAGTTTCCCCCCCTCACATATACTAATGTGCCACAAACAGGAAGTTAATATCATTAATCATTCCCATTTTATTAAGGTGTATCCATATAAATGGCCCACCCTGTACTTTTTGTGATGTATGGTGGCAAAAAATTGCTTTTTTTTACACCGTTATTCACCTGAGGGGTTAGGTCATGTGATATTTTTATAGAGCAGGTTATTACGGACGCGGCGATACCTAATATGTGTAGTGCATTTTATTATTTTAATTTTTAATCAGTGATAAATGTGTTGTTGTTTTTTTTACTTTTTTTTCCCACTTTTTTTTCACTTTTTATTTACCCAGACCCACTTGGTTCTTGAAGATCCAGTGGGTATTATGTCTGAATAATACAGTACAGTATACTATATAGGGGGGGTTAATAATTAAAATGTAGGTAATTTTGAAGTTTCTAATCACTGCGGTCACGGACCACGGGTATTAGAAACTTCTGAAAGCGCAGCAAACCACAGGTCTGAATTGACCTGCGGTTTGTAGCGATCGGCGATATGGGGGGGGTGTCATAGGAGCCCCTTCGGCATTGTCCCAGGGTGCCTGCTGATTGATTTCAGCAGGCACCCAGTTCCGATCGGAAGTACACAGATCATACAAGTGCGCCCTGTATCCTTAAAAGGTTAAAGGAACTGCTTCTTTCAGCTCCTCTAAGAGACTGGCAGGCAATTACTCTTTCTATACTATCTTGCACTTGAGACAGAAAAGCTCCTAGGTCTTTCTTACTGATAGAATGACTGATTATAGTCAGGGTATGCTAGGATAGACCCCTCAGTTAACTCCTTCTTCAGGAGAGGGAAGGCAATTTTCCAATCTTCAGTCCATTCTACAAGTATTTAGTTATTTTGATATTTGTTGAGATGTCCTCTCAGAAGTTCTTGCAGTAGTTTGGAAATATGAGCAAAGTGAGCAATGACGCACCTGTAGTAGCCTACAAAACCAATGAAACTCTTCACCTCTTGACTTCTAGTTTCATCAGATGACATTTGGAAGGCTTGACCTTAAGACAATGCTTGATGAGGAGCTGGAAGACTTTGGCCAGTTGTTGTAGACGCTCTTCATAGGACTTAAAGTATGCGATTATATCATCCAAATGCCCAGAACAGTTTCAAAGTTCTTGTGGCCCAAGCATTCCATTTGTCTTTAGAATTTTCCTGGTGCATTAGAGAGTCCAAAGGGAATGTAATTGAAATCAAATAGGCCCATCGTGAACGCTCTTTTTGTGGTCTTCTTGGTAATATGTACTTGACAGTACCCACTTGTAAAGTCAAAGGTGGAGAAGTAAGCTGCAGATCCTGTTCAGGACACTTCTATGCTTGGCAAAGGATAAGCATATTTGTGGGCGATGCTACTTATTCTGTAGTCCAGCCAGAATCAGCAGTTGCCATCTTTCTTCTTGACAAGGACTAAAGGTGCAGCCCATGGGCTGTGGGTATCTCGGATGACTTTGGCATCTTCAGTGTGGGGGATTCGGATCAGTAGAAATGGTGTGTTGGATCAAATTGGCTTTCTCAAAGTCCAAGGCATGCTTACCGAAGCAAAGAAAACAATAGGGGGTTAGGCTACTTTCACACTAGCGTTCGTCGGTCCGCTCGTGAGCTCCGTTTGAAGGGGCTCACGAGCGGACCCGAACGCAGCCGTCCAGCCCTGATGCAGTCTGAATGGAGCGGATCCGCTCAGACTGCATCAGTCTGGCGGCGTTCAGCCTCCGCTCCGCTCGCCTCCGCACGGACAGGCGGACAGCTGAACACTGCTTGCAGCGTTCGGGTGTCCGCCTGGCCGTGCGGAGGCGTGCGGATCCGTGCGGATCCGTCCAGACTTACAATGTAAGTCAATGGGGACGGATCCGTTTGAAGATGCCACAATGTGGCTCAATCTTCAAGCGGATCCGTCCCCCATTGACTTTACATTGAAAGTCTGGACGGATCCGTCCGAGGCTATTTTCACACTTAGCTTTTTTTTTTCCATTTTAATGCAGACGGATCCGTTCTGAACGGAGCCTCCGTCTGCATTATTATGAGCGGATCCGTTCAGAACGGATCCGCCCGAACGCTAGTGTGAAAGTAGCCTTAGTCAACACATCCCAATACGCAGGTGCACCTTGCCGTGGCTGAAAACATGACATCTGTGGAGTGATTTAAAGAGGGCTGTGCACAGGAGATGCCCTCGCAATCTGACAGAATTGAAGTGTTTTTGCAAAGAAGAGTGGGCAAATCTTGGTCATTAGAATACAAAATGTGCCATGCTGATAGACTCATACCCAAAAAGAATGAGTGCTGTAATTAAATCAAAAGGTGCTTCAACAAAGTATTAGTTTAAGGTTGTGCACACTTATGCAACCACATAATTTTAGTTTAGTTTTTCTTCCCTCCACCTAAAAGATTTCAGTTTGTTTTTTAAATGAATTGTACAGTTTATAGGTCACATTAAAGGTGGAAAAAGTTCTGAAATTATTTATCTTTGTCTCATTTTTTACATCACAGACATATACCTGACATTTTAACAGGGGTGTGTAGACTTTTTATATCCACTGTATATCAATATACATTACTACCAGCTGACCAGCAAGCAATATAATAAGCTGCTCAGCCACAAGAAAACATTACACACAGACTGTTACAAAAGCTAATGAGTCTGTTACTAATCAAGGGAACCTTGCAATAGAGTTGACATTAAAGAGAGACATAATTGCTAAATACTAACTGATACTAACAGTTGCACACCAAAGAGATGAACTAAAAGACAAGGAAACAGTGTTTTTAAGAGAATTTAATATATATATGAACTTTTATATGAACTTTATATATGCAAGAGCTCGGCATTTAAAGGGACCGTGATCATGTTATAGGGTGTACAAAATTGTGGGTTTTTATTTTTTATTGTGTTTTATTATATATATGAAGTAGTAATTGATTTTTGTCTATAATATGAACATGCCAAACATTTCCTCTTTAAAGTTTCTCAGATTGTTGGCTTCCCTGTGTAACGTGGGAACCATGGTGACCAAAGGTAATATGGCAAGGTGAACAGCATCATACAGGATGCTTTAGTTGCAGGGGACCCACTGTGGCTGGGCTGCATGGTATCCCCATGGTCAGAAATGGCTTTGATAGTCTTTTACAATTGTGCAGGTCAAATGAGACAATTGCACTCTAACTTTGCATTGTCATGGGCCACGTCTGGTAAATGGATGAAGGATCTTTTAATAAATGTTCTTGCAGTACTTTTGGACAGTCTATGTAATGCTGTGATACTCTAAAATATGTTAAACAGTGCTATTTCCCCAGCGGTGCTCACTTCTCTAAGTCCAGGGCCTCTTTTTGATCTCTGGTGCCGTGTGCAGAGCAGTGCTAAGCGCTGATTCTACAGATACTATTAAGATGGCAGCACCCGCTCACTTCTGGCAGGTAGAAACTTTAGTTCCGAATGGTCTTTGACAGCACTTATGTTCCTCTTTATAGGTGGGATTATCTCTTTTCTGCTCCAAGAGGGGCATATATGCAGTTATCGCGGTGCTTCAAGCAGTGAGAATCCATTCAGTGACAGCAAGGAAATGTACAGGTACAGATGTAGCAGGGTTAGCACTAGTGATGAGCGAGCATTCTCGGCCGAATACTTGTTCGGCTCGAGCATCGCGATGCTTGGCACATGGCGGTACTCGGCCGAGTATCAAATGTGCTTGAGCGCCATGCTCAAGTTTCCTCCCCACATGTTTTGCGGCTGCTAAGCCATCACTGTAAAATGCCAGTAGCCATGTTATTGGCTGGCCGACATGTGTCATCGGGTGCTATATAGCACCCGATGACGCGGGTTCGGCTCTTTGCGTGTCAGGGAGAGCTGCGCTTAGGAAGGGACAGATAGTGTAGGGAGTTTGTGATCGTATTTTATTCAAGTGAATAACGTTTCAAAGACCCAAAAGATCCTTTTAAGGACTATTGTGTTTGGTTGGCAGCAATTTATTTTAGCAAAGTAGTACTCAAATTATTTTTTACATGCTTTGCAAAATGGCGATTCTTTTTCTATATAGAGGGTGTCTGCAGTGACTTGTGACATCTGTGCAATACCTTCTGTGTGTCAGGGGCAGAGATAGGAAATATATTAGTGAAAACATATTTTTTTTTCCCATAATCTATCCACATTTTTGCTGTATACAGTGTCATCCATGAGTTGTCAGATCTGCGCTGCAATACCTTGTGTGGTTGTCAGGGCCAGATATAGGGAAAAAATTAGAATACAGAAAACACCATTTTTTTCCCATATTCTATCCACATTTTTGCTGTCAACTGTGTAATCCGTGAATTGTGTGATCTGCGCTTCAATACATTGTGTGGTTGTCAGGGCCAGATATAGGGAAAAAATTAGAATACAGAAAACAACAAATTTTTCCCCCCATAATCTATCCACATTTTGTCTGTCAATGGTGCAATCCGTGAATTGTGTGATCTTCCCTTCAATACATTGTGTGGTTGTTGGGGCCTAGAAAAGGGAAAAATATAAAAATTCATAAAACACTGGAAAAGCAACAATATTCCTGACTTACAGAAAATAATTAGGTACAACCAGATCGTATGAATATATGCTGGCATATCAATGGTTCCAAGTGAGTCGCCATGTTCAATCATGGGGGTCCTGGAGGGGTCTGAATCCAACGATTTCGGAAAGACTGGGGTTTGGATGAGATCTATTTGAGCAAATGGGGAGTGGGTTGCTTCAAAAGTACTTTGGATGGTATATACTTAACTCAAGTATTTCTGTAAACTTTAAGCACTGCATTTATGTTTGAAGACATGACTTTGACTTGATTTGTTTTGTTTTGATTTGACCTTGTTTTGTGCTATATGCGTATGCGTATATTTTGATTTAATGATTTGATTTATTTTTTACTTTGTAAAAACAAAACATTGGAGATATGTGATTATTTCTAAACCGCTGTACTTGTAATTGTATACTATGGATATGAATATATTCTCTGATAAAAACGTATTGAAAGTAAAAATTCATAAAACTATTTTTCTCCCATAATCTTTCCACATTTTTGCTTTCAAGGGTGCAATCCGTAAATTGTGTGATATGAGCTTCAATACATTGTGTAGTTGTCAGGGACAGATATAGGGAAAAAAAATTTAATACAGAAAACACCATTTTCTTCCCCTTAATCCATTCACATTTTTGCTGTCAACGGTGTAATCTGTGAATTGTGTGATCTGCGCTTCAATACATTGTGTGGTTGTCAGGCCTAGATATACTGAAAAATATACATATAAATATAAACAGAAAACAGTGTCTGTACCACAGATTCCAATAATCTGGGCCTAAAATAGTATCCATATTCTGTGTGTTTCTGTGACATATACTGTCCTGCATCAGAAAACTGTTTCTTTAGGGCAAATTAAAAAAATCTGAGCTTAATCTAGTGTCCATAGTCTGTGTGTTTCTGTGACATATACTGTCCTGCATCAGAAAACAGTGTCTTTAGGGCAAATTCCAAAAATCTGGTCCTAATCTAGTGTTCATATTCTATGTTTTTTTGTGACATGTACTGTCCTGCATCAGAAAACTGTATCTTTAGCGGACTGTAAAACAATCTGCGCCATATCTAGTGACAAAACCATAAAAATGAAGAAGGCGAGCACTAAGGGACAAGGAAGTGGGCGTGATGCTGATGGTGCACGCAGAGGCTGTGGCCCTGGGCGCAATGAAACTGTGCCTGCTGCCAGTGCACCAGAAAAATAAAAAACATCCACCGTACCCAGCTTCATGTCCAATTTAGCTGAGCGGCGCAGGGCAACACTGTCCAAGTCGGACCAGTGCGAACAGTTGATCGGTTAGATTGCTAAAGATAATGCTTCCAGTCGGTTAAGCACCACCCTCTCTTCCCGCAAGTCCAGTTTCTGTAGCCAAGAGTCTGGTAAACTGAATCCTTGGTTATTCCGAGGAGCTCTATCCAGCACCACTATTACATTTGGCCCTCACGCCAAGCACGCTTGAAGAGGGTCCTGAGATATTGTGCCCTGATTCCCAACCTCTTGAGCCTTCACAGTCTCAAGAAGATGATGGTGGTGAACGGCAATCATTCGTTCACGAGACACAGTTATCAATCAATGAGGTTGTGGTTAGGTCAAGTCAGGAGGATGAGCAGAGTCAGGAAGTGGAAGAGGAGGTGGTTGACGATGAGGTCACTGACCCAACATGGGAAGGTGAAAAGCAGAATGAGGACAGCAGTACAGAGGGGGAGGGATCTGCAGCACCACAATAGGCTGGAAGAGGCAGTGGGGTTGCAAAAGGGAGAAGTCGGCCCACACCAAACAGGCATGCAACCGTTACACTGAGCACCCCCATACGAAAATCTACCTTGCCAAGGGCTAAGTGTTCTGCAGTATGGCGCTTAGTTGAGGAAAGTGCAGACGACAAAAGAGTGGTCGTTTGCAACCTGTGCTGTACCAAAATGAGCCGGGGTGTGAACACTAGCAACCTCACCACCACCAGTATGATCCGCCACATGGAATCCAAACACACTAACAAGTAGGCCAAATGCCTGGGTCCACAATCTGGGTCTGGGTCTGCGGGGGACATGACTGCCTCCTCTTCCCCTGTGTTACGCACTGCTGGCCAATCCCCTGTCGAAGGCGCAGGCCCGGATGCCCCTCGCCATGCACCTGGACCTTCGCGTGAACCATCAGCAACAACATCCACTTCCCTGTCCCAGCGCAGCGTCCAAATTTTCATAACACTGTCATTTGAACGCAAGCGCAAAGAGCTCACCAGCAGGCCCTCGCCCCTAATGTTTTAGAGGGTCAGCTCAGCAGCAGGCCCTCCCCCATAATATTTTAGAGGGTCCGTTCAGCAGCAGGCCCTTGCCCATAATGTTTTAGAGGGTCAGGTCAGCAGCAGGCCATCACATATAATGTTTTAGAGCGTCAGCTCAGCAGTATGCCCTCGCATATAATGTTTTAGAACGTCAGCTCAGCAGCATTCCCTCGCTCCTAATGTTTTATAGGGTCAGTTCAGCAGCAGGCCCTCAAATATAATGGTGCTCCCGCTGGACTTTTTTACAATATATATATATCTTCAGTGTCCTCAGTGGAAAACAGTCTCTGAACATAGGACCCTTCCTGTCTTTTTTATATGATGGGGAACCTGAAGCTTTCTCCTACCATGTGCAGAGATGTCTGTAGCCTCAGTGTAAATGCATTTATCTTTCTGCAAAGCACTTTTATAGTTGCTCAAATGTCTTCTGTCTTCTGTGATTGTTTCCACCAAGAGCTTGCACATATACTGTCAATTTTGTTTTTGTAATCCACAGGGTAGAATGATTGCCTTGTCAGCACCACTCCTTAGTTGTGTACACCTCAAAAACTCACACTAGACTGAAGTTCACAGGTGTGGTGCTAACCTTGCATAGTCACTAGGGATCCCCCCCCCCCCCCCAGAATATGGGACACATAATGCATGAATAAAATGCTTTACAACTTGCAGTGAGGACACAGCAAAACCAGATCACTTCTTCATAAAATCATGAACTCCAAGAAAGACTGGAAAAGAAAAACCACAATGATAAGGAGAGAAGTTTATTGTCAAAGTTCAGTCATTTTTTATGATGCAGAGTGTTGGTGACATTAGTCTGAGATACAGTTAGAGGGTTACAGACATAAAGGGGGTTACTTTGTTTTAGAAATTCCTTCGTTAGGTTTTATCTCAGTGCGTCAAAAATTTCTTATAAGAAAAGCTGAACTCTCTGGCAACTTTTCCAGACATCTCCCACACACTTATAGATATCAAATTGTTATGAATATAACTCTGACTTTGGCACTGACTCACTTAGGCCCTGCTTACATAGGCTGATAAGAAAGCTTACAGACATATTGATAATGCTGGAGGTTGTGCCCAGCCTGTGCTGTAATAATTCCACCTCCTGGTCTGCAGGCAGTAGGAACAGTTTGAAATTTACGGATGTTATCCAATACACATGACAAGTGGCCAGGATAAATGCCTATTGTAATATACAGTGAATGTGCATATAAGACAAATACAGTCTCTTGGCTGTATGGTTAGAATCCATCAGTGACACTTTCACCTTCATAGTTAACCAATGGATTAGCGCAAAACATGTGAACATATGGCTTGAAATGTGTGGGAATAAAGTAGCTGAGGGACCTATTGCTAACATGTCTATAACATTGCTATATAGCAGATGTATAAAATATGAGCTTGTTTAATATGTGAATTGAGAATAACGATACCAGTACTGGTTTTAATTGCATGCCTTATTATTATGGTCCAAGGATAGATATACATGTACTCTGTAGGGATAGATGGTCTTAATAAACAAGGCATATCTCTGGATGTCTGGTCACCAGAAATTCAAGTCTATACCAGTAAGGCCTGGTGTAACTTGAACTATAAATTATGCAAGTTTCTGGCATAGCTTATATTCAATATGGTGGCCATTTAGGGTTTCAAACCTCTTCCGCTAAACCCCCATCATTTTGCACTACTTTAGAAAAGTAGCAATAAGCTTACAGGGTCACACATTAAGGCTCCAATATGCTGCACAAAAGTGGCATTAAAGTGTTAATAAATCCCCCTTCCCGTTGTCTTTTTAAAGACATTTTCTTATTTTTTATCTTGTTTTCTATAATTTTCAGGGGGGAAAAATGCTGTGTTTGTGGCAGTTTTTTTTTAGCTATTGCCAGAAGAAAATTCTAAAGGAATGCAAAACAAAAAATAAGGAATTATTCTTCTGCTTCCTTGATCCACTTCTCACCTTGGCTCAAAAAACGACACAAGCCCCCCAAAAAGAAAATGTGTGTGAAACCACCATTAGAAGACTCTCTTTTTGTTGCTTTTTTCACACAGTAATTTTGTTAAATCCGTCCACAGTAAGAAATGTGACACCCCTATATCAATATATTCTCATGCTACTAGGTGCATACACTCTCATTCCCCACCAGTGGTAGTGCCCTACTGTAGCTGGTCTGCTCTACCACCATTTTTTTGATGTTGGGTGATAGCAATCATACTTGCATTTAAGATAATCACCAGAACCCTACAATGGATGAAACGAATATATCCTAGAACAATCTATATTATGCAGTACAATAAAACAATTCAGTCCTGTATTCCATTGTAAAACCTGTGGCGAGTTGGTAACAACATATCACGTATCTTAAAGAATGTTACGGTGATGAGCTTGAGATCACAATCAACTTTCCTTCTACCACCAGATGTATATAGTTCCCACTCAACCCAAAGGTTGAATGTGCATAATTTCAGTACTGCAGACAAGAACTACTTTTCACGATGGTAAAGGTGTAGGGTTACACCACAGCTACATTTAGATTCATCTTACTATACAGTATATTTGGGTCTATGGGATTACTGATCATGTATTTTACTTGCTTTTCATGTCAAAAGTTTTAATTTAATTTAATCTCTACAACACCTTGACATAAAGGACGGCTCTAATACTGAATCCTTCATACTGGATAAATCACTTAATATGAGAGCCGCTTTCAGCGGAGATCTCAGTTTTTAGTGGCAAAGATTTGACAAGTATGCAGGATGATAAATGGTGGTCCAAGTAATGACAGATAGCCTGAATCCACCCCAGGCCAGTTTTCGCCCTTCTGCCCAGGACATTTTTTGCATGTGTCACTTTATTTTGTAATAACTTTGGAACACTTTTATTTATCAAAGCCATTCTGAGATTGTTTTCTCGTGACACATTGTACTTCATGATAGTCATAAATTTGAATCAATATATTTCACCTTTATTTATGAAAAAATCCCAAGCTTACCAAAAATTTTGAAAAATGCACAATTTTAAAAATTTCAATTTCCCTTCTTTTAAAAACAGAAAGTGATACCTCATAAAATATATATTACTTAACATTCCCCATATGTCTACTTTATGTTGGCATCATTTTGTAAATGTCTTTTTATTTTTTTAGGACGTTAGAAGGCTTAGAAGTTTAGAAGCAATTCTTAAAATTGTTAAGAACATTTCCAAAACCTACTTTTTAAGGACCAGTTCAGGTCTGAAGTCACTTTGCGGAGCTTACATAGTGGAAACAACCAATAAATGACACCATTGTAGAAACTACACTCCTCAAGCTACTCAAAACTGATTTTAAAATTTTTGTTAACCCTTTAGGTGTTCCACAAGAATCAAATGAAAATGGATATGAATTTTTAAAATTTCACTTTTTGGGCAGATTTTCAAATTTGAATCCATTTTTTTCTTTAACATATCGAGGGTTAACAGCCAAATAAAACACAATATTTATTACCCTTATTCTGCAGTTTACAGAAACACCCAACATGTTGTCAACAATTTTTTTGTGATGCAAGGTAACCAAAAAACAGGGTAGCTCATGTGCTATTTTTTTTAAAGCAGGTTGTTATGGACTATTTTCTTTGTTTGTTTCAGTTTTACATAATAAAGCATTTTTATTTTTTAAATCAGTTTTTGTGTCTCCGTTTTCTGAACGCCTTATTTTTTTTATTTTTCTGCCAATCGTCTTCTACAGGGTCTTGTTTTTTGCACGAAGAGTTGACGTTTTTATTGGTACCATTTTTGGGGACATATGATTTTTGGATCATTCATTATTACACTTTATGGGGCAAGGTGACCAAAAAACTGGTAATTTTGGCACAGTTTTTATTTATTTGTTTATTTTTCCATTGTTCACCTGAAGGGTTAGATCATGTGATATTTTTATAGAGCAGATCATTACGGACATGGCAATACCTAATATGTATACTTTTTTTATTTATTTAAGTTTCTAAATCCAAAAAATTATGTATTAGTGTCTCCATAGTCTGAGAGCCATTGCTTTTTTATTTTTTGACCGATTGTCTTAGGTAGGGTCTCCTTTTTTGCGGGATGAGGTGACGATTTGATTGGTACTATTTTTGGCACTGTTTTTATTTTTTATAGTGTTCACAGAGGGGTTAGGTCATGTGGTATTTTTATAGAGCTGGTTGTTATGGATGCGGTGATACCTAATATGTATACTTTTTGTTTATTTATTTCACTTTAACACAATAATAGCATATTTGAAACAAAAAAATGATGTTTTAGTGTCTCATATTCTGAGAGCTATATTTTTTTTTTTTTTTTTAGCAATTTTCTTATGTAGGGGCTCATTTTTTGCGGGATCAGGTGACGGTTTTATTGGCATAATTGCATGGGACATACGCCTTTTTGATCGCTTAGTGTTGCACTTTTTGTAATGTAAGGTGCCAAAAATGGCTTTTTTTGACACCGTTTTTTTAATGCTGTTTATCAGACGGGGTGGATCATGTGATATATTTATAGAGCCGGTCTTTACGCGGTGATACCTACGGTAATATGTGTGTTTTTTCTTTCTTTTTTTCATTTTTTATTATAAAATCAGGGGAAAAGGGGCATTTTTTCTTTTTTTACTTAAAACTTTATATATTTTTTTAAAACACATTTTTTTTAACTTTTTTTTAACTTTATTTCTGACTTTAACTTTTGGGGGTCTGATTCCCTCTGCAATGCATTATAATACATCTGTATTGTAATGCATTGCCTGTTAGTGTATTGCACAGAGTAATACACTAACAGGTTGCCTAGGAGACCAAGCCTGAGGCTGGATCTCATGGGTACCTGTAGAAGGCAGGTTGTGATGCCTTGCAAGGCATTGGGCAGCCTCTGCACAGCATCTGGCTGCCTTCTAGTGTTGAGCACAAATATTCGAATAGCGAATTTTTATCGCGAATATCACCACTTTGAGAATTCGCAAATATTTAGAATATAGTGCTATATATTCGTTATATCGAATATTCAATTTTTTTTTCCATCTGAACACGATTCCTTTCTGCTTCTTGCTTGTGGGCCAATGAGAAGGAAGCAATGTCAAGTTAACAACAATATTTAGTGCACCAATCAGTAATCTCTAGTCAGACCTGCTGAAATGTGAAGTTGCACGTAGTGCAAAAAAAATAATTCTAATCACTGCCGATTAGCCCAATCTTGAATATATTGGATGCTTGCTTTATTCTCACTAGCCAGCCATGTACTGACTGAACGACTCCTAGAACACTGGCTCATAAGACATAATATTGTAACCATGTGCGTCCAGCAACTTGACACATTATTACATCCCTCCTCTCATTGAAGAAAAAGCATTGAACAATAGTTCGATAACAGATGGTACAAGTGAAATTAATTTCTAGTGAAGCGATTAACATGTTAAATTTAAAACTCCTGTATGTACACATAAAAGGGCATTAGGCACACCCTGCACTCTAGAATTCTAGCTTCAAAAAGTACAAAATACAGCTTTTCCAACTGGGTTGGATGATAGATGTGGTTAACTATGTTAATGAGTTTCACTCAAGACTTACTGAAACTTTTTAAGTCGCAAACAGAAGCTTATTTTCCTTATCGATTCACTTTGCGCTGAGATGTATGTTACCATCTTCTCCTTCCAAAGCCTAATGGATCCAGCTTATTAATATGTTACCATACAAAAGAGTGGTTTATTATTGATGAATGATGTTTTGAAACATTGGATTCGGTCAATTCACCGAACTTCGACAAGAAATTCGATTTGCTACAAATTAATTTGGCATGAATCACGATAGATCTGGTATACCCAGGTCACTCTGCCTAATCATACTCATCCCACTTGGTGGCCCAATCTCAGTGTGAAGGCTTGAAACTTAAACTGCAGAGAGAATGTAACGCCATGTGCATTACGTTCTAGTACACCCACATTCATAGTTGATCTATTCTGTAGGTACTGTCCCATCAGTATTACACCAAGATAGTGCACAAAGATTCATTGCTAATTTCTTCCGTTAAACAAAAAGAAAAGCATACAGCACCCTTCAGTAAAGTAAAAAATAAATAAATATGCGCACCCTTGCAGTGTAATGTCTCCTTAGTGGAGCAAAATAAAGAAATGGAGGCAGCACCAATAAAGTTGTGGCGAAAAAAAAAGTTATTTTAATACATGTTGGGGGCAGTCCAAACACATGATTTTTAATCTCTTCTGTTAGCTGTAGATTTACTATGCATCAGTAGAGATGTCGCAAACATAACATTTTCCTTTTGCGAACGTGAATTTACGTAAATGTTCGCGAATGGGCGAACCGCCATAGACTTCAGTAGGCAGGCGAATTTAAAACCCACGGGCACTCTTTCTGGCCACAATAGTGATGGAAAAGTTGTTTCAAGGAGACTAACACCTGGACTGTGGCATGCCAGAGGGGGATCCATGGCAAAACTCCCATGGAAAATTACGTAGTTGACGCAGAGTCGGGTTTTAATCCAAAAAGGGCATAAATCACCTAACATTCCTAAATAACGTGCTTTAAAACATCCAGTGTGTGAATAGGAGGTATGATGTTGTATCGATCAGGTAGTGTAAGGGTTACGCCCGCTTCACAGTGACAGACCAAACTCTGACAGACCAAACTCCCCGTTTAACGCACCGCAAACAACCGCAAAGAGTTGTCAATAATTGACACACTCATGGCATAAATTGCATTCCTCTATGCGTCAATCTTGGTGTAGTGATGACTGTGCTCATGCGCACGTTCGGGAGATTTCAGGCGATGGCGATTTTTCAAAGCATATGGTCGTGCTGAGGTGGTTCAGTGACAGTTAAGTGACCCAGAAAACAATGATTCTGCAGTGTGGGCCCATTGTTGGCCTAGTAGGCTTTAATGATCACCTAAATGATCACAAAGAAAATTATATGAAAAATTATCCAGCCGATCGCTTTTGGTCTGTTCACAATGAAGCAACGACCTTATCATCTGGGGTGTGCCAACATTGCCAACACACTCATAGAAAAATTGGTGTTTTCCAGGCAGAAAGTGTACTAAAACATTGCGGCTTGAACCCTAGTTGGTGGCGGAGAAGTCACGCAAGTCATCCGGCATGCAGAGATTAAATACAGCAGCGTGGGGGCCATTTTTAGCCCAAGGCATCTCATCAGGCCTTTTTTAGTCAAATGCATCACCCACTATCAGTCCCTTCGGGATCCATGCCTCATTCATCTGAATAAAGGTGAGGTAATCTAGACTTTTTTGACCTAGGTGTGATGAATACCACACCTCGTGCCCTCTTGACGTCAAATACGTCGAGCTCACGAGATGTGGTATGGTCACGGGTTTACCAAAAACTTGAAGTTACGCCCTCCAGAGGAGCACGTAAGGTCAGGTTGGTATAGTTTACACACACACCTCCTGTCCACGCGGGCACAGAGAGGCAACAAGCTGAGAGAGCCTTTTCACTCCCGCACTGAAAACAGCGCCTCCTCAGCCGGGTATCTGCCACCAGTTCTAATTTGATATAAGCCAGGTCCACTAACGGGATTATATAGGGTCAGAAACCAACCCGTGGTAGCTTATAACTAGGCCAAAACACGGGCGTGGGGATTCGTGATCGAGATACAAGATAGCACAAGATTAAATTATAGATTTAATTGCCGTAGGGGCACACTAGATTTAACACAATATACACAGACAATATATACAGTGGTCTGAGGTTACAGATATAGGTTATATGGTTACAACAGGGTTAAGCAGTGTAAAAGTCAGTTACCAGGTATGATGAAAGTTCCTTTTGGTTGTGAGATGTTCTTTGCTGGAGTACACATGAAGGGCCGTAATCTCAGCTATTTCCTGGGTCCCTCTAAACACATTTGTAAGATGTGACCCTTCTTCAGAGAAAGACCCGCCTACTTGCTGGCACCAGACTATTAACCTGTAGCCAGCCCCACCCCTCCCGGAATCAGGGAGGGGTCCACTCCCCCTCTTCTGGGCTGGCAGCAAATGACCTACAAAACACTTTAGGGTTTATAGCTCTAGACCAGAGGGTCACAGGGGGATTGTTCTGGGACCAATGGACCTGCCTGGTTTCCGGCTACAAGTAGAGTCCAAACCTGGTACCGTTTATGTGGTTTCTATGGGGAGATATGGATATCTTCCTTCCCTGACCTTGTCGCATTAAACAAAGACCATGGGCATGTATCACAAATATGTATCCGATTTGCGCCGGCGATGGCAGGGTGATTCATAATTAATTATGAAAGACAGGTGCCAACATGTCTGGGAGGTCTCATCCTGGGCAACGGCGGATACCCCATGCTGGGGGTTTTCTGGCAGGATTCAGCTTGGCTCCAAACTGGTGGAATGAGGTGTGACCTTCTCCTTGAAGCCTGGACCCCCTGGGGCTTTCTTCCTTGCAAACTGACACTCAGATGGCTGGGGGGGGGGGAAACTTATTTTGCATGTACACTGAACATGCCAAGAGGTGCATCAAATGACAATCAGGGGTTGGGGGGCTTTGAAGCAGGGCCCTCCTGTGGAGTTCACTAACTCCACTATCTGTCAGCAAATGGGAGTGTGAGGACATGGCTGACAGTAAATATTAATCCATATTCCTCACACTAGGCGACTTCTCTTCTCAGTGACAATAACTCCTGCTGCGCTAAAGGTCCTTTCTGACAGGACACTTAAAGCGGGACAGGCCAGAAATTCTATCGTAAACTGGGATAGCTCAGTCAAGGGGTTCATTGCTCCTCAGAGTGTCGATATCTGCAGTTAAGGCAAGGTAGTCTGCTACCTGTGGGTCGAGTCGTTCTCTGAGGGTGGACCCCGAAGGGCTGTGGCGATGCATAGGACTTAAAAAGCTCTGCATGTCCTCCATCAACAACACATCTGTAAAGCGTCTTGTCCTTGTCTGTGTGGTCGTGGTAGGAGGAGGATTACTTAAACATCTTCCCCTGTTAGATTCCCGTTGTGCTGTGACATCACCCTTATACGCTGTGTAAAGCATACCTTTTAACTTGTTTTGAAACTGCTGCATTCTTTCCGACTTCCGGTAATTTGGTAACATTTCAGGCACTTTCTGCTTATACAGGGGGTCTAGTAGCGTGGCCACCCAGTACAGGTCGTTCTCCTTCAGCCTTTTAATACGAGGGTCCCTCAACAGGCATGACAGCATGAAAGACTGCATTTGCACAAGGTTGGATGCCGATCTACTCATGTCCTGGTCCTTGTCCTCACTGATCTCATTAAAGGTCTGTTCTTCCCCCCCCAGCCACGTACAACACCACGGGTCCCAGATAGGTGACAATGAGCACCCTGGGATGCCTGCTGTGGTTGGTTTTCCTCCTCCTCAAAGCCACATTCCTCCTCTGACTCCTCTTCCTCAGACTACTCTTCCAGCGTTGCCGCAGGTCCAGCAAGCGATGATGATAAGGCTGTTTCTGGTGGTGATGGTGACCACAACTCTTCCTCTTCACGCTCATCTACAGCCTGATCCAGCACTCTTCACAGGGCACGCTCCAGGAAGAAAACAAATGGGAGGAGGTCGATAATGGTGCCTTCGGTGCGAGTGACTAGGTTTGTCACCTCCTCAAAAGGATGCATGAGCCTACAGGCATTGCGCATGAGCGTCCAGTAACGTGGCAAAAAAATACCCCGCTCCGCAGAGGCTGTCCTAGCACCCTGGTCATACAAATACTCGTTGATGGCTTTTTCTTGTTGGAGCAGGCGGTCGAACATTAGGAGTGGTAAATTGCAACGTGTCGGGCTGTCGCAAATCAAGCACCTCACTGGCACGTTGTTTCGCCGCTGAATATCGGAAAAGTGCGCCATGGCCGTGTAGGAATGCCTGAAATGGCCACACACATTCCTGGCCTGCTTGAGGACGTCCTGTAAGCCTGGCTTCCTATACACAAAGAGTTTTACGATCAGATTCAACACATGTGCCATGCACGGCACATGTGTCAACTTGCCCAAATTTAATGCCACCAACAAATTGCTTCCGTTGTCACACACCACTTTTCCGATCTCCAGTTGGTGCGGGGTCAGCCACTGATCCACCTGTGCCTTCAGGGCGGACAGGAGTGCAGGTCTGGTGTGACTCTCTGCTTTTAGGCAAGTCAACCCCAAGACGGCGTAACACTGTCGTATCCAGGATGTGGAATAGCCCCTGGGGAGCTGGGGGTGTGCAGTTGATGTGGAGCAAGAAGCAGCAGCAGAAGAGGACTCAGCCGAGGAGGTTAGTGAAGAGGATGGAATAGGAGGAGTAGAGGAGGTGGCAGCAGGCCTGCCTGCAAGTCGTGGCGGTGTCACCAACTCCGCTGCAGAGCCATGCATTCCATGCTTGTCAGCTGTCAGCAGGTTTACCCAATGCACAGTGTACGTGATATACCTGCCCTGACCGTGCTTTTCAGACCAGGTATAAGTGGTCAGATGGACCCTTGCCCAACACTGTGTGCCAGACATGCCATGACTTCCTTTTCCACAATAGAGTACAGGTTGGGGATTGCCTTTTGTGAAAAAAAAATTATTCCGGGTACCATCCACTGCGGTGTCCCAATAGCTAAATTTTTTTTGAAGGCTTCAGACTCCACTAGCTTGTATGGTAAGACTCCACTAGCTTGTATGGTAAAAGCTGGCTGGCTAAGAGTTCCGACAAGCTAGTTGTCAGATGCCAGGCAAGGGGGTGACTCTGTGACATTGGATTCTTACGCTCAAACATTTCCTTGACACACACCAGATGAGCAGGAACTGCTGAAGGTGAGAGGCGGAGTGGCGGGTGCTTGAGAGGGGGCAAGGAGGACAGCAGTGGTTGACTTGGCTGAAGATGCTAGACCAGGAGGAGGATGGTGGCTTTGAGTTAGTGTGCTGCTTGTACTCATGTGTTGATCCCATAGGCGTTTGTGATGTGAGATGATGTGCCTTCGCAGTTGTACTTAGGTGGGTGTTGGACTTCACACGACTCAGTTTCTTTTGGCACAGGTTGCAAATGGCATCGCTGTTATCAGAGGCAGACACACAAAAAGAATGCAACACTGCTGTGCTTTGCAATGACGGCATTCCAGTGGTGGCAACAGCATGCGTTGATTGGCGTGCTATCTGGCTGACCCCGGGTGCCGATACATTCTGTCTGACTGTGCCACTAGCTCCTTGCGATGACCTCCCCCTGCTTCCAACTCGTCTCCTCCTCCTATCTGTCGCTCCATCTGAACTTTCCCCCTGTTCTTCTTCTCTTCGAGCGGGCACCCATGTGACATCCACGGACACATCGTCATCATCCACCGCTTTACTTGTATCTGACAACTCAGCAAAGGAAGCAGCAGCAGGTTCAACATCATCATCACACCGTACGTCCATGTGTGTAATTCTGCCTGACTGAGACATATCCCTGTTATCTACATCCTCTGGCAATAATAGTTGCGCATCACTCATTTCTTCCAACTGATGTGTAAATAACTCCTCTGACAGATCAAGTGAAGCGGCTGTGGTGCTAGTGTTGGTGGTGGTGCCTGAAGCTGAGCTGGAGGAGGATGGTGCGTCAAGGTTTCCAAGCGGAAGCTGTTGAAGATTGGGTGTCCTGTGTAAGCCAGTCAACTATGTCCTCAGAATTTTTCAAGTTCAGGGTACATGGCCTCTGAACACTGGGCATTATTCTAGGGCCAAAGGAAATCACAGCACCACGACCAGGATGGCCCCTGCGGGGTGGCCTGCCTCTGCCTGTGATATTTTTTTAGATTAGTGGTACTATGCGTGCAAGGTACTGTGCCACCCTATATGAGTGGTGGGCAGTGGGCAAAGTACAATCAGTTGGCCTGACACTCACTGACAGGCAACTGCAATTATATTACAGAGTAAAAATTTAATGACTTTTTTATCTGCAAGGTACTGTGCCACCCTATATGAGTGGTGGGCAGTGTGCACAGTACAGTCCGTGGGCCTGACACTCACTGGCAGGCAACTGCAATTATATCACAGAGGAAAAATGTAATGACTTTTTTATCTGCAAGGTACTGTGCCACCCAATATGAGTGGTGGGCACTGGCAGTGGGCACATTAAAATCAGTGGGCCTGACACTCACTGGCAGGCAACTGCAATTATATTACAGAGAAAAAATTTAATTACTTTTTTATCTGCAAGGTACTGTGCCACCCTATATGAGTGGTGTGCAGTGGGCACAGTACAGTCAGTGGGCCTGAAACTCACTGGCAGGCAACTGCAATTATATTACAGAGGAAAAATGTATTGACTTTCTTTATCTGCAAGGTCCTGTGCCACCCGATATGAGTAGTGTGCACACAGTACAGTCTGTGGGCCTGTGGCCTCTCACACATGGGCAGGCAACTGCAATATATATATATATATATATATATATATATATATATTTAATTCAAGTACTTAGAGAGGGCTCACCTACTGCTCAGGCAATGAAAGGGTGCACCTACAAAAGGATTCACCCAATCCTTAAGAAAATTTCAAAAAGAGGTAAGGATAGTAGGGCACACCACCATTTGATGTCACACGGATATTTATTATAATTTATTATAACATATACTGTTTAGAACATATAAAGTACAATCAAATACGGTAAAATTGCTAAAATATAAATACTAAAATATAGTCATCAATACAAATTAAATATAGGTTAATAGATTCGGCTACGGCCGCAAACTTTCTTATGTGATAGTAGCTTCAATACATGTCTTTGAAGGATACAATTCAATCCTATGGTTGGTTTCGATATTTATAAAAAGTCACTTATATCTGTGTGCTTTAACACTGAATCGTGGCAATGCCGCAGATAAAACGCTGCCCAAAGTCAAGACTTCTACCGGAGTGGTTTTACTCACTATTTTAGATGGTGCCAGTTTCCATATCACTCGTGGCGTCCCACGTACAGTGAAAGTCTTTTATAGGCTGCGGCAGAAAAAGATAGATGAAATGTAGACTTGCGGGATCCTCGGTGATTGTAAATTGGCTGCACCGTCTCAAAGGTCACCTGGAAGTATATACCCTCTGCGTTGTTTGTTCACAGTGTGCAGGGTTGACTTTCACCAGGAAATAGAGGACTCAGCATAAAGACGGATGTTCAATTTTTCTTTACCATAAAGTACAACTTCACCGATCCCTTCTTTAAAGCGCTTGTTGGTCTTCAAATCTGTATGTCATGGGATTCATTACCATACGCGTTTCGGAGGCTAAGGCTCCTTCTTCAGTGGTTAAGTTTCCCATGAGAATGGCATGTCTTTATATACCTATACAGGTGCGGATTTAATAAATTAATTGGCTTGAGCCATTTTGTAGGAAGTGACGTGAATTCCTTTTCCAAGTTCATGATGACAAACTTTATCTATGTTTCAACCTTTATTTCTAATTTAAAACTTATTTAAAAGGCATATTAAATCAATATATCACATAATATTTTGCATATGTTATAAATATATAAGTATATCAAAATAAAATTAAAATAAAATAAAATAGTTGAGTTATAGTTTATAACGATATAAATACCACATTTTATAATATTTATATCATGTGAATCGGTTGTTTTCATAAGATTCACATTGCGGCCATTTTAAATATCGCAAACAGAGACTAAAAATGAGTATGTCGACCGCCATGCGATACATGTGCGTTTTTTTTAGTGCGGTAATATTCATACTGCGTTTTTACCGTATTTTTATTCTCTGTCCGTACTAATGCCGTTACTATTTAATTATACCCCACGGTTTCACATTGATCACATATAGTTATATAAAAATATATAAAATATTAAAGTATAATCTGATAAAAGTAATTTTCTATGTCCAAACTATATTATATACATTTTATACAGCAGCAATGAGGTTCGGAACGCGAGCACGGAGTAGGAGGCGTGATGGGAAAAGTGCCCACCAGGGGGAGGCCCGGAAACTTTAATAACTCACGGGTCTCTCCCTGGTGAGAACTCCCCCCAACTCGAACAAATCACAAGAACCCATATAATTCTATTTCTGCGTTTAAACCCGCAGGGAGTAAGGTGTTAAACTCAAAGATATGTCTTGATTCAATTCTCGACATTCTTTTTATATGGTCTCCGCCTCTCCAATCGATTTCTACTTTTTCAAGGGCTGAGAAAGTAAGTCCCTTTGGGTCCTGATTGTGCACAATTTTGAAGTGGTTTGACAGGGTGTGTTTTTCGTACCCCTTTTTTATATTCGAAATATGTTCAGCTATACGGACTCTAAGTTGTCTCTTAGTCCTCCCCACGTATTGTCTTTTGCAGGGGCATTGCATAATATAAATAACACTATTAGAATTACAAGTGAGGAACTCTTTAATTGTATGTTCATGGGGATTTGTCATCGATTTTACCGTCAGTGTTTTCTTGGGAAATATGGTGTTTTTGCAACCCATACATTTACCGCACCGAAAAAAGCCAGTGGTATTTGTCCATTCCTGTATGGATAAACCTACTTTGTTTTTATTTCTTTTTGGAATTGTAGGCGCTACTATTAACGCTAGATTTGGTGCTTTAGTGAATGCAATTTGGGGAAATTGGGGAATTAAATGTCCTATCACCTTATCTTTATTTATAAAGTGCCAGTGCTTATTTATTATATACTTCACTTTTTTATGATGGGTATTAAAAGGTAAAATTAGTCTCATATTTCCATCTTTCTGTTCCGGTTTAGTTTTTATGTCAAAGAAGGATTTTCGTTCTATTTGTCTGACTGTATTTATAGCTGTTTCTAGAATTTTCTCAGGATATTGTTTTTCTAGAAATTGATCTTTCAACCTTACAGCTTCTTCCTCAAAATCCTCCAATTTTGAACAATTCCTCCTAATTCTTTTAAACTGCCCTATTGGTATATTCAGGAGCCATTGCGGTAGATGGCAACTATTGTATGAGATATAACTGTTTTTTGAAGTTGGTTTACAGTATGTATTACAAACCAGTTTATTGTCTTCTATTTTAATTTGAAGGTCTAAGAATTCAACCTTCACCTGGCTGATGTTTCCTACGAACCGTAAGTTACAGTCATTTTTGTTTATATCTTTCAAAAAGGCATCCAATGATTCTTGATCTCCCTTCCATATGAAGAGGACATCATCTATATATCTTTTCCAGAGCACCAGGTTTGACCCCAGCTTGGGATTAATGTTTTTCCGTTCCCAATTAGCCATAAACAAATTGGCATAGCTGGGGGCAAACCTGGTGCCCATCGCAGTACCGCAAATTTGTAAATATATATCAGAATTAAACCAGAAATAATTATGATCTAAAATATATTGTGTAATTTTTTGTAAATATTGGATCTGTTCTATGGGTAATTGATTATTTTCTTGTAATTGGTATCCCATAGCTTCTATCCCCTGTTTATGATTGATCACAGTATATAGGGACTGTACATCTAATGTCCCTATAGTCCATTCAGGGTTATACTTTAATTTTTCTATTATTTGTATTATAGAAGTAGTATCTTTTATATAGGATCCAATTGTTTTAACTGCTGGCTGTAGTAGTTTATCAATATAATGCGAGAGGTTAGCTGTAAGTGAACCTATGCCAGAGATTACGGCCAATAATCTCTGGCATAGGTTCACTTACAGCTAACCTCTCGCATTATATTGATAAACTACTACAGCCAGCAGTTAAAACAATTGGATCCTATATAAAAGATACTACTTCTATAATACAAATAATAGAAAAATTAAAGTATAACCCTGAATGGACTATAGGGACATTAGATGTACAGTCCCTATATACTGTGATCAATCATAAACAGGGGATAGAAGCTATGGGATACCAATTACAAGAAAATAATCAATTACCCATAGAACAGATCCAATATTTACAAAAAATTACACAATATATTTTAGATCATAATTATTTCTGGTTTAATTCTGATATATATTTACAAATTTGCGGTACTGCGATGGGCACCAGGTTTGCCCCCAGCTATGCCAATTTGTTTATGGCTAATTGGGAACGGAAAAACATTAATCCCAAGCTGGGGTCAAACCTGGTGCTCTGGAAAAGATATATAGATGATGTCCTCTTCATATGGAAGGGAGATCAAGAATCATTGGATGCCTTTTTGAAAGATATAAACAAAAATGACTGTAACTTACGGTTCGTAGGAAACATCAGCCAGGTGAAGGTTGAATTCTTAGACCTTCAAATTAAAATAGAAGACAATAAACTGGTTTGTAATACATACTGTAAACCAACTTCAAAAAACAGTTATATCTTATACAATAGTTGCCATCTACCGCAATGGCTCCTGAATATACCAATAGGGCAGTTTAAAAGAATTAGGAGGAATTGTTCAAAATTGGAGGATTTTGAGGAAGAAGCTGTAAGGTTGAAAGATCAATTTCTAGAAAAACAATATCCTGAGAAAATTCTAGAAACAGCTATAAATACAGTCAGACAAATAGAACGAAAATCCTTCTTTGACATAAAAACTAAACCGGAACAGAAAGATGGAAATATGAGACTAATTTTACCTTTTAATATCCATCATAAAAAAGTGAAGTATATAATAAATAAGCACTGGCACTTTATAAATAAAGATAAGGTGATAGGACATTTAATTCCCCAATTTCCCCAAATTGCATTCACTAAAGCACCAAATCTAGCGTTAATAGTAGCGCCTACAATTCCAAAAAGAAATAAAAACAAAGTAGGTTTATCCATACAGGAATGGACAAATACCACTGGCTTTTTTCGGTGCGGTAAATGTATGGGTTGCAAAAACACCATATTTCCCAAGAAAACACTGACGGTAAAATCGATGACAAATCCCCATGAACATACAATTAAAGAGTTCCTCACTTGTAATTCTAATAGTGTTATTTATATTATGCAATGTCCCTGCAAAAGACAATACGTGGGGAGGACTAAGAGACAACTTAGAGTCTGTATAGCTGAACATATTTCGAATATAAAAAAGGGGTACGAAAAACACACCCTGTCAAACCACTTCAAAATTGTGCACAATCAGGACCCAAAGGGACTTACTTTCTCAGCCCTTGAAAAAGTAGAAATCGATTGGAGAGGCGGAGACCATATAAAAAGAATGTCGAGAATTGAATCAAGACATATCTTTGAGTTTAACACCTTACTCCCTGCGGGTTTAAACGCAGAAATAGAATTATATGGGTTCTTGTGATTTGTTCGAGTTGGGGGGAGTTCTCACCAGGGAGAGACCCGTGAGTTATTAAAGTTTCCGGGCCTCCCCCTGGTGGGCACTTTTCCCATCACGCCTCCTACTTCGTTCTCGCGTTCCGAACCTCATTGCTGCTGTATAAAATGTATATAATATAGTTTGGACATAGAAAATTACTTTTATCAGATTATACTTTTATATTTTATATATTTTTATATAACTATATGTGATCAATGTGAAACCGTGGGGTATAATTAAATAGTAACGGCATTAGTACGGACAGAGAATAAAAATACGGTAAAAACGCAGTATGAATATTACCGCACTAAAAAAAACGCACATGTATCGCATGGCGGTCGACATACTCATTTTTAGTCTCTGTTTGCGATATTTAAAATGGCCGCAATGTGAATCTTATGAAAACAACCGATTCACATGATATAAATATTATAAAATGTGGTATTTATATCGTTATAAACTATAACTCAACTATTTTATTTTATTTTAATTTTATTTTGATATACTTATATATTTATAACATATGCGAAATATTATGTGATATATTGATTTAATATGCCTTTTAAATAAGTTTTAAATTAGAAATAAAGGTTGAAACATAGATAAAGTTTGTCATCATGAACTTGGAAAAGGAATTCACGTCACTTCCTACAAAATGGCTCAAGCCAATTAATTAATTAAATCCGCACCTGTATAGGTATATAAAGACATGCCATTCTCATGGGAAACTTAACCACTGAAGAAGGAGCCTTAGCCTCCGAAACGCGTATGGTAATGAATCCCATGACATACAGATTTGAAGACCAACAAGCGCTTTAAAGAAGGGATCGGTGAAGTTGTACTTTATGGTAAAGAAAAATTGAACATCCGTCTTTATGCTGAGTCCTCTATTTCCTGGTGAAAGTCAACCCTGCACACTGTGAACAAACAACGCAGAGGGTATATACTTCCAGGTGACCTTTGAGACGGTGCAGCCAATTTACAATCACCGAGGATCCCGCAAGTCTACATTTCATCTATCTTTTTCTGCCGCAGCCTATAAAAGACTTTCACTGTACGTGGGACGCCACGAGTGATATGGAAACCGGCACCATCTAAAATAGTGAGTAAAACCACTCCGGTAGAAGTCTTGACTTTGGGCAGCGTTTTATCTGCGGCATTGCCACGATTCAGTGTTAAAGCACACAGATATAAGTGACTTTTTATAAATATCGAAACCAACCATAGGATTGAATTGTATCCTTCAAAGACATGTATTGAAGCTACTATCACATAAGAAAGTTTGCGGCCGTAGCCGAATCTATTAACCTATATTTAATTTGTATTGATGACTATATTTTAGTATTTATATTTTAGCAATTTTACCGTATTTGATTGTACTTTATATGTTCTAAACAGTATATGTTATAATAAATTATAATAAATATCCGTGTGACATCAAATGGTGGTGTGCCCTACTATCCTTACCTCTTTTTGAAATATATATATATATATATATATATAAAATAAAAGCAGACTGATGTACCAGCCCTAAAAAGGGCATTTTGGGGTGCTGTCAGGACGCTGTCTTTACAGCAGATGAATCTTTGAGGACTGGAGTGGACTCAGAACGCTTTCCCTATTAATTCAGCAGCAGCAGCAACAGCACTCTCCCTGCTCTAACTAACACTGCAGGTTCAGAATGAATCTAAGAGGGCTGCCATCCTTGCTTTTTTTTAGGAGGTGGGAGGGTGTGGGAGGGAGGGTCTGCTGCTGATTGGCTGGAATGTGTCTGCTGACTGTGAGGTACAGGGTCAAAGTTTGCTCAATGATGACGTATAGGGGGCGGACCGAACATCACATATGTTCGCCGGGAACTGTTCGCCGGCGAATAGTTCGGGACATCTCTATGCATCAGTATTAATGGTCACTGTTACCTTCAGGTCTATTTATCGCCATGAACTTAACCAAGCAGTACACCAAGATTCAAGTAGTGATCCCATGACAGAGTGGGGAGGGTGGTAGCATTGGCAGTACCAGTGACAGTAGTGGCACCATAATAGAGTGGGATGGGGTGGCAGCAGCAGTGACAGTAAGACACTATATGTGAAGCCTGTATTTAGAGCATCCATATAGCCTCAAGATGGTCAATAATTGTAAGCCAAAACCAGGAGTAGGTCCAAAACAAAGATAAAAATTTAATTGAAATATTTGCATACTGCTTTTCATTTACAAATACTGATCAAATTCTGATGCAATATACTGATCATGTGAAAGAGGCCTTATGCTCAATTTGCAACTGTTTTGGCCATTTACATCTGAAATCAGACTTTTTAACAAGGAAAGAAGTCCTGCATGCAGGACTTTAATGGCCTCTTCCACACGGTCAGTATTTGGTCCATATTTTGCATCAGTATTTGTAAGCCAAAAACAGGAGTGGTTCCAAAACAGATAAAATGTAATGGAAATATATGCATCTCATCTGTGTCTTGAACCCCTCCTACATTAGGCTTACAAATACTGATCAAATACTGACCATGTGAAAGAGGCCTTACAGGTTGCTCAAAATACAGGATCCTTTTTTTTTTTTTGGGGGGGGGATGGGGACCAACACCAGTGGTAGTAACAGGGACAATAGTGGCCCCATAATAGATTGGGGAAAGGAGCGAACAGCAGTGGCAATAACAGGGACAATAGTCGCCCCATGAAAGTGTGGGGGGCAGAAGGCCAGAGCAGTTGACTACAGCGTAAGATGGTCTCAGTAGCGGAATCCAAAAATAAAAGAAAATGAGCAGTGTGAGATCAAGGCCCAGTGGCATGCATATTCTTTTATCAATTTAACATGTACATATCAGTAGGCCAAGAAGCCCCATTGTAGAAATGGCAGTAGAGGCAGCAGGCAGGTGGCCAGAAGTAATGACCTATTTTCCACAATAGTCCGGTGAGGCAGCACACTACATTATGATCATTAGTGGCAGAATGATTTATTCTGGTGCATCATGCACTGGCATATGGAAATCCGGGTTGATCCACGCCTGATTCATCTTTATGAAGGTTAGTCTCTAAACATTTTGGGGGGAAAGGCGAGTTCTCTTAGGAGTAACTATGCCCCCAGCTGCACTGAACACCCGCTCTGATGCCACACTACTGGCTGGGCAGGAAAGCATGCCCATGGAAAACTTGGCCAGTTGTGGCCACACTTCACATTTGCATGCCCAGTAGTCCAGGTAAGCTTGGCTCGTGGGTGACAGGGTGCAGCATGGGTGACTGGTACAGTTCAAGTATGCCACCACCTGCTCATAGACAGCAATACAGCATGTCTGTAGTAGTACATTTTTGCATCCCTCTCAGAAGGTCTAAAAAAATGCCACTATTTTTGACCGGTAGCGAGGGTCTAACAATGTGTATAGCCAGTAGTCATCTCTCTGCCGAATCATGACAATGTGCCTGTCACTACACAAACATGACAGCATGCATGTGGCCATTTAAACAAGGAACTCAGAGGACATCCCTGCCTCCATCTCCACTGTATACTGCCACAGTCTGTCAGGGTGATCTGTGTCGTCTTTGTCGTTGCCCTGCAGCTAGTCATGTATAAAATTCCTGGGTATTTGTGTCCTCCTCCTCTACTGCCAGTTCATCCTCCTCGGGGCTCAGGTAGCCATGAAATGGAGGTGCCATATCTTCTGTCCCTTCAACAATCAGATTTGTCAGTATCCAGTGGAATGACATTATTTATTGAATAGTTCTGCTGACTGACAAATAAAGTGGCCTCCTCAGAGGGCCTGAGAAAATGACATGTGTCATGCATGAGCTGCCACTGACTAACGTGGAAGTTACACTGGGGAGTAGACCTGTCTGTCTGTAGCATTAAGAAATCATTGACAGCCTTCCTCTGCTCATACAGACAGACTAACATATGTAGCATGGAGTTACAAAGGGTGGAAACATTGCATATCAGGTGATGCTGGGGAAGAGCATTCTGCCTTTGCAACTCAAGGAGGGTGTATTTTGCACGGTAAGATTGGCTGAAGTGCATGCACAGTTTCCTGGACATTTTTAACAGCTCTTGCAGTTCAGTGGAATACTTGAGGAACCGGTTGACAATGAGATTGAAGACCTGTGCAATGCAGGGTGCATGGATCAGCAATCCCTAACACAGTGCAGACGAAATGTTCTTCCTGTTATCAGTAACCATAGTTCCTATCTCCAGTTGGTGAGGAGACATTATTCAATTTCTTTATTATTGATAATACGAGCAGTTCCTCCCTGTTGTGGCTCTGTTCACCAAGGCTGATGAGGTGCAGAACCATGTGATGACACCTAGCTTTGAATAGGTGATATGCTAGAGGACCACTGTGAACTGTGCCTAAAGGAGAGGACATGGTGGAGGACGCAGAGAAGTACATTGTTGCAGAAATCTCAGCATTACAACACGGAGGCGGCATTGCCATCACCTGGCCAAGTTGCTGGCGTGCCTGGCCTGGAACCACATTTACCCAGTGGGCTGTGAACAACATATATTGTCCTTGACCATAGTTAAAAATCCATATGTCAGCGCTGGCGTGAACTCTACCACACATAAGAGGTCAAAGGACTGGCCCAGCTTCTGCTCAATGAACATGTGCAGGGCTGGTCCAGCTATTTTGGAAAAGTAATGTCTGCTTGGGACTCTCCACAATGGGTGGGCACAAACCATAATTTTTCTGAAATCTGCAGAAAGGGAGGGACTTCTGTACCAGCAACATGGCCAGGTGCATGTTCAGCTTCTGCGCAGTTGAATGAGGTGACACATACTGTTGTCTTTTTGAAATCGCCTCGGTGATTGATTGCTGCCAAAACATGTTATGAGGAGTAGGAAAAGGAGCATCAGGTGCAATGGACAACATTGAAGTCAATGGGAAGGAATGACAGCTTCTTTCTGCTGACGTTGTTGAGCCCTGACTGCTGGAGAGGGTGTGTAGACCTGTAGGAGATGCAGCGGTTGCTGCGTCAGGCTGTAACAATAAATCAGTGGCACGTTTTTCCCATGCCACTTTATGGTGATGCTCCATGTCTTGATGCAGGGCCATCGTGCCAACATTAGCACCCTGGTCATGCCTCACCTTCTGCCCACATATCCTGCATACCACCACGCTAACATCTCTCAGCAACTTGGTGAAAAATTCCCACACTGCCGGGTATGGCATTTTCTCTCCACCACTGCGTGATGTCTACCTTCCGCTTCTTTAATCAACCAATGTACTGCTAGTGTGTTCCTCGCAGGTAGTCTCCTGAGTAGCAGACATGGTACCCCTCCCGTATTTGGCTGCAGATCTCCCACTGCTTCCATCCTGCTGTCTCATGGGCACGCTTCCATCCTGCTTGCTCATTGACACATTGCTATCCTTGCCCCCCAGATGATTGTGATGCCCCTTCTTCACTTGGCTCCCAGGTGTGGTTGGGTACATCATCGTCTACGTCTGCTTGGTCGTCACTTGTGTCACCCTCACATTTCTTTTGCGCATATCCCTGACCTCTCATAACATGTGCTCCCACCTGACTGTCATCATCGGTACACACCAAATATTTAAACCCGGATCATAAGTAAGATAAATGGTGAAGGAAAAACATATCAACCTGAAATACCCCCCAAAAAAGAAAAAAACTCCATCCAATGATATTTAAAAAGACTTTATTTAAACATATCAATATCCCAAAATTATCACATAAAATCGTATAATGAGCAGCAGCAGATAGACACCCCAAAGAGAGGATATAGAGGGGGCTGCAGAGTCAGTCAGCCACAATAGTTCATACCATCACAAAGACAATTACATATAAGAGCATTGAAGGTCCTAATAGTGGCATCAATAACATAAAGAAGCTCGAAATCCCCAATACTAACAAGTAAATAATAAAGGAGCAAACCAGCAATAGTTAGATAGATAGTAACATAAGTGACAGACCGGCCTTGCAGTGTCCTCCTCCCAGCACCGTTTCACCACACCAGGCTTCTTCTGGGGATAGAACACACAACCACCTCCTTTATATACCCATATGTGTCACTTAATTAAAATACAGCTGTTACCTATTATAAGTCCTATAAATCATAGAGCCGATGCGTGTAGGGGCAGGCAGGGAATGCGCAAGGTGTGCACGCCAAATCCAGAGTGAGGCTTATGACGCGCCTGCCACGCGCAGTCTGGCCCAAGATCCAAGATGGCCGTGCATTCCATGCTGGAACGCCCTGCAGTCAGGAAGATCTCACTGCAGATGCACTCCAGCCCGGGACACAAACGGCATAACACAAGAAAGAGCCGAAACACAACCCCACCAAGGGGGCACAATTGATGGAAAATAATGATGTATCAAGACTACCATTAAAAAGAATGTATCCAGGGGTGGAGCTAGCGCCGGACGTGGATGGCTGTGTGCGTCTGAGCTCCGTCTTGCAGACATTTCTCTACCGCTGCTAACGTTAGCTATACCGGCTGGAAAATGGTGAAAATCGGCCACCCGAGATCAGGGGAACCTCCTCATCACCAGAAGTCATCCGTAGCTAGTGGTGAGATGGACAAGTTTGTTAAAAAAAGCGGTGTCCATACAAGCCGCCAGAGAATCCAAAATGGCGCCGGCTGCACAACCTGAGCCCGAAGATGAAAGCCTGGACAATGCGGAGAGAGATAGCGATTCCGAAGATAATGAAAGCCGCCTTAACCTTCCAAATTCGAGGGAATATCTGAAGTCAGCCCTAATAAAAGCCTTAGAGCCGCTGGTAAGCGAACTGTCCTCCATCCGACACGATATCAGGCATATTGGGGGCAGGGTGGAAGATTTAGAAAATGCGCAAACCGCTATGCTAGAATTTCAATCGGCTGCTTCAAACAGTCTCCAGTCGGTGCAGAACCATCTGAACTCCATGCATGCTGCACTGGAAGACCAGGAAAATCGGGGTAGGAGGAATAACTTGAGATTCCGGGGCCTGTCCGAATCTATACTCACCTCCGAAATACCTGAGGCAATACTCTCCCTGTGTGAAGAGTTTCGGGAATCGGATCACCCTGTCCCAATAACCAAAAGAGCCTATAGGGCCTTCCGCCCAAAACCCAAACCGTCTGAGCCGCCCAGAGACATAATTTGCCGCTTCTTAAACTTCCAAGATAAGGAAGCCATAATAGAGTGTGCCAGGAAGCTACCAGAAGTGTTGTTCAGGGATCAACAAATCCACATCTACCAGGACTTGGCTCCGGTATCTACCAGTCCTTTATCGCTGGACTTTCCCATTCAGCCTCTCATTCCTATACAAGGGGATCTGGATTATGATAAGAAGCCATGTTGATTTAGAGCAAGCTTTTCAGCACTTGGAAATTCCCAGTATGGATATTGAAAATTGGGACTTTATTCAAGATGTCGCCTCATTACCAGAAGTTCCTAAACCGAACCCCTTTGAGCCCAGGAGGACCCCAAAAGCCCACCGCCAGAAGAAGAAGGCTAACTCCCTAACACCTAGACGTCTCTCCACGGACACTTTCTGATCCTTCCTTTTCTTTCACAATCGCCAAACTGAAGGGGTACCCCGTTGAGGAGGAGGAAGATGTGGATCCATGCCTCATATCCATGAGCATTTGATGCACTGGACTTCAACTTCTTTTCCCTCTTTTTCTCCTTCCTCATTCCCCCTCCTCGCCTTCGGATTGCCTCTTATAATGTGAGGGGCTTTAACTCCCCATCTAAAAGGAGACAGGTGTTTGGGATGCTGAGGAGAGACGGAGCCACTATAGTGTTTCTTCAGGAAACGCACCTGAAGTTGGGTCATTTTCCTAACCTTACACACCTATTTTTCTCAATGGTTCCACAGTGGATCCAACACATCCAACTCTAGAGGAGTGAATATAGGTCTGCATAAGATAATTCAATTTCAATTACTTGATCAATGCGTAGATCCAGAGGGAAGGTACTTAATGCTAAAAGGGAAAATCCTCCAGCATTTATGTTTATGTCCCAAACACTAAGCAAATCCCCTGGTTAAAAAATATTCTAGACAAAATTAGCGCATTTAGTGAGGGTATCTTGGTGCTAGGTGGGGACTTTAACCTGGTGTTAAACCCCCTCTTAGACTCCTCCTCGGGGAAGTACGCCAATTCCCAGTCCGCCATACGCTCTCTGACCTCTAAATTATGGAAGGCCCATCTTATTGATGTCTGGCGTACTGTACACCCGGTCACTAAGAACTACACCTTCTACTCATCAGTTCACGGCCCTTACCAGCGCCTGGACTACATATTTATATCTAAAGACCACCTTCAATATTGCAAATAAGAGAGTATAGGCAACATCCTCCTATCTGACCACTCTCCTACCTACTTGTCCCTCTCCACCCCGAGGAAAAACAAATCCTTTGCCTCCTGGAGATTTAACGAGCAATTATTAGGGAACACAGAGGCCAAATCTAAAATACAATCAGCTCTGAAGGAGTACTTCCATTTAAACGTGTCCCCTGAAATCTGAGGGGCCAGTGCATCAGTATTGGTGCCCACCTCAAGAAAATTAGAAATCAACAGATTGATGATCTCCATGAGAAAATCAACCGATTAGAGAAATCCCATAAAATCACCCTACTTAAGACTCACTTAGATGAGTTGAACAACTTTAGGCACTCTCTCAAGAACCTACTGAACTCCCAACCAGCGAAATACTATCTGAATTCACAGCAAAAGATCTTTGCTCATGGCAACAAAGCCTCTAAATTTGTTATTCAAAGGGTCAAAATGAGGAAATCAAATAATTTTGTGCATAAACTTACTAACGCCTCAGGGTTGCCCATTTTTGACTCAAACCAAATTGCAGCGCAATTTAGAGACTACTATGAATCCCTCTATAATCTTGAAGGTCTCCCCCACTCACGGATCCCATCAGAGCCCTCCTCCTCTTTGGGGAAGTTGCAACTCCCCTCTCTATCAGAAGAGGACAAAAAACTTCTGGCCTCACCTTTTACCTCAGATGAACTTATGGAGGCTATTCGTAACTCCCCTAAGGCTAAAAGCCCAGACCCAGATGGTCTCCCTATCTCTTACTATTCCACATTTCAAGACACACTTATACCATATCTGATTCCAATCTACAATTTATCCCTGAACAACAAGCCTCTGTCGAATGATATGACTAAAGCTCATATTATTTTGATCCCCAAAGAGGGTAAGGACCCTACACTTTGCCCTAGCTATAGGCCCATCTCTCTCCTTAACATAGACCTCAAATTACTAGCCAAAATGCTGGCTAATCGATTAGCTTCCATACCTCCTTCCCTGATCCATAGAGATCAGACCGGCTTTGTTAGGGGGAGAGAAGGTAAAGATAACACTGCTAGAGTCCTCAATATCCTTTACTATGCTAAAAAGAAATCCTTGCCCCTTGTCCTTCTCAGCACAGATGCTGAGAAGGCATTTGACAGGGTTAAATGGTCTTTCATGAAATCTGTATTATCTTATCAAAAATTTCCGGACCCCTTCCTATCAGCTATTGATGCCATGTAGTCTAAAGCTTCAGCCTCAATTTCCATCAATGCAACTATTTCCTCCCCCTTCCAGATAAGTAACGGCACTCGGCAAGGCTGCCCCCTTTCCCCTCTCCTCTTTGTTTAAATTATGGAGCCCCTCTTACAATCTATCAGACTTGATAAAGAAATCAAAGGTGTAACTCTCGGGGATCAGGAACACAAGTACTGCAGCATTCGCTGACAACTTGTTGATGATGGTTAGTAATCCAAGCATCGCACTCCCTAAAATATACCAACACTTAGAAACATTTAGCAAATTCGCCAACTTCAAAATCAACCATAGTAAATCTTTAATTATACACACTGGCCTATCTAACTCCCAAAAAACCCGATTGGAACACAACTCCCCTTTTAATTGTTCCCTTCCCCACCTAACTTACTTAGGTATTAAGTTAAGTAATGATCCCTCCCAACTTTTTTGCTTTAAATTATACACCGCTTTTGAACCAAATTTCTGACACCCTTAAAAACCTTGACCTCCCAATACTATCCTGGTACATACCTACTTCAGGTCCTTCCTATCCCAATTCCATCCTCATATTACGTCTCGCTTAGATCATTATTCAGCTCCTGCATATGGAACAAGAAAAAAGCCTGCCTCTCCTATAAGGCCCTGAATAGACCCAAGTCACTAGGTGGAATTGCCCTTCCAGATCCGGAACTGTACAGTAAAGCTGTTCTCCTTTCCAGACTGGTGGACCGGCTGAGGGCCCCTCCTCATAAATCCTGGGTTCAGATATTACAATCTCTGGTCAAGTCCTCCTGCAGAGCTCTCCTTTTAGGCCACAAATGCGCCCCCCCCCCCCTTGCCTCTGGATGCAACCCCTCTTATTAAAGCTACGATTAATACCTGGAAATGGTTCCAGTCCACTCATTTACAGATCTTATTCCCTTCGCCACTTCCCCAGGTACGGGATATTATACAAATAGCTCCCAAAGCTCTTCTTGACAGCTTACCCACACGCCTCAGAGATTCCCTTACATTTCTGAGAGAGCTATTTCATGACAATACGCCCTTGTCAATTAACGGGTTAAGGGAAAGCCTTTCAATCTCCCCTTCACTTACACTTAAGAACCCAGTATATTTCATTAAGGCTTACCTATCTCAACATATCTTCTTTAGGGACCTACTGAGACAGCTGAGTTGGTTTGAAGGTTTGATCAGCAGCTTGCAAGATCCTCCGAAAGTGATATCACAACTCTATAGCAGAATTAGATCCCCAACCTCATCTGTTTCACCCCCTTTTATTGGTCTCTTGGAAAGAGACTTGAATCGTACCTTTTCATCCAAAGAAATTGTGACTATCTTGAATTCCCCCCACAAATCGTCAAGGTGTGTAAGACTCCAGGAAAACGGGTATAAGATTATCACTAGATGGTACAAGACACCGGATATTGTCTCCAGATACTCGGCTTCTGGCTGTGATAGGTGCTGGAGATGCTCAGATGACAGAGGCTCCTACTTACCTATTTGGTGGGAGTGTCCCAATCTTTTAGCATGGTGGGAAAAAGTTTTCCAAAACAGCAACCATGTCTGTGGAACTGATTTCCTCCCTTCTCCGTAGATAGCGCTTTTAAACGTTTATCCGTCCAAACATAAAAGCTCTAATCTGAGCCTCTTCAAACACCTGATACGCACAGCCAGATTCCTCATCCCAAGACTCTGGCTCTCCAAGGATGGCCCTTCTATTGAGCAATCGACCAAATCCATAGATTTGAAGAAATCTCTTCTTGGGAACTGAGAAATGTCCAATCTTTCGCAAAAATTTGGCTTGATTGGAAAATATTTAGGAATTTATCCGTCTAATTATTTTTGAGATAAACTCCCAGTAATGGCTCTCACTTCACCCCCTCACATTTAGCATAATTTAGCACCATAAAATTTGCTCTGCATTCTTCATTAATCTGACTGCATGACGCATCCATACCACCTCCATATGGTTGTCTGACCTATGTCTGGTCTAATTTACTAAGATAACTTAAGCCTATGTACTCAGCTCTGTTTTATTTATTTTTTTTTTCTTTCCTTTTTTTATTAAAAATCAAAATGTAATATAATAGCCTATTTTAAAAAAAAAAATTGTGTTCTAACTTTTTTATTTAACATTCTGTCTTCTTTTATTATAAATACTTTCAGCTCTGTTTTATAGTGACGTCATTGTTATTTGTTGCTTTCGCCTGGAGGTTGCATCCTCCATGATTTTCATGTATTCTGATTTTCTCAATAAAGAAAAAAAAAAATATGAAAGTATCCAAATGTCCCATAAAAATCTATTATACAGTGCACTTCATTATAAAAGACTTTAACGATCAGTGAGAGTCAATATCAATGACATAGTTTCAAGTGAGAATAAATATATCAAATAACAAAATCGTAAATACATTTGTGACTACAACATAATATTTTGCATGATTCATATATAAACTCAGTGACTAGCATCCATAATTGAAATAAATAAGTAAAAACATAAAAAATCATCCTAAAGTGCATGTATACATCACAATTTTATAACATATTAAATCACATTAATCATAAGTGCATAGTTAATCACATTGTATATAGCAAAAAAAAAAAAAAAAAAGTGAACATGCAGTGCTCCCCCGTGGTAGTTGCACACCTAGAGGAGTCCGTAGCACTCCTCTCCTCCAAGACTGTGCTAACCTGTAACTTCTGACTGTCCTCACTGAAAAGCGGAGCAGAGTTGGCGGCATACCTTACTTGGCTAGCAGAAGGAGCAGCAAAAGCACGCAACACATGTAGCAGTGTAGTCGTGCCCTATGTGTCATGCAGCCCTAGCCTAAATCTGAACTACAGCAGTGAAGAAAAATGGCTGGGTTGTTATGGAGACCTAGAGTAAAACTCTGTGTATGTGGAGATTAAGGGCCTGCGAGCTTCTATTGGCTGATAAGGGACACGTGACCGTGTGTATGGCAGTTGGGATATGAAGAGAAAGACTTGCAAGCTTGTATTGGCTAATGCAGGTCTTTATATATATATATATATATATATATATATCAGGAACTGTTTAAAACGTTCCTGGGCACCTAAGGTACCTGTGTGCCAAATTTGGTGAAGATCGGTCCAGTAGTTTGGTCGCGCATAAAGAACAGACAGACGTCGGGACAGACATAAACTCATTGTGTACCGACATGTTACCTCCACAGTATTCTTTCCCAGATAGTAAGTGATATGTGTACCAAGTTTAATAGAAATTAATCGATGAGTTTTTGAGTTACAGAGCAATATGTGTGTTGCGAAAACAGTTGGAGCATACAAACTCCATGCGGCTGCTGTGTAGGGGCGTATGACCCCCCACAAGATTTATTTCCAGGTAGCAAGGGATGTGTATACCAAGTTTCATTGAAATCGAAGGTTGCATCTTTGAGTGATCGTGGAACATACACACACATATATACGTATTTCTTTATATATAGAGATATATATATATATATATATATATATATATATATTTATATACATATATAGATAGAAGACGAAAAAGATAGAATAGATAGATTGACATCTGAATGAAATACAAGCGATTGCACTAGATTAACTATTGTACAGATAAGCTTTCTAGTATTGATAGGTATTTGCAGCTTTGTCCTCATGCATTTTGTACTCTTAACGTCAAGTTCCATACAACGGGAATTCATTAGACGGCTGCATGAGCCAATTTCTCTTGATATTCTTTATGGTGTGTGTTTTGAAGCCGGCCATCTGAGCTATCTCTCATCTTGGGCTCTAATTCTGGTTTACACTATGGGAGAAAGGAAGTTAAACAGGAAGGCAGAAGGATTATGCAGAATAAAACATATGTTCCACAATGTCAGGCGGGCCACATAATTTACTGGAACATTATATATTCATATTTCCAAGAGACATTGTCCTGGGAGTATGAGACCGGCCGATTCTCATTCTTGGCAATGGATTGGTGGGGAATGAGACTATAAAAAAAATTAAAACTGTTTGTATTGGGAGGTGTGGGCTGTAAGGTTACACCAACAACCTCACATCTCCAGCCATAAAACAAGTACTCACACATCTGCTGGGAGTTTTGGTCAGATTTTCACAAGACACAGATCTGAAGGCAAAAATTCAACTAATTAGTAGTGTTAAACACAAAAAAAAAGGTGAATAATAATGTCTATAGGGTCAAATGACATAGGTCAGAGTTGTACTAATTGATACATGGTTGGGGACTGTTACAAGTTTGGAGGCAATATGTTAACCCTACTTGTACCAAGGGAGTTGTAATGGAATTAGGAATTTGCTATATTTATTTTACACTACCTGCTATACACAAAAAATGAGGTGTCCAGAAAGTAAGCTAGACATGATGTTCCTCAAGTTACTTTCATTTCACAAATATCTTCATTGCATTGCACAAGCATTACTATTGATTGGTTAAACTGGTTTTCAGCAGAGCAAACAAGCATTATATGGCAGCACACTGTTGTACATACAAGCAAAGGGACTAGAGATTAATGTGAATTGCATTGTTAGTACACATGAAAAATTGAACCTCTTTGCACACATTTTTGATCAAACGTGTCTATGCCCATCTACCAATGTCAAGGTGGCTTCGGGTGGGCCCGACATGCTCACGCTTGCTGACATACATTGTTTGTTTACTGTCTGCATGTTAGCTTTATGTACAAAAAAAAGAGCAAGGATTTATGCAAGGTAAAAAAATCTTATTTTATTCAATATAAATCACATGATTATTACAGGTAATGCTCAAAAGGGACAGGAAATGGAGACTGGGCCACAAGGGGCTATACAATGTGGAGAATCACAATGGGGGATGATGTGACCATAAACAACAGGGAACAACAATTAAATAGAGGCCGTGAACAAAGGTGTTGTTGCGGGTGGAAGTGCTAATCCCTAGTATTGAACAACTACCTGACTCATGTTCACAGCACCTGACCATAGGATGCTTTAAGGTGTCAATGGACGATGCAATACTACTAATAAAGATGGCATATAACAATGAACTGCAAGCCTCTCGTCCCACCCTGATCCAGCTACCAAGTTACCGACCCATGTTGCTGCTGTGGAATGGTGACAAGATTCCCCCACTGCTTCAACCTCCTGCATGTTAGCTTTATGAATGTGCATCTGTGACTTTGGATGTGCTAGTCTATTTTGTTGCTGGTTGTCAGCACAGAAATGAAGCATTAGCCGGGCTGGCTCATGTCATGGATTTTATAGCGGTATTACATCAGCATCGTTGAAGCTTTAATGGTATTACTTGAGCATCCCAGAATATTGTATAATTGGTCACTTGTGCTTTGATCTTGTAAGACATTAGCCTCACTGATGATCCTCGGTCAATTGGCATGATTATTTCTGGTGTTCCAGTAGATTGTTTTAGTGTCTAGTGCCTTTGTGTATAGGTTTAGCCTCTAAGATAAAAATGTCTGAATGGCTATGTTACCAGCTTACAAGCACTTTCCATCAAATTTAGCATTTACAGACAGTTGTGATCTATAAGTGATCATTGGTTTAGTGCTGGGGTGGGCAACCTGCGGTACTCCAGCTGTTCTTGAACTGCAACTCCCAGAATCCTTATTTTTTTTGTTTCTATGGGCGTTATAAGAACAGCACAGTAAGTATGCATGGTGGGAGTTGTAGTTTCAAAGCAGCTGGAGTGCCAAAGGTTGCTGATCCCTGGTTTAGTGGATTGTCCCTTGTACATGGGTACTACTGGTACTAATAGTGACTAAACACAGGTTAATATGCAGGTGGGCTTGGGCTTTTAAGATGTTTAGGATACTGATGTAAAGGGGCCTTGGCACTCATTTAAACGCTGCAGCCTCTAAATTGTTTACCTGTCTCTATCTGCTTATTAGTGATGGTGCAGGCTATTGCAGCTTTGTCACATTCACTTGAATAGGATTAGGCTGCATCTCCATCTCTATGTCTACTAAGTAGATGTACAGTAAAGGAGGATGGCCCTGTAAGCAATAGAAGAGGCCTCGAAGCTCACAGTGGTGCATTTTTGCAATTAATGATTCACAATATAGTTGACTCTATGCTATTCTGGGTCCCCCAGACACCATTGAGGTGTCACCACGTGTTGCTGCTCTCTGGAAGGAATGTAAGTCGTGGTGCACCCCAATGGGAAATAGGTCTAGAGAGTCAGGATCTGCAGTTAAATAGTGTGCGTCTTTACTGGAGGAATTCAAGTGCAAAACAATACAGATGAGGCATAGTGCTGGCTTCTCTATTCTCCTCCCTGGCAGAAGAAGTGTGAGATGCTGAGGAAAGTCCTGAGCTAGCTGTCCCTCTCTCTCTCAGAAGGCTTTTACCCTATTCAAAATCTAGAGGCCCATGGTCTGTGGCTCAGTATCCCCATCTCTGTGTTGTCTTCTGCTCACTCATGCAAACTGGCAGTCTCTTCTAAGCACTGTTCCCTAACTGCTGAACACTAGCTAAACTAGAAACTTTTAGTGAGATAAACTCAGCACAAACAAATACAATGTTGCAATTGTGGTCTCTCATTTGCATTAGACCTTCAATAATATTCAATGACACAGCAGTTTTTTTTAAAGACAAAAACAAGTCTTCAGACATAATAACAAAGCTAAACCAGACATCCAAAAGGTCAGTCTGTCTGGTTTTGGTAGTAAACAAAATGTCCAGACTTCAAAGTACCCTAGCTCCAGGGCACTACACTTGCAATTTTTACTAATTTGTGTTACAGATGCTAAATTGCAAGTGACTCACATCCAAATCACACCTTAAAATAGTTGCTTGACAGCAAGTTACAAATTATGCACATTTTTTGGTTGAGCCATTTACTGCTGCATGAACAAAGTTGCTGCGTAGCCCTAGCCTAAAGAGATCATTACACATGGTTAAAGCATACCTATCCTATCAAAAAACTTTGCATGAATCAACAATGCAGTGTGTACACGAGGAAACGCTTTTCTGGCCACTATTTGGTCATTTTATAGCAGTTTTCCCCTGTGCATGCTGAATGTCTAGTTTGCAGTTCTCCCAAATCTGGTGGGTGGAGACTAACTGCCATCTACTGCACAAAGAAAGTATAAAATAATCTGCTTCTTAAACTTCTCTAAATCACTCAGAAGCAGTCATAGGATCATGGAGGTTATTACAGAGAACTACTGACCTGAAAGGTTGTGAATAAAGCACTTGGGCTGAGATATAAACGTCCTATGTATCTTCAGCAGTCTCTTTGTTGTCTCTCCAGGAGTCCTGTCTCACTGTGATGCTGTTCCCTCCCCTCTTGATAGACTTTTATTATCATGTTTAATATTATCCTTCTGGAATACCTTCCTAAACTTTCCTCTGGATATCAGTCCTAAAGTTGAGTGAAAAGTTAGTGACCATTTAAAAAAATATAGGGGCTTTTTTTATTAAGACTGGCATTTTAAACGCCGGTTTAAATAAAGCCCCATAGCTGGCAGAGGATCCGCCGAAGTTATGAAGGGGCACCGGCCTCTCCATAACTTTAGTACATCCAGTGCCGGTTTTAAATATGAGACAGCTTCCTAGCTGTCTTACATTTAGACCTTTTTATACTTCTAAAACAAGCTTAGAAAATGGTAAGTCAGATGGGCTTGCCAGCCCATCCCCTTCCCCGCCCATGTCACGGCAACAATTTTAGACCTGCATTGAACAGGTCGAAGTTGCAGATAGCCTTTCCACTAAGCATTGTGCCTCCATCTGCTCCAGAAATACACCTAATTTAGGCATATTTCATATTAGTAAATTACTCACATAGTTACTATTTGACAAGCAGTTTCCATCAGACTGTATTTTGAGGTTCATTTGCTAACATCTGCCTTGTTGTACCTGGGTCCATTGATCCATGGGTGATAGCTAAGAGATTTACTATTATTGCTATGCTTTTTCAATCCACCACATCACTAAGCCCATTTTCTGCAGTGTAATCTGCATATAAAATGCTACCTACAGCCTCCAATTAACTCAATGAGAAAAACACAACAATGAGCATGTGTTCTCATTGGGTTTTTTGGGGCAGTTTCTTCTGCCAAAAATAAAATGTTCTCAGAGGCAGATCAGTCTACTGATCTGCCATTGGTTTTGCTCACATGGATAAAAGCTATGTGAACACAGTCTTAGAGTAGGCTTGATATGGCGGCCAAGCCATGTGAACCTACTGCAGACATTGACAGCACGATTTTGCAGTAAAATCATGTGGCCATTGGCTGTCGTTGAACCCAAGTGGCCAACTGCACCACTTGACTGTACCCTAAAGGTGAATTCACATATAGCAGAATTGTTGCAAAAATTGACTCCCTTTCCAATTCATCTGAATGGTTCATAGAAATCCATGCACATGTTGCAAAAAACATCACCATTCCCATGTATGCAACAGATTTTCTGAGGCAGACATTCTGGCAACGAATCTACAGAGTAATGTGTACTTACAAAAAGTAAGACTGAGGCTTTGACTCACAGCACATTTAATTACCATATTAAGAGGACACTTTTTTACATATTAGAAATATTTGTGAATACAAAAACTGGACTTTCATAGTAGCAAACCGATCAATAAGGAAGAAACGATTAAAATAAAAACGATGTCTGGAATCTTATCTACAAGATGTAATACAAAATGTATTCAATTTCCTGTCAGATAACGAGTAAAAACAAACATCCCAAATATTTAATTAGCAATGCAGTTTTTGTAGTATAAAGTAATATTTTCTCTGCTTAAAGAGTCATCTGCTATTTTACTACGTGTTATTTTTTACTAATGAATGCAAGTAGTTTTGTTTCAAGTAAAAAAAATAAACAAGCATCCTTTTCCTAAAATAAAGTAATATATTTTTTAAAGCATAGGGAAATATTAGTAGACATATTAGGTATCGCCACGTCCGTATCGACCGGATCTATAAAAATATCACATGACCTAACCCCTCAGGGGAACACCGAAAAAGGAAATATGCTAAAAAGCATTTTTTTTGTCACCTTACATCACTAAAAGTGCAACACCAAGCAATAAAAATGTATATGCACCCCAAGAAAGTACCAATCTAACCGGTACCTCATCCCACAAAAAATAAGCCCCTACATAAGACAATCGCCCAAAAAATAAAAATCTATGGCTCTCAGACTATTGAGACACTAAAACATGATTTTTTTTTGGTTTCAAGAATGATATTATTGTGTAAAACTTATAAAATAAATAAAAAAAGTATACATTTTAGGTATTGCCATGTCCGTAACAACCTGCTCTATAAAAAATACCTCATGACCTAACACCTCAGGTGAAAACCATAAAATTTCAATAAAAACGATGTAAGAAAAGCTATTTTTTGTCACCTTACATCACAAAAAGTGTAATACCAAGCATCATATGCACACTAAAATAGTACCAATCAAACCGTCATATGATACCGAAAAAAATTAGCCCCTACATAAGACAGTCACCCCCCCAAAAAAAAATAAAAAAATATGGCTTTCAAAATATGGAGACACAAAAAATCCTTTTTTTCCAAAAATGCTTTATTATGTAAAACTGAAACAAACAACCAAACATTGGAAAAAACGAAAAAATAAAACGGTGCCAAAACAGCTATTTTTTGTTACTTTGCCTCACATAAAGTGTAATATATGGCAACCAAAAATTGTATGTACCCTAAAATAGTACCAACAAAACTGCCACCTTATGCTATAGTTTCCAAAATGGGGTCATTTTTTGGGAGTTTCTACTTTAGGGGTGCATTAGGGGGTCTTCAAGTGTGACATGGCGACTTAAAATTATTCTAGTGAAATCTTCCCTCCAAAACCATATGAGGTTCCTTTCCTTCTGTGACCTGCTGTATGCCCGTACAACAGTTTACAACCACAGATGGGGTGTTTCTGTAAAATACTTAATTAGGGCAATAAATATTTGGTTTATGTTTGGCTGTTAACACTTGCTTTGTACTGGAAAAAATTGATTAAAATGGAAAATCTGCCCAAAAAGCGAAATTCTGAAATTCCATCTACATTTTCCTTTAATTCTTGTGGAACACTTAAAGGGTTACCAAAGTTTGTGAAATCAGTTTTGAATACCTTGAGGGGTGTAGTTTCGAAAATGGGGTAATTTTTCGGTGGTTTCTATTATGTAAGCCTCACAAAGTGATTTCAGACCTGAACTAGTCCTTAAAAAGTGGGTTTTGAAAGTTTTCAGAAAAAAAGATTTGCTTCTAAACTTCTAAGCTTTTTAACGTCCCCAAAAATAAAATGTCATTCACAAAAAGATCCAAACATGAAGTAGACATATGGGAAATGTAAAGTAATAACTATTATATGAGGTATCACTATCTGTTTTAAAAGCAGAGAAATAGAAATTTGGAAAGTTGCAAATTTTTCCAATGTTTTTTTATTTGTTTTTTTTAAATAAAAATTTAAAATATTGACTGAAATTTACCACTATCATGATGTACAATGTGTCACAAGAAACCAATCTCAGAATGGCTTGGACAAGTAAAAGCGTTCAGCAACATTTGGTGTCACGCGCCATTATTGTAAATTGAATGAATTCACATCTAGTGGTAATCCTTTAACACTAATAGGCCTAAAATGGACAAAAACTTTGAACAAAAACTTTTACTACTATTACCGGTGGCCCATTGGTTAGCACTGGTGCATTGCAGGTTCAAATCCAAAAAAGGATGACATCTGCATGGGGTTTATATGTTCTCTCAGTATTTGTGTGGGTTTGCTTACACACTTAAAAAATACAGGGAATTAAGATTTGCCATATTTCCCCAGATGGTGGACAGATGAAGCAGCTCGAGGCTCTCAGGACTGGGCCACCAAAATTTGACTTTTGTTGTATAATTACAATAATAATGTATTTTTTTTCTTGCTAATATGAAAGGTAACTGCTTTTTTAGACCCCAAAATTACCTCATTTGCGACTTTAAATGATTTAAGCACTGATAATTAGGAAAACAATGATTCTGTTAATTACACCTTTGTTGTGGGTCCTTCTCCTTCGCATGATGTCTGAGGCTTATGCATTACTTTACTGCATAGATTGCTAAGAGAGACCAGTATCTGCTCAGTTTGGATTCCTCAGGGAAGATAATATGCCGAGATCAGCACACAGTTTCTATTTCTAGGATGACATTGTTCTGCTCTGCGCCGCTCTCGTAGCTTCTCCCAGTGGCACATCTAGGCTCTGTATCACTAAAAATATCCACAAACCTTAACTCCTTCACTTCTAGGTCAATATTTTACAAGATGTATCGTCCAGTGCAGAGTAATTAGTGTCCGCTGGCAGCACCGTGGTATTTGAAGGACAAAACAGCAATCTGTTGGGTCACCAGAGTTCAATGAGGGAACAATATCATGGTTTAGGCCTTATATTTGCAAATTCAGAATGCCCTTGCTATCCGCTATACAGATTCATATGCACAATGTCTTAATTGTAATGATTCATCAAAATATGAGTCGCAATATAGGAATCATTTTTCATTCTTTATTTAGCACAAAAGGGTTAAAAGTCCATTGATTGCAATTTTGTAGCCTCAAACTAGTATATCAAGGACAGGCAGCAGTTTTCCCTGGCAGAAGATGGCCGATGATTTATGGTAGAGGGCCTCACATCTCTGTGGTACCTGCTCTATAATTATCCTTCTCAGCTGGAAGGAACATGTGCAGGCCTAGCGATTTCTGCAGCGCTCTGAGCACCCAACTCCTCTTATACAAAGGCATTAAAAGGGCATTTTTAAGAATATTTGCAGAAAATGTTCAGGGGTGTGCCTCAGGATGTACAAGAGAACTTTCTGCATTTTATTTGCTAAAAATTCCACATCTCAACTAGATTTACATGCTGTGATGTCTCAGGCCAGTTACATTGATTTCTATAAAACTGAAGCAGGAGAAGTTAGTTGCTGCTTCCTCTTCATTGATGCTGGCATTGCACTACACCTCCCAAAATTCTGTCGTTCTCATTTAAAACAAAAAACAAAAAAAGAACTTTGCGACTTCATAGGAGATGTGATTAACAGATAAAACAAAAATTACAGATAATTTTCTATGTACCAATCAGACACAGCTCTGTGGAGTGAAAATGAGTGAGTGAGAAGAAAGGTGAGTGACGTCTAGAGAAGATAGCCCCTGAAAGCCACTTCCGGTACCATACTCTGAAGACATTAGTGGCCTACTAAAGGTATTTCAGTGACAGACATACATAGCATATGTCTGATAGCCCTATAATCTATGGAGATTTATGGAAACAGCAGGCTATAGTAAAAAGCACAAGCACTGCTCCCTCTCACCTCTGTGACAAGGTACTGCCTATCTCAAAGGCACATTAGGGGGCCAGAAGGCCATGTAAATCTGTGTCTGGTCCCTTTATCTTTCACCAATAATTGTATGCAAAACAAAACTTACACAAATATGGAATATTAGAAAAAAAAAATAACTATGAATTGTAAGGTGCACACAGGCTTTTGCATTTTTTAAAAGCTTACATTTCAGGATTGCTCTTAAAATATAGCTCTGCAGTTAGGCCCCTTTCACACGGGTGACGCAGAAGAGGTCCGGATGCATTGCGGGTGCCTCTCGGGAAACCCGCGCGAGTGTGCACGCAATTTCATTCAGTTTTGTTTGCGTTGTTCAGTTTTTTCCGCGCGAGTGGAAAGCGTTTTAATGCGTTTTGTATGCGTGTGATAAAAACCTGAATGTGGCACCCAGACCCGACACCGGACCTTTTCACTGAAGTTCAGGTTTGGGTTAGGTGTTCTGTTGATTTTATTATTTTCCCTTCTAACACGGTTATACAGTAAGGGAAAATAATAGCATTCTTAATACAGAATGCTAACTAAAATGTACATTGAGAGGTTAAAAAATAAAAAAATAAACTCACCTCATCCAGCCAGTATCATCTTCTTTCTTCTTCCTGCAGGACCTGCAAAAGGACCTGCGCTGACACGTGGTCAGCGCGATGACGTCAACGCAGCTCCTTTTGCAGGTCCTGCACGAAGAAGAAAGAAGACGATACCACGATCAAGTGGATAAGGTGAGTTAATTTTTTTTATTTTTTAACACCTCAATAGACATTTTAGTTAGCATTCTGTATTAAGAATGCTATTATTTTCCCTTATAACCATGTTAGGCCTCTTTCACACTTGCGTTGTCCATAGATAAACTGTGGTGTAGATCCTAAGAAATACCTTAAGGATGTATTAGGACTCTTTCACACTTGCATTGTCCAGATCCGTCGTGTACTCCATTTGCCGGAATTACACGCCGGATCCGGAAAAATGCAAGTGAACTGAAAGCATTTGAAGACCGATCAGTCTTCAAAATGCGTTCAGTGTTACTATGGCAGCCAGGACGCTATTAAAGTCCTGGATGCCATAGTAGGAGCGGGGGCGCAACATACTTACAGTCCGCGCGGCTCCCGGGGCGCTCCAGAATGACGTCAGAGCGCCCCATGCGCATGGATGACGTGCCATGCGATCACGTCATCCATGCGCCTGGGGCACCCTGACGTCACTCTGGAGTGCCCCGGGAGCCGCACGGACGGTAAGTATGCTGCTCCCCGCTACACTTTACCATGGCTGCCAGGACTTTAGCGTCCCGGCAGCCATGGTAACCATTGAGAAAAAGCTAAACGTCGTATCCAGCAATGCGCCGAAACGACGTTTAGCTTAAGGCCGGATCCGGATCAATGCCTTTCAATGGGCATTAATTCCGGATCCGGCCTTGCGGCAAGTCTTCAGGATTTTTGGCCGGAGCAAAAAGCGCAGCATGCTGCGGTATTTTCTCCGGCCAAAAACGTTCCGTTCCGGAACTGAAGACATCCTGATGCATCCTGAACGGATTTCACTCCATTCAGAATGCATTAGGATAATCCTGATCAGGATTCTTCCGGCATAGAGCCCCGACGACGGAACTCTATGCCGGAAGACAAGAACGCAAGTGTGAAAGAGCCCTTAGAAGCGAAAATAATAAGTTAATTGACTTTAATGGGGTCGAGTGTTGCTCATACCTGTTTACTAACATCATCTCCTAGCAACCATGCATGAAAATCGCACTGCATCCGCACTTGCTTGCGGATGCTATGCGATTTTCACGCAGCCCTATTCATTTCTTTGGGGCCTGCGTTGCGTGAAAAATGCAGAATATAGAACCTGCTGCAATTTTCACGCAATGCACAACTGCTGCGTGAAAAACGCCGCTCATATACACATCCCTATTGAAATGAATGGGTCAGGATTCAGTGCACGGAATACTCGCCCGTGTGAAAGGGGGCTTAATGAGAGGACATCTACGGCTACTTTCACACTTGTGGCAGAGTGATCCGGCAAGCAGTTCTGTCACCAGAACTGCCTGCCGGATCCGACAAAACGTATGCCAACTTATGGCATTTGTAAGACTGATCCGTCTTACAAATGCATTGAAATGCATTGAAATGACGGATCCGTCTTTCCAGTGTCATCCGGAAACATGGAGCATTTTTTTTTCACAAGGAAGGACGGATCCAGCATTCCGGTATTTCGGATGCCGGATCCGGCACTAATACATTCCTATGGAAAAAAAAATCCGGATTTCAGGCAAGTGTTCAGTTTTTTTGGGCCGGAGATAAAACCGTAGCATGCTGCGGTTTTATCTCTATCCTGATCAGTCAAAAAGACTGAACTGAAGACATCCTGATGCATCCTGAACGGATAATTCTCCATTCAGAATGTATGGGGATAAAACTGATCAGTTATTTTCCGGTATTGAGCCCCTGTGACGGAACTCGATGCCGGGAAAGAAAAACGCTAGTGTGAAAGTAGCCTAAGTGGTTATTTCTCTGCATTTAATGAAGACTGCATCGTAGTAGAATCCAGGAAAATGACACTGGATTGGAAATTTTTTGATCAGAGCAGCATGACATTTTATCCCTATTTAAGTTCTTAGATTTTTTTGGAGGTGTATTTAACAAAATTATGGGCTGTGGAGGACTACCTCTCCAACTTCTATAAAGAAAAGAAAATAAGTCAGAAAACTTCAGGAAAGAACAGAACGGGAAAGATGAGATGAAGAGATGTGCAGGAAACAAGTGCGGTCATGAGGCTGTAAATAGAGGAGCTGGCGTGGGTGGGAATGTTACACTTCCCGCAGACCTAGCGGGATTAATGCAGGCTGTGTTTAGTGAAAATAGTGTATTTGGTGTAATGTAAAACCTGATTTCGGGAGACACCTCTTAAGCAGCTACTCTTCCACAGATTACTTTAAATTTTTCATTATAGAAAAAAGAAAACAAGAGAAAACATAGACCAAAAATCAACCATCATCCATGAATTGATTTATGTTACTCACTCATCCAAGGCTGATATTTTCGGTGAATGCACAAAGCTTGCTAAAAATATAAACCAGCAGATATCTAGTCAAATGAACCCTACAATGACATTCTGTCCCTGTGACTATGACTAATTTTACATGCTCAAATCTGTCAATCTCTTGTTTAGTTGTCATAAAAATAATATTGCTTTCTTTGACCTCAAATTCAGTCTACTGTAGACAGTTCACACTGGTGACATCCATAAGCTCATTGGGGGCAGATTTACTAAACCTGCTTAAAATTTAGACATGGTCTAAAGATTTACCAGATATATAGCAATAGTACTTGCCATGTGATAATTTTGCATAGCTAGACACTTTTATCTAATTTTACATCAACTACTGGTTTTGTGGCATCTTAATGCAGCTTTCCACTAAGCCACACCCCTTTCTTGAGTTGAAAATTCGAAACAGGCAAGCTAGGTGTAATTAAAGGGAATCAGTATCCAGTTATATGGTGTTGCCAATTCTCAGCATATTTGAGGAGTTGCAACCGGATCTCTGCCGTCCCCATTATAGCTAATGGAGCCCGATGGAGACTTGCAAACGTCCGGCACTGCCGAAATGCAGGGAGATCCAGCCGGCTGTTCTTGGCCGGAACAGCTGGCCGGATCTCAACTGCTAATATGAGGAGCATCTGGGGACAACATAAACTAGTGATGGATCCCCTTAGCAAAATGCTGGTTCACTTTCTTTAACTGATCCAGCCATTTTGCCAAAATCTTGTTTAGAACAGCTCTAGTACATAGTGATGAGTCCCACATATTCATGAACTCCTGGCTTTCCCCGCTCACCTGTTGCTGATTCATATAGAGAAAAAAAACTGTCAGAGGCAGGTGGGCAGGGAGAGCCATTATTCTTTTTGTGCATTTGCTTCAGACATTGGTTTAAAATGTTATGCAACATTATGTGGCAGAAATGTATAAAATTTTGAGACACTATGATAAAATTTAGGCTCCATTAGCTTTTCTTTCTTTATGCCTATCTCATTATCTAATTGTTGATCTTCCTGTTTAGTTGCAGTATACAGACATGACTAGAAGTATTTGGCCAGAGACACAATTTTCATAATTTAGTTTCTTTATACTTGGCTATGTCTGGTAGTCCCATGGAACAACAGTGGTCATGCGTGACCAGGGTTGCCAACCAGAATTTCTTTTGTTTTCTGGACAACTTATCCCAAATTCCTGGACAGCAAACATTTTTTATGGACAAATTGGAAAACGATAATGAATGATAAAGATTATATGTAATACTTGTTTATAGCTCAAAATACTGACAGGTACTCATTACCAGCATTGACTATGAGCTCTAAAATTATGATAATTACCACTAAAATAATCTAGTCAAGTACCACCAGCCTCAAAAAAATCACTGACATGTGAGTTTTTTTCCCTATTTTATGGACTGTCCAGAAATTTCTGGATAGTTGGCAAACCTGTGCGTGACTTGCCATTCAGTTTATTCTGAGGAATGGGACAACTGTTCTCATGAATAATGAGGATTCCAGACAATCCAATAGTTATCCTCAATCCAGAGGAAAGCTTTTGAACTGAGCATAACCTCTTTTACACTTGAAATCAACTGCAGACCTTTTAGCTACTAAAAGGAAACCTGTCACCGGGGTTTTGGGTATAGAGCTGAGGACACGGGTTGCTAGATGGCCACTAGCACATCCGCAATACCCAGTCACCATAGCTCTGTGTGCTTTTATTGTGTATAAAAACCTATTTGATACATATGCAAATTAACCTGAGATGAGTCAGAGCTTGAAAATATGACTCTTCTTTGGTCACACGAGTAAGATATGACTTTTTTATGTTAATTTGCATATGTATCAAATAGTCTTTTTTACACAATAAAAGCACCCACCAGAACGCTGTTGCCTCTTCAAACAGCTGATTGTTTGAACAGCTCTCAATCTCTAACTTGATCCAGGGTAAAATTTCCAGTATGCAAAAAACATTGCGATCCCTCTTCTTCATACAGAATCATGATTTACGAGCAGCATGATCTGCTGCCCAGAAGCCAGGATTGGTGGTGCCTGCATGAATGACAGGATTACCGGATGAATGAGCATTTCACTCGTTCATCGGGTGATCAGCGGCACATTTATATGGCCAGATCGTCAGGAACGACCGTTCGTAAGAAGGTCGGAAGGTGTCCAGCATTGCCATCAGCTCAGAACTGACAAAAAACTGTGATCCTGGTACACCCATATACAGCTTGAAGAAGTCAAGGAAGAACTGTGGCCAAAAAAACATTATTTTGACGTGGAGACGAGGCTAAGACACTAAACTATGAATAAAAAGATGGGAATTGGGGTTTAGAAAAATGGCAGCAGGTGATCTGGACTGATGAGCCAAAATTTGAAATGTTTGGCTGTACAAAAAGAGTTATGTTTGTTTGCCGAAATGCTGTAGAGCAGTACAATAATGAGTGTCTACAGGAAATAGTGACTCATAGTGGAGGTTCCTTGCAAGTTTCGGGTTGCATTTCAGCAGATGCAGTGGTGAACTTGGTAGGTATTAATGATGTCCTCACTGCTGAGAAATATAGTTAGATATTTATCCATCGTGCAATACTATAAAGAAGGTGTCTGTTTGGCTCCAAATTAGGATATAGGACATATGCAAGGACATATGCAAAAAATAGGGTATGTGTAGGGATGAGCGAACTCGAACTGTATAGTTCGGGTTCGTACCGAATTTTGGGGTGTCCGTGACACGGACCCGAACCCGGACATTTTCGTAAAAGTCCGGGTTCGGGTTCGGTGTTCGTCGCTTTCTTGGCGCTTTTGTGACGCTTTCTTGGCGCTTTTTGAAAGGCTGCAAAGCAGCCAATCAACAAGCGTCATACTACTTGCCCCAAGAGGCCATCACAGCCATGCCTACTATTGGCATGGCTGTGATTGGCCAGAGCACCATGTGACCCAGCCTCTATTTAAGCTGGAGTCACATAGCGCCGCCCGTCACTCTGCTCTGATTAGCGTAGGGAGAGGTTGCGGCTGCGACAGTAGGGCGAGATTAGGCAGATTAACTCCTCCAAAGGACTTGATTAACTGATCGATCTGCAGCTGTGGATCATTGAGCTGCTGATCCTCAATTGCTCACTGTTTTTAGGCTGCACAGACCGTTTGTCAGTCTCATTTTTCTGGGGTGATCGGCGGCCATTTTGTGTCTTGTGGTGCGCCAGCACAAGCTGCGACCAAGTGCATTTAACCCTCAATGGTGTGGTTGTTTTTTGGCTAAAGCCTACATCAGGGTGAAGCTGTCACACCAAGTGCATTTAACCAGCAATAGTCTGTTCATTTTTTGGCCATATACAAAATCAGGGGCAAGCTGCGCCTGTCACCAAGTGCATTTAACCCTCAATGGTGTGGTTGTTTTTTGGCTAAAGCCTACATCAGGGTGAAGCTGTCACACCAAGTGCATTTAACCAGCAATAGTCTGTTCATTTTTTGGCCATATACAAAATCAGGGGCAAGCTGCGCCTGTCACCAAGTGCATTTAACCCTCAATGGTGTGGTTGTTTTTTGGCTAAAGCCTACATCAGGGTGAAGCTGTCACACCAAGTGCATTTAACCAGCAATAGTCTGTTCATTTTTTGGCCATATACAAAATCAGGGGCAAGCTGCGCCTGTCACCAAGTGCATTTAACCCTCAATGGTGTGGTTGTTTTTTGGCTAAAGCCTACATCAGGGTGAAGCTGTCACACCAAGTGCATTTAACCAGCAATAGTCTGTTCATTTTTTGGCCATATCCCAGTCTAATTCTGTCACTAAATCCATACCGGTCACCCAGCGCCTAAATACTAGGCCTCAAATTTATATCCAGCTAAATCTGTCCCTAGTGCTGTAGCTGGGCGAGTTATTTAGTGTCCGTTCAAGCACATTTCTTGTTCTGGGTTGAAATACAATTCCCAATTTAGCAATTTCATAATTTAGTGGTTCCTGCTATATCAGAGCTATTTGAAATCTATCCCAAAAAGGGTATATAATATTGAAGGTGCACATTGGGTCATTCAGAATAACTTCACACACACCCGCTACTGTGTATTTCCAAGTCTAATTCTGTCACTAAACCCATACCTGTCACCCAGCGCCTAAATACTAGGCCTCAAATTTAAATCCCTCTAAATCTCTCGTTACCCACCGCTGTACTGTTGTTGCTGGGCAAGATATTTAGTGTCCGTCAAAGCACATTTTTTGTTCTGGGTTGAAGTACAATTCCCAATTTAGCAATTTCATAATTTAGTGGTTTCTGCTATATCAGAGCTATTTGAAATCTATCCCTAAAAGGGTATATAATATTGAAGGTGCACATAGGGTCATTCAGAATAACTTCACACACACGCTTCTGTGCATTTCCAAGTCTAATTCTGTCACTAAATCCATACCGGTGACCCAGCGCCTAAATACTAGGCCTCAAATTTAAATCCCTCTAAATCTCTCGTTACCCACCACTGTACTGTTGTTGCTGGGCAAGATATTTAGTGTCCGTCAAAGCACATTTTTTGTTCTGGGTTGAAGTACAATTCCCAATTTAGCAATTTCATAATTTAGTGGTTTCTGCTATATCAGAGCTATTTGAAATCTATCCCTAAAAGGGTATATAATATTGAAGGTGCACATAGGGTCATTCAGAATAACTTCACACACACGCTTCTGTGCATTTCCAAGTCTAATTCTGTCACTAAATCCATACCGGTGACCCAGCGCCTAAATACTAGGCCTCAAATTTAAATCCCTCTAAATCTCTCGTTACCCACCGCTGTACTGTTGTTGCTGGGCAAGATATTTAGTGTCCGTCAAAGCACATTTTTTGTTCTGGGTTGAAGTACAATTCCCAATTTAGCAATTTCATAATTTAGTGGTTCCTGCTATATCAGAGCTATTTGAAATCTATCCCAAAAAGGGTATATAATATTGAAGGTGCACATTGGGTCATTCAGAATAACTTCACACACACCCGCTACTGTGTATTTCCAAGTCTAATTCTGTCACTAAACCCATACCTGTCACCCAGCGCCTAAATACTAGGCCTCAAATTTAAATCCCTCTAAATCTCTCGTTACCGCTGTACTGTTGTAGCTGGGAAAGTTATTTAGTGCCCGTCAAAGCACATTTTTTGTTCTGGGTTGAAGTACAATTCCCAATTTAGCAATTTCATAATTTAGTGGTTCCTGCTATATCAGAGCTATTTGAAATCTATCCCAAAAAGGGTATATAATATTCAAGGTGCACATTGGGTCATTCAGAATAACTTCACACACACGCTTCTGTGCATTTCCAAGTCTAATTCTGTCACTAAATCCATACCGGTCACCCGGCGCCTAAATACTAGGCCTCAAATTTATATCCCGCTGAATTTGAATACAATACATTGGGCCAAATAATATATTTGTTGTTGTGGTGAACCATAACAATGAGAAAAACATCTAGTAAGGGACGCGGACGTGGACATGGTCGTGGTGGTGTTAGTGGACCCTCTGGTGCTGGGAGAGGACGTGGCCGTTCTGCCACATCCACACGTCCTAGTGTACCAACTACCTCAGGTCCCAGTAGCCGCCAGAATTTACAGCGATATATGGTGGGGCCCAATGCCGTTCTAAGGATGGTAAGGCCTGAGCAGGTACAGGCATTAGTCAATTGGGTGGCCGACAGTGGATCCAGCACGTTCACATTATCTCCCACCCAGTCTTCTGCAGAAAGCGCACAGATGGCGCCTGAAAACCAACCCCATCAGTCTGTCACATCACCCCCATGCATACCAGGGAAACTGTCTCAGCCTCAAGTTATGCAGCAGTCTCTTATGCTGTTTGAAGACTCCGCTGGCAGGGTTTCCCAAGGGCATCCATCTAGCCCTTCCCCAGCGGTGAAAGACATAGAATGCACTGACGCACAACCACTTATGTTTCCTGATGATGAGGACATGGGAATACCACCTCAGCATGTCTCTGATGATGACGAAACACAGGTGCCAACTGCTGCGTCTTTCTGCAGTGTGCAGACTGAACAGGAGGTCAGGGATCAAGACTGGGTGGAAGACGATGCAGGGGACGATGAGGTCCTAGACCCCACATGGAATGAAGGTCGTGCCACTGACTTTCACAGTTCGGAGGAAGAGGCAGTGGTGAGACCGAGCCAACAGCGTAGCAAAAGAGGGAGCAGTGGGCAAAAGCAGAACACCCGCCGCCAAGAGACTCCGCCTGCTACTGACCGCCGCCATCTGGGACCGAGCACCCCAAAGGCAGCTTCAAGGAGTTCCCTGGCATGGCACTTCTTCAAACAATGTGCTGACGACAAGACCCGAGTGGTTTGCACGCTGTGCCATCAGAGCCTGAAGCGAGGCATTAACGTTCTGAACCTGAGCACAACCTGCATGACCAGGCACCTGCATGCAAAGCATGAACTGCAGTGGAGTAAACACCTTAAAACCAAGGAAGTCACTCAGGCTCCCCCTGCTACCTCTTCTGCTGCTGCCGCCTCGGCCTATTCTGCTGCTGCCGCCTCGGCCTCTTCCTCCGCCTCTGGAGGAACGTTGGCACCTGCCGCCCAGCAAACAGGGGATGTACCACCAACACCACCACCACCACCTCCGTCACCAAGCGTCTCAACCATGTCACACGCCAGCGTTCAGCTCTCCATCTCACAAACATTTGATAGAAAGCGTAAATTCCCACCTAGCCACCCTCGATCCCTGGCCCTGAATGCCAGCATTTCTAAACTACTGGCCTATGAAATGCTGTCATTTAGGCTGGTGGACACAGACAGCTTCAAACAGCTCATGTCGCTTGCTGTCCCACAGTATGTTGTTCCCAGCCGGCACTACTTCTCCAAGAGAGCCGTGCCTTCCCTGCACAACCAAGTATCCGATAAAATCAAGTGTGCACTGCGCAACGCCATCTGTAGCAAGGTCCACCTAACCACAGATACGTGGACCAGTAAGCACGGCCAGGGACGCTATATCTCCCTAACTGCACACTGGGTAAATGTAGTGGCAGCTGGGCCCCAGGCGGAGAGCTGTTTGGCGCACGTCCTGCCGCCGCCAAGGATCGCAGGGCAACATTCTTTGCCTCCTGTTGCCACCTCCTCCTTCTCGGCTTCCTCCTCCTCTTCTTCCACCTGCTCATCCAGTCAGCCACACACCTTCACCACCAACTTCAGCACAGCCCGGGGTAAACGTCAGCAGGCCATTCTGAAACTCATATGTTTGGGGGACAGGCCCCACACCGCACAGGAGTTGTGGCGGGGTATTGAACAACAGACCGTCGAGTGGTTGCTGCCGGTGAGCCTCAAGCCCGGCCTGGTGGTGTGTGATAATGGGCGAAATCTCGTTGCAGCTCTGGGACTAGCCAATTTGACGCACATCCCTTGCTTGGCGCATGTGCTGAATTTGGTGGTGCAGAAGTTCATTCACAACTACCCCGACATGTCAGAGCTGCTGCATAAAGTGCGGGCCGTCTGTTCGCGCTTCCGGCGTTCACATCCTGCCGCTGCTCGCCTGTCTGCGCTACAGCGTAACTTCGGCCTTCCCGCTCACCGCCTCATATGCGACGTGCCCACCAGGTGGAACTCCACCTTGCACATGCTGGACAGACTGTGCGAGCAGCAGCAGGCCATAGTGGAGTTTCAGCTGCAGCACGCACGGGTCAGTCGCACTACAGAACAGCACCACTTCACCACCAATGACTGGGCCTCCATGCGAGACCTGTGTGCCCTGTTGCGCTGTTTCGAGTACTCCACCAACATGGCCAGTGGCGATGACACCGTTATCAGCGTTACAATACCACTTCTATGTCTCCTTGAGAAAACACTTAGGGCGATGATGGAACAGGAGGTGGCCCAGGAGGAGGAGGAGGAGGATGAGGAAGAGGGGTCATTTTTAGCACTTTCAGGCCAGTCTCTTCGAAGTGACTCAGAGGGAGGTTTTTTGCAACAGCAGAGGCCAGGTACAAATGTGGCCAGCCAGGGCCCACTACTGGAGGACGAGGAGGACGAGGATGAGGAGGAGGTGGAGGAGGATGAGGATGAAGCATGGTCACAGCGGGGTGGCACCCAACGCAGCTCGGGTCCATCACTGGTGCGTGGCTGGGGGGAAAGGCAGGACGATGACGATACGCCTCCCACAGAGGACAGCTTGTCCTTACCCCTGGGCAGCCTGGCACACATGAGCGACTACATGCTGCAGTGCCTGCGCAACGACAGCAGAGTTGCCCACATTTTAACCTGTGCGGACTACTGGGTTGCCACCCTGCTGGATCCACGCTACAAAGACAATGTGCCCACCTTACTTCCTGCACTGGAGCGTGATAGGAAGATGCGCGAGTACAAGCGCACGTTGGTAGACGCGCTACTGAGAGCATTCCCAAATGTCACAGGGGAACAAGTGGAAGCCCAAGGCCAAGGCAGAGGAGGAGCAAGAGGTCGCCAAGGCAGCTGTGTCACGGCCAGCTCCTCTGAGGGCAGGGTTAGCATGGCAGAGATGTGGAAAACTTTTGTCAACACGCCACAGCTAACTGCACCACCACCTGATACGCAACGTGTTAGCAGGAGGCAACATTTCACTAACATGGTGGAACAGTACGTGTGCACACCCCTCCACGTACTGACTGATGGTTCGGCCCCATTCAACTTCTGGGTCTCTAAATTGTCCACGTGGCCAGAGCTAGCCTTTTATGCCTTGGAGGTGCTGGCCTGCCCGGCAGCCAGCGTTTTGTCTGAACGTGTATTCAGCACGGCAGGGGGCGTCATTACAGACAAACGCAGCCGCCTGTCTACAGCCAATGTGGACAAGCTGACGTTCATAAAAATGAACCAGGCATGGATCCCACAGGACCTGTCCGTCCCTTGTCCAGATTAGACATTAACTACCTCCCCATAACCATATATTATTGGACTCCAGGGCACTTCCTCATTCAATCCTATTTTTATTTTCATTTTACCATTATATTGCGATGCTACCCAAAGTTGAATGAACCTCTCCTCTGCCTGTGTGCTAGGCCTAAATATATGCCAATGGACTGTTGCAGTGGTGGCTGACATGAAGCCTGATTCTCTGCTATGACATGCAGACTAATTCTCTGCTGACATGAAGCCAGATTGTCTGTTACGGGACCTCTCTCCTCTGCCTGGGTGCTGGGCCTAAATTTATGACAATGGACTGTTGCAGTGGTGGCTGACGTGAAGCCTGATTCTCTGCTATGACATGCAGACTGATTCTCTGCTGACATGAAGCCAGATCGTCTGTTACGGGACCTCTCTGCTCTGCCTGTGTGCTAGGCCTAAATATATGCCAATGGACTGTTGCAGTGGTGGGTGACGTGAAGCCTCATTCTCTGCTATGACATGCAGACTGATTCTCTGCTGACATGAAGCCAGATTGTCTGTTACGGGACCTCTCTGCTCTGCCTGTGTGCTAGGCCTAAATATATGCCAATGGACTGTTGCAGTGGTGGGTGACGTGAAGCCTCATTCTCTGCTATGACATGCAGACTGATTCTCTGCTGTCATGAAGCCAGATTGTCTGTTACGGGACCTCTCTGCTCTGCCTGTGTGCTAGGCCTAAATATATGCCAATGGACTGTTGCAGTGGTGGGTGACGTGAAGCCTCATTCTCTGCTATGACATGCAGACTGATTCTCTGCTGACATGAAGCCAGATTGTCTGTTACGGGACCTCTCTGCTCTGCCTGTGTGCTAGGCCTAAATATATGCCAATGGACTGTTGCAGTGGTGGGTGACGTGAAGCCTCATTCTCTGCTATGACATGCAGACTGATTCTCTGCTGTCATGAAGCCAGATTGTCTGTTACGGGACCTCTCTGCTCTGCCTGTGTGCTAGGCCTAAATATATGCCAATGGACTGTTGCAGTGGTGGGTGACGTGAAGCCTCATTCTCTGCTATGACATGCAGACTAATTCTCTGCTGACATGAAGACAGATTCTCTGTTACGGGACCTCTCTCCTCTGCCTGTGTGTGTGCTGGGCCTAAATATATGCCAATGGACTGTTGCAGTGGTGGCTGACGTGAAGCCTCATTCTCTGCTATGACATGCAGACTGATTCTCTGCTGACATGAAGCCAGATTCTCTGTTACGGGACCTCTCTCCTCTGCCTGTGTGTGTGCTGGGCCTAATATATGCCAATGGACTGTTGCAGTGGTGGCTGACGTGAAGCCTCATTCTCTGCTATGACATGCAGACTGATTCTCTGCTGACATGAAGCCAGATTCTCTGTTACGGGACCTCTCTCCTCTGCCTGTGTGTGTGCTGGGCCTAAATATATGCCAATGGACTGTTGCAGTGGTGGCTGACGTGAAGCCTCATTCTCTGCTATGACATGCAGACTGATTCTCTGCTGACATGAAGCCAGATTCTCTGTTACGGGACCTCTCTCCTCTGCCTGTGTGTGTGCTGGGCCTAAATATATGCCAATGGACTGTTGCAGTGGTGGCTGACGTGAAGCCTCATTCTCTGCTATGACATGCAGACTGATTCTCTGCTGACATGAAGCCAGATTCTCTGTTACGGGACCTCTCTCCTCTGCCTGTGTGCTAGGCCTAAATATATGCCAATGGACTGTTGCAGTGGTGGCTGACGTGAAGCCTCATTCTCTGCTATGACATGCAGACTAATTCTCTGCTGACATGAAGACAGATTCTCTGTTACGGGACCTCTCTCCTCTGCCTGGGTGCCGGGGCCTAAATATCTGAGAATGGACTGTTCCAGTGGTGGGTGACGGGAAGCCAGATTCTCTGCTATGGAACCTCTCTCCAATTGATTTTGGTTAATTTTTATTTATTTAATTTTTATTTTAATTAATTTCCCTATCCACATTTGTTTGCAGGGGATTTACCTACATGTTGCTGCCTTTTGCAGCCCTCTAGCCCTTTCCTGGGCTGTTTTACAGCCGTTTTAGTGCCGAAAAGTTCGGGTCCCCATTGACTTCAATGGGGTTCGGGTTCGGGACGAAGTTCGGATCGGGTTCGGATCCCGAACCCGAACATTTCCGGGATGTTCGGCCGAACTTCTCGAACCCGAACATCCAGGTGTTCGCTCAACTCTAGGTATGTGCAATGATCATCCAGGATTTCCATTGAGTAGGGATGAGCGAACTCGAACTGTATAGTTCGGGTTCGTACCGAATTTTGGGGTGTCCGTGACACGGACCCGAACCCGGACATTTTCGTAAAAGTCCGGGTTCGGGTTCGGTGTTCGTCGCTTTCTTGGCGCTTTTGTGACGCTTTCTTGGCGCTTTTTGAAAGGCTGCAAAGCAGCCAATCAACAAGCGTCATACTACTTGCCCCAAGAGGCCATCACAGCCATGCCTACTATTGGCATGGCTGTGATTGGCCAGAGCACCATGTGACCCAGCCTCTATTTAAGCTGGAGTCACATAGCGCCGCCCGTCACTCTGCTCTGATTAGCGTAGGGAGAGGTTGCGGCTGCGACAGTAGGGCGAGATTAGGCAGATTAACTCCTCCAAAGGACTTGATTAACTGATCGATCTGCAGCTGTGGATCATTGAGCTGCTGATCCTCAATTGCTCACTGTTTTTAGGCTGCACAGACCGTTTGTCAGTCTCATTTTTCTGGGGTGATCGGCGGCCATTTTGTGTCTTGTGGTGCGCCAGCACAAGCTGCGACCAAGTGCATTTAACCCTCAATGGTGTGGTTGTTTTTTGGCTAAAGCCTACATCAGGGTGAAGCTGTCACACCAAGTGCATTTAACCAGCAATAGTCTGTTCATTTTTTGGCCATATACAAAATCAGGGGCAAGCTGCGCCTGTCACCAAGTGCATTTAACCCTCAATGGTGTGGTTGTTTTTTGGCTAAAGCCTACATCAGGGTGAAGCTGTGACACCAAGTGCATTTAACCAGCAATAGTCTGTTCATTTTTTGGCCATATACAAAATCAGGGGCAAGCTGCGCCTGTCACCAAGTGCATTTAACCCTCAATGGTGTGGTTGTTTTTTGGCTAAAGCCTACATCAGGGTGAAGCTGTCACACCAAGTGCATTTAACCAGCAATAGTCTGTTCATTTTTTGGCCATATACAAAATCAGGGGCAAGCTGCGCCTGTCACCAAGTGCATTTAACCCTCAATGGTGTGGTTGTTTTTTGGCTAAAGCCTACATCAGGGTGAAGCTGTCACACCAAGTGCATTTAACCAGCAATAGTCTGTTTATTTTTTGGCCATATCCCAGTCTAATTCTGTCACTAAATCCATACCGGTCACCCAGCGCCTAAATACTAGGCCTCAAATTTATATCCAGCTAAATCTGTCCCTAGTGCTGTAGCTGGGCGAGTTATTTAGTGTCCGTTCAAGCACATTTCTTGTTCTGGGTTGAAATACAATTCCCAATTTAGCAATTTCATAATTTAGTGGTTCCTGCTATATCAGAGCTATTTGAAATCTATCCCAAAAAGGGTATATAATATTGAAGGTGCACATTGGGTCATTCAGAATAACTTCACACACACCCGCTACTGTGTATTTCCAAGTCTAATTCTGTCACTAAACCCATACCTGTCACCCAGCGCCTAAATACTAGGCCTCAAATTTAAATCCCTCTAAATCTCTCGTTACCGCTGTACTGTTGTTGCTGGGCAAGATATTTAGTGTCCGTCAAAGCACATTTTTTGTTCTGGGTTGAAGTACAATTCCCAATTTAGCAATTTCATAATTTAGTGGTTCCTGCTATATCAGAGCTATTTGGAATCTATCCCTAAAAGGGTATATAATATTGAAGGTGCACATTGGGTCATTCAGAATAACTTCACACACACCCGCTACTGTGTATTTCCAAGTCTAATTCTGTCACTAAACCCATACCTGTCACCCAGCGCCTAAATACTAGGCCTCAAATTTAAATCCCTCTAAATCTCTCGTTACCGCTGTACTGTTGTTGCTGGGCAAGATATTTAGTGTCCGTCAAAGCACATTTTTTGTTCTGGGTTGAAGTACAATTCCCAATTTAGCAATTTCATAATTTAGTGGTTTCTGCTATATCAGAGCTATTTGAAATCTATCCCTAAAAGGGTATATAATATTGAAGGTGCACATAGGGTCATTCAGAATAACTTCACACACACGCTTCTGTGCATTTCCAAGTCTAATTCTGTCACTAAATCCATACCGGTGACCCAGCGCCTAAATACTAGGCCTCAAATTTATATCCCGCTAAATCTCTCGTTACCGCTGTACTGTTGTTGCTGGGCAAGATATTTAGTGTCCGTCAAAGCACATTTTTTGTTCTGGGTTGAAGTACAATTCCCAATTTAGCAATTTCATAATTTAGTGGTTCCTGCTATATCAGAGCTATTTGAAATCTATCCCAAAAAGGGTATATAATATTGAAGGTGCACATTGGGTCATTCAGAATAACTTCACACACACCCGCTACTGTGTATTTCCAAGTCTAATTCTGTCACTAAACCCATACCTGTCACCCAGCGCCTAAATACTAGGCCTCAAATTTAAATCCCTCTAAATCTCTCGTTACCGCTGTACTGTTGTTGCTGGGCAAGATATTTAGTGTCCGTCAAAGCACATTTTTTGTTCTGGGTTGAAGTACAATTCCCAATTTAGCAATTTCATAATTTAGTGGTTTCTGCTATATCAGAGCTATTTGAAATCTATCCCTAAAAGGGTATATAATATTGAAGGTGCACATTGGGTCATTCAGAATAACTTCACACACACGCTTCTGTGCATTTCCAAGTCTAATTCTGTCACTAAATCCATACCGGTGACCCAGCGCCTAAATACTAGGCCTCAAATTTAAATCCCTCTAAATCTCTCGTTACCCACCGCTGTACTGTTGTTGCTGGGCAAGATATTTAGTGTCCGTCAAAGCACATTTTTTGTTCTGGGTTGAAGTACAATTCCCAATTTAGCAATTTCATAATTTAGTGGTTTCTGCTATATCAGAGCTATTTGAAATCTATCCCTAAAAGGGTATATAATATTGAAGGTGCACATAGGGTCATTCAGAATAACTTCACACACACCCGCTACTGTGTATTTCCAAGTCTAATTCTGTCACTAAACCCATACCTGTCACCCAGCGCCTAAATACTAGGCCTCAAATTTAAATCCCTCTAAATCTCTCGTTACCGCTGTACTGTTGTTGCTGGGCAAGATATTTAGTGTCCGTCAAAGCACATTTTTTGTTCTGGGTTGAAGTACAATTCCCAATTTAGCAATTTCATAATTTAGTGGTTTCTGCTATATCAGAGCTATTTGAAATCTATCCCTAAAAGGGTATATAATATTGAAGGTGCACATAGGGTCATTCAGAATAACTTCACACACACGCTTCTGTGCATTTCCAAGTCTAATTCTGTCACTAAATCCATACCGGTGACCCAGCGCCTAAATACTAGGCCTCAAATTTAAATCCCTCTAAATCTCTCGTTACCCACCGCTGTACTGTTGTTGCTGGGCAAGATATTTAGTGTCCGTCAAAGCACATTTTTTGTTCTGGGTTGAAGTACAATTCCCAATTTAGCAATTTCATAATTTAGTGGTTTCTGCTATATCAGAGCTATTTGAAATCTATCCCTAAAAGGGTATATAATATTGAAGGTGCACATAGGGTCATTCAGAATAACTTCACACACACGCTTCTGTGCATTTCCAAGTCTAATTCTGTCACTAAATCCATACCGGTGACCCAGCGCCTAAATACTAGGCCTCAAATTTAAATCCCTCTAAATCTCTCGTTACCCACCGCTGTACTGTTGTTGCTGGGCAAGATATTTAGTGTCCGTCAAAGCACATTTTTTGTTCTGGGTTGAAGTACAATTCCCAATTTAGCAATTTCATAATTTAGTGGTTTCTGCTATATCAGAGCTATTTGAAATCTATCCCTAAAAGGGTATATAATATTGAAGGTGCACATAGGGTCATTCAGAATAACTTCACACACACGCTTCTGTGCATTTCCAAGTCTAATTCTGTCACTAAATCCATACCGGTGACCCAGCGCCTAAATACTAGGCCTCAAATTTAAATCCCTCTAAATCTCTCGTTACCCACCGCTGTACTGTTGTTGCTGGGCAAGATATTTAGTGTCCGTCAAAGCACATTTTTTGTTCTGGGTTGAAGTACAATTCCCAATTTAGCAATTTCATAATTTAGTGGTTTCTGCTATATCAGAGCTATTTGAAATCTATCCCTAAAAGGGTATATAATATTGAAGGTGCACATAGGGTCATTCAGAATAACTTCACACACACGCTTCTGTGCATTTCCAAGTCTAATTCTGTCACTAAATCCATACCGGTGACCCAGCGCCTAAATACTAGGCCTCAAATTTATATCCCGCTAAATCTCTCGTTACCGCTGTACTGTTGTTGCTGGGCAAGATATTTAGTGTCCGTCAAAGCACATTTTTTGTTCTGGGTTGAAGTACAATTCCCAATTTAGCAATTTCATAATTTAGTGGTTCCTGCTATATCAGAGCTATTTGAAATCTATCCCAAAAAGGGTATATAATATTGAAGGTGCACATTGGGTCATTCAGAATAACTTCACACACACCCGCTACTGTGTATTTCCAAGTCTAATTCTGTCACTAAACCCATACCTGTCACCCAGCGCCTAAATACTAGGCCTCAAATTTAAATCCCTCTAAATCTCTCGTTACCGCTGTCCTGTTGTAGCTGGGAAAGTTATTTAGTGCCCGTCAAAGCACATTTTTTGTTCTGGGTTGAAGTACAATTCCCAATTTAGCAATTTCATAATTTAGTGGTTCCTGCTATATCAGAGCTATTTGAAATCTATCCCAAAAAGGGTATATAATATTCAAGGTGCACATTGGGTCATTCAGAATAACTTCACACACACGCTTCTGTGCATTTCCAAGTCTAAGGCCTCATGCACACGACCGTTGTGTGCATCCGTGGCCGTTGTGCCGTTTTCCGTTTTTTTTCACGGACCCATTGACTTTCAATGGGTCCGTGGAAAAATCGGAAAATGCACCGTTTGGCAGCCGCATCCGTGAGCCGTGTTTCCTGGCCGTGAAAAAAATATGACCTGTCCTATTTTTTTCACGGCCAACGGTTCACGGGCCCATTCAAGTCAATGGGTCCGTGACAGAACACGGATGCACACAAGATTGGCATCCGTGTCCGTGATCCGTGGCCGTAGGTTTTAGTTTCATACAGACGGATCCGAAGATCCGTCTGCATAAAAGCTTTTTCTGATCTAAGTTTTCACTTCGTGAAAACTCATTTCCGACAGTATATTCTAACACAGAAGCGTTCCCATGGTGATGGGGACGCTTCTAGTTAGAATACACTGCAAACTTCGTACAAGACTGCCCCCTGCTGCCTGGCAGCACCCGATCTCTTACAGGGGGATATGATAGTACAATTAACCCCATCATATCCCCCTGTAAGAGATCAGGGCTGCCAGGCAGCAGGGGGCAGACCCCCCCCCCCCTCCCCAGTTTGAATATCATTGTGCGGCCCCCCCCCTCCCCTGTTGTTAACTCGTTGGTGGCCAGTGTGCGCACCCCCCTCCCTCCCTCCCTCTATTGTTTTAATACATTGGGGCCAGTGTGCGTGCCCCCCCCCCAACCCCCCCTCCCTCCCTCTATTGTTTTAATACATTGGGGCCAGTGTGCGCGCGCCCCCCCAACCCCCCCTCCCTCCCTCTATTGTTTTAATACATTGGGGCCAGTGTGCGCACCCCCCCAACCCCCAACCCCCCCTCCCTCCCTCTATTGTAATCATCATCGGTGGCAGCGGAGTAGAAGATTTTCATACTTACCTGCTTCTTGCTGCTGCGATGTCTGCGTCCGGCCGGGAGCTCCTCCTACTGGTAAGTGACAGGTCTGTGCGGCGCATTGCTGTCACTTACCAGTAGGAGGAGCTCCCGGCCGGACGCAGACATCGCAGCAGCAAGAAGCAGGTAAGTATGAAAATCTTCTACTCCGCTGCCACCGATGATGATTACAATAGAGGGAGGGAGGGGGGGGTTGGGGGGGTGCGCACACTGGCCCCAATGTATTAAAACAATAGAGAGAGGGAGGGAGGGGGGGTTGGGGGGGCGCGCGCACACTGGCCCCAATGTATTAAAACAATAGAGGGAGGGAGGGGGGGGGGTTGTGGGGGCGCGCGCACACTGGCCCCAATGTATTAAAATAATAGAGGGGGGGTTGGGGGGCGCGCGCACACTGGCCCCAATGTATTAAAACAATAGAGGGAGGGAGGGGGGTGCGCACACTGGCCACCAACGAGTTAACAACAGGGGAGGGGGGGCCCACTGGCCACCAATGAGTTAAAAACAGGGGGGGGGTCTGCCCCCTGCTGCCTGGCAGCACCTGCCAGGCAGCAGGGGACAGTCATGTACACAGTTTTTTTGTATATTCTAACCTGAAGCGTCTCCATCACCATGGGAACGCCTCTGTGTTAGAATATACTGTCGGAAATGAGTTTCACGATGTAGCTCATATCCGACAGTATATTCTAACATAGAGGCGTTCCCATGGTGATGGGGACGCTACAAGTTAAAATATACCATCGGATTGGAGAAAACTCCAATCCGATGGTATAACAGAACTCCAGACTTTACATTGAAAGTCAATGGGGAAGGATCCGTTTGAAATGGCACCATATTGTGTCAACTTCAAACGGATCCGTCCCTATTGACTTGCATTGTAATTCAGGACGGATCCGTTTGGCTCCGCACGGCCAGGCGGACGCCAAAACGACTTTTTTTTCATGTCCGTGGATCCTCCAAAAATCAAGGAAGACCCACGGACGAAAAAACGGTCACGGATCACGGACCCACGGACCCAGTTTTTGCGGGCCGTGAAAAAAAACTGTCGTGTGCATGAGGCCTTATTCTGTCACTAAATCCATACCGGTCACCCAGCGCCTAAATACTAGGCCTCAAATTTATATCCCGCTGAATTTGAATACAATACATTGGGCCAAATAATATATTTGTTGTTGTGGTGAACCATAACAATGAGAAAAACATCTAGTAAGGGACGCGGACGTGGACATGGTCGTGGTGGTGTTAGTGGACCCTCTGGTGCTGGGAGAGGACGTGGCCGTTCTGCCACATCCACACGTCCTAGTGTACCAACTACCTCAGGTCCCAGTAGCCGCCAGAATTTACAGCGATATATGGTGGGGCCCAATGCCGTTCTAAGGATGGTAAGGCCTGAGCAGGTACAGGCATTAGTCAATTGGGTGGCCGACAGTGGATCCAGCACGTTCACATTATCTCCCACCCAGTCTTCTGCAGAAAGCGCACAGATGGCGCCTGAAAACCAACCCCATCAGTCTGTCACATCACCCCCATGCATACCAGGGAAACTGTCTCAGCCTCAAGTTATGCAGCAGTCTCTTATGCTGTTTGAAGACTCCGCTGGCAGGGTTTCCCAAGGGCATCCACCTAGCCCTTCCCCAGCGGTGAAAGACATAGAATGCACTGACGCACAACCACTTATGTTTCCTGATGATGAGGACATGGGAATACCACCTCAGTATGTCTCTGATGATGACGAAACACAGGTGCCAACTGCTGCGTCTTTCTGCAGTGTGCAGACTGAACAGGAGGTCAGGGATCAAGACTGGGTGGAAGACGATGCAGGGGACGATGAGGTCCTAGACCCCACATGGAATGAAGGTCGTGCCACTGACTTTCACAGTTCGGAGGAAGAGGCAGTGGTGAGACCGAGCCAACAGCGTAGCAAAAGAGGGAGCAGTGGGCAAAAGCAGAACACCCGCCGCCAAGAGACTCCGCCTGCTACTGACCGCCGCCATCTGGGACCGAGCACCCCAAAGGCAGCTTCAAGGAGTTCCCTGGCATGGCACTTCTTCAAACAATGTGCTGACGACAAGACCCGAGTGGTTTGCACGCTGTGCCATCAGAGCCTGAAGCGAGGCATTAACGTTCTGAACCTGAGCACAACCTGCATGACCAGGCACCTGCATGCAAAGCATGAACTGCAGTGGAGTAAACACCTTAAAACCAAGGAAGTCACTCAGGCTCCCCCTGCTACCTCTTCTGCTGCTGCCGCCTCGGCCTATTCTGCTGCTGCCGCCTCGGCCTCTTCCTCCGCCTCTGGAGGAACGTTGGCACCTGCCGCCCAGCAAACAGGGGATGTACCACCAACACCACCACCACCACCTCCGTCACCAAGCGTCTCAACCATGTCACACGCCAGCGTTCAGCTCTCCATCTCACAAACATTTGATAGAAAGCGTAAATTCCCACCTAGCCACCCTCGATCCCTGGCCCTGAATGCCAGCATTTCTAAACTACTGGCCTATGAAATGCTGTCATTTAGGCTGGTGGACACAGACAGCTTCAAACAGCTCATGTCGCTTGCTGTCCCACAGTATGTTGTTCCCAGCCGGCACTACTTCTCCAAGAGAGCCGTGCCTTCCCTGCACAACCAAGTATCCGATAAAATCAAGTGTGCACTGCGCAACGCCATCTGTAGCAAGGTCCACCTAACCACAGATACGTGGACCAGTAAGCACGGCCAGGGACGCTATATCTCCCTAACTGCACACTGGGTAAATGTAGTGGCAGCTGGGCCCCAGGCGGAGAGCTGTTTGGCGCACGTCCTGCCGCCGCCAAGGATCGCAGGGCAACATTCTTTGCCTTCTGTTGCCACCTCCTCCTTCTCGGCTTCCTCCTCCTCTTCTTCCACCTGCTCATCCAGTCAGCCACACACCTTCACCACCAACTTCAGCACAGCCCGGGGTAAACGTCAGCAGGCCATTCTGAAACTCATATGTTTGGGGGACAGGCCCCACACCGCACAGGAGTTGTGGCGGGGTATTGAACAACAGACCGACGAGTGGTTGCTGCCGGTGAGCCTCAAGCCCGGCCTGGTGGTGTGTGATAATGGGCGAAATCTCGTTGCAGCTCTGGGACTAGCCAATTTGACGCACATCCCTTGCTTGGCGCATGTGCTGAATTTGGTGGTGCAGAAGTTCATTCACAACTACCCCGACATGTCAGAGCTGCTGCATAAAGTGCGGGCCGTCTGTTCGCGCTTCCGGCGTTCACATCCTGCCGCTGCTCGCCTGTCTGCGCTACAGCGTAACTTCGGCCTTCCCGCTCACCGCCTCATATGCGACGTGCCCACCAGGTGGAACTCCACCTTGCACATGCTGGACAGACTGTGCGAGCAGCAGCAGGCCATAGTGGAGTTTCAGCTGCAGCACGCACGGGTCAGTCGCACTACAGAACAGCACCACTTCACCACCAATGACTGGGCCTCCATGCGAGACCTGTGTGCCCTGTTGCGCTGTTTCGAGTACTCCACCAACATGGCCAGTGGCGATGACACCGTTATCAGCGTTACAATACCACTTCTATGTCTCCTTGAGAAAACACTTAGGGCGATGATGGAACAGGAGGTGGCCCAGGAGGAGGAGGAGGAGGATGAGGAAGAGGGGTCATTTTTAGCACTTTCAGGCCAGTCTCTTCGAAGTGACTCAGAGGGAGGTTTTTTGCAACAGCAGAGGCCAGGTACAAATGTGGCCAGCCAGGGCCCACTACTGGAGGACGAGGAGGACGAGGATGAGGAGGAGGTGGAGGAGGATGAGGATGAAGCATGGTCACAGCGGGGTGGCACCCAACGCAGCTCGGGTCCATCACTGGTGCGTGGCTGGGGGGAAAGGCAGGACGATGACGATACGCCTCCCACAGAGGACAGCTTGTCCTTACCCCTGGGCAGCCTGGCACACATGAGCGACTACATGCTGCAGTGCCTGCGCAACGACAGCAGAGTTGCCCACATTTTAACCTGTGCGGACTACTGGGTTGCCACCCTGCTGGATCCACGCTACAAAGACAATGTGCCCACCTTACTTCCTGCACTGGAGCGTGATAGGAAGATGCGCGAGTACAAGCGCACGTTGGTAGACGCGCTACTGAGAGCATTCCCAAATGTCACAGGGGAACAAGTGGAAGCCCAAGGCCAAGGCAGAGGAGGAGCAAGAGGTCGCCAAGGCAGCTGTGTCACGGCCAGCTCCTCTGAGGGCAGGGTTAGCATGGCAGAGATGTGGAAAACTTTTGTCAACACGCCACAGCTAACTGCACCACCACCTGATACGCAACGTGTTAGCAGGAGGCAACATTTCACTAACATGGTGGAACAGTACGTGTGCACACCCCTCCACGTACTGACTGATGGTTCGGCCCCATTCAACTTCTGGGTCTCTAAATTGTCCACGTGGCCAGAGCTAGCCTTTTATGCCTTGGAGGTGCTGGCCTGCCCGGCAGCCAGCGTTTTGTCTGAACGTGTATTCAGCACGGCAGGGGGCGTCATTACAGACAAACGCAGCCGCCTGTCTACAGCCAATGTGGACAAGCTGACGTTCATAAAAATGAACCAGGCATGGATCCCACAGGACCTGTCCGTCCCTTGTCCAGATTAGACATTAACTACCTCCCCATAACCATATATTATTGGACTCCAGGGCACTTCCTCATTCAATCCTATTTTTATTTTCATTTTACCATTATATTGCGATGCTACCCAAAGTTGAATGAACCTCTCCTCTGCCTGTGTGCTAGGCCTAAATATATGCCAATGGACTGTTGCAGTGGTGGCTGACATGAAGCCTGATTCTCTGCTATGACATGCAGACTAATTCTCTGCTGACATGAAGCCAGATTGTCTGTTACGGGACCTTTCTCCTCTGCCTGGGTTCTGGGCCTAAATTTATGAAAATTGACTCTTACAGTGGTGGGTGACGTGAAGCCTGATTCTCTGCTATGATATGAAGACTGATTCTCTGCTGACATGAAGCCAGATTGTCTGTTACGGGACCTTTCTCCTCTGCCTGGGTTCTGGGCCTAAATTTATGAAAATTGACTCTTACAGTGGTGGGTGACGTGAAGCCTGATTCTCTGCTATGATATGAAGACTGATTCTCTGCTGACATGAAGCCAGATTGTCTGTTACGGGACCTTTCTCCTCTGCCTGGGTTCTGGGCCTAAATTTATGAAAATTGACTCTTACAGTGGTGGGTGACGTGAAGCCTGATTCTCTGCTATGATATGAAGACTGATTCTCTGCTGACATGAAGCCAGATTGTCTGTTACGGGACCTTTCTCCTCTGCCTGGGTTCTGGGCCTAAATTTATGAAAATTGACTCTTACAGTGGTGGGTGACGTGAAGCCTGATTCTCTGCTATGATATGAAGACTGATTCTCTGCTGACATGAAGCCAGATTCTCTGTTACGGGACCTCTCTCCTCTGCCTGGGTGCTGGGCCTAAATTTATGACAATGGACTGTTGCAGTGGTGGCTGACGTGAAGCCTGATTCTCTGCTATGACATGCAGACTGATTCTCTGCTGACATGAAGCCAGATTCTCTGTTACGGGACCTCTCTCCTCTGCCTGTGTGTGTGCTGGGCCTAAATATATGCCAATGGACTGTTGCAGTGGTGGCTGACGTGAAGCCTCATTCTCTGCTATGACATGCAGACTAATTCTCTGCTGACATGAAGACAGATTCTCTGTTACGGGACCTCTCTCCTCTGCCTGGGTGCCGGGGCCTAAATATCTGAGAATGGACTGTTCCAGTGGTGGGTGACGGGAAGCCAGATTCTCTGCTATGGAACCTCTCTCCAATTGATTTTGGTTAATTTTTATTTATTTAATTTTTATTTTAATTCATTTCCCTATCCACATTTGTTTGCAGGGGATTTACCTACATGTTGCTGCCTTTTGCAGCCCTCTAGCTCTTTCCTGGGCTGTTTTACAGCCTTTTTAGTGCCGAAAAGTTCGGGTCCCCATTGACTTCAATGGGGTTCGGGTTCGGGACGAAGTTCGGATCGGGTTCGGATCCCGAACCCGAACATTTCCGGGATGTTCGGCCGAACTTCTCGAACCCGAACATCCAGGTGTTCGCTCAACTCTACCATTGAGATGTTGTTACCAAGTTGGATTTTCATTTTGACCTAAAAATAGGCGTGTTCAATTTGAGAACCATTGCTAAGAGACAGAGACAATCAAGTGTGCCATTTCTATAGTTTTCTGGGTTTGTTTTGTCTTATGAACCTGATCCATACAGGGTTCTGACAACCTGGAAATGTTACCAGTAGTTTGGAATCCATTTCAAATGCCTCTTCTGAAGCCCAGCAGGATCTCAAAGCCAGCAAAAACAAGGATTTATACGAATAGAAAACGATCTGTTTTGCTTTCATCAGTCTCTGAGCCGCTGTGCGTAATGTTTATGTTTCTGGAAGAAATTTCAAAAAATCATGCTCTGCTGAGAAATTTGGCATCAGGATATGGGCAGCTGAAGTCCCTCTGTATGACCTGCCCCAGGATCCTACCACAGGAGATAGTTGGAATATGAAGTCAGTGACAGGGCGATGAAATGTTTTTAAAGGGAAGGATATAAGGGTAATGCAGACAAAGTAACTCTAAGCACCTCTCAGCAACAGAGCAGCTAGAAGTTATACATGGGAGAAATATTAATGTGCATTGGGTAGGAAGTGAGGTGCTACATCTGAAACCGAAACTGTGGTCTTTCCAAAATCAATAGTCTAACCGCAAAAATAGCTTTTAACTGTTCTGTAATGACAGATTAGTGACAAAGCTATGATTCCCGTGTATCCAGGCATGGCTGCAATGACAGAAATTCATATATCATGATATTGTCATTGTCTATACACATTTGTAAATGTGTATGGTTTTCATTTTTTACTAGACAGGAAAAGTTGCCTTTCAACTTATTTTTGGTTTTTGTATTTATACAATAGCCAACCTATAACCTAGTGAGGAAGTGCGGCTTGAAAAACCGTATAATAGGTTGTTAATAGCTCATGCAATACTGGTCTGAGATTTGTATAAAGTCACAGGGCATTATACTATACAAAGAGAATTGGTTAACTGCCCCTAAATATTTGACGGTAGCACATTACTGACATGATCAAATTAGTTATACTGAATGTGAAATATTTTATATATAAATACATATCAGAAATTGTTTTACTCCTGCTTTTATTATTTATGCTGGAAACTTTTTTGTACATTTTACATGTTGTAATAAAATAATCATAACCATTATAAGAAATAAGATATAAAATAAGAAAACAAAATTTTATTAGTTGTTATTGCCCCTTTTTGATAACCAGAAATATGCTTAAATTAGGTATACAATCTGCGACTTTTCCCTGTTCATGCCAGGTAAAAAAAAAATGGGGGAGGGGAGGAGGATGGGCCAGCAGGCCCTTCTCATTTACCATTTTCTACACCTGGTTTAGGCATAGAAAATGGTCTAAATGTAAGACAGTAAGGAGGCTGTCTCACATTTAGAAGAGGCAGTGGATCTACCAAAGTAGAGGCCGGCACCAGCTATAGGGGATATTAAGACCGGTGTCTAAAATGCCGGTCTTAATAAAATTCCTCCAAAGTCCTCTAAAATGAGATTGACTGTAAATGAGATTGACTATTTGATCCTGAAAATAGTTTTTGTGTCAAATATGCAACAAATCCAGTACCTGTTTCTTGGACATTTTGCCAGGGGTATGACTCAAGAGTTGCACTTCTTAAACTTTTGGTGTCAGCATAAATTATGATTTCACCTGAGCTGAATATCAGGAACAAGTGATCATATAAACATTCGTTCAAAATAATCTGCCTGATAATAGTCCTGTGTAAAGGAGCTTTAGATCTGACCACAGAAAAGTTTTTGATTTTTTTTTTTAGCTCTTAAATCATATTTTAAATCCATAGGTGGGAACTTATCATGAAGGTAATATTTTAAGTCAGTTTTGCTTGAGTCTGTGTTGGAGTACTTTATGCCACATTTATCAAATATTGCATGTTGTTTGATAACTTGTCTTGTCCTTAAACCTAACACTTTCGCTAGTTTTCCTACTCCACCCTCCTCCTGGAGTGAGATTGCAACTTTTTTTGCAGCCTTTTAGAAAAGTCTCAATGATAAATCTGGAGTGAAACTCATTAACATAGCTAACCACACCCAATTTTCCTCCCACATTACAAAACTGGATTGAGTTGTGTAAAAATGCAAAATGTGAGTGCAAAAAGTTGCAAAAGCCGTATTTTGTGACTTTGTGAAGCCAGAATTCTGGAGTGAAGGCATGATAAATCAGAGACAGAGATGGGTACCTATCAAGTTCAGTTAGAAGGTTAGGTGTTTAAAGAGGACCTTTCACCAAAAAACATGTATAGAAACAGTTACATTACCTAACAGTGCAGCCCCTAGTGATAGTGATGTATTTCCGATTATTATTTTCTCAGAGGACCCCCCTTTCATCCGCTGTGGTCTCCGGTAGTTCTGGCGCATCATATGCTAATGAGGCGATTCGGTTTGAGTAGGCGGTGGCTAGAATTTGTACAGGGCGTAGTTTTCTTCTCCCTGGCTAAGAGCGCATCCAATCAGAGTGCCGCACTCTTAGCCAGGGAGAAGGAGCTCAAGTTCTCGTGAAATTCGCGAGAACTTGAGCTTTTACACATCCTGAGGCGTACGCCATCTTGGAGTCCCCAGCGGAGATGATCTCAGCGTTAGCATAGTCGGCAGCAGCAGCATCCTGTCAGTAAGTATGAAAACGTACTGACAGGATGCTGATGCTGCTGCCGCCTATGCTGCTGCTGCGATCCTCTCCGCCGGGGACTCCAAGATGGCGCACGCCTCGGGATGTGTAAAAGCTCAAGTTCTCGCAAATTTCGATGTACTCTTAGCCAGGGAGAAGAAAACCGCACCCTGGTCAAATTCTAGTCACCGCCTACTCGATCCGAATTGCCTCATTAGCATATGAGGCGCCAGAACTACCAGAGACCACAGCGGACAAAAGGTGGGTTCTTTGAAAAAATAATAATCAGAAATACATCACTGGGGGCCGCACTGTTAGGTAATGTAACTGTTTCTATACATGTTTTTAGGTGAAAGGTGCTCTTTAAATGGAAAGTGCAGTAATAAGGACTGGACCATCAATTTTAAATAGGTATGATAGTTTGAATGAGAAGATGTTTACTGTACAGGTGCCACTAGCCCCGAGGTCTGTGAGATAGTAATACAGCACAGGTTGTCGCGAAATGATGACATCATCAAGACTGCCTGCTCCAGGTCTGAGGTGAAGCAATGACATTATCACGCACACGTGTGCCAAGACACAGGCAATGCATTGATCTCATCATTACCACCTAGCCCGAGAAGCTGGTGACAGGATGGAAGAAGCCTGTGGCCTGCATCGCAGACAGCGTCAGGGAGTTAAGTGAGTATTGTTTTTTCCTAACTCACTTTGGGGGGGAAAAGGTAGTATCAGGGCACTATGTGGGGGCGACATTATAACTACAGGAGGTACTATATGCATCGGAGGCCCTATAAGAACTGTGGACAATTATAACTACTGAGATGCTATAGGGAGCATTATAATTACTGGGGGCACTGTAGAGAGAATTATACTGTGGCATTATAATTACTAGAAGCATTATAGGGGTCATTATAACTACTGAGCATCTACAAGGGGGCATTATAACTTTTGGGGGCTCTACAGGGTGGCCTTATGGAGGGGTCTTATACATTCTTGGGGCACTATGGGTTATGTATACTACTGGTAGTGAAAATCCTGCAGAGATAAGAAGCATTGTCTGGGCTGAATGGAGAAGATGAGGAAAGAGAGCATCCACATCAGAGGACAGATCACTGGTACTGTATCCTTTTTGTGTAATAGTGCTGAATATAATGTCCATCTGCATCATGCACCTTTGTATCTGCTGAGGAGCAGAGGATGAGAGTGGTAGTTGCCCAGAGGAGATGTGTCACGGTGTACTCCTTCAGGCTGTTGTTCCCTGGGGATCAATGCAGTGGAAATGTAGTTTGAAGAATGAACCAGAAGTCAGCACATAACCGTCTCTGTTTACTTAGTAGAAAATTTAACTTGCAGTACATCCATTAGCATCAAATGGATGGCAGGTTGGATGACTGTATATTGGCAGTTGAATGTATAGGTGTCCATTGTAAGGTTCAGACTTGAACGTCATCTGGCCTAGTGATGGTTTGGGTGATGGGTGCCTGAGCTGTAGTCCCTTACCGTCCAGCAGTGTCTGTAATGCAGAATTTTGCTTATCACTCTGCTGTCTTGTCTCTCAAGTGCTTTCTTTAAGCTCAAACGTCTCCCTACTAAAAATGTGATCAGCCAGGTTAGAAAATGTAATCCATTGTCAGATGAAAGTACGTGAATTTGACCAATCATCTGCCATTGTGCTGAAGGACCAGGGAGTTTAAAACTAACTACAGTACTTGGTCAAGTCTAGTCACTCTATATTGCTCTCACCTTCAGGTTCCACAACACCAAAACACATCACTGATATTTTTCCTTCTCTATCTTCTCGAAATGACAGGCCCCTAAGCTTTGGTCAACTCATTACTATACGCAATTTTCCAGTTGACACAGAGAATCTAAACATTCTTTAGAACACTGGATACTTCTTAGAGGTTTCTCTTATCTCATAAATGTATTTATCTGAATAGCTTCATTATAACATTTTAGAACACTGATTATTCCAGGTACTTTGTGAGGGTATGCGGGGGTTGTAAATGTTAGACTAAGGCACACATACTTGTTACCACATTGTAATTATACTTAACTTATGCATTTTATTACATATTAATTAAAAATATCCTTCATCTTCCACATCTTGAATCCTATGTATAGGCAAGGGTCATTCTGTAGCACCTAGCTAAGAAATTATATTACTTGATTAGAAATAAGCAAATGTTAATCATACAGAAATGAAGGAATCATGTGAAAATGTTATTCCTATTTTGGATAATGGGGAGCACCCTAGTCCTAGTAAACATTAAAGGGCCAATATGATGTTTTAGTTTTTTTGTTAAAGGGTCAGAATTGCTTAAAAAAAATAAAAAATAAAAATCCCTCACCGATCTCCCATCATTCCTGTCCCCCCTTCTAAGGAAAAATGACTACTCAAGCCAATCACTGGATGAAACAGGTCACTGCTGTGGACAGTGAATGGCTGAGTGGTCATATTTCCGTGTCAAAAGGGACCATGAAGTCGAAACTGTCAGAAGACCTAAAAAGCACCAAAAAGGGTGCAGCAGGGATGTGTGAAGTATATAATTTTTTTTTCCTAATCTTTAAAAAGCAAAAACAAACCTTAAATGCATAATTCTTCACAAGTCTTCACTAGTAGAAATGTACCTCGTTTGAGATCAACAGAGAATTATGGTGATCCACATATTGGAAAATAAAATAATTACAAGAATAGGAACCCTATAGCTGCATTAGGAACCCTAAATTGTCTGTGGGTCGCTGTTGTAAAGCTCGCTATACCCTGCTCTTCTATGAGCACAAGGTCTTAAAGTTTAATATTTCAAACAAAAAAACATTCTCCAGCATTAGCTGTGAGTTTCACTTAGCTGAATGGTCATCTCTCCCCTTTCATACAGTAAAGCTTCTTGTAGTGATTATTAAACCCTGTGTAATTGTGTGCATGTGCTAGCTTCACCACAAGGATACAGTCCACCTTGTCAACACCCGGATTAGACTTCACCTTCTAAAGTATAATTATGAACTGTCCCTTATTTCCAAGTATCTGTTTGGTTGCTCAGAGCCGCCTCAGAGCCTCCTATAGACATGATTTATGTACATTTGCAAAATAGATTATTTTTTGAGGTGAAATTAAACTGTGTGAGAAATCTCTAATATGTTTTCCAACATCCACACAAGGCCACCTATTAACTTCCTTTGCTGTAGAAGTTTGCAAGTCTGTAAAAATATAAGCTAAAATGTATATAGTAAAAATGAATGAAATATATGAGTTTGTCCACTAAACAGAAAATCATGGGACATCCAACTCAATCTCTCCCTATTTTTCTGTTTTACAAAATGTATTATGTTAGGTCATATAAAATGTCCCAGAGCAACCAATCACTTCCATTTCAATATTTGAAGGGGTTGTCTGCCTCTGAGAACCTCTTTCCTTATGTCTGATTCAGGCTCTTCAATTAACCAGAACTGAGAGCTGCACATAAAGCATTTCTCCCTTTGGCGGACAAAACACATTCATACATTCCACACATGGCCATTGATTTCAATAGGCATTGCATAAGGATTCATTTCTACTATAACATCTTATTTTAGGATATAATTTTTTATACTCTTGCTTTCTTTAAAAAAAATTACATCTGCATAAAAAGTGACAATACAATTCAGATAAGCCTTGCGATCTTGTCTATTGCACAAGTATATACAGGATACAAGAATTTTGATAAAAATAGGTAAACATTGAGTTGTATTCCGTTAGATGTTGTTTGTGGATGCCTTGCACATATATGTCATTAACATCATGTGTATATACACTACAGGGAGTGCAGAATTATTAGGCAAGTTGTATTTTTTAGGATTAATTTTATTATTGAACAACAACCATATTCTCAATGAACCCAAAAAAACTCATTAATATCAAAGCTGAATATTTTTGGAAGTAGTTTTTAGTTTGTTTTTAGTTTTAGCTATTTTAGGGGGATATCTGTGTGTGCAGGTGACTATTACTGTACATAATTATTAGGCAACTTAGCAAAAAACAAATATATACCCATTTCAATTATTTATTTTTACCAGTGAAACCAATATAACATCTCAACATTCACAAATATACATTTCTGACATTCAAAAACAAAACAAAAACAAATCAGTGACCAATATAGCCACCTTTCTTTGCAAGGACACTCAAAAGCCTGCCATCCATGGATTCTGTCAGTGTTTTGATCTGTTCACCATCAACATTGCGTGCAGCAGCAACCACAGCCTCCCAGACACTGTTCAGAGAGGTGTACTGTTTTCCCTCCTTGTAAATCTCACATTTGATGATGGACCACAGGTTCTGAATGGGGTTCAGATCAGGTGAACAAGGAGGCCATGTCATTAGATTTTCTTCTTTTATACCCTTTCTTGCCAGCCACGTTGTGGAGTACTTGGACGTGTGTGATGGAGCATTGTCCTGCATGAAAATCATGTTTTTCTTACCTTGCAGACTTCTTCCTGTACCACTGCTTGAAGAAGGTGTCTTCCAGAAACTGGCAGTAGGACTGGGAGTTGAGCTTGACTCCATCCTCAACCCAAAAAGGCCCCACAAGCTCATCTTTGATGATACCAGCCCAAACCAGTACTCCACCTCCACTTTGCTGGCGTCTGAGTCGGACTGGAGCTCTCTGCCCTTTACCAATCCAGCCATCTGGCCCATCAAGACTCACTCTCATTTCATCAGTCCATAAAACCTTAGAAAAATCAGTCTTTAGATATTTCTTGGCCCAGTCTTGACGTTTCAGCTTGTGTGTCTTGTTCAGTGGTGGCGTCTTTCAGCCTTTCTTACCTTGGCCATGTCTCTGAGTATTGCACACCTTGTGCTTTTGGGCACTCCAGTGATGTTGCAGCTCTGAAATATGGCCAAACTGGTGGCAAGTGGCATCTTGGCAGCTGCACGCTTGACTTTTCTCAGTTCATGGGCAGTTATTTTGCGCCTTGGTTTTTCCACACGCTTCTTGCGACCCTGTTGACTATTTTGAATGAAACGCTTGATTGTTCGATGATCACGCTTCAGAAGCTTTGCAATTTTAAGAGTGCTGCATCCCTCTGCAAGATATCTCACTATTTTTTACTTTTCTGAGCCTGTCAAGTCCTTCTTTTGACCCATTTTGCCAAAGGAAAGGAAGTTACCTAATAATTATGCACACCTGATATAGGGTGTTGATGTCATTAGACCACACCCCTTCTCATTACAGAGATGCACATCACCTAATATGCTTAATTGGTAGTAGGCTTTCGAGCCTATACAGCTTGGAGTAAGACAACATGCATAAAGAGGATGATGTGGTCAAAATACTCATTTGCCTAATAATTCTGCACGTAGTGTATATGGACAAACGTATTGGGACACATTGGGAGAGCTCTGGATCCATGTGAGCTACATGGCTGGTTCTAGCTGTGTTAGAAACATACTTTCATTGTTAACATTAATCATGGGATAACCCCTTTAATAATAGTAAAAATAATAATAACTAAATAATAGCAATAGTACAGAGGTAAGAAATACTGGTTCTTTCTTGTGTCCTAGTGACCATTGGGCCCTGCATGCCCTGGGCCATTGGTTTCATTGCATCCGCCTCACCCATGAAACTCCTGCTAACATCTGAGTTAGGCCTCATGCACACGGCCATTAGGCAGTGGTTCCGTGCATTGGGGACCGCAATTTGCGGTCACCAATGCACGGAAACTTCAGTGCGGCAGTTGGGATAAATCAAGACCCATTGAACTTGAATGGGTCCGTGATCCGTCTGCACCGCAAAAAAATTGTGCAGAGGCACGGACAGGAAGACCACGGAAGCACTCTGTAGTGCTTCCAAGGGATTACGTGCCTCCATTCCGCACCACAGCTCCAGACAGTAGTTTTCATGAAACATCAATTCTGGATCATCTTCTTTTTTATTTTACCTTTTCACAGAAGCTTTATTGAAACCTCAACATTACATTAAATATATATATATATATATATATATATACTGTATATATATATATATATATATATATATATTAGCAAGAACATGAACATATGCCTCATCTGGAGTTACAAGGAGCCTATGCAGGTTATGTAAATTGTTTGTAAGGCTTGAGGTATATTCTGAGACTCGTCCATTCAGATCTTAAGGGTACTTTCACACTAACATTTTTCTTTTCCGGCGCTGAATTCCATCCTAGGGGCTCAAATCCGGAAAAGAACTGATCAGTTTTATCCCCATGCATTCTACATGGAGAGCGATCCGTTCAGGATGCATCCAGTTCAGTCTTTTTTACTGATCAGGCTTTTCAGAAAACCGTAGCATGTTGTATTTTTACCTCCAGCCAAAAATCCGGAACACTTTGATTGAACATTTTTCCCATTGACTTGCATTAATTAGGGATCCAGCGCGTGTGTTCCGTCAACCCGGATACGGCTTTTGCATGTTAAACCCGAAAAATTTGCAAAAAAAGTTAAAATCCATAAACGGCAGATCCTTTTTTTCCAATGCATTTTTTAATTGTGATCATCAGGATTCAAGTGTAATCCGTTTTCACGCGTTTTTAAGGATCCCGCCAGATTCAGACAACGCTAGTGTGAAAGTACCCTAAGTCCTCTATAAATTTCCATGCTCTCCTTTGAGCTTGGAATTTGGAAAATTAGATTTTACTTTGCTGCTTTTTCTTCAAATCTATATATGGATTCCACTTTTCCGGTCCACTTATTGGCAGAGGGAAGTTCAGGTAAGAGCCAATATCGAGGTACCAGGAGGCGTGCCGCAATGATTTGTTTTTTAAAGAGAGCTGATGGCTTAGCCCCAGAGCTGGAAGGTGGTAGGCAAAAGAGGACTAATTTAGTGGATAGAGGGATGTTAGATTTATACGTATCATTGCATCTCTTAAAGATTTTTCCCCACCATTTTTGAATTTGAGGGCAAGACCACCATATGTGGAAGAAAGTGCCCCTTTCAACCATGCAGTGCCAGCATTATGGAAGCACTTCATTAGTACTGGAGGACTGGAAAGCGGTAAAGGCTCTGTAGTCACCGCCTCCTGGTCCTTAGCTCAGCTCAGATCTGTAACCTCACACTGTGCGCCGTGATACACAGCCGACAGCAGGATGAAGAGGATCCCGATGGTGAGGAGCGGTGGCGTCCAGGAGCAGGAGAGGTAAGTAATGTTTTTATTTTATTTCCACTGGGGGCTGATGGCTGACATATAGGGGTTAATATATGAGGCTGATGGCTAACATATAGGGGCTGATGGTTGACATATGGGGGCTAATGGCTGACATATAGGGGCTGCTGGCTGATATATGGGGGCTTATGGCTGATATATGGGGCTGATGGCTGAATATATGGGGCTGATGGCTGAATATATGGGGTTGATGGCGGATATATAATGGCTAATGGCTGACATATGGGGCTGATGGCTGACATATAGGGGGTGATGGCTGACATATAGGGGCTGCTGGTTGACATATGGGCGCTTCTGGCTGACATATGGGGGCTGCTGGCTGACATATGGGGGCTGATAGATGGCTGAAGGTTGGGGGTTGATCTGAGGCATTGGGGGTCTGATATAAGGTCTGATTGACATTGGGGGTCTGATCTGAGGTCTAATTGACATTGGGGGTCTGATTGGGGCTGTAAGCTGAGGTCTGATTAACTTTGGGATTCTGATTGCTAGTCTGACATGAGGTGTAATGGTGCGTCTTATAGTGCGAAAAATATGGTAAATCTCGGTAATATAACAGATGAAGTTACGTTCTTCCTCCTGAACCATGAGAGCATAAGGATTTGTAATGAACTAAGCTGGTCAATCATAGATTGAAGTAATGGGATATAATTAAGACGAAAAGTTTATGTGGGTCCGGGGTAATCTTGACCCCCCAAGTACATTAGCGTGGGAGCTTCCCAATTAAATGGGGAATGCAACACCAAATCTGATCTGATTGAGGGCCTTATACAGGGCTTTTTTTCTCAGAGAAAAGGTGGTGGAACTCAACCCCCCCTGGCCACGCCCCTACCCACCCCTAGGACCACCCCCTAAAACCGCCCCTTTAGAGAACGGGGGTGCAAGTAAATTTTGGCGGGCTATAAAAGTCCAGCCCAGCAAAGAAACCCCCCAGATGGGGGTGGCACTGTTAATGGGGGATCTGGTGATGGCACTGTTAATGGGGGATCTGGGGGTGGCACTGTTATGGGGTGGAGGATCTGTGGATTGCACTGTTATGGGGGATCTGTGGATGGTATCCACAGATCCCCCATCCTATAACATTGCCATCCACAGACCCCCCCATCCTATAACAGTGCCATCCACAGACCCCCCCCACCCCACAACAGTGCCATCCACAGACCCCCCCCTTAACAGTGCCATCCACTGACCACCCCACCCCATAACAGTGCCACCCACAGACCCCCCCACCCCATAACAGTGCCATCCACAGACCCCCCCACCCCTTAACAGTGTCAGACCCCCATTGCCGCTCCAGTACAGTTATAAAATGTGTAATTCAATTAATAATGATTAATGCTGCCCCCTCTGTAGTATAACATTCAATATATCCTACTCACAGGGCTACTGTTATATTGTAATGCAGGCCGGCCGGGCAGATGAGCAGCAGTGTAACTGACTGACGTCACGTGCCTGCGCCGCCTTCTTCATTCATAAAGTAGGCTGGGCAGGAACAAGACGTCAGTCAGTCACGCTGCCGCTCGTCTGCCCGGCCGGCCTGCATTACTATATAACAGTAGCCCTGTAAGTAGGATATATTGAATGTTATACTACAGAGGGGGCAGCATGAATCATTATTAATTGAATTACACATTTTATAACTGTACTGGAGCGGCGGGGCCGGAGCACAGCGAACGCACCGGCCCCCAGCTCCTCCTCCCAGTCCCTCTCCGCTGATACATCGCAGCCTGCCATGCTGGAGCATGGCAGGCTGCGATGTCAAAAGGTAGCGGAACGCCGTTCCGGTGCCTTCCACCAGAAAAAAAGCCCTGGCCTTATACCCATACTCAGGACATACGACTTCTTCATATTAATCTTTAGGTTAGAAAGTGGGCTAAACTTTTCTAGAATTCCATATATAAGTGGTAAGGAAACTACTGGGTTAGATGCTATAATCAAAAGGTCATCAGCGAAAGCCTCAACCTTATGCTCCTGACTGACCAGTTTGAAGTCTCCTATCCTTACTTAGAAACATATATAAACATAGAATGTGTCAGCAGATAGGAACCATTTGGCCCATCTAGTCTGCCCAGTATACTGAATACTATGAATAGCCCCTGGCCCTATCTTATATGAAGGATGGCCTTATGCCTATCCCATGCATGCTTAAACTCCTTCACTGTATTTGCAGCTACCACTTCTGCAGGAAGGCTATCCCATGCATCCACTACTCTCTCAGTAAAGTAATACTTCTTGATATTACTTTTAAACCTTTGCCCCTCTAATTTAAAACGATGTCCTCTTGTAGCAGTTTTTCTTCTTTTTAATATTCTCTCCTCTTTTACCATGTTGATACCCTTTATGTATTTAAAAGTTTCTATCATATCCCCTCTGTCTCGTCTTTCTTCCAAGCTATGCATGTTAAGGTCCTTTAATCTTTCCTAGTAAGTTTTATCCTGCAATCCATGTACTAGTTTAGTAGCTCTTCTCTGAACTTTCTCCAAAGTATCAATATCCTTCTGGAGATATGGTCTCCAGTAATGAGTACAATACTCCAAATGAGGTCGTACTAGTGCTCTGTAGAGCGGCATGAGCACCTCCCTCTTTTTACTGGCAATTCCTCTCCCTGTACACCCAAGCATTCTGCTAGCATTTCCTACTGCTCTATGACATTGTCTGCCTACCTTTAAGTCTTCTGAAATAATTACCCCTAAATCCCTTTCCTCAGATACTGAGGTTAGGACTGTATCACTGATTTTATATTCTGCTCTTGGGTTTTTACGCCCCAGGTGTATTATCTTGCACTTATCAACATTACATTTTAGTTGCCATATTTTTGACCATTCCTCTAGTTTTCCTAAATCCTTTTCCATTTGGTGTATCCCTCCAGGAACATCAACCCTGTTACAAATCTTTGTGTCATCAGCAAAAAGACACACCTTACCATCAAGGCCTTCTGCAATTTCGCTGATAAAGATATTAAACAATATGGGTCCCAGAACAGATCCCTGTGGTATCCCACTGGTAACAAGACCATGGTCTGAATATACTCCATTGACTACAACCCTCTGTTATCTGTCCTTCAGCCACTGCCTAATCAATTCAACAATATGGGAGTCCAAGCCCAAAGACTGTAATTTATTGATTAGCCTTCTATGTGGGACAGTATCAAAAGCCTTACTAAAGTCTAGATAAGCGAGGTCTACTGCACCTCTGCCATCTATTATTTTAGTCACCAAATCAAAAAAATCTATAAGTTTAGTTTGACATGATCTCCCTGAAGTAAACCCATGCTGTTTTTCATCTTTCAATCCATGGGATTTTAGATGTTCCACAATCCTCTCCTTAAGTATGGTTTCCATCAATTTCCCCACTATTGATGTCAGGCTTACTGGCCTATGGTTGCCCGATTCCACCATACTACCTTTCTTGTGAATGGGCACAACATTTGCTCATTTCCAATCTTCTGGGATGACTCCTGTTACCAGTGATTGGTTAAATAAATCCATTAATTGTTTTGCTAGTTCACCACTAAGCTCTTTTAATAGCTTTGGGTGCATCCCATCAGGCCCCTGTGACTTATTTGTATTAATTTTAGACAGCTGACTTAGAACCTCTTCCTCTGTAAAGACACATGCATCAAAAGATTCATTAGTCTTCCTTCCTAACTGAGGTCCTTTTCCTTTATTTTCCTTTGTAAAAACTGAACAGAAGTATCCATTGAGGCAGTCAGCTAGTTCTTTGTCTTCTTCCATAAACCGTCCTTCTTTTGTTTTTAATTTGTTAATTCCTTGTTTTCGTTTCCTTTTTTCATTTATGTATCTGAAGAATGTATTATCGCCTTTTTTCACTGACTGAGCTAATTTCTCTTCTCCTGTGCTTTAGAAGCTCTTATAACTTGTTTGGCCTCTCTCTGCCTAATCTTAAAAATTTGCCTGTCATCCTTGTTTTTTTTTATTTCTTATTACTAAATGCTATCTTTTTGTTTTTAATGATTTTGGCCATCACTGCTGAGTACCACAGTGGTCTCTTCCTTTTTTTTTTTCTTTTACTGACAAGCCTAATGCAATTATCTGTTGCCTTCAATAGTGCCACTTTTCACTGTACTTATAGTAAACCACACTGACTGGTGATCACTAGATCCCAAGCTTTCCCCTACAGTAATATCAGATACCAAATTCCCATTTGTGAATACTAAATCTAAAATGTCCTCCTTCCGGGTTGCCTGCTCAACTACTTTCTGCAGAGATAATCCCAGTAGGGAATTTATAATATCTGTACTCCTGGCAGAACTAGCTATTTTGGTTTTCCAGTTTACACCAGGAAGATTAAAGTCTCCCATAATGATAACTTCCCCGTTCAATATCATTTTAGCTATTTCCTCAACTAGTAGATCATCTAATTCTTTGACTTGGCTAGTTGGTCTATATATCACATCTACATGAGTTACCCTATGATTATCAAGCTGCAAGGTAACCCAAACTGACTCTAAATTGGTCTCGCTAACTTGTATTAAATTAGATTTTATGCTATCTTTCACATACGGGACCACCCCTCCCCCTTTCTTGCCTTCTCGGTCTTTCCTATATAGAGAGAACCCTGGTATTGTCATATACCATTCATTACTCCCATTGAACCATGTCTCAGTAACAGCCACTACATCTATATTCCCAGATGCCATTATAGATTCAAGTTCATTGATCTATTCCCTAAACTGCAAGCATTTGTAGACAAGACTCTGAGCTTGTAATTTCTTAACCTGCATCTTCTGGCATTGTTCCGGGGGGCAGTCGGACTGCTGGATTATTACCCTTTTGCCCCCCTTTCCTAGTTTAAATGCTCCTTAGCAAATACTTGGAACTGTTCACTGAGGACATTTGTTCCCTTGAGAGAAAGATGCAAACCATCTTTCTTGTACAGTTCTTTCCCATTCCAACGAGAGCTAACACGAGATACAAAGCCAAACCCTTGGTTCAGACACCATTCACCAAGCCATACATTGAATTCCTTAATGCGCATCTTCCTGTCATGCTGAAGGTTATGCACAGGCAAAACTGCAGAGAATGAAACAGTTGATGCAACCTCCCGTATATCATTTCCAAGTGTGTGAAAAGCTTCCTTCACCTTTGAAACCTCATTGCAAGCCAGATCATTTGTCCCAAGATGGACAATAACATCCGCCTCCCTTTCCTGCTTTCCTTGCCTAACAATATTAAGGATACGTCGTCTATCCCTGCTAGCGGTAGCACCAGGGAGACATCTCACAAAACCATTTTCCTCAAACTTCACACCTCTTATGATAGAATCACCCACCAACAGCTGCTTAGTATCAGTCCTCACCTTCTCCTTTTTGTCTTTGGCTGCAGTCTTGCATACTTTAGGCATGGGAGATGATTGTTCCTCACCCACTGTGCATGAGCCATCCTCCATGTTTCTCTTGCGTTCAATATAAAGGAGGTTTGCCATAATCTTTGCTAACAGTTTCAAATCTAGATTAAGTAAGGATGTAGGGTGGCAATTTGCACAATGGGCTGGGTATTTCCCCTTCTTAGGTATTATGGTAATGTGGGCTCTAGTCATGTCCATGGACAGGGGGAAACCTATTAAGGAATGGTTGCATATAGATAGCAAATGTGGGAGGATAGTTTTATCAAATGTGTGGTAATAAAGGGCTGGAAGACCATCTGATACTGGTGCTTTACCCCTGGGCAGTTGTTTTATGGCAGTCTGGAGTTCTTCAGCTGTGAATGGAGCTTTCAGCACCTCCATTTGGGATTTCTCCAGTTTATTGAGTGATAGAGATTGTAAAAATGTTTAAGTGGATTCAAATGATATTAGTCTATCATCCTTTTTGTTATGTTGGGGAATATTGTATAATGCTTTATAAAAGTCTAAGAACTGTAAAGCTATGTCTTTAGTTGTAATTGTAACTCCATTCCCTGCTTTGTGGATCCTGCAGATATAATTTTGTGATATTATTTGCTTAATGCGACTCATCATGAATTTAGAAGCTGTGTCTCCATGTGCAAAATATTTATATTTTGAATGTAAGAAGTATTTGGCTGAGACAGCATTGAGGAGATTCTTCAATACTGTTCTTAAATCTGTTAGTTTAGAGAGATGGGAATCTGAAAGGGATTGTTTGTGGAGGGTTTTCCTCCTCTGAATCTCATTCAAGAGAACATCTATACAAGCTCTTCTCTCTTTTTTAATTTGAGAGCCTATGCTAATGAAATGACCTTTTATATGAACTTTATGTGCATCCCATATTGTGTGTGGTGAGGTCTCTGAGAGAGAGTTCAGCAGGAAATATTCATCCAAGAGCTTTTGTACCTTTTCTATAAGGTCACTTAATACATAGTAACATAGTACATAAGGCCGAAAAAAGACATTTGTCCATCCAGTTCGACCTGTCATCCTGCAAGTTGATCCAGAGGAAGGCAAAAAAAACCTGTGAGGTAGAAGCCAATTTTCCTCACTTTAGGGGAATAAAAATTCCTTCCCGACTCCAATCAAGCAATCAGAATAAATCCCTGGATCAACGATCTCTCTCTAGTAGCTATAGCCTGTAATATTATTACGCTCCAGAAATACGTCCAGGCCTCTCTTGAATTCCTTTATTGTACTCACCATCACCACCTCCTCAGGCAGAGAGTTCCATAGTCTCACTGCTCTTACCGTAAAGAATCCTCTTCTATGTTTGTGTACAAACCTTCTTTCCTCCAGACGCAGAGGATGTCCCCTCATCACAGTCACCGTCCTGGGAATGAATAGATGATGGGATAGATCTCTGTACTGACCCCTGATATATTTATACATATTAATTAGATCTCCTCTCAGTCGTCTTTTTTCTAAAGTGAATAACCCTAATGATATTAATTGTTCATTAAGACACCATTTGAAGGCCCGTGGAGTTGCAGCGTCCCACTACGTGTTTGTGGGCACTGCTTAAAAGCACTTTTTATCTTGACAATTGCATTATGCTGTATTGTGGTACTTTGTACTAATGTATCTGCAAAATCCCTGTTACCAGTCAGATTAGGTGTAATTTATACATCCCACCACTAGATGGGGATAACGCTTAGGTCTTATATATACCTAGGTCAGGCCTAGTGAGAAGGAGGAGGAGATCAGATCAGAGTGGAGTTCAGGGTTGAGAATGGATTAGAGTTTAGAGCAGATCTGAGTAGAGTCTGAGTCAAAATTATTATTCTGCCTATTGTGATGTACCCGATGTGTGCCTCCCCTGTCTGGATCGATGATATTTTATTTTATAGATTGGAGACTCTTATTAGCGATCTAATATGGGGAAGGAAGAGGGTGAGGATAAAACAGAGTTATTTATGGCTGTCAGACTCAGATGGTGGGCTATCATTTCCTTTTTTTTCAAGGATATTATTTATGTGCACAGGTTCAATGTTGTACATTTAAAGAGAGTTTATTAGCACAATATTTGACGCAGGTTATGGAAAAACCAATTGATAACATTTTCGCATGTTTGGAATCTGATTATTTGGGAGTGAGGAAGTCCCTATTGATCCCTTGGACTCTACAGAAGGTTTGGAATAAGCTTAAGAGGATTTTGAAAGTCTCCTACTCTTTTGCTTTCACCCATTTGTGGGAGAACAGGAATCTGGTGGAATTCTTCAAAATCACAGATTTTGTATATTGGCTACATAGGGAGGTTGTTAATGTGTGTCACCTTTTTGTTTTTGGACACTTTCAATCCTTTTCGGATCATATTTTCACTGATAGTACATCATTAGATGTGTTTATGTATTCACGTTTAAAACACGTTTATGAAGCCTCTAGGAATAAAGAGTATATTTTTCCACGGGAGAATGTATTTTTTGTTATGCCCAAACAGATCAGAGGGTTAAGATAGTCAGTCTATATAGTAAACTTCGAACGGCACTGGCAACTGTAACTCTATTTAAAAGCCCAAGTAAATGGGAGCAAGAGTTGCATTGCCCACCATTACAATGGACTAGTATTTATAGAAACGTAAGAAAGGCCACAATTTCTAATGCTCACAGATTAATTCAATTTAAGATCTTGCATCGGTTGTACTATACGCCAAGAACCCAAGCAAAATTTCCCCAAAATAAAGGCCGAGACTGGATGTCCTAAATGTGGATATGTGAACGCGGATTTCAAGCATGCATTTACTTTGGAAATGTAGTAAAATAAAAAGGTATTGGGAACAGGTCTTTGTGGAACTACAAAAGGAGTCTTCTTCTACATATAGCCCCGGGATGTTGACAGTGATGTTGGGATATTATGCTTTAGACATGGAAGTCCCGGCTCGGGTCAGACAGATCTGGATGAGGGGTCTGATGGTGGCAAAAGTTATTTTAGTCAAATATTGGGGGTCTGTCTCCCTACCCTCTTTAAACGAATGGATCCTGTACCTCCAACAAATTAAAGTCTATGAGGATATGGAAAGGAAACGGAGAGCGGCACGTGTGACTAGTTGGGGGGGGACGGGGTGGGAGGTTATAGTTTTTTTGTACCATTTGTGAATTTACAGTCATATTTATAATTTGTGTAGGATTCTGTGTTATGCAATAGGGTATTTTGTAATTTTTTTATAGTGACTATCCTGTTTTGGCTGTGTTTTCTATTATAATATGTGTTGTTTTGCATTGAGAAGAAAATAAAATAAAATGTAAAAAAAAAATAAAAAAAAAGATTAGTGGGAGAGAATGTAGAGTGAAGACTCCATGACACAGATCACTGAGTGGAACCAACTTCGCTATGAGGTAGTACTAAGATGTGAGGCGAAGAAGAGCGTTTCCTTCTGTGGCCGGACTATACACTTGCCTCCCTGACCAGTAGGAGAGAGTTTGCCTCCCTGGAATAGAAACAAGCTTCCTAAGGAATCATTGGTGATAACAGCCATCATTGAGGGCTACAGACACCTTTGCGCATGGTGGAGGACTTAAAGCTTCTGGCAACCACACCATAACTCTGGGAAACAGATGAGTTTACCTGTCCCTAATGTTCAGCTTGTAGGGAAAGGACAAGGAATAGGATTGAGCACATCAAGAGGAACAAGGTACACCTTACCCACAGCTCCAAGTCAAACCTAAAAAGCCTAGAAACAGTGGACTTGCAGACCAACTCTAAAAACATCAAGCGACTGTATTCTTGTACTGCTACCAACCAAAGTCATCAACAGTAAAAGTTGTAAGTTGCATCTTGCCACTGTCTACCTTATTATTACTACTAATGGTTGTACCACCATTAACGGTACTGGCGTCACGACAAAAACCATCAAGGGACTCAGCCGCAACAAGCACCCTAAGCACCCCTAACATCAAGGGCAACTCAACCACCATCTTGGCTGATGCTTCCCTACCACAGATCGTGCCCCGAAGGATTTCGTGTTGTCCACCTCAACACTGTGCTGCCAGCCCAGGGAGGCTTTCTGCTAACCGTGAGTAAACTGATGAACTACGTGTTATAATTTGGCCCCTCATCAGTCTACCATGCACCTCACATGTTTCCCCTGCGCTACTGGCTGGCTGCAGAGTGAGTTGAGGGGCAGAGATGGTTAGAAACACAGGAAAATGGTCAGACAAGTGGATTGAATCAATACATGCTAATGAGCATAACTGAAGATGTTCCTTAGAGATGAGTAAATAGTCTAACTTATGATATGACCCATGGATGTTTGAGAAGAAGGTGTAGTCACGTTCAGAGGGATTCATCAACCTTTATGTATCCACCAAGTGGCTCTCTGGATATGGCTGATTTTTGGCAGGAAGAATCCAAAAGAGGTTCAAGAGTAAAATCCCCTCCCATAATGACCACACCTTCCTTGAATGTCTCAATCAGTGGAAACAGTTAAGTGAAACATGCTATCTGATTAACATGTTCAGAGGAGCATCTACTAATAAAGAAACTAACAAAAATAAGAAGTAAACAAACAAAATATACCAACATAAGTACTATGGTTTGGTACATATAGTGCCAATCATACATTCTGTTATATAATAGAAAACAGGTTGAGTATGGATATAGAGAGGGGGTAAGTGTTTATGTTACATGTACTTTCGCCCAATTTCCGGCTGAAGATCAGGTCAGCAGATTATTTGAGAAAATTAGGCATATAGGGTGCCTGGTAGATGAGGGCGTTAGTATAGTTGGAGAAAAAAGAAGGATATGAAAAGGCAGTAGAAAAGTAGCAGTAATAGAGAAATGTTGTGAGGGCTACCATAACCCAGTTGTCCATTGGTAGTCTTCTGGGAGTTGTCAGTGATGTCCTTCTTTTGTTCCTGTGTGGTTTTGGCATGCGCTGTTGGTCCCAAGCCTCAGCTATTTGAATTTCTGTGAGGCTTGTCAAATCCAGTACAGAGTCCAAGTTGTAAATGTCCAAAGGGTTAATTTTCAGGTGATCATATACAGCTTCTAGATATATAAAGGTAGAGATTGTCCATCTGTGACCATCATGCATGAAAGATAGTGAAAAGGGAAATGACCATCTATATAGTAATGACCATCTACAGGGAGTGCAGAATTATTAGGCAAATGAGTATTTTGACCACATCATCCTCTTTATGCATGTTGTCTTACTCCAAGCTGTATAGGCTCGAAAGCCTACTACCAATTAAGCATATTAGGTGATGTGCATCTCTGTAATGAGAAGGGGTGTGGCATCAATGACATCAACACCCTATATCAGGTGTGCATAATTATTAGGCAACTTCCTTTCCTTTGGCAAAATGGGTCAAAACAAGGACTTGACAGGCTCAGAAAAGTCAAAAATAGTGAGATATCTTGCAGAGGGATGCAGCACTCTTAAAATTGCAAAGCTTCTGAAGCGTGATCATCGAACAATCAAGCGTTTCATTCAAAATAGTCAACAGGGTCGCAAGAAGCGTGTGGAAAAACCAAGGTGCAAAATAACTGCCCATGAACTGAGAAAAGTCAAGCGTGCAGCTGCCAAGATGCCACTTGCCACCAGTTTGGCCATATTTCAGAGCTGCAACATCACTGAGTGCCCAAAAGCACAAGGTGTGCAATAGAGACATGGCCAAGGTAAGAAAGGCTGAAAGACGACCACCACTGAACAAGACACACAAGCTGAAACGTCAAGACTGGGCCAAGAAATATCTCAAGACTGATTTTTCTAAGGTTTTATGGACTGATGAAATGAGAGTGAGTCTTGATGGGCCAGATGGATGGGCCCGTGGCTGGATTGGTAAAGGGCAGAGAGCTCCAGTCCGACTCAGACGCCAGCAAGGTGGAGGTGGAGTACTGGTTTGGGCTGGTATCATCAAAGATGAGCTTGTGGGGCCTTTTCGGGTTGAGGATGGAGTCAAGCTCAACTCCCAGTCCTACTGCCATTTTTTGGAAGACACCTTCTTCAAGCAGTGGTACAGGAAGAAGTCTGCATCCTTCAAGAAAAACATGATTTTCATGCAGGACAATGCTCCATCACACGCGTCCAAGTACTCCACAGCGTGGCTACCAAGAAAGGGTATAAAAGAAGAAAATCTAATGACATGGCCTCCTTGTTCACCTGATCTGAACCCCATTGAGAACCTGTGGTCCATCATCAAATGTGAGATTTACAAGGAGGGAAAACAGTACACCTCTCTGAACAGTGTCTGGGAGGCTGTGGTTGCTGCTGCATGCAATGTTGATGGTGAACAGATCAAAACACTGACAGAATCCATGGATGGCAGGCTTTTGAGTGTCCTTGCAAAGAAAGGTGGCTATATTGGTCACTGATTTGTTTTTGTTTTGTTTTTGAATGTCAGAAATGTATATTTGTGAATGTTGAGATGTTATATTGGTTTCACTGGTAAAAAGAAATAATTGAAATGGGTATATATTTGTTTTTTGTTAAGTTGCCTAATAATTATGGACAGTAATAGTCACCTGCACACACAGATATCCCCCTAAAATAGCTAAAACTAAAAACAAACTAAAAACTACTTCCAAAAATATTCAGCTTTGATATTAATGAGTTTTTTGGGTTCATTGAGAACATGGTTGTTGTTCAATAATAAAATTAATCCTCAAAAATACAACTTGCCTAATAATTCTGCACTCCCTGTATATGCGATCTCAGCCAATCTGTGAGAGACTTCAGAGCTCTCCTTTTTTCATTGTGGACTGGTCAAGGTCTTGAAATATTAAGATCTCAGAACCGTCCCATTCAATTGACTGTAGATTGTGAGCTTTTGCAAGGACAGCTTCTTTAACAGGAAAGTTCAGGAACTTACATATGACGTCTCTATGAGATTCAGATCGTAGACGTTTAGGTCTCAAGGCCCTGTGGGCTGAATCTGGCCCAGAATAGAGAGACAAATTTGCACCACTGTATTGGGGATGTCTCCCAGGGTAACTGTTTCCAGAATGCCACATAATCGTACGTTATTTCACCTCCCGCGATTTTCTTGATCCTCTATAGAGTTATGCAGGATATTCATGTGTTTCTGAATAGAGTGTAGACGCTGAGTTACTGCTGTCTGATGCTGGAGGATACTTGTATTTGATTCTTTTAGCACTTCAACTCTTCTTCCAATATGTCCAATATCATCTTATTTGATAGCAGCTATGTCTGAGCTTAATGGCTCTAGTGCTGCTGCTAATGAGGAGGTCAGAGTTTCCCTCAAATAAGTGTGTGACATAGGGAGGCTATCGGGTTCATCACATTCTCCCAGGACAGATTCTGAGTTCTCAGGTTGTTGTGATTTGCTGCCTGTGCCATGGCAGCTTTTAAAATAATTTTCTCCATTTTCCCACCACTTACTGTGACCTTTTGATGTCCAGCAGTCCTAGCCTTAGATCCACCAATTTTGACCATTGCTGATCACCTAGGCTGTAATTCCAAGCTTGTAGGGCGATATATTACACGGAGCTGCAGCCTCACACAGCCATCTCCTCCAAGCGCTGGCTCCACCCCCTTGATCACCTTTTCTTAGGTGATATTATTTTGCCTTCCTCCTAGAAATGTATGAATTATTTGACAATTAGGCGTTATCAGTTGAGGATGTGCTCTGCATACTCCAGTCAATTCCAGTACACTTCTCCGGTGAAATAAAACACCTACACCTTTCAAACAACTGCTGTGTGTCCTTATTCATGGCATGGTCATTACAAGTGCACAAACCATTTTGTAACACAGAAGAATACTGGAGTTGTAATCCATTTGGATGTTTAAAACTCGAGGTTGAAACTGAGATCTACCTTTGCACCATTCCACTATAGGAGAAGCAGACATATGTATAAGAGTGGTGAGCTGCATCAATCCACACTTTTTATTAGTAGGGTAGTCCATTCAATGCTGACAGTGACAGAAGGGACACATGTTATAGAGCAGGAGGAGCTGAGCAGATTGCCATATAGTTTTGAGGGAAAAGATTCTGTAAAACTGTCCGTGGTAGTGACTATCTCTGTATTCACAGTTAGGCCTCATGCACACGGCCGTGTTCCGCTGCCGAGAGCGGACCGTGGAAATCCGGCCGGGATTCCTGCTGACAGCATGAGTGCACGGCGTCATAGCAACCAATGACACCGTGCGCTCATGCTGTCAGCAGGAATCCCGGCCGGGTTTCCACGGTCCGCTCTCGGCCGCAGAACACGGCCGTGTGCATGAGGCCTTACACAGAGAATGCTAGCAATCACTGCTAACACCCCTACGTGAACAATGAAGTCAGAAATAGCAGAGGTTTGAATTTCCCACAAAATTATATATCAATCTGCTTGGCTGCTTCCATTCTATAACAGATTATACTGCATTTTGTGGTGACAGATTCTCCTTAATTGGAAATACAAGTATTTGTTTATGATATTTGGGACAGAATGAAGGTTTTTAATATATACCCAAACTGTACTCTGCATCTGTTGAAGTACTATATTAGTTTGGCAGAGCAATGTTGGGAGTTGTAGTTATTTAACTCGGACTGTATGTTATTGCGGAAGTTATTTACGTGGGACAGTGGGTGGAGTGATGTTATTTACATGGGACTGAATATTGAGGGGTAATGTTATTTACATGGGACTGTATGTTGAAAAGGGCTGGGGAGGGGGTGATGTTATTTACGTGGGACTGTATTTTGGAGAGGGCTGTAGATAGAGAGGGATGTTATTTATATGGGACTTTTGAAAGGGATTTTTCATAATCTTACTTTTGATACATCACAGATTAGACATAGATTATACAAGCCTTCTCTCTTGTGGAATGCAGTACCCCGAATTAGCACATCTCACAACTTTGCCAGTTGCTGGACACAATAGCAGCCTTCCTTAACAAAAGGCTATTAAACATCTCACCTCACATACAATGACAGAAAACTATGATAAGTCATTCATTCAACTTATTAGCATGTAGAGTAAACCTGTTCAATGTAAAATAACCCTTTTCATGTATTGTATATAGCAGATACCAATATTGTTGAACAAAGTTTCAACTGTATCTTGACAAACATGTTTCCCAAGGCCTCCTAAGAAATACCAGGATTGTTCCAATTGGATCGTGAGAGACAATATGCGCCCACCCCCAAAAAGCCCTATAAGTATGTGCTGGGAAATAAAGATTTCAGATATTTAGCAACCCATGTTAAGTCTGGGCTGATATTTATCTCCTGATCAGAGCAAATGGGATATTCATTGCACAGGGAAATTTTCACGGGTTGGAGGTCTGATTTCTCATCATATAACCATCATAAAACTGCCTGAGAAAAAACGCTAACAACTGTATACTGGAGAGGTGGTGTTGGTATTTACATGGGACTCTAGGGCGGAGGAGGGAAATAATGTTATTTACATGGGCCTGTATGGTGGAGGTGCTGAGGAATTACAATTTATAAGGACAGTAAACGGAGGAATATAACTACAGGGGGCACTGCAGGGAGCATTATAAAAACTGGGGGCCCTTCAAGGCGAGCATTATAAGGCTACATTCACACAACCGTATGTGTTTTGCGGTCTGCAAATTGCGGATCAGCAAAACACGGATACCGGCCGGGCGAATGTAGCCATCCCTATGATAGAAATGCCTATTTTTGTCAGCGATTGCGGACAAGAATAGGACATGCTCTATCTTTTTTGCGGGGCCGCGGAACGGATCTACGGATGCGGACAGTACATTGAGTGCTGTTCGCAACTTTTGCGGTCCCATTGAAATGAATGGGTCGGCACCGTTCGGCAAAAATATGGAATGGATGTAGAGCCAAAAATACGGTCGTGTGAATGCACCCTAACAGTAGGGGGCAATAGAAATACTGAGGGCACTGTGTCGGCATTATAACAGTAGGGGGCGATTTAAATACTGGGGCACTTCAGGGTGAGCATTATAACAGTAGGGGGCAATATAAATACTGGGGGCTCTTAAGGACATTATTAATACTTGAGGGCTCTTCTACTAATGGAGGAACTCTTGGGGAGCACTATCACTGTTGGGGGCACTGTATGGGGCATTCTAGAAGGGAATTACTATTGGTGGGACTATGAAGAGTACTATTACTATGGGGGGCACTCATTTTTCTTCAGGATAGTATTTGGGGGTAGAGAAAAGTGAGGAAGCTAAGATGTCTGTGTTTCACACTCTGCAGAGACGAGGCGCGGCTGGGAGAAGTTGTCCGGACCGAATGGAGAAGATGATGACAGAGAATATCTATATCAGAGGAGACGTCACCTATGAGGCACTGGATGTGAGAGACATGTGCTGCTGTATAGCTGTATAGCAAGTATAGTAAAATGTCTTCAGTGCTAGTGTTTGCAGGGGGAGAGGTTGGGGGAGTGATTGGTTGACTTCAAGAATTGGGCAATATTTATTGGGGCTTGGGCCCTGGATCTTTTGAAACCCTAGCAATGCCCCTGGACGCCATTAATCGTGACCAAATCCCCTACTCCATTTGTTGAAATGCATCCCCAAACTTAAAAAAGAACCTTTATCATGCTTTACTGTTTCCTGTGGACAATCCATTATTGTATCACTCTCTGGCCTTTCGACGAACAAACGCAATTGTGTCATATATATGGTAAGAGGACACCTATTTGGCATTGCCCTTAAAGCATAGAGAGCTTCTACTTTTCTTTGTATAAAACATAGGGTAATGTTTCCAATTTCACTACTAGAAGAAAGATCCATGGCCCTTCGAAATTGTGTTTTTCCACTGTATGCATGAGAAGGAGCAGCATAGCGAATTGCTGTGATGAGCGGCAGGGGTCATATTCGAATTTGCGATATTTGATCGTGTAATATGCGAATTTTAGCAATGTGAGTTTCTATTGCGAATTTTTCAACTTACAACTATTAGACAATGAAGATTATAGCACTATATTAGTTAAATTGCGCTATATTCTTCTTTTTTCGAATATTCGCTATATTGCTATAACTTTGTTTTTTCAAATATTCATAATATTCTAAAACAAGAATATATAACAATATAGCGAATATTCGAAAAAAAACGAATATAGAGCAATTTAGCTAATATAGTGCTATAATCTTTTTTTTTTTATAGTTGTAATTTTTTTCCAATCTGAACTTCAGATGAGAAAAAAATTACAACTATTAGACAAAGAAGATTATAGCAGTATATTAGCTAAATTGCTCTCTATTTTTTTTTCTGAATATTCGCTATATTGCTATGTATTCTTGTTTTAGAATATTACGAATATTCAAAAAAACAAAGATATAGCAATATAGAGAATATTCGAAAAAAACGGATATAGAGCAATTTAGCTAATATAGTGCTATAATCTTCTTTGTCTAATAGTTGTAAAGTGAAAATTTTGCAATAAATTTCGCATTACAAAAATTTGCATTACGAAAATTTGCAAACAACACTACTCCTAAAGTCAAATATACTGCAGCCTTCTCATTGGCCCACAAGTTAGAAGCAGGGAGGGATCATGTGTACTGATTAAAAAAAAAAATCAAATATTAGAAATTGCGAATATATATCACTATATTCAAAATATTCGCAAATTTTCGAAGTACCTATATTCGCGATAAAAATTTGAAATTCTAATATTCGTGATCAACACTATTGCTTACTGATCTAATGGATCTTAGTAACAGTTTTTAAGACATACATTATGTGCATCCAGTTGTCTATTAGCCTGCATGTTTTATCCAAAGGCAAGTAAAAAGAAATCAGTGTGGTACAGGACAAGCCAATTTTCCTCATCTGACAGAAAAAAAAAATTTCTGGTTCCAAACTAGTATTCAGAATAACTCCTCTTTTTCTCAAAAAATCTAGTAACTAATAATCTGTAATATTGTTTGTAAATTAAGTATGGATGGGCACTCATATAAGGAGGTATAGGACACACTTTAATATTAAAATAATTGATAATAAAAAATACAGTTCATACATAAAAATATTCTATTGAATACTACACATTCCTGGCTTTAAACTGAAGCTGGCAGTCCAAACAGCCAAATTGTGTAACTGATGGTTACTCCTGGTTACAGGAAAAACCAAAGGCTGTTCGGACGGCAAGTTCCTGCCAAGTCAGGCAAAATGATTATACAAAATACGTATAAAAGATGCTTAACACATTTGGCTAAACAGAATAAAAATTTGTTCAGTATAGTCCTATATGGGGGGAAGCAAAAATAAATAAATGCTTAGTTGACACTGAGTATAATCTCAATGGGTTTTTAACCTGCGTCCTGAGATGTTATTTGACATATGTAGCAATCTCTATAGGAAAGATGGACTTCCTTCTTTAACTGTTGCTATATTTGTATCAAAGTTCTGTCTTTAAATGTAGATGATATTTCTCCTCTTATTGCTTGGATGTGGTAGTTTAACAAGCTTAACCCACTATGTGGGCTTACCTTCACCTGCGTGCCTCTGTTCGTTTGGTGGGTTTGCGGTCCACAGTATATGCCGGCGTCCCGGCTCTGAAGTTCACCGCGTCCCACGTGTTTCTCAGCTGGCTTGCAGGGTTTGAGTCAGTAGGAGGATCACCCGACGCAGGTTAGTGACGTCTCAGGTTTTTCTGTCCTTACGGAATGAGACCGTTCTTTTTTCTTTCTTTATTCTTTGTAGTGCACTCTTTATTCATAGGTCATCTGTAATTCAGGGTATTCCGCCAATCAAGTATTCATTGGCGGAATACCCTGAATTACAGATGACCTATGAATAAAGAGTGCACTACAAAGAATAAAGAAAGAAAAAAGAACGGTCTCATTCCGTAAGGACAGAAAAACCTGAGACGTCACTAACCTGCGTCGGGTGATCCTCCTACTGACTCAAACCCTGCAAGCCAGCTGAGAAACACGTGGGACGCGGTGAACTTCAGAGCCGGGACGCCGGCATATACTGTGGACCGCAAACCCACCAAACGAACAGAGGCACGCAGGTGAAGGTAAGCCCACATAGTGGGTTAAGCTTGTTAAACTACCACATCCAAGCAATAAGAGGAGAAATATCATCTACATTTAAAGACAGAACTTTGATACAAATATAGCAACAGTTAAAGAAGGAAGTCCATCTTTCCTATAGAGATTGCTACATATGTCAAATAACATCTCAGGACGCAGGTTAAAAACCCATTGAGATTATACTCAGTGTCAACTAAGCATTTATTTATTTTTGCTTCCCCCCATATAGGACTATACTGAACGAATTTTTATTCTGTTTAGCCAAATGTGTTAAGCATCTTTTATACGTATTTTGTATAATCATTTTGCCTGACTTGGCAGGAACTTGCCGTCCGAACAGCCTTTGGTTTTTCCTGTAACCAGGAGTAACCATCAGTTACACAATTTGGCTGTTTGGACTGCCAGCTTCAGTTTAAAGCCAGGAATGTGTAGTATTCAATAGAATATTTTTATGTATGAACTGTATTTTTTATTATCAATTATTTTAATATTAAAGTGTGTCCTATACCTCCTTATATGAGTGCCCATCCATACTTAATTTACAATTTAACCACTTTTTTGAGGGGTGATCTCAAATCTTGTTTGGTGCACCTACCCTGAGGGTTACAGAGGTGAGCGGATCTCTTAAACCGTATTCAATCTGTAATATTGTTTAACTGCAAAAATACATAAAGGCCCCTCTTAAACTCTTTTACTGCGTTTACCATGACCACCTCCATAGTCTCACTGCTCTTACCGTAAAGAATCCTCTTCTATGTTTGTGTACAAACCTTCTTTCCACCAGACGCAGAGGATGTCCCCTCGTCACAATTCAGGGGATAAATAGATGATAAGATAGATCTGTACTAACCCCTGATATATTTCTACATCGTTATTAGATCTCCCCTCCCTTTTCTAAAATGAATAACCCTAATATTGATAATCTTTCAGGGTACTGTAGTTCCCCCTATTCTAGTTATTACTTTAGTTGCCCTCCTCTGAATTCTCTCCAGCTCTGCTATGTCTGCCTTGTTCACAGGAGACCAGAACTGTACACAGTACTCCATGTGTGGTCTGACTAGTGATTTGTAAAGTGGTAGGACTATGTTCTCATCACGGGCATCTATGCCCCTCATAATCTAGTTGGTCTTGGCAGCAGCTGCTTGAAACTAGTTTACAGTTAAAGGGGTTATCCCACCCCTATAATGATCCCCCCAATGCCCTGGCCCCTCGTATACATTATATTTACCCGCTCCCCAGCACCCGCATCACTCCGGATCCCTTCACCGGCACCGCTGCATCTCCCCATTGCATGTCACATGCGATGCAAGGGAGGTTCATCCCTGTCGGGGCCTGCTATTGGTTGCTCCCCCTGTCGCGGGATGTTTTAATCCCAGTGACAGAGATGCAGTGGCAGCTGTGCAGGGATCCGGAGCGATCTCTTATACTGTCCTCTTCCGTGTTAATTACTTTGTACAGTCTAGTATAAATTTGCATAAAAAAAAATCTTGTGTGTCTAGGTTGAGAATCTATACGACATCCACAGACTTCACAGGGAGTCGTCTCAGCCACACAAACAACCACTGCGCTTTAAATCCTTGTGAGAAAAGGGCATTACAAATGATCATCATTGATACGAGTTAGGGTCCATTCACACGTCCGTTGTATCTTTCCTGATCTGTTCCGTTTTTTGCGGAACAGATCTGGACCAGATCTGGACCCATTCATTTTCAATGGGTCCTGAAAAAAAACGGACAGCACAATGTCAGATTTTTTTTCAGAACCCATTGAAAATGAATGGGTCCAGATCTGGTCCAGATCTGTTCAGCAAAAAACGGAACAGATCAGGAAACAAACAACGGACGTGTGAATGGACCCTTATACACTTATTTTCAGTGATACCCCAGGATACTTCACTTTACCCACAAAAGATGTCAAACTTGCTGGCCTCTAGTTTCCACGGTCAATTTTGAACCCTTTTGAACATTGGCACCACATTCTGTGGATTAGACCTTGTCACTGCTGGTGAACAGTAATAATATCAAAGTGGCTTTACATCAATGGCCTGTATGTGGGATAGGCTATCAAGGTCTGATTGGTGCGGACTCCCACCCACAAGATATCCACTCATAAGCAGATTGAAACTTCACCCGCCCTCCACCCAATATATAAAATGAGATAATAGGAAAACTGAACAGTACCCTTTACCTCACATGGTCCACAAAGCGCAGATGTGGCTGTGTTTGTGCATCTGATCTATGCATTCTTTTTGATTCATCATCATATAAATCACAGACAGCGGGAAGAAGACATTTGGATTGGAACACATCTGTTTTCGTGCTGGTTGGAGAACTGAATGTATTTCTGTATATGTGTAGACTATACATGAGAGCATATATTTATGTACATGATCGGCTGTGTGGGTCTAGTGATGACAGGACTCTCTCATGCTGTGAGTCTGTGAGATATCTGTTTGTTTGCAAGCCCTTTACCCCACATCTTGCTGACAGGAATGGGGTATGAGAAAGCTGCTGACATACTGTAGAAGGAGAAGAGAAGACTGGATTCAAAACATCAAGCACAGTATGTCAGGGGCATGATGTGTGGGTGCTTTACTGTAATTTATGAAGAGTAAGGGGTCCATCTTAGTGCTCCTTGTCCTTTACTATGACAAGCCAGGAGAACCTTGATGTCCATTTTATAGTGGCATGGGCCGTCCTTGCTATATGGCCCATGTGCAGCTGTATAGGCTGTACTAATGGCTTACCCGCTAGTGCAGTATATTGTGTATGGTGGAGACTGTGAAAAAGGTTCCTCTTGTGGACCATGTCCCTGACACACAAGCCCCGCTGCTACATAAGAGGTCCGCAGTACGGTAATAGAAAATAGGGTCTTCAGAACTAATACTAATTAAACTCTTCTATAACTCCAGACAAGTTTGTTGGTATATATTGTATCTGAAGGTTAGTGACATTATTTAAAGATGTTGCTTAGAGTAGTTCACAGCGCCATCTGAAGGGATCAAGTGGGGCATTAGTCTGGGCACAGCTGGGTGGTCTGTGCCCTTAATTACAGGCTGGTTGTGACATCAACATTAATGAGCAGGAAGCTGGAGATGGCTCGAGAAAGAAATAATTGCAGTGTGTAGCAATGTAATTACAAGGTGTGCTGGCTCCTTCATTACACATTCTGTGCTGCCACTGTAACCTTTGTGCTGTCATCGAGAGGCTGGCGAGGATCTAGAGGTGAGAAGAACTGTAGCCGCATAAATTGCTGGGAATTTATCTCTATGCCTTTAAACCAAGTTTTAAACTCGTCGAATTTCCAACCCATCTCTGTCCTTTCCTTTTGCCTTAACCCATGCCCCCCAGTTATTGCATGTGTATAAACTTTGATATTTTGTATATAATATGTGTATAGATACGTGTCTTGTGCACTTGTCTTGCTTTTTCAATAAAAATATATTTTAGAAAAAAATATCATAATTAAACACTTATTTAAGCCACATTCTTATCAAGAAAAGTATTGTAGTAAGATAAGGATTGAGCTATAATGAGCATTTATAAGGTCAGAGATAAGGAGCCCATCCGGCCAATTCCCCCCCTCCCCTTCCCCCTGTTCCCTGCCTGACAGAGCAGAGAGAAAATTCAGATGTAGCTACTAGATAAACCTAAAGCTGTGCAGGAAAAATGGCTCCATATTTTTTATTTTTTTATAAAGACCAATTGAAAAAACTATTTTAGTGCAAAATGAGTACAAAAAAAGCTTTGGTGTACATAGCCTTTAAACTTAACTGAGCTAGCCTTATGAGGCCATGGGGCAGATTTACTAATCCTATAAATACTGCAAGCATAGATGGGCCTTCTAGACCTGTACTATGCTTAACACAGTGGCTCAGACTGGTTGCTAAATTTCATGCATTGGTATACACTTTGTCTAACTCTATACCAATTAACGGTTGGCTTACCTTGAGACCTAATTTTACACCAGAGTTGGACCATATTAGGTTACGTCCCTATCCAGCAAAGCAATGCCTCTTCCTCTTAAGCTCCATCCTCTTTTCAAGTGAGTCAGAAATAACTGTTGAAACTCTATTTGTACCATTTTGTACACAGATTTGAGGCTCAGAAACTAGTAAATCTGGGCCTAGTTTAACATAGATTTTCCTGGTGACAGACTAATATGGATCTAGAGGGGCACATAATCAGGCTCATTAGATAACCTAAACTGCACACTGTTTTAATGCATAGATGGGCTGAGGCCTGCCTTTCTCTCCCTCTACAGGAACCAGGCCCTTCACTAAGGTGAGGTTTCTATATAATGACTGGGGGAAAACAGTGTAGAAAAACTGCATTAGTTTGCCAACAAGGACACGTAAACACGTAAAATTGTTGTACTTCTTCTGAACTTGTCAAGAAACTGTGGCAATTTATGGCATACTGCTGTGGTTTTGACTTTTGGTTCTTGGCCATGTGCCCGAAGGCAACTATGTTGACACCCAGCCAAATTTTACAGTAAAACTGGTCAAAGGCCTCCATCATGCCACTCTTTTTTAAAGGGGTTGTCTGGTTTCAGAGCTGAACCCGGACATACCCATATTTTCACCCAGGCAGCCCCCCTGATGTTAGCATCGGAGTATCTCATGCTCCGACGCGCTCCCTTGCCCTGCGCTAGATCGCGAAGGGCACAGACTCTTTTGTTTACACTAACTCAGTGCCAGGCGGAAGCTACTAGTACTCTTAGTAACATTGCTCAATGTGTGTTATTTTATAAGTATTTTTTCTGTACAGGAAAATCACCAGAAAACATGTTATATATAGAGCATGCTGTGTTTTCATATAACGCCACTACTACAAATTACTATTGTCTGACGTCTACCTGAACCATACAGGAGCTGCTTCATAGCTTCCCATTAATGGGAGGTTGTGGATAGTGGGAGATTTATAAAGTGGATGTCGGCACCTTCTGGACAATTCCACCAGTTAGAATTTTTATTTTTTCAAAGTTTCAAAGAGGAACTGTAAGGGAATATATGGATTTTCCTCTGCCCTTCACATTCCTGACCACAACTTAGATCAGTGTAGTGTTGATATAGTAAAATTATGCAGCTTAATCAAATGCTCAACCTCAATAGAAGGATGGTCTTCCAAAGCTTTTTCTTTTTTTTTTTTTATTGTGGCAGTACATTGCTCATCAGTGTGAAAGGATCATTCAAGAAAAAGAAAATGAAATCACTGGTTTGTATTAAGGGCTGATAAGACTTTTTATGTTATGATCAGTTTTGATTTAAATTTTTGTTCTGTATACAGCCCTTAGCTGTCAATATATATCACGTCAAACTGTCCTTGAATGCCCTATGCTAGCACATGATGACAACAATGAGGCGTTATACTAGTTAACAAGAGATACATAAAGGACCTTTAACAAATTGACTAATGTCAGAACATATCAGAAGATATAATTGGCAGACAGCAAAGTCATTAATTAAAATTTTGGTTAAGAAGAACCGAACTGGTGACAGCAACATAGAGAAAATAGTGAAAAGAAACATATGTTGCTAGCTATGGGGCTATGGGAAAGAAACCAAAGGAATGTGGGTATGGACTGGTTTGAGCTGCACGTACAGGGCCTATTGACTCCATCTTGTTGTCTGTTTTGAGTTTTAGAAAGTGTGTGCCAAGCATCTGCAATACCTAGAAACGAACCAATCATTGATTTTTGTCAGCTTATTTCCAATTCTGTAGACCATAAAGTGCTAATTGTTTTAGTTCCTTGGACTTGAAGTGACTTGTGATGGTGACAGATTGGAGTCCAGATTATTGCTAAGGTCTACTGGTTCCATCATTTTCCATTGTTGCAGCGCATTTCGTGACTCCTGCACACATGGTCACAATTATAGAGCGCTAAAATAAATCTGATTTTATCTTATTTTTAGTTTTTTCCATTTGTAAGTCTGGAATATTTTGGAAGCATAGCTTACATATTTCATATGAAAATGACTGTGTTCGAACAATGTTCCTTTCATCGCTTAAAACCCATAAAATGATATAATGCTCAGATGTACAAACAATTCTGTAGTAAATGAGTGCATGAAGTGACTACATAGGAAATCTTTGCCTCATACGTTTTTAAAGTCTTATCTCTGATCCACCACTCCTTTTCATCCCTATGTCAGAAAAAAGAAAGGTTGAACTTGATTCACATAAGTACAATTGCCCCTGCACTCTGTATATTTTACATTCGGGAGGGACATGATATCCAGACTATTTCTTAGAATGCCCCATTTTTCATGTCTTGGATGAAACTACAGAGGCCTATGTTTCACAGCTGAATATCGTTTTTAGGAATGTAATAAGTTATGAGGTTTGACATATACATGTTCATTTTGCTTTTATCAGTCATTTTGTTTCATAGCAGTGAAGTAAACATGTCTGAAATCTCAAATTAATTGCATTTCTTGAATCATAAGGCAAGTAAGAAGAACACATGAACTTTCCCTGCAAACCGAAAGAGACATATGTGCTTATCTTGTAAGTGAAGTCATCTGACCCACATCTATGGCCTTATAAATATGGCTGCATTATGTCTTGCACAACCTACAAGATGTAGAAAATCATAATTAATACAATGCCTATATTCTTCTGTGTGACATCCCTATATTTCCATATGCCTCACATTTTATATTGCGGTATGGTGAGGTTGTTTCTATCTCAGTCTGTGGTATGTTCCATCTAAGGACATATTTTGTGGAGTGTACAGTAGCTACAGGGATTCCAAGTGCCTTCACAAAGCCTCCTGCACATGGATCTGCCTAATTGAGAGGGAGTTTTTTAAGGTCTTTACATGGCTGGCACAACAAGCAACAGTCCGTTTGTTACCGCTAATTGCCTGCTCATTAGAGGAGGTGAGAGCTGCATTTACATGCAGCGATCACCTCCCCTATATGGGTGCAAGAGATTCCTGCTGCGATCACTTGTGTCCATAGAGAATTATTGTTTTGGGGCAGAATACCTCCATTTAGACAGCATGATCTGCTGCGCTTAAGTGATGATTTAACAACAGTGATTGAAACAGTGATTGACGGCACATTTACAACAGAAAGGTCATCGAGAATGAGAGTTCCTAGAAGCTTGGTCCTTCCTGACAATTGCCCCAATCATTGGCACATGTAAAGGGCGTTTAAATTTTTCTTAGTTGTTTTTTATTTTGCAATCTTTTTTTGTACAGTCGTATCTTGCACCAAGCTGTTATCAGCAGTTAATTTGGGTGGGGTCTCCATGGATCAGACTTGTTTTTCCAGCACATCTCACAGATGTTCAATTGGATTGAGAGCTTGTAAATTTAGAGCCCAAGTCGACACCTTGAACTCTTTGGCTCCTTTCAGACCAATGAGTTCCTCTCATCGGACTCGCAGATTGAGTATGCGGCCGCTCCGTCCTGACCTCCCAGGGCTGACCAGGTCGCGTAGCATTATATTGATGCGATCTAATCCTTAGAGGTCTGGAATGTATTGTATAACACTGACATAATGCTGTCAGTTTTATCCAATACATTCCAGAACTGTAAGGGTTACATAGCATTATAAATCAAAATAATTCTATGCAACCCAGTCAGTGCTGGGAGGTCAGGACGAGAGCTGCTGCATACTCACTCTGCGAGTCCGATGCGTTGAACTCGCTGATCTGAAAGGAGCCTTTATCCAATTCCTCAGGGCATTCCAGGGCAATTTTTGCAGTGTGACAGGTACATTATTCATCGGGAAGTGACCACTGCAATTAGGGAATACCGTTTGCTATGAATGTATGTGCTGCCATCAGATATTTTGGGGCCCCTAACACAGCTCAAGTCCTGGGCCCCCCGCCCCTAGGCGAAAGCTAATTCTGCCGCTCCCCTTGACTCAGCCCATTAACCACACCCTTTAACCCGCCCCATTTTGTCAGCCACCTATTTAATGATTGTTTCATGCAACATGACCAGCTAATTTTAGATATTCTTGGTGGTCATCTGTGCCATTTTGGCCTCAAAACATTACATGACCCCCTACACTACATTACATTATTGACAACTGTAAGTTTTTACCTTGACTGGTGGCCTAGGTGTGCAGGTCTGCTCCAGTCACTGTTATGGGGGGATCTATGGATGGCACTGTTATGGGGGGATCTGTGGATGGCACTGTTATGGAGGTGGATCTGTGGATGGCACTGTTATGGAGGTGGATCTGTGGATGGCACTGTAATGGAGGTGGATCTGTGGCTGGTACTGTTATTTAGGTGGATCTGTGGATGGCACTGTAATGGAGGTGGATCTGTGGATGGCACTGTTATGGAGGTGGATCTGTGGATGGCACTGTTATGGAGGGGGATCTGTGGATGGCACGGTTATGGAGGGGGATCTGTGGATGGCACTGTTATGAGAGATCTGTGGATGGCACTGTTATGGGGGATCTGTGGATGGAACTGTTATGGGGGATCTGTGGATGGCACTGTTATGGGGGATCTGTGGATGCACTTATGGAGGGGGATCTCCATAACAGTGTCATCCACAGATCCCCTCATAAGTGTCATCCACAGAACCCCCCCATAACAATGCCATCCACAGTCTAGAGCCCCATAACAGTGTCATCCACGGATCCCCCTCCCTATAACAGTGCCACCATCCATAGATCCCCCACCGCACACAGTAGTATACATTTGTAAACTGTAATCCGTTTCCTGCAGACAGTAGCTTTAAATCAGCGCTAATATCTTTACTACCTTACATTCAGCTCCCTCCAATAACAGGCAATGCAGGCGGCAACGCTCAGTCACTGACGTCACGCGCCTGCGCCGCCTAGTGGGAGGAGCAGGCGTGTGACGTCAGTGAGTGAGTGCCGCCCGCACTGCCTGTTGCCGGTGCTGAGTCAGTGTAAGACAGTAAAGATATGAGCGCTGATTTAAAGTTAACACACTGACACAAAAAAAGAAAAAGGCTCGGGACCGGCTGGGCCCCCCTGGGTCTGGGCCCCTTACTGGGGTTTCGGCTTTACCCCCCTGATGGCGGCCCTGCTTATGTGTATATATCTGCAAATTTCTAATGACAGGCTGTTAAACCACACTACACCTTAGTCACCACTAGATGGTGCTGGTATATTCCCCTACAAAAGGGACAGGCTAGACACAGAACGTGTAGAGTAGAAGGCCCACTGCACTCACACATTGCACCCCTGCGGTCCTGGTCATTGCACAACAAATATGCGCCCGCCATCCACAAAATGTAAAGGGAAATTTAATTTATCAAACTAAGCCATTCTCTTTTATTGTCCCATGGTCCAGACCTTATACTCACATGTCTATTGCAGCTTTTTTCAAATGTGTGCAGGGGTTGGCATAGGCACTGTGACCAGTCTGCGGCTATCCAGCCTGCATGCAGTAAGCTATCATAAACAATTTTGACACTAGCATTAGCTTATTCAACAATTTGTGGGATCAGACCAGGCAGGCTCACATTTGCTCCTCATTCTCATCAGTGACCTTAAAGCCCCCATGATCATGTCATCAGTTGACCAATTGTCCTTCTTTGCCCCACTTTGGTAGGTACTTACCACTGCACAGCTCTCAAGACTAACTGTTTTAAAGATGCCCTGACCCAGTTATCTAACAATCACAATGTCACTCGGGTTCTTATGCGTGCCCATTTTTTCTCTTTTCCTGGCACTACGGTTTGACATTTTTTATTATATTGTTATAATATTCAGACTGTTGCATTTAATATATTAGCATCATTGCTGGCACCAATACTATTTTAGAAGTGTCATTATAAAATTAATATGTTAGGACTCAGTGGTGCTAATGCATGGGGACTTTATAACACTATTATGGGTACTGTAAGGTAATATTATTATAGGGGACTCTGTTTATGCTGTCCAGTGAGCAGGGAAAGTATCCAGGGATGCATTAAATAGTGCATGTCAGAATCCTAAAGGAAGGTGACTGTGTATACCCTGGCGTGATGATAAGTATTTATTCATTTACTTTTTTTAATCAGGTCAGCTATTAACTTTTTTTAAATCTGTATGTTTATGTCTTCACAGTACGGTATGTGCATGTACGGTATATATATGTATATCAGCTTGTAACATATATCATCCCAACTAAGAGGAATCAATATGGAGTTGGCCCTTTTAGCTACACTAATATCTCCATTTTCTGTTCAGATAGAAATAAAAAAATAAAAAATAGAAGAAATTCTGGATCAATCACATGACAGACACCAACGGCAAGCATGCGGACACCCTGATGAAAACCTGATGGTCCTTGTTATGGTTGTTGGGGTCAGTCAAGCACTGCTGGTGTCTTGGACCCAGCATTGCATTTAGTTTTGCTTTTCTGTGCCCCATCCATTACATAAGAGGCAATACCTGAAGAATCCCAATAGATTATAATAGAACAGTCTAGAATTTGTAATGGTGTCATTCATATTCCAGCTTGCTTTTTTGACGGAATCTGTCAACTTGTAACAGAGTCTCTGATGTAGATGTGAACTTGGCAATACAATTCATCCAACATAACATGGTAAATTCTTCCAAAAGAATATAAAAATATCCATAAATAATTATATAAGAAATGATGTAACAAAATGTGTCCTGTGCTAGTTTATAACCATTTATTGGATACTTTTTAAAGCACATGTAGTGAGAGCTGATGTTGCCAGTCCTATGATGTCTCCCTTTTCCCTTCGAGATGAACTGTGCATGTCTATGAATTATGAAGTTGTACTGGTAATCTTATTTTGCACATCTCTAAGAACTTTAGGGGAGAATTATCAAACTGGTGTGAAGTAGAACTGACAAAAAATCTGATTCCACCTTTTATGTTTCGCAGCTCCTTTATCTGACTGGTTGCTATGGGCAAATAAGCCAGTTCCACTTTACACTAGTTTGATAAATCTCCCCCATTGACTTCACCACTGTCAAACTGTTTTGGGATATATATATATATATATATATATATATATATATATATATATACAGAACAGACCAAAAGTTTGGACACACCTTCTCATTCAAAGAGTTTACTTTATTTTAAGGACTATGAAAATTGTAGATTCACACTGAAGTCATCAAAACTATGAATTAACACATGTGGAATTATATACATAACAAAAAAGTGTGAAACAACTGAAAATATGTCATATTCTAGGTTCTTCAAAGTAGCCACCTTTTGCTTTGATTACTGCTTTGCACACTCTTGGAATTCTCTTGATGAGCTTCAAGAGGTAGTCATCTGAAATGGTCTTCCAACAGTCTTGAAGGAGTTCCCAGAGATGCTTAGCACTTGTTGGCCCTTTTGCCTTTACTCTGCGGTCCAGCTCACCTCAAACCATCTCGATTGGGTTCAGGTCCGGTGACTGTGGAGGCCAGGTCATCTGGCGCAGCACCCCATCACTCTCCTTCATGGTCAAATAGCCCTTACACAGCCTGGAGGTGTGTTTGGGGTCATTGTCCTGTTGAAAAATAAATGATGGTCCAACTAAACGCAAACCGGATGGCATAGCATGCCGCTGCAAGATGCTGTGGTAGCCATGCTGGTTCAGTATGCCTTCAATTTTGAATAAATCCCCAACAGTGTCACCAGCAAAGCACCCCCACACCATCACTCCTCCTCCTCCATGCTTCACGGTGGGAACCAGGCATGTAGAGTCCATCCGTTTACCTTTTCTGCATCGCACAAAGACACGGTGGTTGGAACCAAAGATCTCAAATTTGGACTCATCAGACCAAAGCACAGATTTCCACTGGTCTAATGTCCATTCCTTGTGTTCTTTAGCCCAAACAAGTCTCTTCTGCTTGTTGCCTGTCCTTAGCAGTGGTTTCCTAGCAGATATTCTACCATGAAGGCCTGATTCACACAGTCTCCTCTTAACAGTTGTTCTAGAGATGTGTCTGCTGCTAGAACTCTGTGTGGCATTGACCTGGTCTCTAATCTGAGCTGCTGTTAACCTGCGATTTCTAAGGCTGGTGACTCGGATGAACTTATCCTCCGCAGCAGAGGTGACTCTAATAGAATTTGTATTATGGCAAGAAAAAAGCAGCTAACAGTCTATTCAGTAGGACTATCAGCTGTGTATCCACCTGACTTCTCCACAACGCAACTGATGGGCCCAACCCCATTTATAAGGCAAGAAATCCCACTTATTAAACCTGACAGGGCACACCTGTGAAGTGAAAACCATTTCAGGTGACTACCTCTTGAAGCTCATCAAGAGAATGCCAAGAGTGTGCAAAGCAGTAATAAAGAAAAAGGTGGCTACTTTGAAGATCCTAGAATATGACATAATTTCAGTTGTTTCACACTTTTTTGTTATGTATATAATTCCACATGTGTTAATTCATAGTTTTGATGCCTTCAGTGTGAATCTACAATTTTCATAGTCATGAAAATAAAGAAAACTCTTTGAATGAGAAGGTGTGTCCAAACTTTTGGTCTGTACTGTATATATATAGAAAAACTGATGAGCAGCACACAAACCCAAAAAGCGGTGCAATTCCTTGAAGCGAATCACGGACTTGATCCTACTAGATATCTGTAAGAAGAGGCCAAGGCAGCACGCAAATATCTGTGAAAAAAAATTGTATTTTATTCACCCATGTGTAGACAGCAACGTTTCAGCTCACTCCATGGAGCCTTTGTCAAGCCATAATACATTGTGCAAAACCAGGTGCTTATATAGCATACATAATTAGCAAAAGTGATTACATGATTATACATCAATTTCTACAAAAACATTAATAAAGGAAATACATTTCAAGTGTACATGATAGTGCAATGAAGACAAATCCTATATGAAAAAGTGCTTTTATTAATGTTTTTGTAGAAATTGATGTATAATCATGTAATCACTTTTGCTAATTATGTATGCTATATAAGCACCTGGTTTTGCACAATGTATTATGGCTTGTCACTAGAAAAATGGTGACTCAACATGGTAGACTAATAAATAACATATAAATGGATTGCTGACACAGTTCCTCCAGTCTTCGCCATACGTGACCATTCATGATACACATTCCAAAGTAGTGTCCTACAAAAAAGGGAAACATAGTTTAGTATATAGCACATGTTGTTTTCCATACATAGAATCAAAGACAACCCTAAATTCTACATTTAAGCCCTGTGGCTTCAAAGTACCTAGTGTATAAATCCAATAGAGCTCACGTCTCTTCAGTAATTTAGTTCTATCACCACCACGCCTTGAGGGGGGTAGTTGCTCCAGAATTCTAAAACGTAAATCATTTTGTGTATGTTTAGCCTCAGTAAAGTGTTTCGATACGGGAAGATCCATTTTTTGTTTTCTAATAGAATATCAATGTTGATTGAGACGGGTTTTGACGTCCCAAGTGGTCTCACCTATGTATAAAAGGTGGCAGGGACACATCAACAAATAAATAACATAAGACGAATCACATGTTAAGTATTGTTTGATTTTAACCCTTTGTCCAGAGCCCGGGTGAACAAATGAGTCACCTCTTAACATAAAATTACAGTTTACACAATTATGGGAAGCAACCCTTTCGGGTAGATCCAAAATATGTCTCGCACGTTTCCCTGGAAGAGCCAATATCAGACTTAACCAATCTGTGACCTAAATTGCGACTGCGTCGATATGAACATGAAGGTAATGTCACCGCCAGATATCTGAGAAGCTCTGGCAGACGTTCTTCAGAACCTCCTGCTTGAGGTTCTTTTGTTTTGCTTTTGTTTTGTCATCTCGTTTCCCGCTGTCATCTAGTTGCACTGATTGCATCCCTTTAAATCCCCTCCCATACTGCATCACTATGAGGTTTATACAACTTCCTGGAGTGTCCCCATGCTGGATGCTGCAACTGATGCTTCTATAGATAAGTCTGTTCCTTTGTTTGTGTTTTCCTGTTGGCTTGATCCTAGGTGACCCTGACTCCCTTAAGTGTAGGGAGACAGTGGTCGTGTCCCCTCACTATTATAGGGTGTTCAGGTGTCATACAGTCGAGGCACGGGGGCATGCAATTATCTATCATAGAGATCTTTGCATGGGCTGAGAAGTCAGGGAGAGCTCTAGGGCTTTTACAGGGCTCACCCTTATGTTCCTTAGTTTGGGATCAAGTCAGTCGGATCTTCATTTGTTGTCTTCTAGTTTTCTGCAACACCATCCGTGACAGGTAAATATTTAAATTCCTCCATTTTCTCAAAATTACTGGTTAGTATTCTCCATTTTTTTTTTAATTATAGCAGCAATACTATCACTGTTGGTACTGAACTCCGACACAAAAGGGATCCGGGCTTGGGAACGTTTGGTGTCACCTAGTCCCTCCCTAACGGCCTCTTTAGTAACGGGTTTAATTCTGCTCAAATGTTCTCGAATAAGTTTTTTGGGGTATCCACGTATCCGAAATTTGGACCCCATTTCTTGCAATCTATTGTCTACTTGCACAATTTTCTTAACTCTAAGAAGTTGACTAAAAGGAAGTGACCTTATCATAGATTTTGGATGGTGACTCTCCAAACGTAACAAAGTATTTTTATCTGTGGGCTTCACATATAGGTCAGTCACTAGCCTATCATTATGAATGCTAACCTGAGTGTCCAGAAACTGTTTAGTTTCCTCAGAATGCGTCAATGTAAATTTGACGCTAGGATCAATGGTGTTCAAAAAACAGTAGAAGGCGATGAGGTCCTCTGCAGCGCCGACCCAAATCAGGAAAATGTCGTCGATGTAACGCCACCACCCCAGCACATGGCTGAAGTGGTGGCTCACATAGACGATAGACTCCTCAAGATGTGACATGTAAAGATTTGCATAGGTCGGCGCCACATTGGACCCCATCGCAGTCCCACGCAATTGTAGAAAAAAATCATCCTGAAACAGAAAATAATTCCGAGTGAGGATAAACCTCAACAAAGCACTCAAAAAGCATTGATCTTAGTCAAGAAATCATTAGTGTCTCTAATGTAGGATCTAGCTGACAGGGCAAAGGGATATACCATATTTTTCGTCCTATAAGACACACTTTTTACCCCCAATAGTGGGAGAAAAATGTCAGTGCGTCTCATAGGGTGAATACTAATTATGGAAGTGCTCATTAGTACAATAGGATTGGGGTGCAGTGAATACAGCGCTTCCTGTGCTGGCTCTGTACTCACCGCTCCCTGGTCTTAATTTGACAGCTGCTGCATACTGTGTTGTGTCTTGTGCAGTGTGAGGATGTAGGCATGCTCTGTGACATCATGCTGTGTAATGCTGGGTCACAGCACAGCGTAGTCCAAAGAATTGGAAGAATATTGGATGTCGGGAGCAGCAGCGTCCAGGACAGGAGAGGGGAGTTGTATTTTTTTTTGGTCTGATCTGAGGTCTGATTAAGATTGCGGTCTGAACTGAGATACTATTGGAGGTCTGATCTGAGGTCTCATTAACATTTGAGGTCATTTTTTTTTTCTTCAGGCTAGTGTATCATATATGACAAAAAATACGCACACTCCGATCCTCACAAGACCTCCTTCTCTCCTCTCCTCTTATCACCTCTTCCCACAATCGCCTCCAAGATTTCTCCCGTGCATCCCTCATACTCTGGAACTCGCTACCCCAACATATCAGACTCTGACCTTCAGTGGAATCCTTCAAAAGAAACCTGAAAACCCACCTCTTCAGACAAGCCTACAACCAGTGACCCTGCTGCCTCCATACCACCATGACCAACTTCACCCGCACCTATTGTGTCCTTCTCCCATACCATGTAGATTGTAAGCCCTCCCGGGCAGGGCCCTCTCTCCTTCTGTACCAGTTTGTAACTCGTCTTGTTTATGGTTAGTGCAATTGTCTGTATTATGTATGTATACCTCTTCTCATATGTAGAGCTCTATGGAATGAATGGCGCTTTAATAATAAATAATAATAAATAATAATATAAGAAGCATATATTTATATTTGGTATTTATATTCTTCTGATCTTTCTTATTTATTTACCTTAGGGGATATGGGATACCAAAGAGAAAACAAAGTATAAGGGAAATTAGAAAACTATATGAATGGTATATTCTATATGTTTATCTTCCTATATATTATCAAATTATTATTTAGAAGTTATTTACTTCTAATATCTTTTGGGAGTTGTTTTCTCTTTGTCATTATGTCTAATTTTTTTTAAATGATCTTTTAATTGTAGGTATTATACTATGGAGAAGACCAGGCTGGCTTTGAGGTAAGTATTATATTGTTTGTTTTAGTTTTTTAAAATACATTTTTATTTTATTAAATTTTTTATTTTTTATTTATTATTTTTGCAGCATTTTTCTTTTGTGGGTCATTTCCTGAGATATCTATTATGATAAACAAAAAGGTGTTTGGGGTTGCCATTGTGAACCAGTCTAATATGTCTCGAAAATTGCTGTGTCAGCGTGTGTATTAATGCTGTTTAGATGTTTAGAGATTCTATGTCTCAGTTCTTATTTTTCCCACTGTTTTGAGCATGTGCATTTAGAAATATACATTACGCCTGAGGTTTGTCAGTTGATATATTGTATTATTAGATATTGATTAGACAATGTATTTACTACATAGTATAAAACATAAAAAAGTTAAAAGTTATGCACCATTTTTGCCTGTTCTGTGAGAAATATGTGCAGCATGTTATCTCTTTATAATAAACAGACAGAAGTGATTTTCTTCTTTTTTAAAAACTTTGTTTTAAAAAATCACACAAATAAACCAGGCTGACAATGGACAATCTTGAGTGCAGACGTCAAAAGGCTAACTGGGCTTTGGGTTTTTATCTCAATTATCAGCTTTTTACCAAATTTAAACAACATGCTGAGGAGGGAATGAATTAAGAATGAGATGAGAGCTGGCTGCAGGTTTCAGACAGTCTGACAGTGTATTAAAAATAACCTTAGGGTAATGGATCTCACAAACGTTATATTATATATTGATCCACTTTTGGATGAGTTTTGTATTCATATCTCTTTAATTATAGATTGGCTTTCAGAGATGGAGTCAGGAGGATGGTGATGTGCTCGGAGGGGGCTGTTATGAGATATTCAATAATAGCTTCTGCTGGATGGGTCAGATTTGCTTACAATGCATTCAGGCAGGAGTCTGCCTCTCCAAATAAAAAAGCAACGCAAAGAATATAGTGACATTAAGTACCATAGATTTTTTTTTTATCCATTATCCTAAAGCTAAGCAGCAAATTGTAGAAAAATGATATAGTTGTTGTCAGGTTAACAGTAAAATAAAAGAGGTTAATATAGATATGAATAGAAAAAGTGCCAACAAGGTATGTACACAAAGTAGAAATGCTACCTTCATGACAAATAATCAGCAAATTTGGAGCAACTGATAAGAAATTGCATTATTAGCAAACCCCTAACAGAGAGGGTTTCTCTTGGAACTGTCCCTACACATGATTATAGGGTATCTCCATGTGAAGGACATTATGTCTCCTTGGCTGTCCGGCAAGCTAAACTAGCATGCAGGTGTTCTTCCCAGCAGCTTGCATTCTTTAGGATCTATTCATATGGAGTGAAATCCATGTAGATTGGCTTTTTTATGCCACATTTTACATTACCAGTACATAGGATGAGATTTTAAGAAGGATATCCACAGCGTAAATTGACCTACAGTGCTGCTGTCAAACCCCAGCTTGCCAATTTATGCTGTGGATTTTCACTACGGATGCCACCTTTTGCAAATAAATAGCGTAAAATCTGCAAATGTGGAAATTTTGCTGTAGAATCACAGCAAAGGTGTACCAAGGCCCTTTCAATGTATTTTCTGGTACTGTCGGTGAGTTGTGTGATGAGCTATGCTTTCTTAAGTGCTGCTACTCCTACATTGTGCTGGTTAATGGGAATCCCAGGGTTGGACTTCCACCGATCACACTTTGATAGGCTACTATGAAAAACACTGGTTGACTACCTCCCAACATTCCCAGGTTCTGGGAAAGAGATGTGACTTATTCCAGATGCAGACGTCTTTGCATTGATCTCCTTCATGTGAGTTATGCTTGATATGTTCTTGCCACCAAAACAGTCCCTTTGAGATGAATTTAACTAATTTACAGCTAAAGAAATTGCTGAAACAGATCTGCCATGTGAGAATATATAGTAATATAGTACACTCCCTACATGTGAAGGGAACGGTCCAGCTGATAATGCAGTTCTAGCTCCAAACCAAACTTTTACAATAAATGTAACCATAGCATGTTGAAAATGCTGTCCTATATGCAGGTAGTGTGTTATCGAGCAGAAGGAACTGAACAGATGAATATATAGCTATTTATTGGGCTTAGGAGTCCAGTGGGCGGCCCTGCTTAGTGACTGACCGCTATTGTCACGTCATTGTATGTACACTCACACAGGTAAGTCTGGGAATTACTGATAGGGCTGCACGTTGACTCCTAATCATAGAAACATCAGATTTATAAGCGGATACAATACAAATGATACTGAATCTTTCCAACACGACTGCACATCTGCTCTGCCTGCAGACTGCACTGCATTTTCAATAGGTTTCCTTTAACCACCTGAATTTAAAGGTGAAATATATAAATGAAACAAATGTATTTTTCTATTTGATAACCTGCCACTAATTACTGGTCAGCCATTTTTGGTGGAGAAGCAGTTAATGGAGTTTGCAGTTGACCATCTCAGGACCTGCCGTTCTTGCTATGTGTCCAGCTTCATTTACAACAGCGGTTTTACATTTCAATTTTCACCACCCTCACAAGCTGAGGTCGAATATCAAAATATCATTACTTTTCAGTTGCGACAGCAAATGAAGATCTCTCCTTTTTTCATGTCTTTGGTCTTCTAGGCTCCTGGGCTTTGTCCCTGAAGAATTAATCCATGAGCACACATCGCAGGCAGCCTTTCATATTGTAAAAAAAATAAAATAATAGAAAGTAAAGGAAGGCTGAATACGAGTAACAGGGACAATAATAAACTCTTCTCGCTTGATGGAGGTTGCCAGAATCTGCCCCAGGGTAGGTGAAACATTCTTGGAAGATGGGGAATGCACGTACAAAGAAATACTTGAAATAATTAGTTAAACAGAAACACCTTTGGTATAGTGCTTCTTTTAACATTTCTGCTCGGTATTTGCATATTTCATCCATCTTCTATTTTTTGATGTTTGAAACAAGTCGCTCTGTTTTAGCTGGCTAGTTTATCATCCATTGAAGTACATTGATAGTTGCCTTCTTGATTTGATTAGGCGACTGCTACATTCAATACACACTGTAACAGATTCCTTTGTCTGGTTTGAGCTTTGCAAATTCTAAAAGGTCCATAAAAATAGCAATGTTTTCATAGTGACACAATAAATTGATGATCATATTTGTCTGCGGTCATACAGTGTCACATTTAAAGGGGTCTTCCAAGCCCATGCAAACAATACCATATTGCCGGGATGTGCCATCTCTTGTTGTTAGGGGTTTGACCCAGGAGATCCCTACCAGGCTCTAGAATAAAGATACTAGGCCGGTATGGCAACTTATTCAGCCACAATGACTTCTGCAAAGCTGACCTGCAATTCTTTGCATAGCACCTCTCCTCACCAAAGGGCCCAGTTTTTGGACTCTCACCAATCCTCAAGTGATTTTTCTGGTCTAGCCATTGCACCCCACTGAGCCCAAGAATAGGAGCACCTTGTCATTATTCTTGGTAAAGAAGTGGCTTGGTATGGATGAGACATTTTCATATTAAGAAATACTGGGATAGCTGGGCATGCTTACTGAGCTTGCTGTAGGGTGGGGTGGATCCTTTCTGCTACAGTAAGACTTGGGGGCAGAAGCTAACTAAGCAAGCGACTGGAGTCTTGGCAGGATTATCTACAAAGATTCCGCAAATTTGGCAATGTCTGAAGGGCGTGGCTTAATCATGATGTGGGTGGGGTATACCGGACTCAGGGGCAGGTCTCTGTTACTTCCCCTAGCAGGTTTCAACAATTGGAAACAGGAGAGCTGGTAAATGTGATTGATTTGTAGTACAGGTGGTCAGTGTGCAGAATGTGTTGTGTGTGTGAATGGCACTTGTGCGACGTGTGCTGTTTGTAACTAGCATGTGTTCTGTGTGTAAGCGTGTACATGATGCATGAGTGGCATCATGTGGCCTATGTGTGAATGGTGCACATGTGCAGGTTATGGATGGCACATGTAAGGCATGGGTGAAAAGCATACATGGCACATCTGCCCCATTGGTTCAGCATGAATGTGGCACATTTAATTATTCTTTGTTTTTCACAGGTTATCTGACCACACATCTGAGCCCTGATGACCGAATCTTCCCACCAGGAGAGATAAAAAATGTGACCACTGATGAAGGTCTGAAATGACCGAAACGTCTGGTCAAAATACACTGTTTGTACCAAGGACAAATATTGGGCTATTGGATGAAACTACTGCAAAACTTAAAAATATTAAAGTTTGATTGCAACACTTTAAATCTGTGTCCTCAATCTTCGCTATAGGTTATCTGAAAACTGCATCAAATGGATCAATGTTCACTGTGACAACGACATCCCTTTGTCCATATAAGATGCCATTCTGACCAAGATCTGTAACAAGAGATCAGCTGCAGTCGGTGTGAAGACCCAGGAACAGGAGAATCCTTATCCTTGTGCTGTTTTCTAAGTTGGACAGATGCAGATGTTGGTGATCTATAAGAAAACTATCTGGTCATATCCTTGTCAGGAAACTACTTCCCAATGTTAGGAAGAGTTGCCATATGTCATTTCTATTACAAACGTTCATTACCTATGTGTCTCTACTTAGTTATCTCAGAGCAATATCTGTCTTGCATACTTCAGTCTTCACTCCATGTCAGCTATAAGAAATTTTCTGTATCGTATCCGGAGCTGTGACAAATACATCCAGCATCACCATATTATATTATACCTCTCCAAATTCAGTTACATGTGCAGATACAATTACTGGCAATGGAAAGAACTGTATTCTCCCGCCACGTTCCACGCATGATCTCCATTTTGCATTTCGAGTGACATGTGATGCAGAAAAATAGGTTCATAGTTATTTGTTTGAAATGTGTTAAAAGATTAAAATTCTACTTCCATCTGTTTATCATCCAATCAATTTAAAATCCTGTATTTTCCATTGGATAAAATCCAACTCTAAACCACAGCGCAGGGATAAAGCTTATTTGGTGGTGTTAATAAAGGTCTCTCTTTGGGGGTCCTGAACATGTTCAACGTGAGCACTATTACATTATCACTAGTGATGAGCGGCAGGGGTCATATTCGAATTCATGATATTTCACAAATATTTTGTAGTATATTCGTCGAATATTTGCGAATTTGAATATTCGTTATATTCTTAATTTTTAGTTTTACTCAAAAAAAGGTAATGATCGCGTAATATGTGAATATTACGCAATCAATACAGGCATGGGTCAAAAACGAATATATAGCACTATATAATATAGTGCTATATATTTGTTCTTTTTAGAATATTTGTCATTTTTTTCCATCTGAAGTCATGATTTCTCCCTGCTTAAGTTACTTAAGCAGGGGGGAATCATGACTTCAGATGGAAAAAAATGACGAATATTCTAAAAAACTAATATATAGAGCAATATAGCTAATGTAGTGCTATAATCTTTTTTTTAATAGTCGTAATTTATTTCCAATCTGAACTTCAGATGAGAAAAAAATTACAACTATTAGACAAAGAAGATTATAGCACTATATTAGCTTAATTGCTATACATTTGTTTTTTCGAATAGTTGCTATATTGCTATATATTCCTGTTTTAGAATATTACGGATGTTCTAAAAAACTAAAAAATAATAATTAGCTCCAATTAGCTCATGGAGCCCCCCTGAAATGGACAGAGTGGCTGGTTGAAAAAGTGGGCCACCCCTCCATTCATTTCTATAGGCGTGCAAAAGATAGCCAGGCACAGTGCTCAGTTATCTCTGGCGCTTCTGCTGAAATGAATGGAGCATAGCACATATTTCCGACCAGCCTATCCATCCATTTTAAAGAAGGTTCCACAGGGTTTGGGGCCCCATTCTTGTGATCAGTGGAGGTTCCAGCGGTATAATCCTCACCGATCTGATAGCTATCCTCTCCCCTGTGGATAGGGAATAAGTTATGTAATGGGAATACCCCTTCAAAAACCAACTTATATGTATGTATTAGGCCTCATGCAGATGGCCGTTGTTTTGGCCCTCATCCAAGCCGCAGTTTAGAGGCTCGGATGCGGACCTATCCACTTCAATCGGGCTGCAAAAAATGCGTGTGCTGTCCGCATCTGTTGCTCCGTTCCGTGGCCCTGCAAAAAAAATATAACATGTCCTATTTTTGTCCACGCTTTGCGGACAAGAATAGGCAGTTATATTAAAGGCTGTCCATGTCGTTCTGCAAGTTGCGGAATGCACAAAGACGCCATCCGTGTTTTGCAGAGCCGCGATTTGTGGACTGCAAAACACATAACGGTCGTGTGCATGTAGCCTTACAGGAAGAAACCTGGAACTGAAATTCATATTTTGAATATAAGTTCAAGGTGATAAAACATGTATTACTTACTGTATTTCTGGCTCTTTAGATTTTCCATAAATTATATGTTCTATTGTGGGTCTATATGACCTTCATAAAGTCAATGTCACCTTCAAAGCAATGGGTTGCTACTACAAGCCAACCACTTATCTCAGAGGCAGGTCTTAGGAGACGCAGCAAATTATTGGCTTTTCCCCCACTGGGACTAGACATCAACATGTATTTATATTCTTTTTGTGTAGACTTTGCCAGTAGTGGGTGAGTCAATTAGTCTCAATAGATGGTGTTGTTATGGCAAGGTGACACACTCTGGTCCCATGGTACAACAGAGTAATGCTGCATGTAGAAATTCATTTTTGATGCTGCAGTGAACTAGTAACCCAGATTTCTGATTGATAAATGTCGAATAATTCATTTATTTTAAGGACAAACATTTCTTCAACGGAGCTAAATCCTAGGGGATTTTATAATAATATAATTTATAATTGTAATAATATTATACTATATTAGGCTCCGTAATATCTCTGTTTTCCCAGTATAACCCAGGTTTTGCTACTGGAAATCTTTAACTTACATGTTTATTTTCCCAGGTTTCAGACCCAGAATGCACCTGGAATAATAGTGTGCAAACTGACACTTAAAGGTGGTCCAACTACATTTGAAATCTCTAAAGCGTTCTGAGATATATTTTTCCTGAATAGCCTTCTTGGGTGCCTTCCCGATTTTTTTTTATCCTTTTACTTTATGAATTTTGTGTTTTTAAAATATTTTTTCCAACCATAGTAAGGTATGAAAAATGGCACATTGATAGCATATGCCCTTTTTCACTGAACAGACCATGAGTAGAGTTGAGCGGACACCCGGATGTTTGGGTTCGGCAGGTCAATGGGGACCCGAACTTTTGGCCACTAAAATGGCTCTAAAATAGCATTGGAAAGGGTTAAAGGGCTGCAAAAGGCAGCAAAATGTGCTTAAGAGCATAACAAATGCACTGCAAACAAATGTGGAGAGGGAAATGAATAAAAAAAACATATATACCATATAAAAATTTGGAATGATGTAGGAGAAAGAGGTTGAGGAGGCGGTGAATGGGTGGATGTGGTGGTGTAGGCTAACGTGGCGGTCTAGGTGGAAGCGGCGATGGTAGCCAACACAGATGTGTGTTATTTTGCATTTTTACATAGGGGTAAAAAAAAAAAGAAAAAAAAAGGAATAAGTGCACTTGAGTACAAGGGTGGATGGTTGAGGCTGTTAGAACTGTCTATTCTGCACAAGGTACAGACAAGTCTTATGGGATCCAGGCCTGGTTCATTTTAATGAACGTGAGCTTGTCCACGTTGGCTGTGGACAGGCGGCTGGGTCTGTCTGTAATGACGCCTCCTGCCGTGCTAAATACACGTTCAGAGAGTACACTGGCTGCAGGGCAGGCCAGCACCTCCAAGGCATACAGGGCAAGCTCTGGCCATGTGGACAATTTGGAGACCCAGAAGTTGAATGGGGCAGAACCATCAGTCAGTACGTGTAGGCGTGTGCACAGGTACTGTTCCACCATGTTGTTCAAATGCTGCCTCCTGCTAAGACGCTCCATATCAGCAGTTGGGGCCGGTTGTTGCAGCGAGGTTACAAATTCCACATGTCGGCCATGCTAACCCTGCCTTCTGAGGTGCTGGCGCTGACACACTCTTCCTCCTCCCCTGCCTTTGTCTTGTGCTTCCACTTGTCCCCTGGCGTCAGTCGGGAATGCTCTCAGGAGCGTGTCTACCAGAGTGCGCCTGTAGTCGCGCATCTTCCGATCACGCTCCAGTGAGGGAATTAAGGACGGCACATTGTCTTTGTAACGGGGATCCAGCAGGTTGGCCACCCAGTAGTCAGCACACGTTAAAATGTGGGCAACTCTGCTGTCGTTGCGCAGGCACTGCAGCATGTAATTGCTCATGTGTGCCAGGCTGCCCAGAGGCTGTCCTCTGTGGGAGGCGTATCGTCTGCGTCCTCCGTATCCCCCCAGCCACGCACCAGTGATGGGCCCGAGCTGCGTTGGGTGCCACCCTGCTGTGAACATTCTTCATCCCTATCATCCTACTTCTCCTCATAATCCTCCTCCTCGTCCTCCAGTAGTGGGCCCTGGCTGGCCAAATTTGTACCTGGCCTTTGCTGTTGCAAAAAACCTTCCTCTGAGCCACTTCTAAAAGACTAGCCTGAAAGTGTTAGAGATGACCCCTCTTCCTTCTCCTCCTCCTCATCCTGGGCCACATCCTCTTCCATCTTCGCCCTAAGTGTTTTCTCAAGGAGACATAGAAGTGGTATTGTAACGCTGATAACGGCGTCATCGCCACTGGCCATGTTGGTGGAGTACTCGAAACAGCGCAACAGGGCACACAGGTCTCACATGGAAGCCCAGCCATTGGTAGTGAAGTGGTGCTGTTCCGCAGTGAGACTCACCCATGCGTGCTGCAGCTGAAACTCCACTATGGCCTGCTGCTGCTCGCACAGTCTCTCCAGCATGTGCAAGGTGGATTTCCACCTGGTGGGCATGTCACATATGAGGCGGTGAGTGGGAAGGCCAAAGTTACGCTGTAGAGCAGACGGGAGGATGAGAACACCGGAAGCGTGCACAGGCGGCCCACACTTTATGCAGCAGCTCTGACATGTCGGGGTAGTTGTGAATTAATTTCTGCACCACCAAATTCAGCACATGCACCAGGCAAGGGATGTGCATCAAACCGGCTAGTTCCAGAGCTGCAACATTATCGCACACCACCAGGCCGGGCTTGAGGCTCACTGGCAGCAACCACTCGTCGGTCTGTTGTTCTATACCCCGCCACAACTCCTGCGCGGTGTGGGGCCTGTCCCCCAAACACATCAGTTTCAGAACGGCCTGCTGACGTTTACCCCTGGCTGTGCTGAAGATGGTGGTGAAGGTGACCGGATGAGGAGGTGGTAGAAGAGGAGGAGGAAGCCGAGTAGGAAGAGGAGGCAACAGGAGGCAAAGGAGGGTGCCCAGCAATCCTTGGAAGCGGAAGGACGTGCGCCAAACAGCTCTCTCCCTGGGGCCCAGCCACCACTACATTTACCCAGTGTGCAGTTAGGGAGATATAGCGTCCCTGGCCGTGCTTAGTGGTCCACGTATATGTGGTTAGGTGGACCTTGCTACAGATGGCATTGCGCAGTGCACACTTGATTTTATCCGATACTTGGTTTTGCAGGGAGGGCAAGGCTCTCCTGGAGAAGTAGTGGCAGCTGGGAACGACGTACTGTGGGACAGCAAGCGACATGAGCTGTTTGAAGCTGTCCGTCTCCACCAGCCTGAATGACAGCATTTCAAAGGCCAGTAGTTTAGAAATGCTGGCATTCAGGGCCACGGATGGAGGGTGACTAGGTGGAAATTTACACTTTCTCTCCAAGGTTTGTGAAATGGAGAGCTGAACGTGTGACATGGTGGAGATGCTTGGTGACGGAGGTGTTGGTGGCACATCCTCTGTTTGCTGGGCGGCAGGTGCCAACGTTCCTCCAGAGGAGGAAGAGGCCAACGCAGCAGCAGAAGAGGGAGCATGAGGGGCCTTTCTTGGTTTTCAAGGTGTCTTGCATGTAGATGCCTGGTCATGCAGGTTGTGCTAAGGTTCAGAACGTTAATGCCTGGTTTCAGGCTCTGATGGCACAGCGTGCAAACCACTCGGGTCTTCTCGTCAGCACATTGTGTGAAGAAGTGCCATGCCAGGGAACTCCTTGAAGCTTCCTTTGGTGTGCTCAGTCCCTGGTGACGGAGGCCAGTAGCAGGCGAACTGTTTTGGCGGCGGCTGCTCTGCTTTTGCACCCTCTTTTGCTACGCTGTTGGCTCGGTCTCACCACTGGCTCTTCCCCCAAACTCTGAAAGTCAGAGGCACGACCTTCATTCCATGTGGGGTCTAGGACCTCATCGTCCCCTGCATCGTCTTCCACCCAGTCTTCCTCCCTGACCTCCTTTTCGGTCTGCACACTGCAGAAAGACGCAGCAGTTGGCACCTGTGTTTCGTCATCATCAGAGACGTGCTGAGGTGGTATTCCCATGTCCTCATGAGGAAACAGAAGTGGTTGTGCGTCAGTGCATTCTATGTCTTCCACCCCTGGGGAAAGGCTTGGTGGATGCCCTTGGGAAACCCTGCCAGCAGAGTCTTTAAACAGCATAAGAGACTGCTGCATGACTTGAGGCTCAGACAGGTTCCCCGATATGCACGTGGGTGATGTGACAGACTGATGGGCATGGGTTTCAGGCGCCACCTGTGTGCTTTCTGCAGAAGACTGGGTGGGAGATAATGTGAACCTGCTGGATGCTGGGTGGATCGGCCACCCAATAGACTAGCGCCTGTGCAGCATGCCAGACCTGCAGAGTATTGTGATTGTGAGGTCACGGTTTATGGGCAAGCGAGGGTTACTCACAGTTCTGTAGGAAAACCCTGGGCAGGCGCACAGCAGTGAAGGAGAGGCTGGCACAGGGGTCCTCTGGGGCACACTCTGTATTTAGGGACCAGGCCTGATGGTGGATGAGGTGCCCTGGATGTTGCAGGTATTTAATGTGCCTAGGGCAAGGTCCCTTCAAATTTCGTGACGCCAGTGCCTGTAATGGTGGCACACCAATTTCTAGCAATAATAAGTGAGGAACACAGGTTGCGGTGAACCAAACTTTTCTTTACTAGTAACAGTTCAACTTTGTACAGTTGGTTGTCAATACAGTTCCAGATAGCAGGTTCACTTCACAATAAGGCTCTTACATCAATGGCAGGTATACTGTTCCTTGCAAGATACTCAGAGGGTAACAACAACACACGCAGATCAGGTTGTACCTTCTCCTCAGAAATACTTTACACTGTTCCTTAGAACTCCTGTCTGGTCTTATCCTGAGGCCCAGATGCCCTAATGCTGGCTTTTATCCTTGGTAACAATCTTCCTCAGGTATATATCCGTGCTTTACATAAATAATCCTTCTGCCCTTCAGCTTACTTGACTAGCTGGAACACTGGCTCTGCTCTGCTTGTGGGAACTGCAGGTTTCTCCCAGGAGGCAAATTCTTCTCTTGGGGTGAATCTTCTGAGCTAACTGAGGCTCAGGAACTTCAGGCAGGCTGGAATCCCTCCCTAGCCTCCTGGTGGCAACTAGAAGCCTGGGCTGTCTAGCTGCATGTCAGGAGGAGGCCCTCAGCTTGTCTCTGGCTGGAGCCCTCTCACTTCTGTCTCCACAGACTCCTGACTACAGACCAACTCCTCCCTGTCTGGGCCTGAATATATATATACTAGGCTCTCCCTATCTCCCTCTAGAGTCTAGGATGAATAACTGCCCCCTAATAGGCCTGCTGCACAGCTAACAGGGGAGAATACACATAAAAGCATATGGAAATACATGAAAAATGGACTGTTAAATACACTGCCACTGTCCCTCAGGAGTAGGAGTCCCACGTGGCCCAATTGACCCTTGTGTAGTGCCCACATTTACCTAGTGGGACACTACACCTGTACTTGCTCAGGCCTTACTATCCTTAGAATGGCATTAGGCCCGACCAAATATCGCTGTAGATTCTGGCGGTTACTGGGACCTGAGATAGTAGGTTCAGTAGGACGTGTAGCTGTGGCAGAACGGCCACGTCCTCTCCCTGCACCAGAGGCTCCACCAACACCACGACCATGACCACGTCCCTTTTTAGATGTTTGCCTCATAGTTAGCGTTCACCAAGCAAAGTAAAAAGTGGTTAAGTCTGATTGCACTAAAAAAAAATTAAAACTCTATAGGACAGCGATATTTGTGGCCTAAATTTCACAGTAACTTATGCACCTCTAATCCCAGATGTTCAGTATATCAGAGTTTTTTTTAACCCCAGTAAGCAAAAGCCGTATTTGTGGTCTAAATTTCACAGTAATTTATGCACCTGTAAGCCCAGATGTGCAGTATATCAGAGGGTTTTTTCACCCAGAAAGAAAAAGCCATATTTGTGGCCTACATTTCACAGTAACTTATGCTCCTATAATCACAGATGTGCAGTATATAAAACACAGTGTTTTTTCCACCCCGGTATGCAAAAGCCGTATTTCTGGCCTAAAATGAACAGTACCTTATTCAGCTATAATCCTAGATATGCACTATATGAAAAAGAGGGGTTTGTTTCACCCAGTATGCCCAAACCGTATTTGTGGCCTAAATGTGACACTCACTTATGCACCTATAATCCTAGATGTGCACTATATGAAACAGATGTTTTTTTTTCGCCCCAGTATGCCCCAGTATGCCAAAGCCGTATTTGTAGCCTAAATTTCACAGTAACTTATGCACCTTTAATCCCAGATGTGCAGTATATGAGAGAGTTTTTTAACCCCAGTAAGCAAAAGCCATATTTGTGGCCTAAATTTCACAGTAACTTATGCACCTCTAATCCCAGATGTGCAGTATATAAAACACAGTGTTTTTTTCCACCCCGGTATGCGAAAGCCGTATTTCTGGCCTAAAATGAACAGTCCCTTATGCATCTATAATTCTAGATGTGCACTATATGAAACAGAGGGGTTTGTTTCACCCAGTATGCCAAAGCCGTATTTGTGGCCTAAATGTGACACTCACCTATGCACTTCTAATCCTAGATGTGCAGTATATGAAACAGATGGTTTTTTTTCACCCCAGTATGCCCCAGTATTAGAAAGCCGTATTTTTGGCCTAAATTGAACAGTCACTTATGCAGCGATAATCCTAGATGTGCACTATATGAAACAAAGGTTCTCAAAGTGTCTCAAAGCAGTATTTCTGGACTTGCAGACATGCAGATAGCCTGTGCTGGTGCATTATCGTTGCATAAAATGGCTGCCGATTATGTATTAATATTGACTAACTGAAGGAAAAAAAGGTTGTTTTCAGCAGTAGTTGGCTCAGGGCACTGCACCCACAAAACACTTTTGCTGTCGATCGCTGAGTAAAGAAGCAGTTCTGGATCTTCATAAGATTCCTCCCTGATCTCTCCCTCACAGCAGCTGCAGCCTATCCCTACACTAATCTGAGCAGAGTGACAGGCAGCGCTAAGTGACTCCAGCTTAAATAGAGGCTGGGTCACATGCTGCAGTTGGCCAATCACAGCCATGCCAATTGTAGACATGGCTATGATGGCCTTTTGGGGCAAGTAGTATGACGCTTGTTGATTGGCTGCTCTGCAGCCTTTCAAAAAGCGCCATAAAAATCGCCGAACACCGAACCCGAACTTTTACGCAAATGTTCGGGTTCGGGTCCGGGTGCCGAAAAACCTAAAGTCCGCTCAACTCTAACCATGACATAGTTGGCCTTCAGCCCACCAGACTGCTCCCAACCAGGCATGTGGATGGTGCAGAATCTGTTATTGGGCTGCACTGGGTTGGGGGTTAATTATTATCTGCAATTTACTAGCATTATGGCTTTATTTTGGGGATTTATGACAATCTGTTGTGTGACCTCCTTCCTGATGTTAGTGATTAAAACTGTCAGTAATTCATTTCCTGACCTTTGATAATAGTAAGATGGTCCTGCCCTAGTCTACATAGCAAGCTAAAAAAGTAAGTTGGGAAATTATGCTCCAATGGGAAGAATACCTAGGGGTAACTTTCTCTAGCTTGTTGGTGACATTGTTATACCATCATATCTAATGACGTCACCAGTTCTCACTTACTGAGACCGCTATAAAAATCTTTATTCAAATAATTCACAAAATAATCTTTAGTTCAAATCATAAAAATGCTTTGGTCTTTTTTTGTGTGAAGAACATATAATGACAACATTAAAATAAGTATCTTCACCTTTAGGGCTTAGAGACAAGGGGCAGTAGTGACACAGAAAAAGTAACTGCAATAATAAAAATAAAAAAAACTTAGTTTGAGCAAATTATTCTTAAAGGGGTTGTCTCACCTCCGACATTGGTTGTATATCGCTAGGATATGCCACTAATATCAATCTCTCTGGGACCTAAGCCAATCACTAGAATGGAGCCTCCAAAGTGAGCAAGAGTACACAGGCATGCTCGGCCGCCATTCATTCATTTCTATGGGAGTTCTGATAATAGCTGAGCGCTGGGATTTAATTTGCTTCTATGGGATGACCGAAGATAGCCGAGCACGCTCGCTTGGCTATTTTCGGAACTTTCATGGAGATGAAAAAGCACCACCATACTGTCATGGCTGAGGATGGGGAAAACCCTCAGCCGTGCGATGCCAGGAGATGTTAATGGATACTCAGCCAGAACAACGGAAATAGGGAGCAGGTCACCTCCCATTGCGTCCCTAATCTGACCCTAACTCCTAACCGTATGAGCCAACCCTGATGGTAGGAGGACTCATATACCGAACCTAATAGTCCCTGCTAGCCCTCAGGGTGGCCCTGGACTAGGAGCTGGGTAGACAACCTGTTCCTCCTGGACACGGAGAAACAGGAGTCTAAAGTGGCCAAGCTGTAAAGAAAGGGGAATAGAAACAGTCATATGGCAATGGCAGGTAAGTGCAACTAGTACCACACCTACCTGCCACAGACACAGAGCCTGGAACCCAAGTATAAGTGCTGCTGTCCACAACAACACAAGAGACAGAGCACACACACCACACAGGAAGCCAGGAAGCCATACGCTGCAATAAATAAGCATAACACACAAACCTTTTCTCATAACATTGTGTATCACATTTTATGACCATAAGGATGGCCCTCACTGGCAGATGGTATATGGGACCAGGAGAGTGCCTCCAGCTTACTACAAGGCTGGAGTACCCCTCAGAACTCAGGTCTTAACTGAGGCTTTATAGCTTATGTAGTCACACCCACAATCAGACACACCCAGTGCACACACACTAGGAAGGAAGTTAACCCTTCCAACACCAGGGAAGTGAAGACATCAACTTAAAGGGGAAGTGCACACAACTCAAACCCTGTGCACACCAAACAGGGAATGTGCACACATATAAAGGCAGGTATATAAAATACAGTGAATGATTTGTCAAACATGGAAACAGCTTGATATATACTTGATATCTCTAAGCTGCATCAATATGTCATCCCACCTTGGCCTGGATATTAATATTACTGTTCTTTGTGATCAACATAGAGATCTGTCCTTATGTTATACTAAGTATAAGAACATGAACATTGTGGATGCAGAAAGTACTTCAGACGAATCCCGAGACCATCTTGATAAACACTCTGCAAACAATGGGGGAAATTAATCAAAACTTGTGTAAAGGAAAACTGGCTTAGTTAATCATAGCAACCAATCAGATTCCACCTTTCATTTTCTAAAGGAGCTGTGAAAAATGAAAGGCAGAATCTGATTGATTTACGAGGGGGAGAGAAACAGAACTGGATCGCACATCCACAATGCTATGCTTTGATCTAACTTGCTTATCAGCGCTATATTAAAGTGTACAGCCCCCTATACTGCATGCTGTACAAGAGGCATTAGTGTACATTTTGATCAAAAGGCATAAGCCCACTCACCACGCAAGGTCGCCTCTTTGAGTGGGACCTACTCTGACAAAAAGGCGCATCGCAGTGCGGTGACGAAGCGGCACTGCCCTGGTTAGCGGCGGGACCCAGGAGTCAAAACAGCAACCTTGCTGTCTGACAATGCCACCCATGGCACTGGGTCCCACCAACCCGCCAGAACAGCACCACAAAAACAAAGGCCACCACTCAGTACTGCGCCATGTGAACAGTTGTTTGAATGCAGACTTCATGTGATTAAAACCACCTGTGCCGAATGGGAGGATTTCTGATACCAGCAAAGAAAAAAATACACCATTAATATACCAGGGAGTCTGACTGATTGCTATGGGCAACTAAGCCAGCTTTACATCAGCGTTAATAAATCTACCCCATTGATTATATCTGTTATAGTCTTACTAATAGTATATTCACTATATAAATGAATAGGGATAAGCGAACCCGGTGAAGTTCGGGTTCGCTGGGTTCGGGCGAACTTCAGGTCAAAGTTCGGGACCCGAACTTGACTCAATCCCGAACCCGGACCCCATTGAAGTCAATGGGTACTCGAACTTCTTTCTTCGGGACCTGCAAAAGGATCTGCGGTGACTTCAACGCAGGTCCTTTTGCAGGTCCTGAAGAAAGAAGACGTGCGCGATAAAGGCTGTGTGAACAAGTAGATGAGGTGAGTTTTCTTTAAATTATTTTTAACCCCTCAATGTCCATTTTATTTAGCATTCTGTCTTAAGAATGCTATTATTTTCCGTTATAACCATGTTATAATGGAAAATAATTAAATCACCTGAACACTGAACTCGGACTTCAGTGGAAAATTCCAGGTTCGAACCCGAACTCGCAAAGTTCAGTACGAACCTGAACTTTGCAGTTCGGGTTCGCTCAACCCTATAAATGAATAGTAGTCAGAAAATATATTTTGATCATAATCATTTGTGCCCATTCACCTCAGCAAGGTGACTTCTTTTAGATGTGATACTTCTCTCTTGACTTTCACACTAGCGTTTTCGTTTTCTGGTATTGAGATCTGTCATAGGGCTCAATACCGGAAAAAAATGCTTTCGTTTTGTCCCCATCCATTGTAAATGGGGACAAAACTGAACAGAACGCTCGAAAATGCATTCCCTTACATTTAATTGCGTTCTCATGAGCAAACCACAACATGTTGTAGTTTGCTTTCCGCCTTGGGATGCGGAGCAAGACAGATCCGTCATGACCCCCAATGCAAGTCAATGGTGACGGATCCATTTTCTCTGACACAGTCTGACAGAATAAAAAACGGATTCGTCTTCAATTAACTTTCAATGGAGTTCATGACGGATCCATCTTGGCAATGTTAAAGATGATACAATCGGATCCGTTCATAACGGATGCAGATGGTTGTATTATCAGTAAGGGAAGGGTATTTACTGAGCCCTGCAGGATCCAGCAAAAACGCAAGCGTGAAAGTAGCCTTAGACCTCATGCACACGACCATTCAGTTTTTTGTGGTCCGCAAACCGCGGATCCGCAAAAAACGGAAGTCGCCCGTGTGTCTTCCGCATTTGTGGAACGGAATTGGCTGCCCATTGTAGAAATTCCTATTCTTGTCTGCAAAACGGACAAGAATAGGACATGTTATTTTTTTTTTGCAGGGCTATGAAACGGAGCAACAGATGAGGACAGCACACAGAGTGCTGTGCGCATCTTTTGCAGCCCCATTGAAGTGAATGGGTCCGTATCCGAGCTGCAAATACTACGGTTCGGATGCGGACTAAAACAATGGTCATGTGCATGAGGCCTAAGGCCTCATGCACACGACCGTTTTTTTTTTAAGGTCCGTGATCCGTGACCGTTTTTTCGTTCGTGGGCCTTCCTTGATTTTTGGGGGATCCACGGACATGAAAAAAAAGTTGTTTTGGTGTCCGCCTGGCCGTGCGGAGCCAAATGGATCCGTCCTGAATTACAATGCAAGTGAATGGGGACGGATCCGTTTGACGTTGACACAATATGGTGCAATTGCAAACGGATCCGTCCCCATTGACTTTCAATGTAAAGTCAGGAGTCCCTTTTATACCATCGGATCTGAGTTTTCTCCAATCCGATGGTATATTTTAACTTGAAGCGTCCCCATCACCATGGGAACGCCTCTATGTTAGAATATACCATCGGATTTGAGTTACATCGTGAAAACTCACATCCGACAGTATATTTTAACACAGAGGCATTTCCCATGGTGATGGGGATGCTTCTAGTTAAAATATACTGCGAACTGTGTACATGACTGCCCCCTGCTGCCTGGCAGCACCCGATCTCTTACAGGGGGCTGTGATCCGCACAATTAACCCCTCAGGTGCCGCACCTGAACGGCTTAATTGTGCGTATCATATCCCCCTGTAAGAGATCAGGGGCTGCCAGGCAGCAGGGGGCAGACTCCCCTCCCTCCCCAGTTTGAATATCATTGGTGGCCAGTGCGGCCCCCCTTCCACCCTCTATTGTATTATCATTGGTGGCACAGTGTGCGGCCCCCCTCCCTCCCTCTATTGTATTTATATCATTGGTGGCACAGTGTGAGCCCCCCCCCCGGCCCCCCCTCCCTCTATTGTATTTATATCATTGGTGGCACAGTGTGCGGCCTCCCCTCTCCCCCCCCCGATCATTGGTGGCAGCGGAGAGTTCCGATCGGAGTCCCAGTTTAATCGCTGGGGCTCCGATCGGTAACCATGGCAACCAGGACGCTACTGCAGTCCTGGTTGCCATGGTTACTTAGCAATATTAGAAGCATCATACTTACCTGCTGGCTGCTGCGCTGTCTGTGACCGGCCGGGAGCTCCTCCTACTGGTAAGTGACAGATCATTAAGCAATGCGCCGCGCAGACCTGTCACTTACCAGTAGGAGGAGCTCCCGGCCGGACACAGACAGCACAGCAGTCAGCAGGTAAGTATGATGCTTCTAATATTGCTAAGTAACCATGGCAACCAGGACTGCAGTAGCATCCTGGTTGCCATGGTTACCGATCGGAGCCCCAGCGATTAAACTGGGACTCCGATCGGAACTCTCCGCTGCCACCAATGATCGAGGGGGGGAGAGGGGAGGCCGCACACTGTGCCACCAATTATATAAATGCAATAGAGGGAGGGATGGGGGCCGGGGGGGCCACACTGGCCACCAATGAAATTGAAACTGGGGAGGGAGGGGGGTCTGCCCCCTCCTGCCTGGCAGCCTCGGATCTCTTACAGGGGGCTATGATATGCACAATTAACCCCTTCAGGTGCGGCACCTGAGGGGTTAATTGTACTGATTACAGCCCCCTGTAAGAGTTCGGGTGCTGCCAGGCAGCAAGGGGCAGTCATGTACACAGTTCGTAGTATATTCTAACTAGAAGCGTCCCATCACCATGGGAACGCCTCTGTGTTAGAATATACTGTTGGATCTGAGTTTTCACGAAGTGAAAACTCAGCTCTGAAAAAGCTTTTATGCAGACGGATCTTCGGATCCGTCTGTATGAAAGTAACCTACGGATCACGGACACGGATGCCAATCTTGTGTGCATCTGTGTTCTTTCACGGATCCATTGACTTGAATGGGTCTGTGAACCGTTGTCCGTCAAAAAAATAGGACAGATCATATTTTTTTGACGGACAGGATACACGGATCACGGAGGCGGATGACAAACGGGGCATTTTCCGAGTTTTCAACGGACCCATTGAAAGTCAATGGATCCGCAGAAAATCACGGAAAACAGAACAACGGCCACGGGTGCACACAACGGTCGTGTGCATGAGGCCTAAGTTTGTTTTTTCTTATGGCACTACCTGGATGTCATATTGGAAAGTATTCACCCCCAAATACCCGTGCCCTAGGAGCTTCTATCACTAGACAAAATCTTTTTTGTCAACTATACAGGTTACTCATTTTTATTTTTTATTTTTTTGCAGCATCATGTAGTCAGTGGATTTAAAAACAGAATATAGGATCCGATGCTTGGCCTGCCGCATGAGATTTATTATCATGTACTTATAGCAAATAAAGAGAGAAGTCATTCTACCCATAATGGAATATTTTCAAATGTATATGGAAGCTTTGGCTATCCACAGAGAAGCATGTGTCTCCTACAAGTAGACTGAGACTGCTAAACAGAAATGATAAGACATGGGGAAAGGGTCAACATGAATGAGTGTGAATGGGGGTTCAGGGTATGTAAACATCTGTCACGTATTAGGCACATGCAGCCAGCACCGTCATGAGTAGAGCAATACCCCGTCTGTTTATACAAGTCCACGCCTGTCCTATTACATCCAGCAGTTAAGGAAAGCCATGTTATGGTGCCCAATGATGACAGGTCATAGATTAATATTGAGTTTAAGTATATCCATTAACCTTTCCACAATCAGGAGCATAGCTCCAAAAATATTGCATGTCGGAAAAGGACCCTGACTGCGATAACCGGATAACAGACAGCAATGTTCTGCAGCCTATCAGTTCCAGACAAGAGAACGAGACTTGAAGTCCAGAAATGTTTAATCCAATATTCTCTGTAGAATGCTCTGCAGTCAGGTTTTTGCAATGTGTGGAGGTATAGCATCTTAAATATTTATAATGATTCTATTTTAAACATTATCACAGTTCTTCTGGCACCAAAATGTCTTCAAGCCTGTATGAATTTATTATGATTATTACAGTTTTTAATTCATGTCCAAATGCTATTAGAGGAGATGCACCCAAACACATTTCTAATATCAATCTCTCCCCTACCACAGTGATTTAGTCATTAGAGGAACACCAGGAGGTGAGTATTTCAAATAAGGCTGCCATCCTGGACACCCTCCCTCTTCCTGTAATAATATTAGAAAACGTTTCAATATTAAAGATGTTTGGTCAATTGGTGTTTTGATATACACATGGTATATATATATATCACATAACAAAGAGGAGAAAAATGTAATAAACCTTCATTTCATGGGGCTACAAAAAGTTGCTGTTTATAGATTAATAGCATACGATTAATAGAAAATAAAAGCAATATAATCTAAGTACACTAGGAATTAATAATCTGTTGGGATTAAGAATGGGATGCCACTTCATGTAACCTGCTTTATATGGATTGTGATGTATGACCTTACTTTAAATACTGTTTAGCTATATGGGAGCTAATAGAAAATAATGCAAATTACATGTTACGCATGCAACGGATACACATAACTCTACTGCCTCCTATCAGACTAATCTGCTGCTGTTTGTTGATATGGCTGCTTAGTACTGCATCAGATTTCCCATTAGTTGTTGCGTCATGAAGCTGCAGAAGAATGCCGGTAAAATCTTATGTTTCAGTTCTGAATCTGGTATTTACCTTTTGTATTTTATTCTTCTCTCTATGTGAAAAAAAAAATGAAATTCCTTTCTCAAATTGCATCATGTTGCATGGAGGTCTATTATTTCCTTGGGGAGTAGTTTGTACATTTGAGAGATGATTATTTTCTAAATTGTGGTAAGCTTCAACTCGGATAGATGTTCTGATAATGAGTAGGTAGTTGATGCTCATCTGATTTTGGCATTTTTCTCTGAATCCCACATAGAAGGCTTATCAATAAAGTGCAGTCTTTGGGCTTGGCCTCCCATATTGTTGAATGGATTAGGCAGTGGCTGAGGGACAGGCAACAGAGGGTTGTAGTCAATGGAGTATATTCAGACCAAGGTCTTGTTACCAGTAGGGTACCTCAGGGATCTGTTCTGGGACCCATATTGTTTAATATCTTTATCAGCGAAATTGCAGAAGGCCTCGATAGTAAGGTGTGTCTTTTTGCTGATGACACAAAGATTTGTAACAGGGTTGATGTTCCTGGAGGGATACACCAAATGGAAAAGGATTTAGGAAAACTAGAGTAATGGTCAAAAATCTGGCAACTAAAATGAAATGTGGATAAGTGCAAGATAATGCACCTGGGGCGTAAAAAGCCAAGAGCAGAATATAAAATCAGTGATACAGTCCTAACCTCAGTATCTGAGGAAAGGGATTTAGGGATCATTATTTCGGAAGACTTAAAGGTAGACAGACAATGTCATAGAGCAGCAGGAAATGCTAGCAGAATGCTTGGGTGTATAGGGAGAGGAATTACCAGTAGAAAGAGGGAGGTGTTCATGCCGCTCTACAGAGCACTAGTGAGACCTCATTTGGAGTATTGTGCTCAGTACTGGAGACCATATCTCCAGAAGGATATTGATACTTTGGAGAGAGTTCAGAGAAGAGCTACTAAACTGGTATATGGATTGCAGGATAAAACTGACCAGGAAAGATTAAAGGACCTTAACATGTATAGCTTGGAAGAAAGAAGAGACAGAGGGGATATGATAGAAACGTTTAGATACATAAAGGGAATCAACAAGGTAAAAGAGGAAAGAATATTTTCAAGAAGAAAAACTGCTACAAGAGGACATAGTTTTAAATTAGAGGGGCAAAGGTAAAAGTAATATCAGGAAGTATTACTTTACTGAGAGAGTAGTGGATGCATGGAATAGCCTTCCTGCAGAAGTGGTAGCTGCAAATACAGTGAAGGAGTTTAAGCATGCATGGGATAGGCATAAGGTCACCCTTCATATAAGATAGGGCCAAGGGCTATTCATAGTATTCAGTATATTGGGCAGACTAGATGGGCCAAATGGTTCTTATCTGCCGTCACATTCTATGTTTCTATGGCCAGAAATAGTCTCAAAGTAATATTTTCATCTTCAACTTTCTATGTATCAGTATCAAATAAAAAGGTCACCAATGACTTAATCATCTAGATCTAAAATACACTATGTAAACGAGGAGCAGGCTGACAGTCATCTAGGTCCTCGGACATTAAAGCTCATAGGCCCTTTATCACCCACTACAGCCTTCGTATGATCAATGTATTTGAGAAGCACTTATTACTTGTATTCTTCACCAAGACGTTATCTAACTGATCAAGGGGATTTGGGGCCCCTCTGGTCATGAGTCCTTGGGCACTGCCCTAATACCTAGATATCAACCAGTTGACATTTTATTCCTTTAATGTTCCTAAATAATGAAGAAACATGCTCTGTCTAATGCTGACCTGGAAATATGCTTATGAATATCTTTGAGTGGAAAATACTTATGTGCTACATATGCCGAGGTGCAGAGTACCAGTAAGTACCAGTGGACCAAAACCTTACATGACTGACCTAACAAAATGCTCCTTTGCAAAAGATCTAGAGAATATCATAACTGTTCCCTGAGTCATGGCAAAGTAGACTTCTGTATAAAGGAAGTCAATCTCCCTGGAGTGTCTCTCTGCAAGTTGTTTAACTAACAACTGATGCCTTTGTCTGCTTTGTTGTACTGTCACTTTAAGGGCAAATGTTTCCTTCTCCCCTCGGGCTCTTTAACCTGCATAGTAAGTGCTGTTCAGAATATTACAGGACTTGTGAGAGCGGGTTGTTAGCACTTGTAGTGGGAGCAGGTCCAGAGTAACTGACGATATGTGAACTAATCAGGAATTAACGAGGCACTAGAATTCTGTGTTATAGAACAAAGGCCGAAACTGATCCTTAAAGTGTTGCTTCCAATTGAAAGATAATTACACCCTTGATGGGATAAATTGTGCGTCTGTTTCTGTCCCCAAATAATTGGATATAGATCTTTGTCCCCCTACTGGTCATTTGCCCCGACAGCCCCAGTGTCTCCAGTGCAATGTGTGTAACTGTAGCTTATGACGGTAACAATAATGACCTCATAGAAAACACGGCTACTGCTCCCAGCCCTGTACTCAGCACAACTACAAAAGTACAAAGCCTCATTATTAGAGTAGTTTACGACGCCTAGTAACGCAGGGAAGTAAACACATTTTCCCACGGTTCCAGCAGCAGGACCACTTATTATCCAGAAATGTGAGAGAATTGCTAAAGCCCTACCTAAAATAATGTACATAGAAATGTTATGGTCGCTGGTGGACAACACCTTCACAGTGTTTTACATGGAACTGGGACTATTTGACAGCTTGAATGTAACCGCTCTAATTAACTTCATAATTGTACAAGTTGCACAAGGGTCTCCTTAATTCTGAAGTAGAGCACTCAGGATTATCTAATAGGGCTGGCTTTTATAGCCATTATAAATGGAGGACAGGATTTTCATTAGGATTCAAGGAATCTCTTAACTATCATCGTTTCTCCATTGCACTTCTATTTTTATTAATTGGCACTGCTATTACTATAATGTGAATGCGATTACTTCAAAGTAGTTATGTAAAGTATATTTTAACGTTTAAGTAACTGTGTTTAATGAGAATTTCTAAATCTTCACTGATATATTCAATAAATTCAGGGCATTTTGGTTGCTTGTTCCTGTTGCCACTGAAGGGAGCAAATAATGGCTATCTCTGTATAGTGTCTGGCAGCACAACAGTAACAGCCGTGCCAGATTTCTGGTGTCCAGTGGTAAAAACTGGGCCTAATTCATTGGTGTCAAGCAGAAAGTATTTTATGATGCCTGGTGGCCCAGTGGTAAAAGCATTCTCTTATCCCCGATGAACTAGTGGTAAAAGCAATCTTTAATATATAGCTGCGGCATGAGATGCATAACAATCTACATCATCAACAACAACCATGGACTGAGTTCTACAAGGACCCATTAGGACTGTATGGGATCTGGTTTCTGGTGTCGTGTTAAGGCAGCGGGTGTGGAGCAACTTTATCAACCAACCGGTTTGACTTTGGGATAAACCTAAGGGCATTATCCTGGCAGTTCCCTGGTATTCATCCTTTAACATCTATACAGGGATTCTGGACTTTACTGCACAGAGCCACCAGACTTCTTCCTCCTGGATTAGTCCTAGTGTGTTTGACATATGACCCACAGGGGTCAGAGACACAGAAGAAGCAGGCAACATGTAGTCAGAACAGGCAGAGGTCAGGGCAGGCAGAGTTTGTGAGAATCCGATGTCAGGGCTGACAGCAGAGAGTCACAAAGATAAATAGGCACGGGAGAGTAAAAATCCGGTAAACAGGCATGGGTCGATGCATGGCAGACAACAGAAAACAAGAGCTTTAGCAGGAACTTAGCAAGCTAAAAACCTAATTCATCTGGCAACATCACAGTCTTATACAAGAAAGCTGAACAGCAATTAGAAGCAGCCATGCGGCTACACATAGCAAAGGGAGGAGGGGAGTAGTAGTAGCAGAAATAGTAGTGTTCACTGAGTAATGTTCCTAATAGAAGAAGAAGAACAGCAAAGGTCCTGGTCCGCCGATGTAACATCCAGTGCTTTAAATTGTACCTCATCTCTGACTGTCAATTGGTAAAATGCTGTTTCTGATCCATGGTGGTCCAGTAGGAAAAGCATCTGCTACCCCATTATGGACTATTGATTCATGGTACACAAATGGGAAACACCACAAAATATATTAGGCCTCATGCACACAACCGTTTTTTTTTAAGATCCGCAAAAACGGGGTCCGTAGATCCGTGATCCGGGTCCGTTTTTTCTTCCGTGGGTTTTCCTTGATTTTTGGAGGATCTATGGACATGAAGAAAAAATCGTTTTGGTGTCTGCCTGGCCATGCGGACGTTACAATGCAAGTCAATGGGGACGGATCCATTTGACGTTGACACAATATGGTGCAGTTGCAAACAGATCCGTTTCAATGTAAAGTCAGGAGTCCCAATTATACCATCGGATCTGAGTTTTCTCCAATCCGATGGTATATTTTAACTTGAATCGTCCCCATCACCATGGGAACGCCTCTATGTTAGAATATAGTGTCGGATATGAGTTAGATCGTGAAACTCAGATCCGACAGTATATTCTAACACAGAGGCGTTCCCATGGTGATGGGGACGCTTCAAGTTAGAATATACTACGAACTGTGTACATGACTGCCCCCTGCTGCCTGGCAGCACCCGATCTCTTACAGGGGGCTGTGATCAGCACAATTAACCCCTCAGGTGCCGCACCTGAAGGGGTTAATTGTGCGTATCATAGCCCCCTGTAAGAGATCAGGGGCTGCCAGGCAGCAGGGGGCAGACCCCCTCCCTCCCCAGTTTCAATTTCATTGGTGGCCAGTGCGGCCCCCCCCGGCCCCCCTCTTTCCCTCTATTGTATTATAATTGGTGGCCAGTGTGCGCCCCCCCGTCCCCCTCTATTGTATTAATATCATTGGTGGCACAGTGTGCGGCATCCCCTCCCCCCCGATCATTGGTGGCAGTGGAGAGTTCCGATTGGAGTCCCAGTTTCATCGCTGGGGCTCCGATCGGTAACCATGGCAACCAGGGCGCTACTACAGTCCTGGTTGCCATGGTTACTTAGCAATATTAGAAGCATCATACTTACCTGCTTCGCTGTCTGTGACCGGCCGGGAGCTCCTCCTACTGGTAAGTGACAGATCATTAAGCAATGTACCGCACAGACCTGTCACTTACCAGTAGGAGGAGCTCCCGGACGGTCACAGACAGCGCAGCAGGTAACTTTGATGCTTCTAATATTGCTAAGTAACCATGGCAACCAGGACTGCAGTAGCGTCCTGGTTGCCATGGTTATCGATAGGAGCCCCAGCGATTAAACTGGGACTCCGATTCAGAACTCTCTGCTGCCACCAATGATCGGGGGGGGGGAGAGGGGCGGCCGCACACTGGCCACCAATGATATTAATACAATAGAGGGGGGGCGCACACTGGCAACCAATGATAATACAATAGAGGGAGGGGGGCGGGGGGGTCCGCACTGGCCACCAATGATATTAATACAATAGAGGGAGGGGGGGCCGCACTGGCCACCAATGATATTCAAACTGGGGAGGGAGGGGATCTGCCCCCTGCTGCCTGGCAGGCCCTGATCTCTTAGAGGGGGCTATGATATGCACAATTAAGGCACCTGAGGGGTTAATTGTGCTGATCACAGCCCCCTGTAAGAGATCGGGTGCTGCCAGGCAGCAGGGGGAAGTCATGTGCACAGTTCTTAGTATATTCTAACTAGAAGCGTCCCCATCACTATGGGAACGCCTCTGTATAAGAATATACTGTCGGATCTGAGTTTTCACGAAGTGAAAACTCAGCTCTGAAAAAGCTTTTATGCAGACAGATCTTCGGATCCGTCTTTATGAAAGTAACCTAGAGACACGGATCACGGACACGGATGCCAATCTTGTATATTTTTTGGACGGATAGGATACATGGATCACGGAGGCGGGTGACCTAAGTGCTGTGTATGAGCGATTCTCCGGCGTCTCACATACGCGGCTCCGGTAGTATGCGAACGCCCATTGTCGCGCGTTCCCGGAAGTCTATGTAAGGGAACGCGCAACAAGACGCCCCAAAGAAGCTCCTGTACTTCTTGGGGCGTCGGGCATTTTACAGCGCGTGAGAACCATTCTCATAGGGAATCATTGGTTCTTGCCTGTTGAGCGTTTTACAGCGTGTAGGAACGCGCTGTAAAACGCTCAGGTCTGAACCCAGTCTAATGTGGAAATACTGTAGACTATACTAGAATCAGATGGATGAGCAATAATTGCTAGGCTCCCTAAGTATAAGCAAGCAGAGCTCCTGAGTAAGAGAAGACCACTTATTCCTCCATTGTGAAATAGAAATGCTTTCATAAAAGCTTTGTCTCCTACTGAAGCATACGGCTATTAGTGAAGAGCATCTTCATCTAAAGTCAGAAACAAACCAGTAAATGCAGATACTTATCTGTCAGGCTATGCAGCCATTTCCAATACAGATCTGTTTCTTCCCACTTTCTAACAGTGAGAACAGGCAATAGTCACTAACAGAACCTGCTTGGGGGTCTCACTCACCCTCTGAATATGCCTGCAGCACAATTAGATTGAATTGCCCATTATTTGGAGAAGCTGGGTGATAACCACAGATTTCTATTACCATTTTTTTTTTTTTTTAAGGTTAATTATTTATTACTATAGTTATAAAACTGTGCTTTAATAGAACACAGATGACCACATGATCAGGATGCAGCTGCCAGTCATAGCTCCAATGGCAGAGATTGGCAAAAACCTCTGATCAGCTCTGCATAACCCTTCTACGCTATAGAGGAAGAGGAACAAATAAGAGGGTGTCCCTTTGTAAGCGTCAGAGAGATTCCCCACAGTGATGCAACCTCTGCCCATACCATGTTGTGTGGTTAGAGAGCCCCCCATGTATATCATCTCATTATTGAATAAAAATATAATTATAGGAAAGCAAGAACAATAAAATGATGTCCTCAAGCCTCTTTATTGGTGTCCTGAACAGTGATGGCCAGTTCGCAGTGTTCGCCAGCATCTTAAATCACAAGTCCAGCGAGGCACAGGTAAGTCCTTACCTGTGCCTGCACCACCAGCCGGTCTGAAAACAAATGCGGTCACCGGGAGCAGGAAGTACTGAGAACAGCACGATGGCCCCTGGCGGCTGTTCTTGGAACTGCCTGCTCCTGGTGACTGCATTTGTTTCAGACCGGCTTGCGGCGCAGGCACAGGTAAGGACTTACCTGTGCCTCGCAGGACTTGTGATTTAAGATGGCAGCTCGCATGTGTTCGTGGGCGAACACTGCGAACTGGCCATCACTGTGTCACGACCATGGTCATGGCCGTGACTCCTGTAACCACATGCAGTTGCCTGCGGTCTAGGTCTGGTTCTCAATCACAGGTGAGGACTGTAGCATGTTGCCTCACCTGTGGTTGCCGCTGGCAACATTATTTTTGTGGCAGCATAGCAGCCTGAGCTGTTGCGAGGCAGCTTGCTATGTTGAGCATGCGGTTGCACTTGGCAACGTGTATTTATATGTGTGCACTTTCCTTGTCTGGTGTGCACAGGGTATATTGTGTGTGTGTGTGTATTCCCCTTTAAGTTGCTGTCTTCCCTTCCCTGGTGTTGGAAGGGTTAACTTCCTTTCTAGTGTGTGTGCACTGGGTGTGTCTGACTGTGAGTGTGGCTACTTGGGCCTATATAGCTTCTGCTGTGATTCAGAATTCTGAGGGGGTACTTCAGCTATGTAAGCTGGAGTCATCCTCCTTCCTTTTTTCCATCTGCCAGTGAGGGCCACCCTTGTTGTTATAGATGTTTATATGTTCAGTTGATGTTGTATTCCTTTTGTTATTTAATGCAGCTATGGATCTGGGTTCCTGTGTGTGTGTGTATGTGTGTTGGCTGTGTCCATTTAAGTATGGTGTGGACATCAGCGTGTCAGTACAGGGATCCAGTCAGCAAGGCTGTGGCAGGTAGATGGAACTAGTGCAGTTCACCTGCCATATCCATAGGTCTGTCTTTGTACCCCTTTTCCTTGCAGCTTGGCCAGTGAGAATCCTGTTCCTCCGTGCCTAGGAGGAACAGGTCATCTTACCCTGCTCCTAGTTCAGGGCCACCCTGAGGGCTAGCAGGGACTATTAGGTTCCGGTATATGAGCCCTCCCACCATCAGGGTTGGCTCATATGGTTAGGAGTCAGGGTCAGGTTAGGGATGCGATAGGAGGTGACCTGCTCCCTAATTCTGTCGTCCTGGCCGAGCAGCCAATAACATCTTCTGGCATCGCATGGCTGAGGGTTTTTCCCATCCTCAGCCATGACACACTGGTCCTGAATCCCCACCCAACGGGATCTGTTGAGGGAAGCATCCTTACCTGCATCCCAACACTCGGGTCCAGTTCATTGTGTCCACTGCTGTCTTCTCCACACTTTGGTCCCTGCATGTACAGATGTAGCAAGCATTATTTTGACACCGGTTCTGCCAAGATGTTTTTTTTAGCACAATTTGTTCTATTATTGTAATGTGTTTTTGTTGCGTTAGTACGTTAACGCTGACAAATGGCTACATCTGTAAACTTCTGGCACAAATGGATACCATGTGCATAGCTGCAGCCAATATCCCTTGCTTGGGGGTGATGTGTCACCCATATGTCCAGGCATTGACAGCAGCCGAGCACATTGACTCAATCAATGCCAGAAGTTTACATGCGGGAACCAGAGGGCGGAAGACACCGGTGGACACGAGGAGCTAGACTTGAGCATCATGAAGTAGGTAAGTATGCTTCTCACGACTGGTCCTGCTCGGTGGGGAGAGTTATTTGAAAACCTGAAGTTAGGCAATCCCTTCAAGGGTTAAACTGATACTGGTTATTTTGAAAGCAATATATTGTGCAGGATTGGTAACCGTAGCTTTTGATCCAAATGTCTCAGCAAATTATGTTGAAATGTTAGTTTGTTGGCTTTAATTTGCTGTATTTGTATGCTTTCTATTATGGACTGCAGTTGGAAACTTTTGTTATATTTTATAACAAAATCCTATCGTGATCAGATTGTCAGACTATATATTTCCACATTCCTGTCAAGAAATGAAGCCTGTAGTCTTCACTGATATGGAGAAACCAAGGAGCATGCATATGCAAGCATTGACACTTAAACATCAAGTGTCTCATATGTTACCAGCAGGATTAGTTTGACGAATGGAAAATAAAGTCTCCTCCAAAACAGGACATCACAGGCGACAGAGTGTCACACTTCCAATGGTCACATGCAGGTAGAAGGGCAACCTACACAGATGGCCACAGACAAACATGGCCAGATGGATTCATTACATGATTTGTACAGTAGCAGCAGGGGACAGGTGCACCGGCAGAGGGGGAATGACAATGTAGCAAAGGTAAAGAGCGTCTTGTGAAATGAAGTTTTCTTTGAGAAGACAGTAGCATTTTCTTGCATATTTTCTATTGTTCTGGGTCCTCAAGTTTAATAAAAATTTATACGAGGGAGAAGATTGAAAATAATATAATTAACACTTTCTGGTCTCATTCACATGACCCAATTAGGTTTGTACAAAGCTGTTTTGAGGCATTTGTGGAGCTGAAGGAGGCCTAACTGATTTCATATGGAGGCTGACAGATAAACCTGTGGAATGCCTCTCTGTTTCTTCTGGCACCTGATGGAGTCTGGTAAAATCCAATGCCAAAGGCTCTCAAGGTGGATGCTTGGCTGCCCTTCCACTTGGACTCCCCCTAGCCACATTCACCCCCATCCCTTCCCAACACACACACCAATATAACATTTATCACTTTTGGTTAAAACGCCTCTTAAAAGGGTTCACACATGATCTCCCTTAGGGCGGGTTCACATTCGTGTTATGGAATTCCGCTGTAGTGTTCCATTATAATATCGTTTTTTAGGATGGAAAGCAAAACAGAATCCTATAAGAGTCATTCTATGTGCTCCGTCCTAATACATGTCTATGGCCACAAATAACGATTCCGTTTTGTTCCGTTATACATGACAGAAAAAAAAATCCCGTTATAACGGAACCCTATAACGGAATTAAATAATGCAAATGCGACCCTGCCCGTATGAATGCACTGGACGGCTATGTTCACATGCTGAAGATGCTGCCCGTAGATATTTCATCGGCAGTACATGTAATGGGGGATGTTGTAAATATTGTGTGTGTGCAGATTGTACAATCCTCAGCGTGTTCATTATAACTGTGGGTTCCACACTGACGAGCCACGGAAGACCTCTCACCTCTCCTGACATGTCTGTTTTAGTAAATATATTCCACATGAATTGACAATTCTGGAGCATCTTTTCTTTTGACTCCATGTTGTGCAATTCATGCGAGGTGTATACTAGTTTGGGGTGCGCGAGGTGTATACTAGTTGGGGGTGCGCGAGGTGTATACTAGTTGGGGGTGCGCGAGGTGTATACTAGTTGGGGGTGCGCGAGGTGTATACTAGTTGGGGGTGCACGAGGTGTATACTAGTTGGGGGTGCACGAGGTGTATACTAGTTGGGGGTGCACGAGGTGTATACTAGTTGGGGGTGCACGAGGTGTATACTAGTTGGGGGTGTACGAGGTGTTTACTAGTTGGGGGTGCACGAGGTGTATACTAGTTGGGGTGCAGGAGGTGTATACTAGTTGGGGGTGCGCGAGGTGTATACTAGTTGGGGGTGCACGAGGTGTATACTAGTTGGGGGTGCACGAGGTGTATACTAGTTGGGGGTACGCGAGGTGTATACTAGTTGGGGGTGCGCGAGGTGTATACTAGTTGGGGGTGCGCGAGGTGTATACTAGTTGGGGGTGCACAAGGTGTATACTAGTTGGGGGTGCACGAGGTGTATACTAGTTGGGGTGCACGAGGTGTATACTAGTTGGGGTGCAGGAGGTGTATACTAGTTGGGGGTGCAGGAGGTGTATACTAGTTGGGGTGCACGAGGTGTATACTAGTTGGGGTGCAGGAGGTGTATACTAGTTGGGGTGCACGAGGTGTATACTAGTTGGGGTGCGCGAGGTGTATACTCGTGGGGGTGCAGGAGGTGTATACTAGTTGGGGGTGCAGGAGGTGTATACTAGTTGGGGTGCACGAGGTGTATACTAGTTGGGGTGCAGGAGGTGTATACTAGTTGGGGGTGCAGGAGGTGTATACTAGTTGGGGTGCACGAGGTGTATACTAGTTGGGGTGCAGGAGGTGTATACTAGTTGGGGTGCAGGAGGTGTATACTAGTTGGGGTGCACGAGGTGTATATTGTCTGACATTGTCCAATAAGAGCTGCCAGTGGCCAACTGTGCAAGGGCACACGCCCAACTGCTGACTCCTACCGGTACCTTTATCCATAAACTTCTAGCAGGAATAAGAGAAGAACTGCACAGCATAGAGTCATAAGAACAGATGTTGCAGAACTGTTATTACATGGGGGATGCAAGTAGTACTAATGGAGACATCTCAGGAGAGGTGACAGCTCATCCTTACAGTGTGTGGCCTCCCTGACCAATCTATGCCAGAAATCACCTTGGATTTCGGCTGTGAATTATCCACAATATATATGGCAAACCTGTGACAAGGGAATATGTCCTACTAACTAAAAGAACTTCATTTAGTCCAGAGATAGAGTTTACATTTCAAGAAGTCCTGTCCTGATGCCCATATGTCTGTTTCACTAACTCACTATATTCTCTATGTAATAATGATTTTGGAGCATGTTTTCATATAACTCTGTTTTTCTTTTCCTCAGTTATCACTACTAGAAGTGTATTAATCAATCAATCAGCAACTGGGTGCTACCATTGTGACACCCTGCAATGGGTGCTGCCAAGACTGTGAAGGGACACACTCCAACTGGTAGCACCCACTTGCAAATTCAATAACAAACTTCTAGTAATAATAACAGAGGGATAGAGCAACCTAGAGTTATAAGAATAGATGCTCCAGAATCATTATTGCATAGGGGATGCAAGTAGTTACTAAAACAGGCATGTCAGGAGAGGTGACAGGTCCTCTTTAAATAGCTATAGCTTAGTTTATAGAATTATGTGTAATTGCAAGAATAAAGCAATGCTATTTTAGGAGGTCCTCCAACATATAACACTGACGGCGGGGTGAGATGTATCTATGTAGACATACAGTGGGAAAGGACTTCTCTACAGCCCCCTCTCTATAGTAACAGGGCCACATAGAAATTGTCCACTCCCCCCTACCACTAGTGGACTATAGGAGCAAAGTTACAGAGCATCCATCTTGAAGTCCAGAGATGGTGGTTCACAGTCACGATATGGTTAGGAGTGTGTAGGTAGGCTTTCTGGTGACACAGTGTGACATGCCGAAGCAGAGGCAGAAGTTCTTGGGCGTACAGATCACCGACTGCACCGTTCCCAGAGCATTGAAGCCATAACTGCCTCACTCACTACAGACTACTCACACTGTCAGGAAAAGCTGATGCCATATGTAAAATGGGGCTCTTGCAGATGCTACACATTGGCATCCCTAACCCATTGACTTCCATGATAAAAATGTATACTGTACAATATACATAGTTCTACTGGATGTTTTTTTGGAGTGGCCCAGTCTACTACACTAGTCCATACTTAACTTTTAGTGGTATTCCAGTCTGATGGAGATCAAAATGACTAATGGATAGATTAAGCACGTACTCTAGGAGATTCCCTGCCATACATACTTAGCGTACATCACCAATGTGATGTGAACAGGGCCCTAGACATCATGTGTAGTGAACAGAGTCACTTTCTTTGACAGATAGACAGCTTTTCTATGTATTCATTACTGATAAAAAGTCAGATTGTTCCATTAAATTCAGCTCTTTAACATAAATTAAAATCATATATAAAATATGCATATAAAGGACCTATAGCTGGCAACGAAACAAGAACAAGCTTTAAAGACTAATGGCTATGGAAAAGTTAATAGCCTCTCAAGATGCTCGGCTGTCTATGGTTATTATTTAATAACACCTGGACCCACAGCTTCTCATCTAATCCAGACCGCAGTTTAAAGACTAATGTTTCCAACTGCCTACAATCTGTCAAATTCCTATTACCAATTATTACCAGTAATATAAAATATGGCCAAGTATATGTGAGTCCTAAAGTTATAGGAGCTACAGTCTATGACACCTTTGTGTCAAACCTAGTTTTCTGCTGAATACACTGCTATGGGGTTTAATTAGGAGTTTTTAGGCAGTGATTTTATATCCACAATCTAGAGTCATCATCAAAACAAAATGAGCTGAAAGTGTGTCTGTCATTTCAGTTTATCTTGTGGCGGGACAGGGATTTTATACACTTGTGTTAAAATGTTTCTTTTTACTACAAAACCGGATATAAAGAGTCTCTAAGTAAAGATCTGAATGAGCGTTTCTAAGGAGGGTCTGTCTTCAGTCTTCAGTTCTACTGAGCTCTGAAGATGCCTGTGTGTCACATACAGAGGCTACCATCCTGCCCCTTGTCACTACCCCAGTCAATGACCCTGGGCATGTGCCCTAACTATCCCTGCCTATCTGACTTGTTACACACAGGCATCCTCAAAGCTCAGTATAACACTAAAGACACTGCCCTTAAAGAGGACCTTTCATGGGTTTGTAGTAAGTGAGATAAATATCTGTGCCTGCAGGGTACCCCCCGCTGTGCTGCCACCCTGCCTGCTTTTTCTTTTAAATAGCGCTCCTGAACCCATTATGGCTGAAAAACCTCCCTGGCTGTGACGCCCTGTGCTGTGATTGGACAGCGCTACAGCCAGGGGAGAAGGAGATGCCCACAGAGAAAGACCGAGTCTCCTCCCCATTGCTCCGATGCGCAGTATTAGAATACTGAGCGCGAAATTTGCAGGGAACCATAACGGGCGCAGGAGCTCTATTTAAAAAACAGACGGGGTAGCAGCACAATGGGGGGTACCCCGCAGGTACAGATATTTATCTCACTTACTACAAACCAATGAAAGGTCCTCTTAACAACGCTCAGGTAGAGCTTTGCTTTTTTTCTAGTATCAAGAAACATCTTTCCTTAATAAAGTGTATTACAAAGTTGTTTACCATCGCTATGACTACACTATATAAAAAGTATAGTAGAGCAACAGTTTCACTTTAAATGTACGGTTCATACTGCATAGTGCATAAATACAAAGATAACTGTAGAGTGGTGTTCTGCCATGGACAATCGCCGGTACTCCCTCCCACTTCTACATGGGATCCGCAGGGTCCAAGCAGCTGCACTCCCACTGATCAGAAAGTGATGGCATTTCTTGCTTGTATGGCTTCACTTTATGAAAAGGGAAAACCACTGGAAGGTTTATATTTGCTTCAATGAATGACAATCCTAGGCTTAAACCGTTATAAAATATGTTTTTATAAATGCAAACATTATATTACAAATCAGTAGAAATGCTCTGTAATTATACACATCTATGCCATCCTGACAGACTTCACCACTTTAACCAATGAGTTCACTTTAAAAAATGTCTTCATTTATGAGAAAATTATGAAACCTAAAGTTTTTTATGCCAATCTGCCCTGAACTTTACTAATAAAGCTGTGTGCGCATGGGAGACAGGAATGAAAAGAAGGATAAAGTTATTATTAGTAGTAGTAGTAGTCCCATCATCCTCATCCTCATCTAAATTCCTTTTCCTTAAGGCTCATTCACACGAACTCCACATACAGACCCACTCATCTCAAAGGGGCTGCAAAAGATGCAGACCGCACTCCGCAAAAAAGATAGAACATAGCCTATTCTTGCCCACAATTGCAGACAAGAATAGTCATTTCTATCACAGGGCTGGCCGCGTGTGTTCCGCAAAATCTGTAACGCACATGCCTAGTATCTGTGTTTAGCGGATCCGCAATTTGCAGCCCACAAGATACATACAGTCACCTGAATGATGCCTTAGGATTAGTATTTACAGTATATGTCAAACTAAGTAAATTGTGCCAAAGCCTCACTGTGACCAATGGCCATATTATTTTGTTGTAAAATTGAGCGGCCATTGGTCACTACGGGTGAAAGAAGCCAGCAGCACCATGTAGCCTCCCCTTTGTGTGTCAGAGCAGTGGCCTGACTGCACAAGACAACCATCACCAATGGCCCAAAGGACAAAAAGGCTACCACTACTTGAGGTCCTCTATCAACCTGGTCTGCCATTGCCTAAACATACATCATAGTGCCAACTGTGGCAATATTTAGGAACAGTATAGTGATATTATATGAGCATTGTTAATTTTGGTTATGCATGGTACTGTTATGTGTTCATTGAATGGTTATATACCCTACCTTTAAAAAAACTTAAGGGTAGAGATATCACAAGTCTGACAAAGGGCCTCCACAAATGCTGACTCTGTTATCAACTAAAGTTCATATTTCCTTTTCTCAAAGCTTTGATTGGTTGTTGTGGCAACAAGGACACATTTTTCTTTTATAGAGTTTGGATGCACAAAGCCCTGTGTTCCCCAACCAAATAACCTTCATCACAAAATGTAGCCAACTAATGCTATAAAAGTAACAAAACATGGTCGACGCTTAAGCTAACTTATCAGTGAGACAACTTTGAACTAGGCGTTGTAAAACTCTAAAGGGAAAATAAATCATATGTCTGTTTCAGTATATTCTGCGCAGACATATAACACTGTCAGCGTGCAGGGAAAGGACAATAGCTTGGCTTACATGAATATGTTGCTTAGCAACTTTCCAACATAAAGCAGACAATTCTGCGGGAGCAGCTGCTATTATACACTTCCATCCTGACCACAATGTCTGAATGACAAAATTATGACTAAACTACGAAAGGTAATAACATATCTATGACACTTGTCACATAGAATGACACTCACCCTTCAGTATTTATATCAGTCTTAACTACGCTCATTGACAAAAAAATAAAATAATAATGATTCATCAAGAAGGAGTTGTTGGAATCAAATGAAACTTTCTGTGTGAGAATGTAATGATGATATATGGAAGTGACTACAATATTAGAGGAAACTGATAGGTTGAAAGGAGGCTCTAGTATCCTGTTAGCCTTGGTGCAAGATGAGATATGGTTGGGCATGGAGGCATAAGGTTCTGTATGGCATTCATTTACATTTCTGCCTAAGACATGACTGCATGCCGAGTTTGGCAGCAATTTAACATTTCTATCTGGCTGCATGATTATTATTATTATTATTATTATTATTGTTCTTGTAAATAGTCAAAATTTCTGAAAACAATAAATCAATGACTTTTTTTGGTTCTTCTGATCTAACACTCATGAAGTTAAAGGGATGAATGGTCAAGCATACAGGAGTATATATAAATAATATAATAAACAGAATAAGGAGTAGTCTATGTTAGCATAAATATGTGTTATAGAAGGAGTAGGAAGAGAACAGGTAAAGGCATGACCTGGTATATAGTAGAACAATGTAAGCATAGGTCCCAACCATCCCAGATCCAACAGGACAGTCAATGTTTTTCACTGCTGTCCCATTGCCTGGGCGATTGTCTGAATGTCCTGCTATGCCCCCCTTGCCCTATTTATAGGTAGTAGGAGTGCTCTGTTAATAGCTGATAGTGGAAGGACCTGTGATGATGTCACCATCATGTGATCAGTGCAGGAAGGGGGCAAAGCTCCCAGACAAAGCTCAGCAGTGGAGAGGCAAAGAAGTGGTGAAGGACCTATGATGATTTTCTAGGACATCTTGGGACCAAGCTTTTTGTGAAGGAGAAGAAAGGAAAGAAGCATGGATTTAATGTAAGATCCAGGGAAATGCTGGGGGTTGTAGTTGTCTCCATGTATGCCTCCTCCCTGTAGTGCCCTCTGTGGGGATTCGCTCTGGTAGTTAGGACTAGCAGATGCAGTATAGAGGCAAAGTACAGTTCTTGAATCAAACAACAGTGTTTATTCACACATTGGTGTATAACAAAATGCAGATAAGGTGTATCACAAAATGCAGGTGGCTTGGTGTTTGTTCACACACATGGAAAGTCCCTAAACAATAAAAGTCACCTTTTCTCCTGGGTGTTAATTCACACCCTGTTGGCAGTTCAGCCTCATCAAGTCCATAGGCAGCCTGTTAGCCTTTAGAGGGGTCTGAGTCCTCCAGCCCATCTCAAACCTCAAATCCCAGCACATCCCTCAGTTCACAGCACACAGACTCCTGAGTTCCACTGTCAGAGGGAGGTAAATCCACCACACCTGGCAGTGCTGGCTGGTTTTTATGCCTGGCAAAACCTGGCCTGGGAGTAGTCACCCACCCAGCACTTTGACTACTCCCAGTAAAAGCCATCCCGGATCAGTTTTGACAGCCATGCTAAATCTCAAGGTGTCAATTAGCAATAGCTGCTGCTGACACATAAAATATCTGCTCTTACTTTACCGAGGCCAGGAACCTCGGTGACACATACCTTTCATCCACAATGATTACAGGTACCTTCTTACACCTCTGATATCACATAATATCCTCCCAGACATGCTTTGAGATGTAGTTCCCTCCTCTTATACCTTCTTCTGTAATGTCCTCTAATATTACATAATAACAGCACGGACATGCTGGGAGTTGAAGTTCTTTCCTCTTTTTCCTTCTTCCTATAGTGTCCTTTGATATTACATAATAGCAGCCTGGACATGCTGGGAGTTTTAGTTCTCTCCTCCCAGTAATGTGCAATAGAAAACTCTTGGAGGCAGCAAGGAAAAGCGTTAAATAAGTAGGCGCACAGTTTGGTGGGCAAAGCAATGATTTAGGTTATAGATTTCTAGTGCAAATTACACTGTTAGATAGATTATCTTCCTTTCGGGGGGAGTGTTGTCCTCGTTTTTTGGGTTATAAGATGGCTACTTAACTGCCAGTACGCACATAGAGTAAGGGCTGTATTCAACCAAAAGATTATTTGACAGATATCTGACAAATAGCCTATTACACACAGATCTTTTGTTATAAACACCAACTATTGGTCTGATTGAACATATATTGGTCAGATAATCTGTTGGTGTAATACAGCCCCAATAATGAGTACTGTGTGTGTTCCCAGACGAGTCCTAAGCTGCAATTGGTGTCTGTCGTCCATTACGGCCCGGGCCTCATTTCCCAGCTGTGTTCTTTCCAACAGATGCAATGCAGTGACATTGCCTCCTGGACTGAGTAAATGAGCTCACCCCCGACCTGTCCTCGACTACCCACTAGGTCACTACATCATGCCTGCTGGGGAGAGCGGGATGTGCTCAGTTCATTGGGAAATTTTTATTTTTATTTACACCAATGTGAACCTTTACTGATATTAGGCGGAGTACTACTGTGTGGGGACATAAAGGGGGAGCACTCCTGTGAGGATAGACTAAGGGGGCATAACTACTGTGTGGGGGCACTAAGCAGGGGCGTACACAGAAATCATTGGCCCCATAGCAAGAATTTAGATTGGGCCCCCATGCCCGTTCCTAGTCCCGCCGCTCCGTCCCCATTGACTATATGGTGCACGGCGAAAGTCGCCGGACTAAAAAGTCAGACATGCAGTACCTTTTAGTCCGGCGGGTTTCGCGTGCACCGCCATGCTGCGCCAGACCTCCGCCCCCGTTATAGTCAATGGGGACGGAGCGGCGGTCGCGCGAAATAGCCACAGGACGGATCCGACATGGTGAACAGCCTGTCGGATCCGTCCTGCCGCAAGTGTGAAAGTCGCCTTATAGAGAATGGGATCTGATAGGTCAGGTGTTCAGCATATATTGACAAGAATCTGGGGCGTTACATGATGTAATACCACTCAACTTTCCTGCTGTCCAGCATGGCACATGCACATGCGCATAGACATGAGAAAAGTTTGAGGAAGTGAGTGCCCCCCTTCCCATATCCTCTGTGTCATGCAGGACAGCTGGGAGACACTGTCATTACTCGCTATCCTGCAGGACACATGTGCAGACAGGAGTCTCTGGGAAAGCTGGGTGAACCCCTCCGCCCTGCCTTTCCGTGTTCTTATCTGCATTTATGCCTTGCAGGATAGCAGGAAATCTGAGGGACATTGCATGATGTAATAGCATCCAGCTTTTCTGCTGTCCTGCAAGGCACATGTGGAGAGACATGAGAATAGTCTGAGAAAGCTGGGTGACACAACTCCCACCTACCCCCATATCTTCTCATGCCTCTGCACTTGTGCCATGCAGGACATCAGGAAAGCTGAACATTACATAATAGCACCCAGCTTTCCTCCTGTTCTGAATGACATATGTGCAGAGGAATAGCCTGGGAAAGCTGAGTGGTCACTTACTTCATTACTGGTGGGGTAGTGGCAATCCAGAGAGGAATCAGGCATAATGGAGCTAACAGGCGGGAGGCGGAGCTAGCCGACGGGAGGCGGGGCTAGGAGGCGGGGCTAGCGGACGGGAGACAGGAAGATAGACGGGGCGGGGCCTCTCCTCCACTGCGGGCCCCTCTTCCTCACGGGCCCCATAGCAGCTGCGTGGTCTGCCTATATGGTAGGTACGCCACTGGCACTAAGATGGGTGGGCTGTGGGAGGGGGTTGCGAGGAAGTTGCTTCGGAGCGGTGGCCATTTAAAAATTTGCTGTGGGGCCCAGCCTTTTCTAGTTATGCCATTCTGATCCATGTGCAGAACGAGGTGGGCCAAGATCTCTGTGAGTGATCCTCATCATGCTTGGCTCTCCTGGCCGCCTCCTTCTGAAGTTTTAAACAATCTGGTTAATTACTGTGAGCATCTTCCATGGGGCAGCAATCACAGATGTTGTATTGGAACACACTTGTCAGTGACGTCAAATAAGCACCCAATCATATATATGTGATGCTCCAAGGACTAGGGGGAACACTAGGTGGAGATGTTTAGTGACGCTGCAATAGCCTATGTATATGATAATACTCATTCTGTCAGGAGCGTGATCTACAAACATGTATTTATTAGAGCCTAAGGGGGCATTTTACTGCTTGGGTGCACTAAGAGGACACAACTACTTTGTGAAGACACTAACATGGGCATTCTATTATAAGGGGACATTACACTAAGTGGGCATATCTACTGTGTGGGGCACTAAGAGGGCATTATATTGTAAGGGGTCACTAAGGCATTGTACTCTGTGGGGGCACTAAGAATTTCTACTGTGTGTAGGTACTAAGAGGGCATAACTACTATGTGGGGCACTAGGTGGGCATACTGCGTGGGTGTAAAGATAGACATTGGGCACAGTTAGATGTGTGGCTTAGCATAAACAAAATTTGTGTGCCCCCAATATCGTCCCTCCTTGGGCTTTTTAAAAGTTGGGAGGTATATGTAAGAGTCTGCTTTTATCCCAGCAGAGCCTTCCATTGGAGGTGCACACATGATAATTGTCCATGCCTTGAGACGCATGCCATGCATGACAATTGAAGTAATTGAATTTTTTCCCCTACTTGCTATAGCTGGTAGCATATCCAGCGTGCTACAGCATTAGGTTGTGGCCTTAAAATTATAACGTAAACCCTTTCTTAGGCTACATTCACACGTCAGTATTTTCCTATATCCCGATTTTCGGTCCGTTTTTTGCGGATCCGTTGTTCCTGAAAATGTTTCCGTATGTCATCCGTTTTTTGCGGATCCGCAAAAAACGGAAACATGTATAAATTTCAATAATCAAATAAAGTTGTTTGGAATTCATTGAAAAAAATGTGAAAAAAAAAATTTGAAAAAAATAAATAAAAATTTGTTATGTGTTTCCAGGAACGGAATCCGCAAAAAACGGATGACATACGGAATGACATCCGAATGTCTTCCGTTTTTTGCGGATCCATTGACTTTGCATTGTACCAGGATCCGATTTTTGCGGAACATAATAGGACATGTTTTATATTTAAACGGACATGCGGAACGGAACAACGGAAACGGACAGCACACATTGTGCTGTCCGATTTTTTCCAGGACCCATTGAAAATGAATGGGTCCAGATCTGGTCCTGATCTGTTCCGCAAAAAACGGAACAGATCAGGAAAGAAAAAACGGACGTGTGAATGGACCCTTAATCTACATGCTCATATGTTTCCCCCACTGATGTTTGTTGCAGTTTTGTAAAAAAAAAAAAAATTGACATATTGCTTCAACAGGGAACTGGTACACACACATATTTGCATTTCTTCACCAGCTCCACCGACCATTTGATCTAATTAAAATAATAGGAATTTCTGCACATCTTGAGTTGCAGAAACAAGCACTAAATCTTAAGAAAATGTATTTGTGCAGCATGTGTTATGTTTCAGCTGATTATCTGTAGTTTAAAAAAGTCAAAAATACCATAATTCTTCTGAACATTTATGTTTTCATTTAAGTTCTGTCCTGGCCACCAGTAGAACGATAAGCGCATCAACCTTTCGGAATGAGCCAACTCATGAGATCTGAGCTTTATTTCCTGTTGAACACTCCCGCTGTGCCAGACTTTGTATGTAAGGCTAATGTGTTCTCATAGCCTTGTGGGAAAACAGTAGTTAAGCTAATACCATGAAGATCCATAATCCATTCAAGTAATACACTTTTCTTATTGGGGTAACCTCCAAACATAAAGGCCGTTTCAGACCCCACATGCAGAGGAAGCTGATTGGAAGGAGGTTTCAGACCCTTGCCTCAGTGATAACATCTTGTTAAAACATTCATGCCTGAATTTGAGATCATGAAACATTTAGAAGCAGCTGTGATAAATTATGAAATATTTAAAGTGCTCCCGTAAGCTAATTGCAGACAGAGTGGTCAAAATTAAACAGGAAAAAATGGTAATAAACAAATAATAAATAAAGCTAGTAAAATTCCCAGGCTAAAGGAGAAACCTGGAAATAGCCCATCCGGTGCCAAGATCCCTGCACTCTGATAAAATATATGGGTGTATGTTATGGAGGTGATGCAATCACCATCATAATCCACTATATATTAAAGAAACATAAGTCATCCTGTAGAATTTTCTATGAAACTAATTAAAATGGTAACCTGGTCACTTTAAATCAAGATCACAATCAATGTGGCTAAACAACTGCTGGGAAAGAAAAGCACTACAAAGTAAAAGCGAAATGGAAGATTTATTTTTTAACCACTTTATGACCTAAACGGATTATCTACCAGCAGAACAATATCCATTTGTGGTCATGGCTACGGCCAAGAGATATCCGAAGAACCCTAAGGAGAGAAACAACGGGAACAACCTAACCCAGCTAGGCGTGTCTTAGCTGACCTGACTAAATGGCTTGTTGTATGCCCTAAGCCATGATCGTGGGTAGGCCTGTAAGTGGGCATACCCTGTGGAAATGAGAAGATAAGGGAGGGAGGGTGGGGCACCTGAGAACACACGCCTGTGAGTGAGGCTGTGGCTCGTATATGAAGAGCCTCCGCCCCTCCCACAAATGCAGGCTGACTAATCAGCCTTACCAACTTGTGGTCATGGCTACAGCCAAGAGATATCCGAAGAACCCTAAGGAGAGAAACAACGGGAACAACCTAACCCAGCTAGGCGTGTCTTAGTTGACCTGACTATATGGCTTGTTGTGTGCCCTAAGCCATGATCGTGGGTAGGCCTGTAAGTGGGCAAAAACCAAGCCAACTATGGTAGAAAAGGAACTCTAATGGCATGTGCAAACTAATCCCCAAGCCAACTGCAAGGTGTCAGGGATCTAGAGCGAAAAATTCGGGGTGTATGAGGCAAGGCCAGAAGGAGACCTACAACTCATCTTGTGGATGACAAGGCCAAAGACATGATGCTCAATATTGCGGATACTGCCCCAAAGCGGAATGGAGGACCGGGAATACATTGTGAAATGTATTTTTCTCCAATGTATTCACTGAGGAAAATAAACTGTCAGATGACATGCCCAATGTTGAAATAAATTCCCCATTAAAAGTGCCCTGTCTGACCCAGGAAGAAGTGCAACAGCAACTTAAAAAGATTAAAATAGACAAATCGCCAGGACCGGATGGCATACACCCCCGTATCCTAAGGGAATTAAGTAATGTCATAGCCAGACCCTTATTTCTGATATTTGCGGACTCTATATTGACAGGGAATGTCCCACAGGATTGGCGCATGGCAAATGTGGTGCCAATATTCAAAAAGGGTCCAAAAACAGAGCCTGGAAACTATAGACCGGTAAGTTTAACATCTGTTGTGGGTAAACTGTTTGAAGGTTTTCTGAGAGATGCTATGTTAGAGCATCTTAACGGAAATAAGCAAATAACGCCATATCAGCATGGCTTCGTGAGGGATCGGTCATGTCAAACAAATTTAATCAGTTTCTATGAGGAGGTAAGTTCTAGACTTGACAGCGGCGAATCAATGGATGTTGTGTATCTGGACTTCTCCAAAGCATTTGACACTGTACAACATAAAAGGTTAGTATATAAAATGAGAATGCTCGGACTGGGAGAAAACATCTGTAAGTGAGTAAGTAACTGGCTCAATGATAGAAAACAGAGGGTGGTTATTAATGGTAAATACTCAGATTGGGTCACTGTCACTATTGGAGTACCTCAGGGGTCAGTATTTGGCCCTATTCTCTTCAATATATTTATTAATGATCTTGTAGAAGGCTTGCATAGTAAAATATCAATTTTCGCAGATGACACTAAACTGTGTAAAGTAATTAACATTGATGAGGACAGTATACTGCTACAGAGGGATCTGGATAGATTGGAGGCTTGGGCAGATAAGTGGCAGATGAGGTTTAACACTGACAAATGTAAAGTTATGCACATGGGAAGGAATAATGCAAGTCACCCGTACTTATTAAATGGTAAAACACTCGGTAACACTGACATGGAAAAAGATCAAGGAATTTTAATAAACAGCAAACTAAGCTGCAAAAAACTGTGTCAGGCAGCTGCTGCCAAGGCCAATAAGATAATGGGTTGCATTAAAATGGGCATAGATGCCCGTGATGAGAACATAGTCCTACCACTTTACAAATCATTAGTCAGACCACAAAATGAGTACTGTGTACAGTTCTGGGCTCCAGTGAACAAGGCAGACATAGCAGAGCTGGAGAGGGTCCAGAGGAGGGCAACTAAAGTAATAACTGGAATGGGGCAACTACAGTACCCAGAAACATCAAAATTATGGTTATTCACTTTAGAAAAAAAGACGACTGAGAGGAGATCTAATTAATATGTATAAATATATCAGGGGTCAGTACAGAGATCTATCCCATCATCTATTCATTCCCAGGACGGTGACTGTAATGAGGGGACATCCTCTGCGTTTGGAGGAAAGAAGGTTTGTACACAAACATAGAAGAGGATTCTTTACGGTAAGAGCAGTGAGACTATGGAACTCTCTGCCTGAGGAGGTGGTGATGGTGAGTACAATAAAGGAATTCAAGAGGGGCCTGGATGTATTTCTGGAGCGTAATAATATTAGAGGCTATAGATACTAGAGAGGGGTCGTTGATCCAGGGAGTTATTCTGATGCCTGATTGGAGTCGGGAAGGAATTTTTATTCCCCTAAAGTGAGGAAAATTGGCTCCTCCCTCACAGTTTTTTTTTGCCTTCCTCTGGATCAACTTGCAGGATGACAGGCCAAACTGGATGGACAAATGTTACTATGTTACTATGTAAATGGATCATGAAAACCAACTGAACCTTGTAAAGTTTTGGTTCTAGTGCGAGAACTGGCAATGCCCCAGCCTCAGGAGATCGTGGGACCGAAACCTAACTGCCTAGACTATGCAGGGATGAGGGCCAAAAGAACTATGTAGATAGGAAGAGAATCCTTGAATAGTTCCCCAGACAACAGCTATCTTCTAGCTGTGGTCCGCGCGTTGTTCTACTGTGTGCCCCTGAGAATTGTTTTAACGCTTGAGACGTGAAGACCAACCTACTATCCGAATCTTCTACCGTGAGGAAATGCTGAACCTTGTCCAAAACCCAATTTAACATGGTTGTAGGGAGTCTGAGGTTAGTGCGACAAAAAGCTATGAGGCCATAATATACAAGATTCTGTCTATGCCCTCCCATGAGTGAGGGAATGCAATTGCAATGAAGCCACCGGCGAAAATGAATTCCTGGTCGTGGTAAAAAGGCACAGACAACCATTGGTCGGACCCCTGAAGCCATGGGGCCGAAGCAACCACCAGGGGCCCATGGGGCCGGGCAGCCGCCAGGGTGCGAACCTTAGAATTGAGGACGGCTGGGGAAAAGATTGGGGCTTAACCCAGCCGGTTTAGTAATCAACCGGGACTCGATAACCTAGAAAGACAATGACATGGGGTAAAGCTTCTTAATGAAATGAGGCTGAAATGAACCGCAAGTACTAATCTGTAAAATATAAATGAACAAAAGAAAACTTCTGAAAGGTGTTCCATGGAAAATAGTATCAAATGGCCGTATGACCTACCAATGTCGATGACAATTGTGAAATCCTCTAAGCCAAGAGCCACTCCAGCGAGTCCCTAATGGCGGGAGCCATGCGTGCGAGTCCCATATGGCGGGAGCCATGCGTGCGAGACTCATATGGTGGAAGCCATGCGTGCGAGACTCATATGGCAGAAGCCATGTGTGCGAGACTCATATGGCAGAAGCCATGCGTGCAAGACTCATATGGCAGAAGCCATGTGTGCGAGACTCATATGGCAGAAGCCATGCGTGCGAGACTCATATGGCAGAAGCCATGCGTGCGAGACTCATATGGCAGAAGCCATGCGTGCGAGACTCTTATGGCAGAAAAAAGTATCAGGTGGCCGTGTGAACAGCCACTCGGGCGAGCTTCTTATGTTTTTTTTTTTAAAAACACTTATGCCGCACCAGAATGCCTTGGGGACTCGTATAACCATGACCCCCTCCAACAGCAAACCTGGGACACTAACCAGCCTACAACCATGTCGTACCCCTAACAAACAAAACAAAACATGAAAAACAGTCAAGGGGCCCCCGGAGCCATGAGGCCGGATCAATCATAGGGCCCCCGACCAGAGGCCCCCGAAGCCAGAGGCATGACGTTGCGGTGACGATAAGTAATTAAAACGTAAGCCGGACCTGATAGGATATGCAGAGGCTTGAATGATTGGATTGGCTAGAATGTGGCCTAAGGAACATAACTGCCAACAGGCGCTGAAAATATAGACATTAGAAATCCGAAGCATGTGCATACATAAAACACTAACCACCGCGAACCATAAAACGTAAACATGAAATTGAAACAGAGATGGGAGAAAAACAAGAGCCTGAGGCTCAAACAAATGAACAGCTTGTGAAAACATAGCAGGAAACTTACTCCTATTGGCCCACTGACCTCTGCCGAGGAGCTGTTTGGTGAACTGGGGCAGGAGACCAATCTGAGTGAATACGAACCAGAAGTAACAGGAGACCAGTCTGAGTGAATACAAACCAGAAGTAACGGGAGACCAGTCTGAGTGAATACAAAGTAGAAGTAACACGAGACCAGTCTGAGTGAATACAAAGTAGAAGTAACAGGAGACCAGTCTGAGTGAATTTGAACCAGGATTAAAGAACCAGAACGGTGGGTACAGACGGCCCTGTGAGACTATTGAGTAAAACCATGACATAGCAATGAACAGGAGAATGCAGCTTTGAGTGGACGCAGAGTACAACACATGATGTAACAACAAATGGGTGAATGGAGCTTTGGATGTGAGTGGTACCTAAAAAACATGGTATAGGCGCAGCTCTGAGTATGGGTAGCGCATTAAAAGCATGGTATAAGCAGACGTATGAACGCAATTTGAAAGTGAGCAGAGTATTGACGCGAAAGCAGACACATGAACGCAGCTCTAGTAATGAGTGGAGCATAGGACGAGATGTAAAAGCAGACATGCGGACGCAGCTTTGGATGTGAACGGAATATTAACTTGATATGACAGCAGACATGGGAACCTGACGGTCCAATTGTCACCCAACATTTAGCTTGTCCTGGGCGATCCAGGTAACAAGACAAATGACATAGCATGGTATCTGCAGTAGCTGAACCTGGGCAATCCAGGTGACATACAACATTTAACGTGGCCTGGACGATCCAGGTGACATGCAACATTAAACGTGGCCTGGACGATCCAGGTGACATACAACATTTAACGTGGCCTGGACGATCCAGGTGACATACAACATTCAACGTGGCCTGGAAGATCCAGGTGACATACAACATTTAACATGGCCTGGACGATCCAGGTGACATCCAACATTCAACGTGGCCTGGACGATCCAGGTGACAACATTTAACTCGGCCTGGGCGATCCAGGTGACATACAACATTTAACTCGGCCTGGACGATCCAGGTGACATACAACATTCAACGTGGCCTGGACGATCCAGGTGACAACATTTAACTCGGCCTGGGCGGTCCAGGTGACATACAACATTTAACGCGGCCTGGACGATCCAGGTGACATACAACATTTAACGTGTCCTGGACGATCCAGGTGATATACAACATTTAACGCGGCCTGGACGACCCAGGTGACATACAACATTTAACTCTGCCTGGGCGATCCAGGTGACATACCACATTTAACTCGGCCTGGGCGATCCAGGTAACACATAACATGTAACTCGGCCTGGGCGATCCAGGTAACACACAACATGTAACTCGGCCTGGACGATCCAGGTAACAAGACAAATGACATAGCCGGTATCTGCAGTGGCTGAACCTGGGCGATCCAGGTGACATACAACATTTAACTCAGCCTGAGCGATCCAGGTAACAATACAAAAACATATAGTATCAGCCGTGGCTGAACCTGGATGGACAAGGTACCATGCGGCCTGTGCACCTGAGAACACACGCCTGTGAGTGAGGGTGTGGATCGTATATGAAGAGCCTCCGCCCCTCCCACAAATGCAGGCTGACTAATCAGCCTTACCAACTTATTTGATTTGAAATGTGAAATAATGTAACTTATTAATGTAGTTTACAAAAGCTGAACTGATCATCCCTCTGTATTTCAGTCCCCACCTCATGTCTCCGCGCTGTTGTTCAGACACAAGTAGAGCAATACCTCTGTCGGTGATGTGATGGTGGTGGCTGGCAGGCTCAGTCCTATAGGTAACCCAGCCCCCTTCTTCATCAGAGAGGAAGGAACTGAGCCCGATGGCCACCCCTTTAAGCTCTTCATTAACAATGAATATGTTTATGTAACAGAAAATTAATGAAAATGTTAATTCTTAATAATAAAACTAAAACTGGTTTTTAATTTCACATTACACATAGATGCAATGGATGTATTGAGCAAGTCATTACAAAGATTTACCTTCTTCAGGCTGACCTTTGCAAACTCAGTTGACCTGAGAGGGCTCCTCCATGAGCCACAATTTTATAAGATGTTGTTATTTTTATTTTCACATCTACAGAGAGAACATCCAAAGTCATCCAACAATGGTCAACAGGTGAACTGGTAACACTGGCATCTAAGGCCTAACAATGAGTGTGGGGAAGAAAGGCTAGCCTATCTGGTTTCATCTCACAGGAGAACCACTGCATCCCAAATTGCTGAAAAGGTTACTACTGGCTACGATAGAAAGCTGTCAGAACATACAGTGCATAGAAGACTGGTCAGTGTCCATGCTGACCCCTGTACCCCTCTAAAAGCATCTATAATAGGCATACAAGTATCACAAATTGACCAAGTAACAATGGAAGAAAGTGGCCTGATCTGATAAATCATGTTTTTTTTTAACATGAAATAGACAACAATGTGTGTGTCACCTACTGAGAAAAAACATGGCACTAGGATCCACTATGGGAGGAAGACCGTATGGGATGCACTATGGGAGGAAGACCGTATGGGATGCACTATGGGAGGAAAGATGTGGGTGGCAGCAGTGTGATGCTCTAGATCAGGGATGCTCAACCTGCGGCCATCCAGCTGTTGTAAAACTACAACTCCCACAATGCCCTGCTGTAGGTTGATAGCTGTAGGCTGTCCGAGAATGCTGGGAGTTGTAGTTTTGCAACAGCTGGAGGGCTGCAGGTTGAACATGCCTGCTCTAGATAGTGAACTTTTGGAAAAGTTGGATCCTGTCATTTATGTGGATATTACTTTGACAAGTATCAACTTCCTACATGGTTGCAGAAATGTATGTGAATACAATATGAACTGAAGCCAACATCTACCTTAAGTCAAAGGCAACTTTAGGAAACATCACTGAACTCTGACTGCTCACTCCTCAGATACATACATTCTTGCACATCTTTGAACACAAAGTACATATGCTGCTAATGGCCATTGTGATACCTACATGTATAGCTTTTGTGCTCCAGCCTTACAACATAGTACTCTGTTCTGCTGAATTATTTTTCAAAGTATAAAATAAGCTAAAAAGTCTAATAAAGTCATATACATTTATGCAATTAGTTAAAACTAAAATTGGTACACGCTCATCTAATGATTCTTAGTAGTAGTAGTAGTAATATGTGATCAAAGACGAACCAGAATCTATGTATCTGACGATTGAGTTTAAGTTAATGTGAAGTACAGAACTGTAGCACAAACCCTTCTATAGTTTGAATTTAGTGATGTTGCCTAAAGCTGTCTGTGGCTTAGGGGAGATCAGATAGTCATGGCTGGCTCTGGTTCATATGGTAATCGGATGCATGTGTCTGTGGAAATATTTTTGGTCTTGGTTTGCTAGCCGTGCCTGGCAGGAAGACTCTGTAGCTTATGATTGTAGCTTATGATGTTGGGCAGTGTGGTGACTATAATTTCCCAAGGTCACTGTAGGACAGGCAGGAGGTTGCTCACCCACAGTATTCTGGGAGTTGTAGTATTCTAGCAAAGTCTTGCTGAACGGAAACTCATAAGAGAAGACAGTTTATGCTGAATGCATGTGCGGCACGGCTCATTCAGTGGACATCAGTTTTCCCTGTGAGCACAATGTATCAATGTTTGTAAATGCCTGGAGGCTTTACAGTTATGTCACTATTTCTTAATCGTTAACCTAATGCACAAAGTTAATAGTTTTTGCTGTATTGTTAATGAATATCAGGTCGTTAGTTAATTTTTGTCGTTTTATGCTAATGTTCATGGACTGGGGTATTTTTTATGAAATATATTAGGAATGATCTTTGTGGTTATTTTAGTCAGTTTTATGCATGATTGACATGGATATGACAATACTAGCCAGACTATATGCTCCCTAATTCAGGACCCCTTTTTTATGCAAACTCCCTGGCTTCTTAGGGCTCATACACACAGCAGAGCGCTGTGCACATATCTGGATTAGCAGATCCTAAGCTTAAAGCTACACAACCTCTATTAAAGACTCAGTTGTAATCATAATACAACCAATACATACAGTCAGGTCCATAAATATTGGGACATGGACACAATTCTAACACTACAATGGATTTGAAATGGAACAAACGATGTGCTTTAACTGTAGACTGTCAGCTTTAATTTGAGGGTATTTACATCCAAATCAGGTGAACGGTGTAGGAATAACAACAGTTTGCATATTGCCTCCGACTTGTTCAGGGACCAAAAGTATTGGGACAGAATAACAATCATAAATCAAACTTTCACTTTTTAATACTTGGTTGCAAATCCTCTGCAGTCAATTACAGTCTGAAGTCTGGAACGCATAGACAATACCTGACGCTGTGTTTCATCCCTGGTGATGCTCTGCCAGGCCTCTACTGCAACTGTCTTCATTCTGGGGGCATTTTCCCTTCAGTTTGGTCTTCAGCAAGTAAATGCTTGCTCAATTGGATTCAGGTCAGGTGATTGACTTGACCATTGCATAACATTCCACTTCTTTCTCTTAAGAAACTCTTTGGTTGCTTTTGCAGTATGCTTTGGGTCATTGTCCATCTGCACTGTGAAGCGCCGTCCAATGAGTTCTGAAGCATTTGGCTGAAGATGAGCAGATAATATTGCCCGAAACACTTCAGAATTCATCCTGCTGCTTTTGTCAGCGGTCACATCATCAATAAATACAAGAGAACCAGTTCCATTGGCAGCTATACATGCCCACGCCATGACAGTACCACCACCATGTGCAGCACGCAGCCCTGCAGGGTGAGGCCAATGGTGAGGTCACAAGGGTAGTTACTAACCGAGGGTGTTTTTGGTACTCACAGTTTCTTTATATACCCTGGGCAGACGTACAGCAGTGATGGAGAGGCTGGCACATGGATCCTCTGGGGCACTCTCTATGTATAGGGACCTGGCAGGGTGGTAGGTGAGGTGCCCTGGGTGTTGCAGATTTAATGTGCCGGTGACAATGTCCCTTTAAGTTCATGACGCCAGTGTCGGCAACGGTGGCACACCGATTTATTGTAGGAATAATTGAGGAACACAAGCTCCACTTCAGCTGCTGCCTAGCTAAAGTCTACACTGACTTCTGACTCTACACTCTCTGACCTGAACAGGACCTGACTATATATATTAGGGGTTCCCTTGCTCCCTCTACTGTCTAGGAGGAGGAACTACACCCTAACAGGCCTGATACACAGATAACATGGAAAACACAGCCCAATTGCCCCTTATGTAGTGCCCACATTTACCAAGTGGGACACTACACATGCTTCACTGATGAGGTGGTATGCTTAGGATCATGAGCAGTTTCTTTTCCTTCTCCATACTCTTCTCTTCCCATCACTCTGGTACAAGTTGATTTTGGTCTCATCTGTCCATAGGATGTTGTTCCAGAACTGTGAAGGCTTTGTTAGATGTTGTTTGGCAAACTCTAATCTGGCCTTCCTGTTTTTGAGGCTCGCCAATGGCTTACATCTTGTGGTGAACCCTCTATATTCACTCAGGTGAAGTCTTCTCTTGATTGTTGACTTTGACACACATACACCTACCTCCTGGAGAGTGTTCTTGATCTGGCCAACTGTTGTGAAGGGTGTTTTCTTCACCAGGGAAAGAACTCTTCGGTCATCCACCACAGTTGTTTTCCGTGCTCTTCCGGGTCTTTTGGTGTTGCTGAGCTCACCGATGTGTTCCTTCTTTTTTAGGATGTTCCAAACAGTTGTTTTGGCCACGCCTAATGTTTTTGCTATCTCTCTGATTGATTTGTTGTGTGTTTTCAGCCTAATAATGGCTTGCTTCACTGATAGTGACAGCTCTTTGGATCTCATCTTGAGAGTTGACAGCAACAGATTCCAAATGCAAATAGCACACTTGACATAAACCCTGGACCTTTTATCTGCTCATTGTAATTGGGATAATGAGGGACTAACAGACACCTGGCCATGGAACAGCTGAGAAGCCAATTGTGCGATTACTTTTGCTCCCTTAACAATTGGGATGCACATATGCAAACTGTTGTAATTCCTACACCGTTCACATGATTTAGATGTAAATACCCTCAAATTTGTTTCTTTTCAAATCCATTGTGGTGGTGTATAGAGTAAAAAATGTTAGAGTCCCAATATTTATGGACCTGACTGTATATTTAAGTACTAATTCATCTGTCTGATGAAGCATGCAGCCTTTCATATATGGGGGGAAAAAAACTCTGGAGATTTATCAAAACTAGTGTAAAGTAGAACTGGCTAAGTTTCCCATAGCAACCAATTAGATTGATCCATTCATTTTCCAAATGAGCTCTGTAAAATTGGAAACTAAGTCAGATTTTCTTAGCACCAGTTTTGATAAATCTCCCCTTGTATGTCTTCATATGAAATAACACAGTAGAGACCTCATGAATCTCTCTGGCAGCCTTATTACATACAAATCAGGCCTATAAAAAGGCTGTGTAGGGGCTGGGGGTTCATTGAGGTACAGGTTTATATGTTTCTCCAGTGAGGTTAAACACATGTCATTTATCCATCTCTCAGGCCCAAGAACATATTGCTTAGCTTCTTTACACTTAATGGGGTGGCAGTTTACGCATGTTTCTGACTCCACTGGGTTTCAGCTGTTCTTGGGCCCCCACTGCTCTCTAACCCCTGCATGCCACATGCTTCCACGTGGTTTTCCCCTCCGATGCTCATAGATGAAGCTCACTAGAAACCTCTTTCTAAGCCCCTAAGCTGTGGCTGGCCCTTGGAATATTGCTCATCTTGCCCAGGGCCTTATCTAGCAGCTCAGTTGCAGCTCTACCTCCTAGTGACTTAACCTCCAGCAGTTTTGGGCAGGTAGGAGTCCCCCCTCCTTTATGTTACCGTTATATGTTATCTTGCTTACAAAGGACCAGTAAATAAATATCTTACACTGATTAAACATTTATCCTGCTCCCCAACCTCTCAGCAGTCAATTCTGTATGGGAAAATACACACAGAAACCGGGACATTTTTCATCTTAAGGACCAGGCCATTTTTTGCAAATCTTAGTCAGTTTAAGTGCTAATAACTTTTAAACGCTTTTACTTATTCAGGCCATTCTGACATTGTTTTCTCGTCGCATATTGAACTTCATGACAGTGGTAAAATTGAGTAAAACATTTTTTTAAAAATTATAAAAAAAATCCAAATTTACCAAAAATTTTGAAAAGTTTGCAAATTTCCTCATTTAAATTTCTCTACTTTTATAATAGATAGTAATACCTCCAAAAATAGTTATTAATTTATATTCCCCATATGTCAACTGTATGTAGGATCATTTTGTGAATGCCATTTTATTTTTTGGGGACGTTACAAGGCTTAGAAAATTTCTAAAACCCACTTTTTCAGGACCAGTTCAGGTCTGAAGTCACTTTGTGAGGCTTACATAATAGAAACCACCCAAAAATTACCCCATTTTACAAACTATACCCCTCAAGGTATTCAAAACTGATTTTGCAAACTTTGTTAACCCTTTAGGTGTTCCACAAGAATTAATGGAAAATAGAGATAAAATTTCAAAATTTCACTTTTTTGGCAGATTTTCCATTAAAATCCATTTTTTCCAGTTACAAAGCAAGGGTTAACAGCCAAACCAAAACTCTATTTATGGCCCTAATTCTGTAGTTTACATAAACACCCTATATGTGGTTGTAAACTGTTGTACGGGCACACGGCAGGGCGCAGAAGTAAAGGAACGCCATACAGTATTTAAGGCAGATTTTGCTGGACTGGTTTTTTAACACCATGTCCCATTTGAAGCCCCCCTGATTCCCTCCTAGAGTAGAAACTCCAAAAAAGTGACCCCATTTTGGAAACTATGGGATAAGGTGGCAGTTTTGTTGGTACTATTTTAGGGTACATATAATTTTTGGTTGCTCCATATTACACTTTTTGTGAGGCAAGGAAACAAGAAATAGCTGTTTTGGCACCGTTTTTATTTTTTATTTACAACATTCATCTGACAGGTTAGATTATGTGGTATTTTTATAGAGCAGGTTGTCACGGGCGCGACAATACCAAATATGACTACTAATAAAGCATTTAAAAAAAAAAAAACATTTTGAAAGCCGTAGTTTTATTTATTTTTTGGGCGACTGTCTTGTGTAGGAGCTAATATTTTTCAGGATGAGATGACGGTTTGATTGGCACTATTTTGGGGTGCGTATGACATTTTGATCGATTGCTAGTATACTTTTTGTGATGTAAGGTGACAAAAAATTGCTTTTTTAACACCGTTTTTATTTTTTTATTTTAGCGATATTCATCTGAGGGGTTAGAGCATGTGATATTTTTATAGAGCAGGTTCTTACGGACGTGGCGATACCTAATATGTATAAGTTTTTAAAATTAATTTGTCTTAGGTAGGGGCTACTTTTTTGTGGGATAAGGTGACGGTTAGATTGGTACTATTTTGGGGGGCATACACCATTTTGTTTCCTTGGTGTTGCACTTTTTGTGATGTAAGGTGACAAAAATGAGCCGGTCATTACGAACGCAGCGATACCTAATACGGTATGTGTGTGTTTTTTTTGTTTTAAAAAATATATAAAATAAGTGGAAAGGGCCGTTTTTTTTTCTTTCTTTTTTTACTTTATTAATTTTATTACTTTATTAATTTTATTAAAAACAAAAAAAAATGTCTTTACTTTATTTCGGAAGTTCACTTTTGGGGGTCTGATCCCCTCTGCAATGCATTACAATACATATGTATTGTAATGCATTGCCTGTTAGTGCATGACACTGAGTCATACACTAACAGGTTGCCTAGGAGATCCAGACTGAGGCTGGATCTCCTCGGCTCCCATAGAAGGCAGGTCCCGATGCCATGCAAGGCATTGGGCAGCCTCTGAATGGCATCGGGCTGCCTTCTGAGACATCAAGTCCCCACCACAGCAGCGCAGGGACTCGATGCGCTCACTCAAACACAAACGCAGCAATCGCCGATACGGTGGGGGTCACAGGACTCCCCTCGGCATTGACCTAGGGTGCCTGCTGATTGATTTCAGCAGGCACCCAGTTCCTATCACCGCCCGCCGCGGTTATCGGAAATACACAGGGCGTACAGGTACACCCTGTGTCCTTAAGTACCGGGACATCCGGGCGTACCTGTACGCCCTATGTCCACAAGAGGTTAAACCTTCAAGGCAGGTCATAACATTAAAGGGGTATTCTGGTTCTGGCAAGTTATCCCCTATCCACAGAAAATTTGCATAGCCTTGAGAAAATAAGGGAAAAGGGGAATGATCGAAACCTCTAAATTTGTTAAAGGTATAAATAAGGTTTAGGGAGAAAGTATTTAAAAAATGATCCCAAGAGCAAGGGGCACAATCTCAAATCGGTTGGATCAGAAGCAATGTCAAAAAATATTGTCTAACTGAAAGAGTAAAAGATGCTTAGAGCAAACTTCAGATGTGGTTGGATAATCTACAGTAAGTGAATGCAAAGATGCCTGGATTAAATATATGTCTATCCTAAAATATAAAGGTAAAAACATAAAGGCAAACTAGATGGACCATGTGGTCCTCTTCTTCTATCTACATACTATCTTTCTAACTAGAAATTGCACATAAGTTATAATAGACTCATTTGCATTACTTAAGTTCACATAAGCATTGCATTTTCGTTAGAGATAAACATTTAAAAAAGCTGATCTGTTTTAATCCCCAGTTGTTCTTTTTTTTTTTTCATCTTTCTGTTCCCCTAGTAATATAGAAAACCTAACACTGATGTGAACTGAGCCTATACTGACGGTAAAGGTATTCCATAAGCCTCTATGACTACCTAGCACTCCACCTGACCAAACTTCTGACTTTCATGTTATATTTTAACAGACCTAACAATTTTTTTTCTTTTTTTTTGTTCTTTTGTTTGGGACATTTTTCTTCAGCTTGATGGTCAATCCTATATAAATTTAAATAACCTGCAAGAAGAAGACTGTGAGCTAGAATTACTGCCTGACCATTTGCTTTGGCTGGAGGGTCAATCACAATATAGAAAGTCATGTGGATGACATAAGCGTACAGAATTATACAGCATATAGAAAGCCATACATCTCACATATACTTAGCAGAACTTTTTACTCTTGTATCCCATACGATAATATAAAGTGGGTCTGCATTCCAGACAGGAATTTGGGTGCCTCAGTTCCATGCAGAATGATGTAAATGTATGTAAATATAAATCCATCCTGCCAACTGATGCATTGTGTGACATCTGATCGATCTGAGGTTTTATGTTTTATGAGCCTGTCACGTTACGACCAAAATTCTAAATATGCCCATATGGTTTCCAAAGGAATATATTTTACAACGTGGTACTGCATTTTTCCAGACTATGCCACTGAGCCTTCTCAGGACAGATAACTGGCAATTTTAAGAACTTATGCGAGCTTTGAAGTTTAGAGGACAAAATGTCCCAACATTCAGAATCATTTCATCCTGACCATGGATACTAGTGCACCACAAGTATTGTACTTTCTCTTTAAAGTGAGTCCAGATGACAATAACCCCACTGTAACCATTTAAAGCTGTCCAGAGAATGTGAATCAAAAAGATGTCTTCATAGAATTTCACACAAGTAAACATCTGCTTCTGAACAGGATAAAGGAGCTTTAAGTAAGAATAAAGGCTAAAGGTCCCTTTACACGGGATGACAGAGCAGCAGATTATCGGGAAAGAAGCGTTCCATCCTGGCAATCCCCTGCTTGCTGGTGGAGGAGACCACTGCTTTTACATGCAGCGATCTCCTCCAGAGTATGGGGCGGAGCGACCACTAAGGCTATCGTTCATCCCCATACTGCCTTGTTTTCTGGCAGCAGTTTACACATCACAGTCAGCGACCGGAAAACGACGATTTTTGTGTCCGCACAAACAATCAAATTATCCAATCGTTCATCGGGTAATCAGCGGTACATTTACACCGCCAGTGTTCCTATGAACATTTGTTAGCGATTATATTTGGGCATTTTCAGCCCGTGTATAGGGTTGATATCAAGAAATTGATAGATAGTGTATGAGGCAAATAGAGGTGTGACAGGTGCAGGAGTCAATGAATGGGAGGATTGGGAGATGAGAAATATGGAGAGAATATTATTCTAGCAAGAAAATGAAATAAGCTGTGTGATGATTACTGACATGAAGCAGGAGCATGTGACCTGTAATGTGTGGCAATGTAAAGAGGCATGTCAGTTTGGACCAAACCATATCCCAATAGGGAGGTAGCAAGCTGAATAATACAATATAATGTAAATGTGCACTTAGTTGTATAGGGCTGCTTTGATTCTAGTTGTGTGACAGAAGGTAAAATTTGCCTCTACCTAAAAGGATGGACCATGGCATACACCGAGGCAAGAGAATCCCAGTAGCAGAGAACTACTACCTACCACCCCTTAATAACCTGGACAGGAGAACTTGTTTGCTCCTTCTTTGCAAGATCCTTTGCAAGATCCTTTGGAATGGTTAATTCGCCATGCCATTATTTGCTAGCATTTTAAGACCTGGGAAGAAGGAAGGATTTCTCAGGTTCTCACCCCCCATTAAAGAGAAAGAGGAGATGCAGCAAACCTGAGCCTGTCACCATCTCTACAAAGGCCCCACAGTAGTCTGCCTCTTGACAGAATGGTATTTTAAGTACCTCTGATGTAAAAAGCATAATACAACCATTGCAATAAGTAGAGATGAGCGAATTTCTCAAAAATTTGATTCGGCCGATTCACAGAATTCTCCGGAAAAATTTGCTTTGATCCTAATTAATTTGCAATGAATGGCATAAAAAACGGCTATTTCCTGGCTGCAGAAAGCCTTTATATAGGTGTAGAACACTGTGCCTTGCAGTAACACACATAGGGAGTCTGCTGTGGTAGTAAATAATACTGTGAGTCCATATGACATGCAGATGACAGGCGTCACTATTACAATCACTGCACACTTCACTTATTTGGGCAGTCATGGGGTTAAACTGACCAAATAACTCAAGTTTTAACTCAGCCTTACAGGTAGATGCTATTGTAAAGAATAAGTGCACTCCTTTTATACCATCATCAGCTGATTCCACAAAAATGTCTACAGAACCTGTTCTATTAAACACTTATACAAGTAGAGCCCCCATGACAGAGTGGAGAGGGTGTCAGCAATATGATTGTGTTGATGTCACTTATTAATTTGTCCTTCCTCTGATCCGTCAGAACAATAACCTACAAAAAACGTATCCTGTCTGGGGAGCATACGCCTTCACTCGGTCAGCATTTGCTCAGTAATCCATCAGTATTGGTAATGCCCAATAAAAAAAACAGGAGTGGATCTAAAACAGAGATGACACGTGAAGGTAATATTTGCATGTCTTCTGTGTTTTGTACCCACTCCTGCTTTTGGCTACCAAGTCATAAGCCAATTCTGATGTGACCATACAGGCCTTACAGCTGCTACACAGACAGTATCCGTTGTGCGTCTCATTTTTCCTTGCTTCTGACAGGTCAGAAGAAAGGTCAAATAAATGTTGATGTCAGCCAGGCCGAAAGCCAAAATAGTGGACCAGTCATGAAGTGGGGAGAGTTGGAACAGCATGAGAAGTCCACAGAGTGGACCTATGACATAGTGTTGAGGTGGAAGCAGCATGAAGAGACCACAGAGTGGTCTAATGACAGTGTCTGGAAGTGGAAGCAGTATGAGGAGGCCACCGAGTGGCACAATGATAGAGTCTGGAGATGGCGGATGCAGCAGCAGCATCACAAAAAGGTTACTGAGTGGCACAATGACAGAGTCTGTAGATGGCAGCAGTATGATGAGGCCAGCAAGTGGAAAGGTGAAATAGTGTGGAGATGGCAGCAGCATGAGGAGACCACAGAGTGGCAAGTTGACATAGTGTGAAGATGGCAGCAGCAGGATCCCACAGAGTGGCAAGGCAAGACAGTGTGAAGATGGAAGTAGCAGCAGTGGCAGCATCAGGAGGATATCATAGAGTGGCAAGGCGACATAGTGTGGAAATGGCAGCAGCAGGATAACACAGAGTGGCAAGGTGACATAGTGAGGAGATGGCAGCAGCAGGATCCAACAGAGTGGCAAGGTGACATAGTGAGGAGATGGCAGTAGCAGCAGCATCAGGAGGATACCATAGAGTGGCAAGGTTGACATAGTATGGAGATGGCAGCAACATGAGGAGACCACAGAGTGCCAAGGTGACATAGTGTGGAGATGGCAGCAGCAGCAGGATCCCACAGAGTGGCAAGGTGACATAGTGTGGAGATGGCAGCAACAGGATCCCACAGAGTGGCAAGGTGACATAGTGTGGAGATGGCAGTAGCAGCAGCAGCATCAGGAGGATACCATAGAGTGGCAATGCGACATAGTGTGGAGATGGCAGCAGCATCAGGAGACCACAGAGTGCAATTTGACATAGTGTGGAGATGGCAGCAGCAGCATAACACAGAGTGCCAAGGTGACATAGTGTGAAGATGGAAGCAGCAGCAGCAGGATCGCACAGAGTGGCAAGGTGACATAGTGTGGTGATGGTAGTAGCAGCATCAGCAACAGGAGGATATCATAGAGTGGCAAGGTGACATAGTGTGGAGATGGCAGCAGCAGTAGCAGCAAGATAACACAGAGTGGCAAGGTGACATAGTGTGGAGATGGCAATGAGGTTTTTCCTATGACTCTCCCTAGCATCTGCACACGTCTCTCCCTGCCTGTGAAATAATTCCTCTCATTATCCTTTCCCTGCACTGGTGAATCGCTTTTTTCCTTTTTTTTTTTAACAATTAGGTTTCCTTTCACTCTCCCTAGTGCCTGCATACACGTCTGTCCCTGAACAAAGTATGATAGTGAATGGCAGAATCTAAGATGGCCACTATTTATAGGGCTGTTACATCACAGGGCTGGCTGGCTGCTGATTGGCTACATGGATGGCATTATGGATAATCCCGCCTTCCCAGAGCTCCTTGCCCCATATCCTCACATGTGTAGCCGCCATTTTAGCCGCCATTGTAGCCGCCATGTTATGAAAAATTGCGATTTGTTACGACAAAGTGCAAGGTAATTCGCATTCGTTCAGAATCAAATTTATCCTTAAATTCGGAACGAATTCAACTTCGTCAGCTTCGATTTGCTCATCTCTAGCAATAAGTTACTCTAATACAAATTGATTTTAAAAAATTGAGAAATAACTTGATTGTTAATGGAATCAAGGTATCCAAAGTGGACTTCGAACCAAATTCTAGGAAAAATTTGATTCATCACAAAGCCAAATTTCCTTGCGCTTCATTGTAATAAATACATTTTTTCTAAAATGGTGTCTGAAAGTAAAGAAAAATTATACATACCTTATCCACTTAATCGCAGAGAGGCCGTCAGCTCTCGTCTTCATTTAGGAAAACCCGCCAAAGGGCCTTCTGCGAGTTTGATGGCATCACCACATAATCACTCGGGGTACGTGTGATCATGACGTCATCATGCTCGCCACAGGTCCTTTGGCGGACGGTGTCTCCAAAATCAAGTGAATGAGGTGAGTAGAATTTTTTTTTTTTTTTACCCCACATTAACCCCTGAGTTTAAGATGCCATGATCAGCTATGAACACAGCATCTGAGGGGTTAAATGACAGGTAGCGGCACAATCGCCGTTCCCTGTCATTGCGTCAGCTTCATGCAATGGAAAGTGATTCAGGATAAAGTCATTTGTAACAAATCAAATTTCTTGTCAAAGTTCGGTGAAGCTGATGAATATACATTAATGCCTATATTGTAACATAAGGCATGGAAGCAAGTCTTTGGAGTACATCGGCAAATGAATGGCAGCTGATAACCAACCATATAAAAGATTTAGTCTGAAGCCCTGCATATAAAACAATAGCCAAAGATATTGTGAGTTTATATGCTCTTCCCATTATAGCAGATCAGGAGCTGTTTGAGGATTACTAAATAGTCCTTTTTGCCTCTAGATATCTAAAATGAAATACATACTAAGAGATTTCAGGACTGTCCTGTCTGTATGCTGAAACTGTCCATAATTATTATTTTCTACATGTCCTTCAATGAAAGGTGTGCAAAGAGAAACTCGTCTGCACTGGGTCCGACCCAAGCTTGGATACAAAGCATATTTTATTATTATTATTATAAATGGAAAGACAACGCGTTTCGGGGTACACAGGACTCCTTTTATCAAGTCTAGAAAAAAACAAGTTAATACAATAATATGAGAAATATAAATGATAATAAGTTCATGATGGTTGGAAGGGAATAGATAAAATATGTCAATTTATATATATATATATTAGATTACTTCATAACTAAATAAATAAATAAATCGCTTCAAAAATAAAAAGATTTATTTTTAAATAAAATTAAAAAACCTTTTAGGGGTGTATTAATTTCAAATACCGTATTTTTCTCCCTATAAGACGCACCGGCCCATAAGACACACCTAGGTTTTTGAGGAGGAAAATCAGAAAAAAAATATTTTGAACCAAAAGGTGTGCTTTTGGTGGGTTTTGGACTAATTGTGGTCTGTGGATGACACTGTTATGGGGGATCTGTGGATGGCGCACTGTTATGGGGGATCTGTGGGTGATGCACTGTTATGGGGGATCTGTGGGTGACACACTGTTATGGGGGATCTGTGGGTGGCACTTATGGGGGATCTGTGGGTGGCTCTTATTGGGGTCTTTGGATGGCACTGTAATGGGGATATGTGTATGACAGTTATGGGGGGGGGGGGGGATCTGTGGATGACACATATATAGCTTCTTATGCTATGTTTCATCCACAGATCCCCTCCATAAGTGTCCCTGTAGTGAATGACCCTCAATACAGGGGCTGGGGGCCGGCATCTGCTTTTATAATGACAGCGGGGCCCATGCAGTGACTGTGTTCTACTACACTGGCCCCGCTCACTGTATAATCATATCTCTAATAGTTAATTGTTATGTATATACCGTAATTGCATAATCAGCGCCTATATAATTACAAGTTCAACTACTACTTTCCCTTTAGGTGCAGGAATGAGGTGTGTTTTTTACAACAGCTAACTACTACTAATGTCCTTTAGGACTCATTTATACCTTTTAATCCTGCACCTACCAATTCATAAAACGTAACTTTTAATAATTTGAAATAATAATTTTTTAATAGTGCCACATCAACGATTTGTGATTTAAAATTCCCAGTATCACTGGCCTTATAGTACCACTTGAGGCATGCTGCCAGTACAATTGGCTGGCTTCATATGCCCATTAATAACTTGGGACACACATTTCCTTCACAGGCTGCGCGCTTGCCTGTTTTTCTGACGGCTGTATGTCCCAGAATTTATTATTATGTGCTAGGGCCAATGTGATTGCTGATCTAAAATTGGAGCTACACGCTGCCCCCCGACATGTTTCGCCGTATCACGGCGTCCTCAGGGGTTAGGGCAGTGTATGAGCGTGTCCGCTTTCCTTGTGGCTTATATGACCTTTGTTTGTGACGTAATTCTGTACGTCTTCATGGGGGCGTGTTGGATAACTCTGCTGGGCTGCTGATTGGATATGTTTAGGGGCTCGTCTCTGTGACGTGCTCGCCTCGTTCCCTGACACTTCTTGTGTACAGTTATCGCCGATCCTATTGGTGCGAGTCATCATCCGGTGTCGCGCTTGTTGATGATGTAAGGGCTCTCGCCACTCTCACGCTACTGCGCATGTTTTAGTACTTTGTTCGCAATCCGGATTCTCCATTGCGCATGCCTACGGACTTCGGCTTCTGCAGCTTCGCAGCACATCAGTTCTTCAGGTAGTTTGTACCCATACCAATTTCCTTAGTTACCTTATTTTCTACCCATAGGACCTTCATACAGCAGTGATGATGGCTATTTACCAGCAGGTTTCCCCCAAGTTTATTACATATTTTCACCCTCACCTCACATCTCCTCTCCAGGATTGATAGTTGGATGACCTCTTTTCCAATATAGTGAATGTCTTCTATATATACACTGTATTTACATACTTTACTAGGGATTCATTTCTGGAAATATGGATGAACTTAATTCCAAGTTTTTCTTGAGATATATAAAATCGGGCCATACTATATACATATCTTCTTCACTATCACTAGTTCATTAGAGACTAACTCCTTTGATTTTCCCTATAGTTTTTTTTATATCAGTTTTCTATATTTGCCATCTTTTTAGTACGAAATACTTTTCCTTTAATAGTTTAATTGGATCTTGCTCAATTTCCACTACTTCCATGGAATTGTCCCTAGTCAATTTTTCTTTTTTCACTATCTTTCCTTTACAGATGCTGTTATTTTTTGGTCTTGCCACTGTCTAGCTGCTCTTTCATCATTAATTATTGCTTGATCTGTTTGTATGATAGTATATTCTTGTTTTATTTTATGTTTTTATTTTTTCTGTTCCCAGGAGAAGTTGCCACTGTCTGGCTGTTTTTTCATCATTAATTATTACTTAGTCTATTTATATCAGTGATATTTTCTTGTTTTATTTTTATTTCTTTTATTTCTTCTGTTCACAGATACGGTTGATATTTATAGGAAGGACGAGTACGTAAATCCCTCATTTAGGCCATTTGGGGAGAGACTATTCAGTAAGTATATCCATTTCGTTTCCTCTTGTTGGAGTTTTCTGTCTATATCCCCTTTCCGTGGGCCTATTTTCATCTTCATTACTCCCCAAAATTTGATTGTATTGCAACCTTTATGCTTCTCTCTCATGTGTCTCGCTAGGCTGGTATCCTCTCCTGTACTGATACTGCTTATGTGTTTTGATATTCGCCGTCTCAGTTCCTGGATGGTTTTTCCAACATATAATTTTGGACACTCGCATCTGATGATATACACTACTCCCTTTGTCTTGCAATTGATGTAGTCCCTGACTTCATAACTTTTTCCATCTACTGGGTTTTTGAATGTTTTGGTAACTTCCATCTTACTACAAAAAACACAGTCCCCACATGGATATGATCCATTGTGGGTCAGCCAAGTGGTTTTTTTACCTGCCCCTTGGGGTTGGTAATGGCTGTGGACTAGTTTTTCTTTCAAGTTCTGTCCTCTTCTGTATGTTATGGCAGGGTATTTTGGTATCACTCGTTGTAAATCTACATCTGTTTGCAGTATGTGCCAGTGTCTTTTTAGAATCTGTTGTATAGCTCTATGTTCAGTATCGTATGTTCCTATACATCGTATAATTTTCGCTCCCTCTTTTGTTTTTTTATCTATCAATAGGTCAAGCCTCTTTGTCTTCCTGGCCCTGTTGTAGGCCCGATGTAAACATTTTTTGGAATAGCCTCTCTCATAAAAGCGTGAGTATAGAATGTTACACTCTTTTTGGAATGCTTCCTCGGTGGAACAGTTCCGCCTGGCCCTGAGATACTGTCCCACCGGGATTCCTTTCTTAAGGGGGTCAGGATGGAAGCTCTGCCAATGTAGCAGATTGTTTGTTGATGTTAATTTACGATGTATTTCTGTTTGGATTCTGCCGTCAGGTTGCAGGTTTATTCTCAGATCCAGGAAATTCAATGTGCTCCTGTGTATTTCAGCTGTAAACTTCATGCCTACTTGGTTGTCATTTAAGTGGCATACAAACTCATGAAATTGTGCTTCTGTGTCATCCCAAAAAATTAGAATATCGTCAATATAACGACCCCAAAATAATATGTGCTGTGTGTACCTCTCCATTGTGTCAGTGAATACTATACGATCTTCCCACCACCCTAAAAATAAATTTGCATAACTTGGTGCACAAATCGTGCCCATAGCAGTTCCGGTGACCTGTAAATAATATTTTCCATTAAATAGAAAATAATTGTGCTCCAACAAAAACTTTAATAGTGAAATAACAAAATTATTATGTTCGTGGTATTGTGTTCCCTTTGAATTTAGATAATATTGAATAGCCTGTATGCCTAAATGATGTTGAATGCTTGTATACAGTGCCTCAACATCAAGGCTGGCTACTAGTGTATGTGAATTTACCTGGATTTCCTGCAACCTGACGACAGTATCCTTAGTATCCCTAAGGTACGAAGGTAGGGTTTTTACAAAAACCACTTGGCTGACCCACAATGGATCATATCCATGTGGGGACTGTGTTTTTTGTAGTAAGATGGAAGTTACCAAAACATTCAAAAACCCAGTAGATGGAAAAAGTTATGAAGTCAGGGACTACATCAATTGCAAGACAAAGGGAGTAGTGTATATCATCAGATGCGAGTGTCCAAAATTATATGTTGGAAAAACCATCCAGGAACTGAGACGGCGAATATCAAAACACATAAGCAGTATCAGTACAGGAGAGGATACCAGCCTAGCGAGACACATGAGAGAGAAGCATAAAGGTTGCAATACAATCAAATTTTGGGGAGTAATGAAGATGAAAATAGGCCCACGGAAAGGGGATATAGACAGAAAACTCCAACAAGAGGAAACGAAATGGATATACTTACTGAATAGTCTCTCCCCAAATGGCCTAAATGAGGGATTTACGTACTCGTCCTTCCTATAAATATCAACCGTATCTGTGAACAGAAGAAATAAAAGAAATAAAAATAAAACAAGAAAATATCACTGATATAAATAGACTAAGTAATAATTAATGATGAAAAAACAGCCAGACAGTGGCAACTTCTCCTGGGAACAGAAAAAATAAAAACATAAAATAAAACAAGAATATACTATCATACAAACAGATCAAGCAATAATTAATGATGAAAGAGCAGCTAGACAGTGGCAAGACCAAAAAATAACAGCATCTGTAAAGGAAAGATAGTGAAAAAAGAAAAATTGACTAGGGACAATTCCATGGAAGTAGTGGAAATTGAGCAAGATCCAATTAAACTATTAAAGGAAAAGTATTTCGTACTAAAAAGATGGCAAATATAGAAAACTGATATAAAAAAAACTATAGGGAAAATCAAAGGAGTTAGTCTCTAATGAACTAGTGATAGTGAAGAAGATATGTATATAGTATGGCCCGATTTTATATATCTCAAGAAAAACTTGGAATTAAGTTCATCCATATTTCCAGAAATGAATCCCTAGTAAAGTATGTAAATACAGTGTATATATAGAAGACATTCACTATATTGGAAAAGAGGTCATCCAACTATCAATCCTGGAGAGGAGATGTGAGGTGAGGGTGAAAATATGTAATAAACTTGGGGGAAACCTGCTGGTAAATAGCCATCATCACTGCTGTATGAAGGTCCTATGGGTAGAAAATAAGGTAACTAAGGAAATTGGTATGGGTACAAACTACCTGAAGAACTGATGTGCTGCGAAGCTGCAGAAGCCGAAGTCCGTAGGCATGCGCAATGGAGAATCCGGATTGCGAACAAAGTACTAAAACATGCGCAGTAGCGTGAGAGTGGCGAGAGCCCTTACATCATCAACAAGCGCGACACCGGATGATGACTCGCACCAATAGGATCGGCGATAACTGTACACAAGAAGTGTCAGGGAACGAGGCGAGCACGTCACAGAGACGAGCCCCTAAACATATCCAATCAGCAGCCCAGCAGAGTTATCCAACACGCCCCCATGAAGACGTACAGAATTACGTCACAAACAAAGGTCATATAAGCCACAAGGAAAGCGGACACGCTCATACACTGCCCTAACCCCTGAGGACGCCGTGATACGGCGAAACATGTCGGGGGGCAGCGTGTAGCTCCAATTTTAGATCAGCAATCACATTGGCCCTAGCACATAATAATAAATTCTGGGACATACAGCCGTCAGAAAAACAGGCAAGCGCGCAGCCTGTGAAGGAAATGTGTGTCCCAAGTTATTAATGGGCATATGAAGCCAGCCAATTGTACTGGCAGCATGCCTCAAGTGGTACTATAAGGCCAGTGATACTGGGAATTTTAAATCACAAATCGTTGATGTGGCACTATTAAAAAATTATTATTTCAAATTATTAAAAGTTACGTTTTATGAATTGGTAGGTGCAGGATTAAAAGGTATAAATGAGTCCTAAAGGACATTAGTAGTAGTTAGCTGTTGTAAAAAACACACCTCATTCCTGCACCTAAAGGGAAAGTAGTAGTTGAAATTCAAATAAAGGGTCAAAATCCCAGTTATTTCCCAATACCATAGGGAGATAATTTATAGGAGGGACATAAGTACACCCTGTTAGGTGTATAGTGGGCAAATGGCAGGATTCCTCTCAAACCCCGCAACTACACAAACGTTCTTGGCTGAGGCAGGTCGAGTATTCTCCACAGAAAGCCTACCTGTGGATTGTTTGGACGTAGAACAGGCCTTTAAAGAAATTAACAAAACTTACAAACGATACATACGAGGTGTATGGGAAACCGCCAGCCTAGAAACATATATCCAACAACAAATAGTTTACAGGGGAATGAGAATAAACATAACCCCAAATTCACACCAGGAAGACTTGGAGTTTATTAAGGGGTGGGAAATACTCCTTACAGAAAACTCGCTGCGCATGCAAGCGTACCTTCTCGATTACGAACGAAAATCCTTGGCAAAAATTACAACACAATTGCAAAAAGAAATTCAGGAGATCCAAATATTTAAAACCAAACCAGAGTTTGTGGAGTACGAACAAAAATTACAAAGAAACGTAGAGAGTCTACAGGGGGAAATCAAGGAGCGAAAGCATAGGAAATATAACAGAGACAAAAAAGATTTCGACACAGGTAATATATACTTCAGAAAACAAGGGGGGCGTTTTCCAGCTAGGCCAAAAGAGAATTGGAGAGAATACACGGATATATCGGAATCTGATTTCTCTGAAGTAGAAAGTAATAATATACAAACTACAGTCAAGACCAAACGTAGACCCAAAAACAAACCGACATATCCACAAAAAAGATACCCACAAAAGGGTTCCACCACAAACCCAAGTTCAACTGGGAATATAACATGGGTTACAAGCCAAGAATCAGGTCAGAACACACAAGCACAGTACTCTCAATGTTCACAATTTCCTTTCTTGCCTTCATCATCTATACCAACAAATGTTGCACTACAGCCCCAAAATGGAATACAGGGGGGTTTTTTAGGACAGGGGATGGGATTACGAGACAGGGAGAAGTGGGGCTACAATCAAAAGATGTAAATATCCAAAAACCGCAAGTAACAGGAAGTCATCCTGATTGTAGCCCAATAACGAATCCAAGTAACAAAAATGGGGCAATGCAGATAATTAATAAAACAAAGATAAATCTGACTGCGGAGCATAATAGCCTTATACACAAAGGCCTCTCCTTCACCCCAGCACCACACTTCAACTGCTTCCTGTGGGTAAAGGACATCAACCTATTCGCTAGGAAACTAGCATTACATAAAGAATTCAACTCTAGGGAACAGGTAGAAATCAACATTCAGAGACGTGAGAGAGAAGCAGTTGAGACACTTGAGTGTCTGCTAAGGGAAGGAGAAGGTGAAATACTAGCCCCTAGTCCACCATTTAGTACCCTAACCCCTAAGTCCAGATTCACCCCTCCTTTCGGGAAATATGCAAACATTCAAACATTTGTTGATGTGGTGACCAGAGACTTACAAAAAATGAAAGCTCCCAAGAGGAATAAGCATAGTAATCTGAGCTTGGAAGAGCAGACAGCTATGAAAGATCTAATAGAAAATGAGAATCTGGTAATAAAACCTTCGGATAAAGGAGGAAATATAGTACTGCTAGAAAGGAATGATTATGAGCAAATGGTAATGGATCTTCTCAATGATAAAAATACATATAGGGAATTACAGTCAGACCCCACTGAGAAATATGTATTAGAGTTAAAGAAACTACTAAAAAATGCCAAGGATTGCAATCTACTAACAAAGGAAGAGTACAAAGTTATGTACAGGCCGCGACCTACTAGAGCAACCTTCTATGCCATCCCAAAAGTCCATAAGCAAAGAGAACCGATTCCAGGGAGACCTATCGTCTCAGGCAATCAAAGCCTCTGTGAGAGCATAAGTGATTATGTGGAACAGATCATCTCCCCATTTGTAAAAACCCTACCTTCGTACCTTAGGGATACTAAGGATACTGTCGTCAGGTTGCAGGAAATCCAGGTAAATTCACATACACTAGTAGCCAGCCTTGATGTTGAGGCACTGTATACAAGCATTCAACATCATTTAGGCATACAGGCTATTCAATATTATCTAAATTCAAAGGGAACACAATACCACGAACATAATAATTTTGTTATTTCACTATTAAAGTTTTTGTTGGAGCACAATTATTTTCTATTTAATGGAAAATATTATTTACAGGTCACCGGAACTGCTATGGGCACGATTTGTGCACCAAGTTATGCAAATTTATTTTTAGGGTGGTGGGAAGATCGTATAGTATTCACTGACACAATGGAGAGGTACACACAGCACATATTATTTTGGGGTCGTTATATTGACGATATTCTAATTTTTTGGGATGCCACAGAAGCACAATTTCATGAGTTTGTATGCCACTTAAATGACAACCAAGTAGGCATGAAGTTTACAGCTGAAATACACAGGAGCACATTGAATTTCCTGGATCTGAGAATAAACCTGCAACCTGACGGCAGAATCCAAACAGAAATACATCGTAAATTAACATCAACAAACAATCTGCTACATTGGCAGAGCTTCCATCCTGACCCCCTTAAGAAAGGAATCCCGGTGGGACAGTATCTCAGGGCCAGGCGGAACTGTTCCACCGAGGAAGCATTCCAAAAAGAGTGTAACATTCTATACTCACGCTTTTATGAGAGAGGCTATTCCAAAAAATGTTTACATCGGGCCTACAACAGGGCCAGGAAGACAAAGAGGCTTGACCTATTGATAGATAAAAAAACAAAAGAGGGAGCGAAAATTATACGATGTATAGGAACATACGATACTGAACATAGAGCTATACAACAGATTCTAAAAAGACACTGGCACATACTGCAAACAGATGTAGATTTACAACGAGTGATACCAAAATACCCTGCCATAACATACAGAAGAGGACAGAACTTGAAAGAAAAACTAGTCCACAGCCATTACCAACCCCAAGGGGCAGGTAAAAAAACCACTTGGCTGACCCACAATGGATCATATCCATGTGGGGACTGTGTCTTCTGTAGTAAGATGGAAGTTACCAAAACATTCAAAAACCCAGTAGATGGAAAAAGTTATGAAGTCAGGGACTACATCAATTGCAAGACAAAGGGAGTAGTGTATATCATCAGATGCGAGTGTCCAAAATTATATGTTGGAAAAACCATCCAGGAACTGAGACGGCGAATATCAAAACACATAAGCAGTATCAGTACAGGAGAGGATACCAGCCTAGCGAGACACATGAGAGAGAAGCATAAAGGTTGCAATACAATCAAATTTTGGGGAGTAATGAAGATGAAAATAGGCCCACGGAAAGGGGATATAGACAGAAAACTCCAACAAGAGGAAACGAAATGGATATACTTACTGAATAGTCTCTCCCCAAATGGCCTAAATGAGGGATTTACGTACTCGTCCTTCCTATAAATATCAACCGTATCTGTGAACAGAAGAAATAAAAGAAATAAAAATAAAACAAGAAAATATCACTGATATAAATAGACTAAGTAATAATTAATGATGAAAAAACAGCCAGACAGTGGCAACTTCTCCTGGGAACAGAAAAAATAAAAACATAAAATAAAACAAGAATATACTATCATACAAACAGATCAAGCAATAATTAATGATGAAAGAGCAGCTAGACAGTGGCAAGACCAAAAAATAACAGCATCTGTAAAGGAAAGATAGTGAAAAAAGAAAAATTGACTAGGGACAATTCCATGGAAGTAGTGGAAATTGAGCAAGATCCAATTAAACTATTAAAGGAAAAGTATTTCGTACTAAAAAGATGGCAAATATAGAAAACTGATATAAAAAAAACTATAGGGAAAATCAAAGGAGTTAGTCTCTAATGAACTAGTGATAGTGAAGAAGATATGTATATAGTATGGCCCGATTTTATATATCTCAAGAAAAACTTGGAATTAAGTTCATCCATATTTCCAGAAATGAATCCCTAGTAAAGTATGTAAATACAGTGTATATATAGAAGACATTCACTATATTGGAAAAGAGGTCATCCAACTATCAATCCTGGAGAGGAGATGTGAGGTGAGGGTGAAAATATGTAATAAACTTGGGGGAAACCTGCTGGTAAATAGCCATCATCACTGCTGTATGAAGGTCCTATGGGTAGAAAATAAGGTAACTAAGGAAATTGGTATGGGTACAAACTACCTGAAGAACTGATGTGCTGCGAAGCTGCAGAAGCCGAAGTCCGTAGGCATGCGCAATGGAGAATCCGGATTGCGAACAAAGTACTAAAACATGCGCAGTAGCGTGAGAGTGGCGAGAGCCCTTACATCATCAACAAGCGCGACACCGGATGATGACTCGCACCAATAGGATCGGCGATAACTGTACACAAGAAGTGTCAGGGAACGAGGCGAGCACGTCACAGAGACGAGCCCCTAAACATATCCAATCAGCAGCCCAGCAGAGTTATCCAACACGCCCCCATGAAGACGTACAGAATTACGTCACAAACAAAGGTCATATAAGCCACAAGGAAAGCGGACACGCTCATACACTGCCCTAACCCCTGAGGACGCCGTGATACGGCGAAACATGTCGGGGGGCAGCGTGTAGCTCCAATTTTAGATCAGCAATCAAATTGGCCCTAGCACATAATAATAAATTCTGGGACATACAGCCGTCAGAAAAACAGGCAAGCGCGCAGCCTGTGAAGGAAATGTGTGTCCCAAGTTATTAATGGGCATATGAAGCCAGCCAATTGTACTGGCAGCATGCCTCAAGTGGTACTATAAGGCCAGTGATACTGGGAATTTTAAATCACAAATCGTTGATGTGGCACTATTAAAAAATTATTATTTCAAATTATTAAAAGTTACGTTTTATGAATTGGTAGGTGCAGGATTAAAAGGTATAAATGAGTCCTAAAGGACATTAGTATATAATTACAAGCGCTCGGTAGGTAGCAGAGAGGAGAGAGGAGGGAGAAGGCAGGCCGGGTGGACGGTCGCTGGCAGCGTTAGTCACTAAGTCATGCGCCCACGCCGCCTGCTTCATTCATAAAATGGGCGGCGCAGGCGCGTGACGTAGTGACTCACGCTGCCAGCGCCCTGTCATTATAAAAGCAGATGCCGGCCCCCAGCCCCTCCTCCATCACAGCTGGTACACCCGCCGCACGGCATCGTGGCGGGTGTATCATTGAAAATTTGGCAAAATCAGCAGCATTCACCCCATAAGACGCACTACTATTTCCCCCTTACTTTTGGGGGGGGGGAAAGTGCGTCTTATAGGGCGAAAAATATGGTAATTTCATAAGTACGTACAAGTGTAAATATATACCTGGCAGCGGGTGGAATTACATGGTTTAAAATGCAATGCAATACAAAGGGTACCCACGATGGGATGAACCATACTTCTGCGGATCGATAAAGGAATTTGAACTGGATAAATCAGAGTATAAATAAATATATGAATAATTAATTGCATGCATACACAACTATGAAGATTTCACCCTAGGTTAGGGATGGGTGCTGTCACTCAGATTAAGAGCCTGGACAGTTGGTACTGCTGTTTACAAATGTAATAGAAAGGTAAACCTACCTAATTATTTATATATTTATTTATTTATACTCTGATTTATCCAGTTCAAATTCCTTTATCGATCCGCAGAAGTATGGTTCATCCCATCGTGGGTACCCTTTGTATTGCATTGCATTTTAAACCAAGTAATTCCACCCGCTGCCACGTATATATTTACACTTGTATGTAAATTATTTGAAACTAATACACCCCTAAAAGGATTTTTTAATTTTTTATTTTATTTAAAAATTTTTTTTATTATTTTTGGAGCTATTTATTTATTTATTCATTTAGTTATGAAGTAATCTAATATATATATATATATATATATATATATATATATATATATACATACAGTACAGACCAAAAGTTTGGACACACCTTCTCATTCAAAGAGTTTTCTTTATTTTCATGACTATGAAAATTGTAGATTCACACTGAAGGCATCAAAACTATGAATTAACACATGTGGAATTATATACATAACAAAAAAGTGTGAAACAACTGAAAATATGTCATATTCTAGGTTCTTCAAAGTAGCCACCTTTTACTTTGATTACTGCTTTGCACGCTCTTGGCATTCTCTTGATGAGCTTCAAGAGGTAGTCACCTGAAATGGTTTTCACTTCACAAGTGTGCCCTGTCAGGTTTAATAAGTGGGATTTCTTGCCTTATCAATGGGGTTGAGACCATCAGTTGCGTTGTGGAGAAGTCAGGTGGATACACAGAAAAACGAGTGGCCATCATTACTTTAAGAAATGAAGGTCAGTCAGTCCGAAAAATAGGCAAAACTTTGAAAGTGTCCCCAAGTGCAGTCACAAAAACCATCAAGCGCTACAAAGAAACTGGCTCACATGCGGACCTCCCCAGGAAAGGAAGACCAAGAGTCACCTCTGCTGTGGAGGATAAGTTTATCCGAGTCACCAGCCTCAGAAATCGCAAGTTAACAGCAGCTCAGATTAGAGACCAGGTCAATGCCACACAGAGTTCTAACAACTGTTAAGAGGAGACTGTGTGAATCAGGCCTTCATGGTAGAATATCTTCTAGGAAACCACTGCTAAGGACAGGCAACAAGCAGAAGAGACTTGTTTGGGCTAAAGAACACAAGGAATGGACATTAGACCAGTGGAAATCTGTGCTTTGGTCTGATGAGTCCAAATTTGAGATCTTTGGTTCCAACCACCGTGTCTTTGTGCGACGCAGAAAAGGTGAACGGATGGACTCTACATGCCTGGTTCCCACCGTGAAGCATGGAGGAGGAGGTGTGATGGTGTGGGGGTGCTTTGCTGGTGACACTGTTGGGGATTTATTCAAAATTTAATGCATACTCAACCAGCATTGCTACCACAGCATCTTGCAGCGGCATGCTATTCCATCCGGTTTGCGTTTAGTTGGACCTTCATTTATTTTTCAACAGGACAATGACCCCAAATACACCTCCAGGCTGTGTAAGGGCTATTTGACCATGAAGGAGAGTGATGGGGTGCTGCGCCAGATGACCTGGCCTCCACAGTCACCGGACCTGAACCCAATCGAGATGGTTTGGGGTGAGCTGGACCGCAGAGTGAAGGCAAAAGGGCCAACAAGTGCTAAGCATCTCTGGGAACTCCTTCAAGACTGTTGGAAGAAAGTAATCAAAGCAAAAGGTGGCTACTTTGAAGAACCTAGAATATGACATATTTTCAGTTGTTTCACACTTTTTTTGTTATGTATATAATTCCACATGTGTTAATTCATATTTTTGATCCCTTCAGTGTGAATCTGCAATTTTCATAGTCATAAAAATAAAGAAAACTCTTTGAATGAGAAGGTGTGTCCAAACTTTTGGTCTGTACTGTATATATATATATATATATATATATATATATATATATATACATATTTTATCTATTCCCTTCCAACCATCATGAACTTATTATCATTTATATTTCTCATATTATTGTATTAACTTAGTTTTTAGACTTGATTAAGGGGTCCTGTGTACCTCGAAACGCGTTGTCTTTCCATTTACAATAAAAAAAATACTTCGTATCCAAGCTTAGGTTGTGCTGTGCGCCTTGTGTCCATCCGCTCGCCGCACGGACCCAGTGCAGATGAGTTTCTCTTTGCATATCCCTTACCCCTGTGGTCTATCTGGGCACCACCCGGCAGCACCAACCCAGACAGCCTCAACCCTTCTAGCCTCCCTCCACCAGAGTTGCACTATAGTGCAGCCAAACCAGGTGAGTAACACTCACTCATCCTGGTTAGGAGTAAGTGATATTATTTTGTTCACTGTAACCTATAAGTGACTTTACTCTCTTTTTTTGTGGCCACTTGATTGCTTTAATTAAAGGCGGCCTACTTGCCAGATGCCTGGAGTCCCGCTTGGGAACAGACATTGACTATATTCTCTGAATATTTATTCCTTATACAGACCAAGAGCGCAGTCATTGTTTGGAAGTTGTAGTTGAGAACAATTTGTCCATTTTACTCCACATTAATCCATTAAGTGAATAAACAAAGACAATGAAGCCTACAGGAGATCTACCCAACAAGTCCTACAAGACATTTCAGCCATGATAGGACCTTTTTAATTACCGCATAATTAATAATTAGTATTTCTGTACAGAATTAGGCAACTACTTGTTAATGAAAGAATTAGTTAAATTGCTTGTGTTCTGGAGTTGCCAGGACAATTTTAACTGAATCTTAAGTATGTAAGTATGCAAGCATTCCATAATTGGATAGAACGATTGGTAACTAACTACCGTAGTTCACAGGGAGCAGTGTTCCATAAAATTTGTTGATATATGTGAATCTCTTGAAATTCATTGATTGATCACATTTTTTAAATAATTTGATTTGTGTCTGAATCAATTCTACATAAATTGAAATAGTTCCAATTGCCCTGAAAATTGGTATATAACACCCTCTACTCCTATGACTCAGATTTTTTAAAATAAAAGAATGTCATCTCTTTTTCTTTACTTTTCAAGAATTTTAGCATTTCCTCTCTCCACCCTCCCTAAACTCTTGAACGCTATGACAGCAATAGCAAATAATGTGAGTGACACTGACATATATATCTATGTGTAAATGCAAGTTTGGTAGTGTTAGCCTGTTTAAAAACACACTGCACATGTTTTATGCTTTTCCATATTACAAAGCTTCCAAAAATTGTTCCTTATCAGGAGCTGATGGTGTCTAACACACACAGTGTTATGAGAAAAAAATTGTGGTTTGTTGGAACCAAGTGTCCAAAAATTATGCATTAGTGGGGGTAGAATGCCTGCCCGTATTTGCACATGCACAAATGTTAATTGTCAGAACAAAGAGTAGCTGAATGAGTCTGGAAAATTATTTTAATTGGGATCAGCAGCAGTACATGTGGATGTGGAAAGGGGAGGGTAATAGTGGCATGTTGCTGGAATAGTACTGTAGTATTGGCAACAGTAGCAGCACTACAGGAACAGACAGGGCAGTAGATATGTGTAGTAATAGGCTAGGGATGAGCAAATCGACTTCGGATGAAACATGCAAAGTCGATTTGCATAAAACCTTGTTCTAATACTGTACAGAGCAGGAGCTCCGTACAGTATTAGACTGTATTGGCTCAGATGAGCCAAAGTTATTGCTTCGCGAAGTCTCGCGAGACTTCGCATAATAACTTAATAAATTCATTTGTACTGTAAAAAAAAAATATTTCTTGAACTCGGGTTCGGTTCCAAGTGGTATTGATTTGTTCATCCCTAGTCGTTGCAGTAGAGGATTAGCAGCAGGGAAATAGCAGCTGCAGCCGTGGCGGCAGCAGCAGCAACCATACCATACAGAACCTGATGGTAGGCAGGCCAACAACGGTAGTATCCATTTGGGTGTCAGAATGCCCTCTGACACACTGAAAACCCTCTCTTAGATGACAGTGTTCCAGTCTGCCTGCCCGGAAGTCAGGGAGCATTGTATGCGCTGGGAAGAGGTACAGTTATTTAGAGAATGAGACAATAAAAAATATATATATATAAAATGTATTTAAAAATTGGACAACTGGACAGAAGTATGAATATCAAACAGCAGAATTGCATTTTGACGAAGGAGCGCAAGTGCATCACACATTTCAAAATTGTTTTGGCAGGTGGCAAAACAGTGGGAAAAAACTGTTCCATTGTGTAATAACTAGAAAACTGAAATGGCTGCTCCAGCTGGAAAGTGGTGATTACATTTTAGGTGAAGGTGTGAAAGTGTGCCACATTTGTAGAACGACAAGACAAGTGTTACTTATGCCTGCCTGGCCAGAAGTTCAAGAAATGATATGGCCCAGCAGCTTGGCCAGATGAGAGTTCAGCTTGCACACAACCTAGTTGTTGGTCAAGAATAATTTTCGCATAGTGACATATTTTATTATGATGGAGGGAAGTAGAAGGAAGAGGAGGAGTCTGAGCACAGCTGTGGTTTTATGTCCCAGCCTTGTTGAGAAAAAATGCCATACAAAAGTTGCTCAGACAGAGCTAGGGGCAGACAATCTTGGCCTTGGTCTAGGACATTTGAGCCTGTGCCCACAGTATTAGTGCCCTTACCAGTTCCCAATCTGATCATAAAAGAAGTATGGTAGATCTGGCTCTGCAAGTTTTTGGGGAGGTTTAGGCCATATGTGACCTCTGCTGTTTATTGCCACTACGGCTACCGGCCTACTCTTCTGATGTCACCTTCTCCTCAACATCCCAATCTAGCTCCCAGGCTCTGTCCAACACACAATAATTTTCATAGTCCTCACCCTCTCTGCCACTTTTATCAGACTGTAATATGTAATTGTTAGATCCTTGAACCTCCTCTCAAGTTCTAACTATGTAATGTCCTTGGCCCTACTGCCACCACCATGCAACTACTACTACTGGCCAGATGGCTAGTGCTGCTACTAAAAACATTCTGATTCTCTAATGATGAGGCATAAGTCTTCCATTTTACTATATGGCCCATAAATGAAAAGTCACAGGTTTTACTAAATAAAAAATCACAGGTTTGGTACACACAGATTATTGACTGCTACTAGCAAAATTGTAAGTGTTTTTTTTCTGGAATTTAAAGACAGAGGTGTAATTAAATTCCTAAATCCCTCCCTTCCACAAATATATGTTATTGACAATTTACAATCGTAATAATACTTTTGAAGTGAAACATGCTTGGAGTATACAATCTGATGAAGTTTCTTGTGTAGTCTTCCTGCACTGTACTTTGATAATATTGCTATGTAACTGTTATGTTCATGTAATGTGCCTGGTTCAACAGCAGGTGGCAGTCTATCTGGCAGAGAGAGAGAGTATCTTTAGTTAGAATGGAAGTGACCATTCAATTATCTGCCTTTTGGGCAGAAGTGGGCTAGTCCTGCTTCCTACCAAGAGAGGGGTTGCAGGAAGTGGAGTTTAGTTCTAGTTTAGTGGAGTCTAGTGCTGGAAGCAGACAAGTCAAGGTGGCGCACTGAGGAGTCCCTAAAGGGAAGCAGCTCATAGAGCACCTCCTTACAGATACAGAGTATCACAAGGGAGTTAACAGCCAGAGACACCCCGCTCAAAAGGTACCAGAACAGTCCTAAAGTCCAGCTACCAGACAGAAGCCAGAGTATAGCCCAGCAGAGAAAGATAAAGCAAGGTATTCAAGTTTGCCTGCCAGTTTACACCAAAATCTGTTGGAACCAAGAGAAAGACTGAATATTGTTTGGAGCAAGTTTATTAAAGTATAGCTGTTGAACTTTCACCAAGTCTGGAGTAGAGAAGTCAGGGCCAATCCAGGCCTTGTTCATTTTTATAAGAGTCAACAGGTCAGCCTTTTTTCAGGTGACAGCCAGATGCACTTATCAGTTATTATGCCTCGAGCAGCACTAAATACGTGCTCTAACCAAACGCTGGCGGCGGGGCAGCCCAACACCTCCAAGGCGTAGAGTGCCAGTTCATGCCACATGTCCAGCTTGGACACCCAATAGTTGCAAGGCACGCAGGGATCACTGAGGATGCTGACACGGTCTGCTATGCACTCCTTCACCATCTTCCAAAATTTTTCCCACCTTGCGACACTAGGCCACGCATCAGGTTGAGGGTGCTGGTGTGGTGTTATAAAACTGTCCCAGGCCTTGGAGAGTGTTGCCCTGCCTCTTTTGGAACTGTTGTGTGTTCCACTCGTCTCCCCTCCTCGGTTGGCCAAGGAACTACTTACAGCCAGCCTTGTCAGCTGGAAATTTTTGGAGCAATTTTTCCACAAGGACCTTCTGGTATTGCACCATTTGCTCGTCCTCTATACCACAGGAATGAGAGATGAGAAGTTCTCTTTGTAGTAGGGGTCGGGAAAGGTGAACAACCAGTAATCGGTGTTGGCCAAAATGTATACAACGCGAGGGTCAGGGGAAAGGCAGCCTAACATAAAGTCAGCCAAGTGTACCAGCGTCCCAACAGTCAAGACTTTGCTGTCCTCATCAAGAGGATGACTCTCAATCTTCCTCCTTTTCTACCTATCCACGCTGAACAGATGGAATAAAACTTCCATGGGTACTACCCTCTGTAACCGTCCCCTGCTCCTCCTCATCATCATCCAATTTGCACTGAGAATACAAACTGAGGGTGGTCTGGCTATCACCCTGTGTACTTTCTTCCACCATTTCCACCTCTTCCACATGCAAAGCATCCACTTTAATTGTAATCAGTGAGCGTTTGAATAGACACAGAAGAGGGAAGGATACGCTGATAATACTGTTATCGATGCTCACCATCTGTGTTGATTGCTCAAAGTTGCGTAAAACCTCACAGAGGTCAGACATTCATGCCCACTCGTCGCTTGTGACGAGTGGAAGCTGACTTGAAAGGCAACAACCATGTTGCAGCTGGTATTCCACTACTGTCCTCTGCTGCTCACAAAGCCTGGCCAACATGTGGAACGTGGAGTTCCAGCGCGTGCTCACGCCGCACAACAGTCGATGATCTGGCATTTTCTAGCGCTGCTGCAGCGTTGTCAGACCGGCTGAAGCTATCGATGATTTGCAGAAATGGGCACATACGCGGCACACCTTCACCAGTAGCTCAGGCAAATTGGGGTAGGTTTTTTAGAAACCGCGGAACCACTAGGTTGAACATGTGGGCGTTACTGCTCGGTACTGGGCGGCACTGCTCGGTACTGTTACTGCCAAACAAACATCCAACAAGCCTTATATATCCAGTGTGCATGGTGCTCAGTACCGTACAGACAATTAATTAGACTCAGACGAATAAACAGCACTGATGAGGGCTTCATGAGACAGGGCGTGAATTAAAATATAGGTTAATCAGGAGAGACTAACCCGAAAGAGATCTAGATGAAGCAATGCATAAAGCACAGGATTTCAGGCAACAGGATTTATTGTCTAGAAAACACAAGGGAGGCACAAGCACCAAGCAAGAAGATAGGTTTGTGTTCACATTTAAATTCAGTCCCATCTCTGAACTGGTCAACAAAATCATTTGCAATAACTGGGATATTCTCAGGAATGAGCCCAGCTTACAGGATATAGCAAGCAATAAACCGCTAGTGGCTTTTAAAAGGTGCCACACATTAAAGGATGTATTGGTCAGCTGCCGTTTAGCTGAAGACAAGGCAATGAATTGTTTAACCAGCAAAAGACTCAACAGGTAACTACAAATGTGGCAATTGTTCCATTGAAGGCATTGATCATAAGGTAACCCAGTTTATCACCTGTAAATCGAGTTATGTTGTATACGCAGTCACATGTCGATGTGGTGCGTTTTATATTTGAAAAACTAGAAGGCCTCTGTTTGAGAGATTTAGGGAACACCTGAATTCAGTAAAAACTGGTAAAGGATGCCCCCGACTCATCGACCATGTACTGCGTGCACATGAAGGCAATGTTAACTATTTGAAGTTTGCAGGTTTAGAGATAGTACCCCCCCCCCTTTCCGTGCAAGGAGGCAATAGACAATAGACATCGTCTCCTACTCCAAAAAGAAGCCAGGTGGATAATTTGCACCGAGGCCACTGGAACACTGGGACTCAATGAAAGAAATGCTCTTAGTGTTTTCATATAATGACAGCCCATGCTCTAGGGAGGGAGCAAACAGTTAACGCGTGAATGCAATTACCTTTGTTTTTAATTGATGGGCGTCACACGCAGTCTCTGCAGATGACGCATAAAAAAGGCGCAGATACACTGCCCCTCTGTCAGCAGCCGGAAGAAGTGCAGCACAAAACGTCCGTCGCTACTTCGGCGCTCTGTGATCTGGTGTCCTCCCCAGCCCTTACTTTGTGTTCATGTGTGTTGGATGAATAAAGAAGCATTTTAACTGCAGTACTGAGTGCCGCCTGTCATTTCTTGTACCTGCAATGGTATGTGTGTGTGAGGTTACCGAGCTCCAAAGCCACCACCAAGTTACGGCTATTATCAGACACAACCGTGCCTGGTTCTAGGTTGAGTGGTGAGAGCCACAGCTCAGTCGGGTCCCATATCCCCTGTCACAGCTCTGTGGCGGTGTGCTGTTTGTCACCTAAGCAGATCAGTTTAAGCACGGCCTGTTGCCGCTTCCCCACGGCAGTGCTACATTGCTTCCAGCTATTGACTGATGTCTGACTGGTGCTACAAGATGATAATTCAGCGGTGGAAGTGGAGGAGGAGGAGGAGGAGGAGAAGGGGGTTGCAGCCACTAATGTAGATGGTGGCGGAAACCCTGATGGAAGTAGGTCCCACAATTCTTGACACGGGTAGCACCTGTGCCATCCCAGGGTACAACTCGCTCCCAGCCTCCACAATGTTCATCTAGTGTGCCATCAGGAAAATGTAGGGTCCCTGGCTAAAAGCACTTGTCCATGTGTCAGTGGTTAAGTGAACCTTCCCAGTGACTGCATTGGTCAGGGCACGGGTGATGTTACAGGACACATGCTGGTGTAAGGCTGGGACACCTTGAAAAATATTGGTGGCTGGGGACAGAGTACCGTGGGACAGCCGCCGACATCAGGCTGCAGAAAGCTTCAGTGTCCACAAGCCTAAATGGCAACATTTCCAGAGTGAGAAATTCAGAAAGTTGTCGGAACGTAGAGAAGGCCACCAGAACAGACGTGAAACAGCCCAGGACAGCTGATTCTTTCCAGGATGCCCCGCGGCCTTGGAGTTATGGTAGGTTCGCAACAACCGAGTGCACAACTCCTCAGGCACAAAACATCTGCCGTTGGGTCTCCCAGAGGGAGCACCAGATTGAGCCGCCAAAATCTGCTCACCCAGGGGAGAGGTCAGGCTGGTGCGAATGGCGGCCAGGATCTGATTCGGAGGTATGACCGAAGTCGGAATCGACTCCTCCCCGGACAGCTCGGAGTACTGCCGTGATAAGGCATCCGCTCTGATGTTCTTGGAACTGGGTAGGTAGGAGACCACGTAATTAAAACGTGACAAGAACAGAGCCCATCTGGCCTGACGTGGTGGCCTCAGAGAGGTAGATCAGATTCTTGTGGTCCGTCAGGATGAGAACCGGAACCACCGAGCCCTCGAGCAAGTGCCTCCATTCTTTAAGGGCCTGCACGATGGCCAATAACTCCCTGTCACCAATCTGATAGTTGCACTCCGCGGCAGACAGTTTCCGGGAGTAAAACCCACAAGGAAGCAGAGGACCCTCTGGTGTTCTACGCTGAGACAGAAGGGCGCCTACTCCCGTCTCAGACGCGTCCACCTCGAGGACAAAAGGCAACCCAGGGTTGGGATGCGACAGAATCGGAGCCGACACAAAGGCGGACTTTAGAGCCTCAAAAGCTCGGATGGCCTCGGGCGGCCAGACCTGGGGATTACTGCCCTTCCTGGTCAGATCCGTGAGAGGCTTGGCTAGCATGGAAAAGTCCCTGATGAACTTCCGATAATAATTGGCGAAGCCCAAAAAGCGCTGCAGGGCACGAAGACCACTGGGCTGGGGCCACTGTAAGACAGCCGAAACCTTCTCAGGATCCATGGAGAACCCCTCAGCGGAAATGATGTAACCTAAGAAGGTTACCTGGGAACGGTGAAATTCGCATTTCTCAAGCTTACCGAACAGCTTGTTCTCTCGTAACCGTTGCAACACTCGTCTGACATCCAGAATGTGGGCCTCCATGGATTCAGAATATACCAAGATGTCATCCAAATAGACCACCACACACTGCTGCAACAGGTCACGGAAAACATCGTTGATGAATTCCTGGAAGACTGCGGGCGCATTGCACAACCCAAAGGGCATAACCAAGGATTCATAATGACCGGTCCTGGTGTTAAACGCGGTCTTCCACTCATCGCCCGCCTTGATCCTTACCAGGTTATATGCCGCCCTCAGGTCGAGTTTGGTAAAGACCGTGGCCCCTTTGAGGCGATCGAACAGCTCGGAAATCAAGGGTATCGGGTAAGCGTTCTTGATCGTGATGCGATTGAGACCCCTGTAATCGATGCAAGGCCTCAACTCACCGCCCTTCTTTTTCACAAAGAAAAATCCAGCCCCTGCCGGGGACGAGGATTTGCGAATGTGTCCGCGTGAAAGCGCCTCCCTCACGTACTCCTCCATGGCCTCATTCTCCGCTACCGACAGTGGATAGACTTTGCCACGAGGAGGAACGGCACCAGGTTGTAACTCTATGGCACAATCGTATGGGCGGTGCGGAGGTAGGGCAACCGCACGCACCTTATCGAATACATCCCGGTACTCCTCGTATTCAGGAGGCAACAGAGAGTCCGAGGAAGTACACAGCAACTTGACAGGCCCATGGATGCAACTAGCCCCACACTGCGGTGACCACGAGAGGATCTCGGCCGATCTCCAATCGAAAGTCGGATTATGCTTCTGGAGCCAGGGGTACCCCAAGACCACCGAGTAGTGTGGAGACGAAATAACCTGGAGACAGACCGACTCTCTGTGAACGGCACCAATGGCCATCCCCACTGGAAGGGTCTCCTGAGTCACGTGTGGCGGCAGAAGGTCTGCCGTCTATCGCCTCAAGAGCCAGTGGGGAACCTCGAGGCTGCAGAGGAATGGAATTGGCGGCAGCGAACACACTATCAATGAACAAACCACCAGCACCAGAGTCCACCAACGCCTGGGTCGTCACCGAGCCCCCGAACCAGGAGAGGACAACAGTAATCAGTGGTTTGTCAACACGGGAAACCGGGGACGAGGAGACTCCACCCAAGATCTGCCCCCGACAGGATCTCAGGTGCGAGCGTTTCCCGGACGGTTCGGGCATGCCAACCGAAAATGCCCACCGAGACCACAGTACATGCATCGGCCCTCGCGTCTCCGGAGTACCCTCTCCCCCTCGGACAGGCGAGCAAACCCCAGCTGCATGGGTTCACCCCCAGACAAGTCATCCCCAGGAGGCGTGGGAGGAGAGGGAGGCACGGGTGGGACAGCAAACGTAGGCGCCAATCTGTTAGGAGACCTCCGCAGGCTCTCCTTAAAGGAAGGTCTCTCCCTGAGTCTGGTGTCAATCAAAATCAGGAAAGAAATAAGAGACTCGAGCTCCACTGGTAGGTCCTTAGCTGCAACCTCATCCTTCAAGGCATCCGAGAGACCATGAGAGAAAGCAGCGACCAGAGCCTCATTATTCCAGCCCACCTCTGCTGCCAGGGTACGAAACTCAATGGCGTATTCAGCTACGGATCGTGAACCCTGTCTGATGGACATAAGGAGCTTCGCAGCAGATGCGGCACGAGCCAGCACATCGAATACCTTCCGAAGAGAAGCAACAAAACCGAAAAACTCGGCAACCACCGGATTGTTGTTCTCCCATAAAGGGCTGGCCCAGGCCAAGGCCTTGTCCGAGAGCAGCGAGATCAAGAAGCCCACCTTTGATCTCTCAGTAGGAAAGGCATGTGGCAGCAACTCAAAATAAATGCCCACCTGGTTAAGGAAACCTCGGCACTGAGTTGGCTCTCCCCCAAAGCGCTGTGGAAGGGGGGCAGAACCGGTCATACCCCGGAACACCGCAGGCGCAGCAACAGGTGTCGGGGTAGACTCTGGCGCAACAACCGGAGCGGCAGTAGGAGCGGGTCCAGGAGCGACAACCGACCCATCGGCAACGGAAGCTAAATGAGCCGTGCGTTCAAGCAGGGTTTGCAACGCCACAGCGAACCGACCCAACAGGTGATCCTGCTGATCAAGTCTGGCAACCAGCGTAGGTAGCGAGGATGGCCCTGTACCGTCAGAATTCATGGCTTGGTCCTAATGTCATGGAACCATGAACCAGACGTACAACCAGAGATGAGTGGAAATAGAAGGCTTTAATGAAAATCAAGCTGTAAGCAAAAGTCCAAACGGATGGCTAAACCGAAGCAGGGTCTTGCGAAGCCAGAGGTCAGGAACCAGAAGGGTAGTCAGACGAAGCCAGGATCAGGAACCAGCAGGGTAGTCAGACGAAGCCAGGATCAGGAACCAGCGGGGTAGTCAGACGAAGCCAGGATCAGGAACCAGAAGCAGCAGCTGTCTTAGAAGCATGTGAACACAGGAGGACCAAGCAAGGAACTGAAGCCACAGACCTCCTATATATATGAGCTAGGCATCCAGCTCCTCCCAGTGGGAAGGAGAAGCCGCAGGGTGGGAGGCTACAAGAAACCCAGAAACCAAGATGGCCGCCAGCACATGTCAAACAAAGGAGGACAGCAAGAAGGTAAGACCATGACAGTTTCACATTTAGTGCTCTGGTCTGTGGGTGGGTGGGTGGCTGGGTATTTGCGCTTTTGTTCAAAGGCCTGGGGTATAGACATCTGTACGCTAAACTGGGACAAAAAAGTGCCAGACTGTGGAACACCTAACCCTTGGCAAGAGAGATTGCTGCAAGGGGGTGCTCCGGGGAACAATTTCGGGCCTGTTTGATGAGGCCTGCCTTCTCCCTTTTTCCACCCCACTACCTCTTCCAGCCTGTTGCAGTGCTGAGGATCCCTTCCCCTCTGTACTGCTGTCCTCGCTCGGTTTGCCACCGTCCAGCACCTCCTCTTCCAATTCCTTACTCTGGTCATCCTCCTGACTTGTAGACCTAACCACTACCTCAGTTATTGCCAACTGTGTCTCATCCTCGTTATGAGCCTCTTGAGACCCTAATTGCGGTTGACTTATTGGCAACTGTGTCTCATCATCATCCACTTTGTGAAACACTAATTGCCGTTCCCCACTGTGACAAATACCACGCCTTGTGCCCGCTTGACGTCACCAACATCGAGCTCACGGGTTACCAAAGCATGACGTTACGCCCTCTAGAGATGCAGGTAAGGTCAGCTTGGTACAATTTACACAGACCTCTCCTGTCCATGTGGGCACAGAGAGGCAACAAGCTGAGAGAGCCTTTTCACTGCCGTAGTGAAAACAGCGCTGTCTCAGCCCGGGTAACTGCCACCAGCTTCTCATTTGATATAAGCCTGGTCCACAAATGGGATTTTATAGGGTGAGAAACCAACCTGGGGTAGCTTATAACTGGGCCAAAACACGGACGTGGAGATTCGTGATCGAGATACAAGATAGCACAAGATTAAATTATATATTTAAAGGGACACTGACAGGCAAATTCAGCATATTGTGTTATATATCTGACATTACAGGTCTTATACAGTCTATTAAAAGCATGTAAGTATCCCCCCTGTCCACCTCCTAAATACCGAAATATAAAGTTTTATAACTTGCCTGTCTCCTCACCAATCTACCCAAGGGGCGGCGTTTCATCTGAAAATGCGCCCAGCCAGCTGCTCCCAACTGCCGTTCTGTAACCCCGCCCAGCTCATCAATATTCACTTCGCTGGGCGGGGCTACAACTATCCGCACTATCATTAACCCCTTTGGAGATGTGAGTGAGCAGCGCTCTGAAGCGCTGCTTTGAACAGTGCCTGGGGCATGCGCATGAGGCAGAGGCTCAGCTGCCTCTGGGAACGCAGGCAGGGTGTGTACAGCAGGCGCGATCTAACCACGGCGGGGCGCAGGCGCAGAGGATTAGACGGACGCTGCCAAGAGGATTCTATCAACCATACGCAGGATCGTGACTGGGGAGAGTTGTAGCCCCTCCCAGCGAAGTGAATATTGATGAGCTGGGCGGGGCTACAGAACGGCAGTTGGGAGCGGCTGGCTGGGCGCATTTTCAGATGAAACGCCGCCCCTTGGGCAGATTGGTGAGGAGACAGGCAAGTTATAAAACTTTATATTTCGGTATTTAGAAGGTGGACAGGGGGGATATAACACAATATACAAAGAGAATTTATACAGTGGTCTGAGGTTACAGATAAAGGTGATAAAGGTACAACAGGGTTAAGCAGAGCAAAAGTCAGTTTACCAAATATATGAGTACTTTGGGTAGTGATGAGTTCTTAGCTGTATTCACGTCAGAGGCAGTGATGTCAGCCGGTTGCAGGTCCCTCCAAACACATTGCATGATGTGACCCCCTTTCAGAGGAAGACCTGCCTGCTTGCTGGCACAAGCCTTTTAACCTGTAGCCGGCCACTCTCCTCCCGGCCTTTGGGAGGGGTCCACCCCACCTCTGCTGGACTGGCTACAAATGACCCACAAAACCCTTTAGAGTTTATAGCTCCAGTCCAGAAGATCACAGGGAGATGGTTCTGGGACCAACAGATCCGCCTGGGTTCCAGCTACAACTAGAGTCCAAACATGGTGCCGCTATTGGGTTTCTGTGGGGAGATATGGATAGCTACCTTCCCTGGCATCCCATCCTCAAACAAAGACCATGGGCATGGTTATCATGGCCACCGGGACACAAATATGTATCCGGTTTGTGCCTGCGATGGCGGGGCGATTCATAATTCCTTATGAAATGTAGGTGCCAACATGTCTGGGAGGTATCATTGATCCTGGCAAGGGCTGATACCTCCTGCAGGATCTGTACTGTCTGACTGGAGGTATGAAATGTAACCAAATGTGGTCTGCTAGGAGTTTTCTGTTATCTGGCTGCCGCTTTGAAGCATGGCCCCCCTGTGGAGCATGATTTCCTCTGCCATCTTTCAGCAAATGGTGGGTGTGAGGACATGGCTGACAGTAAATATTAATCCATATTGCTTACACCCCCCCCCCTTTTAGAGGGCGCCAGGGGGCAGCACATTCATGTATTTCCCCATGCGCCCATACACACCCTCTCTGGTGGCTAATGGCTCCCGCGCACCCACCTCCCATTTGTATCTGACTCATGGAGTCACCCGGACTAAGCCTGACACTGAGGCCACAATTACTGGCATCAGTCGGTACTATAAACGGCCACGTGACTTCGGCTGCTTGTAGTAGCGAGAAGCAGGAAAGGGCGTCCTTCGGCGCCTGGAAAGCTGGCTCGCAGTCATCTGTCCAATCGACTGCAGAGGGCAGATTTTTCTTGTTGCGGTCCGTCAGAGGTCTCGCCAGGCTACTATAGTGGGGCACCAACTCCCTATAGTACCCGGCCGTGCCCAGGAAGGACAACACCTGGTGCTTGTCCTGGAGGGTGAGCCAGGATGAGCTGGCATCCACTCTCCCAGGTTCCGGTTCCAAAGCCTCCCTGCCTGCCCGGGGCCCCTTGCTTATGCCCAGCTGACATTTTCTTGGCATAAGGGTCAAGCCTGCCTGGCAGATATGCCCGAGCATCTGCACCAGATGCTCTCGGGTATCCTCCCATGTAGGACCGAAGACGGCAATGACCTCCAGGTACGCGGCCGCGTACCATTCAAGACCCTTAAGCAGCTTGACCATCCGCTTAGAAGTGGCAGGGGCATACTCCATGCCCAATGGCATCTCGGTGAACGCCGTCCTTTCGGGCGTGTTGGTGAACCGTTCCCGGAAGAGATGGCTTTCTGAGAGGGCACCTGCTTCCCGCTCATGATGTGCCTGCATCAGGTTCACAGGGAAGGCCTTGTGTCTTGGGCATGGTCCAGGGTGACCAAGTAAATCCTAGCATTGAGCCGCTGGTGCGCGAGGTACGGGCCTTCCCAGGCCGCCTAAAGCCTGTCTTGAGGTACGGGAACCAGCATCCACGTTTGCTGACCCACGTGGTGGGTCCTCTCACAAGCCTCCAGGCTGTACCCCCGCTTCTGGTCGATCTGGGCCTGCCCCATACTGTCATGCACCAACCGCGACAAGGCCTGCGCCTTTTCCTAAAAGCACACAACACACTCAATGACCGACACCCCAGGGGTGGCTACGTCTAACGTCCAGGCCTCTCTTAGCTGCCCTGGGTATCTGGTCACCGGAATCTCATGCGCAACCCACATAAATTCCACCATGAACGGATAAGGTACCACAAATTGTCGGTCCCTAGGCCACGCCTCCGATGAGCCCTGCTGGACCGCCCTTTGGAGGTCTGAGTCCAAGGGAGGTCATGCCACCTGCTCCAGGAGAGCCTTAAAGCTGGCGCTAGCCCCTAACGCCACCCGAAACTGCTGGTGGGACATGGTCAGAATAGATAAGACTGCCATGTCCCCTGTCAGTTTTACTAACTGCCGTTCCCTAGGCCACTCCTCCGGTGAGCCCTGCTGTACCGTGACCCAGCACAGTCGTCCTTGGTCCCAGACCACCCGCTCGAGGTCTGAGTCCGAGGGAGGCAGTGCCGCTTACTCCTTGAGAGCGTTCAGGCTGGCATCAGCCACTAATGCCACCTAAAACCCCTAACCGGACGTGGCCAGAATAGACGTGACTGCCACATACTCTGTCATGTCCCCGGGACCTGTATCCTGGCCTCCATCTGACTCGGCAGCCACTTGGTCGGAAGGGAGAAAGCCATCAGACTTCTGAGGGGCCCCTTGGGCCCCAGCACTCCCACTACATGTGACAGCAGCTATGGCCGCTGCCACCGCTGGTAGTGCCTGCTTCCCCTCGGCTTCCGACCAAGTCGCCAGTCCAGACGGACTAACCTGGCCCTCTGACATCCCAGTGGGGGAGGAACCCTGCATTGAGGTGTGACCTGGCAGCCCTACTTCTACTGGGACAGCCCTCACCTCATTTGCATCATCCTCCCCCGCAGCTGTCTGCCCCCTGCTTTTCCCCTCAGTCACCACACTGGAGGACAACAGGTTCCAGCAGGCTTGCTGGCCACACCCTGGGGCCTCAGCACAGCTGGCAGGAATGACCCCCCTCTCCACTGAGGGGAGGTACACATTACATCCCCCACATCCCCATGAACAGGCATGTTAGGTACATTCACAGGGGGGGGACATTACATCACATTCTGGGGAATTGGACCTCTGGGTGTCAGCCGCCACATACTTAGACACAAGCCGCCCCTGTTCCATCCCCAGCAAAACACTGGCAGGGATATTTGCGGATACCCCCACCTCCCTTACTCCTCGACCGGCGCCCCAGTCCAAATAGACCTTGGCGATGGGCAGCGATGGTTCTACTCCTCCAATCCCGGAGACAGTAAGGGATCTCCCGGGCAGTAAAGAATGGGGTGCCACCAGTTCAGGCCCTACCAGTGTCATCTCAGCTCCAGTGTCTCTAAGTCCCATGGCCATGTCCTGGCCCACGTTGACCAGTTGAACATTGTCAAGGGACCTCCCACCACCCCAACCCACACACAACACAGTGGACGGTTTCTGGGTCGATGACTGGGATGGGTCCCTCGGGCGCTGTGGAAACGTGGCCTTGAAGTGTCCTGGCTGTTTATTACACGGCAAAGTCGTTGTTCCCCCACCGACGTGAAAAGTGAAACAGGGGCTGGTGCCCACTTGAGCTTAGGGGCAGAGGTGGCAGGTGCAGTGTGCGTCTTACCCCCTCTCCAGCCATCAGGTTTCCGGGCCTCTGAAGTCTCCTGTTGTTGGTGTATTTATTGGCCAGTACTGCTGTTGTGGAGGCCCCCTTTGGCTTCTGGTCGTGGAGGTACTGCTGTAGGTCCTCTGGGCAATTCCACAAGAACAGTCCTGTGGAGATGAGCTCTTTCAGCTTCTGGACAGTGGTGAGCTCCAATCCTGTGGTCCATTGGTCGACTGCTCTCAGCAAGGCCCACATGTGATAGGCCCAGCTCTGGGTAGAACCCTACTGCAAATTCCTGAGCTTTTTCCGGTACGACTCAGGGGTTAAGTTATACTGCCTGACCAGAGCCTGTTTGATGTCCTCACAGCTCAGGATGGTCTCGCTGGGCAGGTACCCGAAGATTTCAAGGGCTTTTCCCTGAGCCGTGGTGTGAGGAATCTAACCCACTGGTCCTCTGACAGCTGGTACTGATGGCAGGCCATCTCAAATGCCTACAAGAAAGTGTTCAAGTCTTTGTCCAGCAGGGGAAAATACTCCACCCGCAGTTTGGGAATCAGGATCTCTGGAGACTCACATTGGGCTGGGGAGGGCTGCTGGAGTTGGATCTGGAGCTGGAGCATTTGTAGCTGGTGCTCACGCTCGGTCTGTGCTTGCTCGCAACATTCTGCAGCCGCTGCTTGCTCACGTCGTACTGATTCTGCAGCCTCTGTCCGTTTGCGATGTTCTGCAGCTGCCATAAGGATCTCGTAAGAAGCCTGGTCTCCGGTCTGGAGTCAGTCCAGGGAAGCCTGTAGGAGAGCGGCTGAGCCTGCTTGGCTAAGGGGATGGGCAGGTGGAGTGAGGCCCACCGCGGACCTCACCGCTGGCAACCGGCTCCTTGGGAAGCTTTGGCTGTGCTCCCCCTCGCCTTGAAGAAAATCACCATCCACCTCCTCTCTGCCCCCTATCTGGACTGCATCCTCCCCACCATCATACATAGCCTCGACCATCTCCTTAGCCTTGCTTCTTGTATTACTGGCCATCATTGCCACGGATGGTCACTGACACAGACTGCAACCTGATGTGCACACACCTTATTGTATTTGCACTCAGACTGTCTAGTGTTGAGCTGATCTTAAGACTCCAGCGGCAAAAGCTACTGATGGTCATCTTCAATGTCTAGGAGTATGAATCTCACACTCACTAGTATCTCGATCCCACTGCTGCCACCAATATGTGATGAATACCATGCCTCGTGCCCACTTGACGTCACCTACTTCGAGCTCACGAGAAGCTGTATGGTCATGGGTTACCAAAGCGTGACACTACGCCCTCAAGAGGAGCAGGTAAGGTCAGCTTGGTACAGTTTACACAGACATCTCCTGTCCATGTGGGCACAGAGAGGCAACAAGCTGAGGAGCCTATTCACAGCCGCAGTGAAAACAGCGCTGTCTCAGCCCGGGTAACTGCCACCAGCTTCTTGTTTGATATAAGCCCGGTCCGCTAACGGGATTTTATAGGGTGAGAAACCAACCTGCGGTAGCTTATAACTGGGCCGAAACATGGATGTGGAAATTCGTGATCGAGATACAAGAAAGCACAAGATTAAAATATATATTTAATCGCCTTAAGAATACACTAGATATAACACAATATACACAGAGAATATATACAGTGGTCTGAGGTTACAGATACCGGTGATATAGGTAAAACAGGGTTAAGCAGAAAAAAAGTCAGTTTACCAGATATATGAGTCCTTTGGGTAGTGATGAGTTCTTAGCTGTATTCACGTCGGAGGCAGTGATGTCAGCTGGTTGCAGGTCCCTCCAAACACATTGCGCGATGTGACCCCCTTTCAGAGAAAGACCCGCCCGCTTGCTGGCACAAGCCTTTTAACCTGTAGCCGGCCCCTACCCTCCCGGCCTTTGGGAGGGGTCCACCCCCCCTCTGCTGGATTGGCTGCAAATGACCCACAAATCCCTTTAGGGTTTACAGCTCCAGTCCAGAAGGTCACAGGGGATGGTTCTGGGACCAACAGATTCGCCTGGGTTCCAGCTACAACTAGAGTCCAAACATGGTGCTGCTATTGGGTTTCTGTGGGGAGATATGGATATCTTCCTTCCCTGGCATCCCACCCTCAAATAAAGACCATGGGCATGTTCATCGTGGCCACCGGGACACAAATATGTATCTGAATTGCGCCTGCTATGGCCAGGCAATTAATAATTCTTTATGAAATGTAGGTGCCAACATGTCTGGGAGGTATCATTGATCCTGGCAAAATCTGATTCCTCCTGCTGTGGGTTTTCCTGCAGGATCCATGCTGTCTGACTGGAGGTGTGAAATGTAACCAAATGTGGCCTGCTAGGAGTTTTCTGCTATCTGGCTGCAGCTTTGAAACAGGGCCCCCTATGGAGCTTGATTTCCTCTGCCATCTTTCAGCAAATGGTGGGTGTGAGGACATGGCTGACAGTAAATATTAATCCATATTCCTCACGCCCACTGTTATCTTCTTCAAACTGTGGATGCTCTAGCGTTTTGGATTCAGGGCTCAAGATCTCCTCATGTCCCTCTTCAAGTGGGCTTGGCAAGAGGCCCAAATTAAGGAATTGTGGGTGGAAGGAGTATCAGGGTGAGAATTCTGTTGACCAGACTCTTGGCTACTGAGACTGGACTTTGTGGAAGACAGGGTGGTGCTTAACCGACTGGAAGCATTATCTGCTGCAATCCAACTGACCAATCAAGAGTGGTGTCTCCTGCGCCGCCCTGCAAACTGGGAAATGAAGCTAGTTATCGAGGATGAGTGTGTTTTGTACTCTGGCAGCAGGTACAGTTTCATGGCGCCCACCATCATGCGTTCACCATTAGCAGCACGGCCACATCCCCGTCTTTTACTGCTCGCCTTGCGCATATTAAATTGTATATACAGACGTGGACAAAATTGTTGGTACCCTTTGGTCAATGAAAGAAAAAGTCACAATGGTCACAGAAATAACTTTAATCTGACAAAAGTAATAATAAATTAAAATTCTATAAATGTTAACCAATGAAAGTCAGACATTGTTTTTCAACCATGCTTCAACAGAATTATGTAAAAAAATAAACTCATGAAACAGGCATGGACAAAAATGATGGTACCCCTAACTTAATATTTTGTTGCGCAACCTTTTGAGGCAATCACTGCAATCAAACGCTTCCTGTAACTGTCAATGAGACATCTGCACCTCTCAGCAGGTATTTTGGCCCACTCCTCATGAGCAAACTGCTCCAGTTGTGTCCGGTTTGAAGGGTGCCTTTTCCAGACTGCATGTTTCAGCTCCTTCCAAAGATGCTCAATAGGATTGAGGTCAGGGCTCATAGAAGGCCACTTTAGAATAGTCCAATTTTTTCCTCTTAGCCATTCTTGGGTGTTTTTAGCGGTGTGTTTTGGGTCATTGTCCTGTTGCAAGACCCATGACCTGCGACTGAGACCAAGCTTTCTGACACTGGCTAGTACATTTCTCTCTAGAATTCCTTGATAGTCTTGAGATTTCATTGTACCCTGCACAGATTCAAGACACCCTGTGCCAGACGCAGCAAAGCAGCCCCAGAACATAACAGAGCCTCCTCCATGTTTCACAGTAGGGACAGTGTTCTTTTCTTGATATGCTTCATTTTTTCGTCTGTGAACATACAGCTGATGTGCCTTGGCAAAAACTTCGATTTTTGTCTCATCTGTCCACAGGACATTCTCCCAGAAGCTTTGTGGCTTGTCAACATGTAGTTTGGCATATTCCAGTCTTGCTTTTTTATGATTCGTTTTCAACAATGGTGTCCTCCTTGGTCGTCTCCCATGTAGTCCACTTTGGCTCAAACAACGACGGATGGTGCGATCTGACACTGATGTTCCTTGAGCATGAAGTTCACCTTGAATCTCTTTAGAAGTCTTTCTAGGCTCTTTTGTTACCATTCGGATTATCCGTCTCTTAGATTTGTCATCAATTTTCCTCCTGCGGCCACGTCCAGGGAGGTTGGCTACAGTCCCATGGATCTTAAACTTATGAATAATATGTGCAACTGTACTCACAGGAACATCTAGTTGCTTGGAGATGGTCTTATAGCCTTTACCTTTAACATGCTTGTCTATAATTTTCTTTCTGATCTCTTGAGACAGCTCTTTCCTTTGCTTCCTCTGGTCCATGTCGAGTGTGGTACACACCATATCACCAAACAACACAGTGATTACCTGGAGCCATATATATAGGCCCAATGGCTGATTACAAGGTTGTAGACACCTGTGATGCTAATTAGTGGACACACCTTGAATTAACATGTCCCTTTGGTCACATTATGTTCTGTGTTTTCTAGGGGTACCATCATTTTTGTCCATGCCTGTTTCATGAGTTTATTTTTTTACATAATTCTGTTGAAGCATGGTTGAAAAACAATGTCTGACTTTCATTGGTTAACATTTATAGAATTTTAATTTATTATTACTTTTGTCAGATTAAAGTTATTTCTGTGACCATTGTGACTTTTTCTTTCATTGACCAAAGGGTACCAACAATTTTGTCCACGTCTGTATGCTTGCAAGTATGTCACACGTACAGTAATGCAGGTTTTGTAAGTGTATGTGCAAATAAAGTGCACAGAATGTCACAGATATTTTTAGGAAGCACACACGTTAAACAGGAGGTAAAGCGCAAGTAATGTCGCTGTCACCACTGCCTAATAAAAAAGTACACTGAATAAATGTCTCTGATATTTAGGATACACACACATTAAACAGGGGGTATAGCACAAGTAATGTCGCTGTCACCACTGCCCAATAAAAAATAACACTGAATGAATGTCACTGATACTTAGGATGCGCACACGTTAAACAGGAGGTATAGTGCAAGTAATGTCGCTGTCACCACCACCTAATAAAAAATTGCACTGAATGAATGTCACTGATATTTAGGATGCGCACACGTTAAACAGGAGTTATAGTGCAAGTAATGTTGCTGTCACCACCACCTAATAAAAAATGACGCTGAATGAATGTCGTTGATATTTAGGATGCACACTCGTTAATCAGGAGGTATAGCGCAAGTAATGTCGCTGTCACCACGCCTAATAAAAAAATTACACTGAATGTCACTAATATTTAGGACGCGCACATGTTAAACATGAGGTACAGTGCAAGTAATGTCACTGTCACCACCGCCTATTAAATTACACTGAATGAATGTCACTAATATTTAGGATGCGCACACGTTAAATAGGAGGTATAGCGCAAGTAATGTCGCTGTCACCACCACCTAATAAAAAATTATACTGAATGAATGTCACTGATATTTAGAATACGCACACGTTAAATAGGAGGTATAGCGCAAGTAATGTCGCTGTCACCACCGCCTAATAAAAAAGTACACTGAATGAATGTCACTGATATTTAGGATGGGCAAAAGTTAGCGCAGGTAATGTTGCTGCCACCAGCAGCAAAAAAAATTGACTGAATGTCAATTATATTTCGGATACGCAAACGTTATACAGGAGATGTAGCGCAGGTAATGTAACTGTCCGCAGTGGACAACGTCTACAGAAAAAGTACACTGGATATCACAGATATTTTTAGGCTGCGCACACGTTACACAGGAAATGTGACCCAGGTAATGTCGCTGTCAGTAGGGGCAAAAAAAATTACACTGAATGTCACTGGTATTTCGGATGCGCTAGCGTTATACTGCAGATGTAGTGCAGGTGATGTCGCTGCCACCAGTAGCAAAAAAAAAATTGACTGAAAGTCACTGATATTTCAGATACGCAAACGTTATACACAAGATGTAGCACAGGTAATGTAACTGTCCGCAGAGGACTTTTGGGTCTCTCTAACAAGTTTTAGCAATTTAGTGCAGGCTGCACTAAAAATATATATTGCTACCACACACAATAGTCCTTAAAAGGTATTTTGGGTCTCTAAGAAGATTTAGCAATTTAGCGAAGGTTGTGCTAAAAATATATATTGCTGCCACACACAAGAGTCCTTAAAAGGACTTCTGGGTCTATAACAAGTATAAAAACTAAAATATTGCTTTTTCAATCCCTACACTATCTCTCCCTTCTGCTCTCCAGCTCTCCCTGACTAATACTGAGCCGAACATGTGTCATCAGTACATGTAGCACCCGATGACGCGTTCCGGCCAGCCAATCAATGTAATGCCAGCAGCCAACATGGCTACGGCATTACAATGAATGGCAGCACTTACCTGCATGTTTATAGGCTGCATAGCAGCCAGCAAACGTGCGGGTAGGAGACTCGAGCATCGCGCTCGAGCACACGCAGTATTCAGCTGAACACCGCGATGTGATGAGCCAAACTAGTGTTCGGCCGAGCATGCTCGCCCAACACTATTCATCCATATTCCCAATCAACTCTGACCAGTTTCCCTGTCCTTGCTGAAGAAAAGCATGATGCTGCCACCACCATTGTTTCACATTGTTTCCCCTCTTCCATAAAGGTCAGATTTGGGGAGTACACAACTAATAGTTGTCCTCTGAACAGATTCTCCCACCTGAGATCTGGATCTCTGCAGCTTCTCCATAGTGACCATAGGGCTCTTGGCTGCTTCTCTAATTAGTGCTCTCCTTGCCAGTTTAGTTGGACAGCCACATCTTTGTAGGTTTGCGGTTGTGTCATACTCCTTCCATATTTTTTTAAAACCTATCCTTGCTTTATTCTTCTCTATAACTTTTTCCCTGACCTGTCTGGTGTGTTTCTTAGTTTTCATGATGCTTCACAGAACAGCTGTAGTTATATTGAGAATGAATTACACACAAATGGACTCTTGCTAATTAGGTGAATTCTGAAGGCAAAAGGTCATACTTGATTTCATTCAGTTGTATCAGAGTACAGGGGGCTAAATACAAATGCATGCCACACTTTTCAGTTTTTTTTATTAAAAATTGTATCATTTTCTTTTCATTTCACACATACTTTCTATTTTGTTTTGGTCTGTCACATAAAATCTCAATAACATACATTAAAGTTTGTAGATATAACATAGAAAAAAATGTGGAAATGTTCAAAGGATATGAATACTTTTTCAAGGCACTGTATATTGTAATGCCATGCATATATACAGTTACAAGGAAAAGTATGTGAACCCTTTGGAATGATATGGATTTCTGCACAAATTGATCATAAAATGTGATCTGATCTTCATATAAGTCACAACAATAGACAATCACAGTCTGCTTAAACTAATAACACACAAAGAATTAAATGTTACCATGTTTTTATTGAACATACCATGTAAACATTCACAGTGCAGGTGTAAAAAGTATGTGAACCCCTAGATTAATGACATCTCCAAGAGCTAATTGGAGTGAGGTGTCAGCCAACTGGAGTCCAATCAATCAGATGAGATTGGAGGTGTTGGTTACAGCTGCCCTGCCCTATAAAAAACACACACCAGTTCTGGGTTTGCTTTTCACAAGAAGTATTGCCTGATGTATATGATGCCTTGCACAAAAGAGCTCTCTGAAGACCTACGATTAAGAATTGTTGACTTGCATAAAGCTGGAAAGGGTTATAAAAGTATCTCCAAAAGCCTTGCTGTTCATCGGTCCACGGTAAGACAAATTGTCTATAAATGGAGAAAGTTCAGCACTGCTGTTACTCTCCATAGGAGTGGCCATCCTGAAAAAATGACTGCAAAAGCACAGCGCAGACTGCTCAATGAGGTGAATAAGAATCCTAGAGTGTCAGCTAAAGACTTACAAAAGTCTCTGGCATATGCTAACATCCCTGTTAGCGATTCTACGATACGTAATACACTAAACAAGAATGGATTTTATGGGAGGATACCACAGAGGAAGCCACTGCTGTCCAAAAAAAACATTGCTGCACGTTTACAGTTTGCACAAGAGCACCTGGATGTTCCACAGCAATACTGGCAAAATATTCTGTGGACAGATGAAACCAAAGTTGAGTTGTTTGGAAGAAACACACAACACTATGTGTGGAGAAAAATAGGCACAGCACACCAACAACAAAACCTCAACTTGGTGAAGATTGGTGATGGAGCATCATGGGGCTACTTTGCTGCGTCAGGGCCTGGACGGACTGCTATCATCGAAGGAAAAATTAATTCCCAAGTTTATTAAGACATTTTGCAGGAGAACTTAAGGCCATCTGTCCACTAGCTGAAGCTCAACAGAAGATGGGTGTTGAAACAGGACAATGACCCAATGCATAGAAGTAAATCAACAACGGAATGGCTTAAACAGAAGAAAATACTCCTTCTGGAGTGGCCCTGTCAGAGTCCTGACCTCAACCCGATTGAGATGCTGTGGCATGACCTCAAGAAAGCGATTCACACCAGACATCCCAAGAATATTGCAGAACTGAAACAGTTCTGTAAAGAGGAATGGTCAAGAATTACTCCTGACCGTTGTGCACGTCTGATCTGCAACTACAGGAAATGGTTGGTTGAAGTTATTGCTGCCAAAGGAGGTTCAACCAGTTATTAAATCCAAGGTTTCACATACTTTTTACACCTGCACTGTGAATGTTTACATGGTGTGTTCAATAAAAACATGGTAACATTTAATTATTTGTGTGTTATTAGTTTAAGCAGACTGCGATTGTCTATTGTTGTAACTTAGATTAAGATCAGATCACATTTTATGATCAATTTGTGCAGAAATCCATATCATTCCAAAGGGTTCACATACTTTTCCTTGCAAATGTATTTATGTAGTAAAGATAAAAAAGAACGTTTATCCAGTTCAGCCTATTATCCTGCAAAGTTTATGCAAGGGAAGGCTAAAAACTCATGAAGTAGAAACCAATTTTACTAATCTAAGGGAGAAAATGCTTTCTGACCCCAAATCTGGCAATCAGAATCATTTCCTGGATCAATCAACCTTCCCAAGAAATGCAGTAACTATAACCTGTAATATTATTACACTCTAAAAATACATCCATCCCCACCTCCTCTGGTAAAAAGTTCCATAGTCTCACTGCTCTTAAAGTAAAGAACACCCTTTTATATTGATGTACAAACCTTTTTTCCTCTAGACGTAGAGGATGTCCCCTTGTTAGTGTCGGTTCACATGACCGTAAGTGTTTTGTGGAACACACACACGGCCAGCCCTATGATAGAAATGCCTATTATTGGCCGATTACGGACAAGAATAGGACATGCTCTATGTTTTTTTTTAGGGACGCGGAACGAAACCATGGATGTAGACAGCACACTGTGTGCTATCCGCATCTTTAGCAGCCCCATTGAAATGAATTGGTCTGCATCCGTTCTGCAAAATTGCGGAATGGATCTGGACCCAGAAATATGGTCATGTGAATAGACCCTAATCACTACAGTCTTGAGTATAAATAGATCACGAGAGAGATCGCTGTATTGATATATTTATATAGCTATTAAATCTCCATTCAGCAATCTTTTTTCTAAGGACTCATGCACATAACCGTGTTTTCTAGTGGGACAAACTGTAGTTTTTATTAGTACAATTTAGGGGTACGTGAAACTGTTGATCAAACTTTTTGATCACAATTCTTTTGGGGGGGCAAAAAATTTGAAAATGTACATTTTTTTATAGTTTTTTTTCCATTACAACATTCACAGCTTTGCAGGCAGATTACCATGAAGTGCCTGGGTGCCTTCAGCAGGCCCCAAGCTGTCATGGCAACCAAACGGAACCCCACCATTTTACACAGATGCCATGATCACTATTGAACAAAGCATCTTAATGGTTAAATGATCGATTTGAGTGTCATTGCCGATCCCGGTTATTGAGGCCGGGTGCCGGCTGTATTTATTTATTCAAATAAAAATGTATAGCCACTGAGTTATTCAATAAAATGTATCTGTATACATATTCTTTTTCTTAGTTCTCAAGTCCTGTTCACTGAGAAGGCCGCACATTCTCAGTTTCATTCTTCAACTTCCTCCTGAGCTGTGATAGGGAGATAGGGAGAGCTGAGGGACGCCTTCTGAGCTGCAGCAGAGAAGACATTCACCTTGAGCTGTCAGCTTGATATAAATCTAGCAGAGCAATAAATGGGGAGATCTCTCGATCCATATGAGATACAGGGCTGCTTCTGGCTTTGTTTGAAAGAGTGGCTGATAGCTATAAATATGTATAGAATACCGGCGCTGCCACAGAGAAGGTAGGGGAGGGTGAAAATTAATACATATGTATACACAGGACACTGATTATAAAGTCTCTACCTGTGTCTGATAGATGATCGTTCCGTGATGTGGTGTGATCCCGTTGTTCCAGGAAGCGCTGTATAGATCTAATGGGACGCTTCTTGCTCTAACTCACACCTTGTGCGCTGCCCCGGCCTGTAGCTAGCGCATGCGTGGAGGAGCCTGCAGGGATGAGTTCAGGAGCGTCTTCGCGTGACGTCACAACCTCGCTCTGGGTGCCTCCAAGGGACAAGTTTCCATCCAACGCGTTTCTGAACCTACGGGAACCTATACCTATCTATACATATTTATAGCTATCAGCCATTCATTATCGGTGAGAGTAGGTTGGACACTCAGCTCTAATACCAGGCGGCAAACAAGGTGAATACACCAGCCTCAGAGATAAACCTGACGGCAGCGCAAGTGTCTCTGCTTTCACAAATTTTGTTGTTACTTTGTTTGAAAGAGATTGTCATGTCCTATATGATGTCTGATTTAAATTTTTTTACATTAATTATGGGATAGCTCTTTTAACTGTTATCAAATATGCCCTTTCAAATTTACTTTCACAATAATTAGAGATGAGAGAATCGAACCTGACAAAGTGGAATTATTTACGAATTTCAGGAAAAATTAGATTTGCACCGAATGCGAATTTCCTTGCGCTTCGTAGTAACGAATCACATTTTTCCTAAAATGACTGCTGCATGTGGGAAGACATGGAGAAAGAAAGTCTGGGAAAGCGGGATCACCCATACTGAAATGCATGCAGCAAATCAGCAGCCAGCTAGCCCTGAGATGTCACAGCCGTATAAATACGGCAGCCATCTTAGATTTTTCCATTCACCAGCGTACTTATGGCAGGGAGAGATGTGTCTGCAGGCGCTAAGGACAGTGATAGAAAAATTGTCATTGTGCTAAAAAAAATAAAAAGATTTACAAGTGCAGGGAAAAATTATTCAAGGTGTAGGGCAGGGATCAGCAACCTTTGGCACTCCAGCTGTAGCGAAACTACAACTCCCAGCATTCTCCTTTCACTTGAGTGGGAGTTTAGAGAACAGCCAAGCAAGTGTGCATGATGGGAGATGTAGTTTCACAACACCTGGAGTTCCGGAGGTTGCTCACCCCTGGTGTAGGGAAAGGATAGGGAGGAATCATTCCACTGCATTTATGTTGAACAGGGTTCAGAAGGGGAGGTTACAGCCTGGGTAATAGGAACAATCCTATTACACCTTGGGGCACTGACTGGCGATACAAATTTCCATTATACAGCTCTGTAATTCCATCAAACCATTCTTATTAGGGTGCAAGTGCTGTTTGATACAGGCATTAACAGGGTTTATTACAAGGAAATATTTATATGTCTTATTTGCCCTTGTGCTGTGCAGTTATATGTTCTAAAGCATTTTTTTGGCTTGTATTAGTGGGTAAAAAGGGCTTATTAGCTGTTGTGTGGTGAAGTACAAAAAATACAGCCCTTTTTGTCATGTATTAGTGGCAAAAGTAAAATATATTTTCTGCTCAGCGGTGCACTTATCTGTTTTAAAGCCCTTTTTTGCATGTACTAGTGGAAAAAGGAAAAATATCTTTGACGCTCAGCGGTGCAGTGAGAAACTTTACAGCCCAGTTTGCCGTGTATTACTGGTGAAATACAAATCTATTCGCCTTTCATTGTTGCACTTATCTGTTGAAAAGCCTTTTGTGGAAAAAAAAAACAAAAAACTTGGGCCTAATTGCCGTTCGGTGGTGCAGTGAGATATTTCACGGCCCAGTTTGCCGTGTATTATTGGCGAAATACAACTATATTCACCTTTCATCATTTATGTAAAAATATTGTTTATGTAAAAATAGAAATAAATTAGGACCTTATTGCCGTTCCCCGGTGCAGTGAGATATTTTACAGCTCAGTTTGCTGTGTATTATTGGCAAAATGCTAATATATTTGCCGTTCATGGTTGTACTTATCTGTTGAAAAGCCTTTTGTGTAAAAATATAAAAAAATTAGGGCCTATTTGCCTTTCTGCAGCGCAGTGAGATACTTTACAGCCCAGTTTGCCATGTATTACTGGAGAAATACACTATATTCGCCTTTCATCGTTGCACTTATCTGTTGAAAAGCCTTTTGTGTAAAAATAGAAAAAAGTTAGGGCCGAATTGGCGTTCAGCGGTGCAGTGAGATATTTTACAGCCCAGTTTGCCGTTTATTACTGGTAAAATACAAGTATATTTGCTGTTCATGGTTGCACTTATCTGTTGAAAAGCCTTTTGTGTAAAATATAAAAAAATTAGGGCCTATTTGCCATTCAGCAGTGCAGTGAGATGTTTCACAGCCCAGTTTGTCATGTATTACTGGCGAAATACTAATACATTTGCCATTTATGGTTGTACTTATCTGTTGAAAAGCCTTTTGTGTAAAAATATTAAAAAATTTGGGCCTGTTTGCCGTTCAACAATGCAGTGAGATATTTTACAGCCCAGTTTGTCGTGTTTTACTGGCGAAATAAAAAAATATTCGCCGTCCTGTGTTGCACTTATCTGTTGAAAAGCCTTTTGTGTAAAAATATTAAAAATTAGGGCCTAATTGCCATTCAGCAGTGGAGTTACATGTGGTGAATTTTTTTTTGCGGGATGAACAGAATAACGTAGTGGTGAATTTTTTATGGGGAGAATTGCTGGGTGAGAGTAGACTTTTTTTCTGTATGAACCGAATCCCATTATCCTTTCATTGGTGAATTTTTCTATTTCAACCATGTCTTCTTCTGGAAAATTGATGGGTGATTGTACAACTCCTTTTGCAGTATGGACCAAATTACGTAGTGGTGAAATTTTTTATGTGAAACTGGCTTTTTTCGGGAAAATTGATGGGTGAGAGTAGACTTTTCTGTATGAATCGAATTCCATTATCCTTTCATTGGTGATTTTTTTTATTTCAACCATGTCTTCTTCTGGAAAATTGATGGGTGATTGTACAACTCCTTTTACGGTATGGACCGAATTATGTAGTGGTGAAATTCTTTATGTGACACTGGCTATTTTTGAGAAAATGTATGGCTGAATGTACACCTCATTTTGCAGTATGGAATGATGTACTTAGGGATGAGATTCTTTCTGTGACACTGCCTTTTTTTCCGGAAAATGTATGGGTGAATGTACACCTCCTTTTGCGGTATTGAACAACGTACTTAGTGCTGAAATTATTTCTGTGACACTGGCTCTTTTTTGGAAAATGTATAGGTGAATGTACACCTCCTTGTGCGGTATGGACTGAAGTACTTAGTGGTGAAATTATTTCTGTAACACTGGCTCCTTTTTGGGAAAATCAATGGTTGAATGTACACCTTCTTTTGCGGTATGGACTGAAGTACTTAGTGGTGAAATACTTTCTGTGACACTGGCTCTTTTTCGGAAAATGTATGGCTGAATGTACACCTCCTTTTGCGGTATGGACTGAAGTACTTAGTGGTGAAATTCTTTATGTGACCCTGGCTCTTTTTCGGAAAATGTATGGCTGAATGTACACCTCCTTTTGCCGTATGGACTGAAGTATTTAGTGGTGAAATTCTTTGAGACCCTGGCTCTTTTTCGGAAAATGTATGGTTGAATGTACACCTCCTTTTGCGGTATGGACTGAAGTACTTAGTGGTGAAAATCTTTATGTGACAAAGAACATGGTGTCGGTGCTGCGTCAAGTATGGATGAGCCATGCGCCCTGCATGGCACACGTGCTCAATCTGGTTGTCAAGCGGTTCCTGAATAGAGATGTCGCGAACATAAAATTTTCCTTTCGCGAACGGCAAGCGCAAATTTTTGCAAATGTTTGCGAACGGGCGAACCGCCATTGACTTCAATAGGCAGGCGAATTTTAAAACCCACAGGGACTCTTTTTGGCCACAGTAGTGATGGAAAAGTTGTTTCAAGGGGACTAATACTTGGACTGTGGCATGCCGGAGGGGGATCCATGGGAAAACTCCCTTGGAAAATTACATAGTTGACGCAGAGTTGGGTTTTAATCCATAAAGGGCATAAATCACCTAACAATCCTACATTTTTTTGAACAACGTGGTTTAAAACATCCAGTGTGTGTATACGATCAGGTATGATGTTGTATCGATCAGGTAGTGTAAGGGTGACGCCCGCTTCACAGACATTGACAGACCAAACTCGCCTTTTAATGCACCGCAAACAGTCCATTTGCCCAACCGCAAACTCCCCATTTGCACAAGGTTGGATACCAAGCTAGCCATGTCCCATTGATGTCATTGAAGGTTTCTTCCTCCACCCAGCCACGTACAACACCAAGGGTCCCCGAAAGGTGAATTGAATTGATTTTTTGAACGGGGAGATGGTTAAAAAAACGCTGGCTCCCTCCCCTTTGTTTGAATCCACGGTCATTGCGTCTGCGCCGTGTAATTTACTGTCACACCCGATATGAGTGGTATTTTCTGTAGTTCTATTCTCATCAGTTTAATCCCTGTTACGTCCCATATCAGGAATTACCTTTTGTGAAAAAAAATTTAGGCTGGGTACCTTCGACTGCCTTCACAGTGACAGACCAAACTCTGATACACCAAACTGAATTGATTTTAGGAACCGGGAGATGGAAAAAGCAGCTTGGTCGGTCCTCTTACTCCCAAGTTGGGGCACTGCGCGTGCACCGAGCAATGTGCTGTGACACCCTATATGAGTGGTGTCTTAACTAGTACTATTCCTATAAGTTTAATCCCTGTTACGTCCCCTATACGGGGACATGTGTCGAATTGAATAACCATTGTCGAATTAACGAACCATTACGACATCCTGAAATAATTTAGTTCTGAGCTCTGTACTTGCTTTGTATTGGAATTGATGGGGATTTTTTAAATTGTCTGCTTTATTTCTAATAAACTATTAAGAAACTTTATTATGATTTTTTTATTTTATGTATTAAAAACCCAAACAACTTAAAAAAAAAAAAAGAAAGAAAATTAATGTTTTTTTCTATGAAAAATGATCCAGCCAATCACTTTTAGTCTGATCATAATGAAGCAACGGCCTTATCATCTGGGGTGTGGCAACATTGCCAACACACTCAGAGGTTATGATCGCTTCAATGTGATACGCAAGCCCCTTCACCACAACAAGGTACCGATCACAAAGGTGAATTAACTCATGTATGTGCCTTTTATTTTTGTTTTGTTTTTGCAGCCACAGTGCAGCCCTAGAGGCCAGAAAAATTAGGCATGTACACATGCCTGAAAAATTTGGTATTGTTGCAGCCGCTGAAGGTGACTAAAATCCGTCTTGAACCCTAGTTGGTGGCGGAGAATTCACGAAAGTCATCAGGTATGCAGACATTAAATACAGCAGCGTGGGGACCATTTTGAGGCCAAGGCATGTCATCAGCCCTTTTGTTAGTCAAACGTATCCCCCACTGTCAGTCCCTTCCGGATCCATGCCTCATTCATCTTAATGAAGGTGAGGTAATCCACACTTTTTTGACCGAGGCGACTTCTTTTGTCAGTAACAATGCCTCCTGCTGCACTGAAGGTCCTTTCTGACAGGACACTTGAAGCGGGGCAGGCCAGAAGTTCTATCGCAAACTGGGATAGCTCAGGCCACGGGTCAAGCCTGCACACCCAGTAGTCAAGGGGTTCATCGCTCCTCAGAGTGTCGATATCTGAAGTTAAGGCGAGGTAGTCTGCTACCTGTCGGTCGAGTCTTTCTCTAAGGCTGGATGTGTAGGACTGAAAAAGCTCTGCATGTCCTCCATCAACAACACATCTGTAAAGCGTCCTGTCCTTGCCGCCGTGGTCGTGATAGGAGGAGGATTACTTTCACCTCTTCCCCAGTAAGATTCCCGTTGTGCTGTGACATCCCCCTAATAAGCTGTCTAAACCATATTTTTTAGTTTGGTTTTGAACTGCTGCATCCTTTCTGACTTTCGGTAATTTGGTAACATAGGTCGTTCTCCTTCATTCTTTTTATACGAGGGTCCCTCAACAGACATGACAGCATGAAAGACCCCATTTGCACAAGGTTGGATGCCGAGCTACTCATTTCCCGTTCCTCCTCCTCACTGATGTAATTGACGGTCTGTTCTTCCCCCCAGCCACGTACAACACCACGGGTCCCAGAAAGGTGACAACAACGAGCACCCTGGTATGCCTGCTATGGTTGGTCTTCGTCCTCCTCAAAGCCACATTCCTCCTCTGACTCCTCTTCCTCATACTCCTCTTGCAGCGTTGCCGCAGGTCCGGCAAACAATGATGACAAGGCTGTTTCTGGTGGTGATGGTGACCACAACTCTTCCTCTTCACGCTCATCTACAGCCTGATCCAGCACTCTTCGCAGGGCACGCTCCAGGAAGAAAACAAATGGGATGAGGTTGCTGCCTTCGGTGCGACTGACTAGGTTTGTCACCTCCTCAAAAGGACGCATGAGCCTACAGGCATTGCGCATGAGCGTCCAGTAACGTGGCAAACAAATTCCCAGCTCCGCAGAGGCTGTCCTAGCACCCCGGTCATACAAATACTTGTTGATGGCCTTTTCTTGTTGGAGCAGACGGTCAAACATTAGGAGTGTTGAATTCCAACGTGTCAGGCTGTCGCAAATCAAACGCCTCACTGGCATGCTATTTCGGCGCTGAATGTCTGAAAAGTGCACCATGGCCGTGTAGGAATGCCTGAAATGGCCACACACCTTCCTGGCCTGCTTGAGGACGTCCTGTAAGCCTGGGTACTTGGACACAAAGCGCTGTACGATGAGATTCAACACATGTGCCATGCACGGCACATGTGACAACTTGCCCAAATTCAATGCCGCCAACAAATTGCTTCCATTGTCACACACCACTTTGCCGATCTCCAGTTGGTGCGGGGCCAGCCACTGATCCACCTGTGCATTCAGGGCGGACAGGAGTGCTGGTCCAGTGTGGCTCTCCGCTTTCAGGCAAGTCAACCCAAGACAGCGTGACACTGTTGTATCCGGGATGTGGAATAGCCCCTGGGGAGCTGGGGGGATTCAGTTGATGTGCAGCCAGACGCCGCTGCAGAAGAGGACTCAGCCGAGGAGGTTATGGAAGAGGATGGAGTAGGAGGAGTAGAGGAGGTGGCAGAGAAGGTGGCAGTGGGGCTGCCTGCAAATCGTGGCGGTGTCACCAACTCCACTGCAGATCCACGCATTCCATGCTTGGCAGCCGTCAGCAGGTTGACCCAATGCGCAGTGTAGGTGATATACCTGCCCTGACCGTGCTTTGCAGACCAGGTATCAGTGGTCAGATGGACCCTTGCCCCAACACTGTATGCCAGAGATCTGAGTAGAGGTTTGGGATTGTCTTTTTTGAAAAAAAAAATTGTCCGGGTACCTTCCACTGTGGTGTCCCAATAGCGACAAATTTTTTGAAGGCCTCAGACTCCACCAGCTGGTATGGTAACAGCTGGTGGGCTAAGAGTTCCGTCAAGCCAGCTGTCAGACCCCGGGCAAGGGGTGACTCTGTGACATTGGCTTCTTACGCTCAAACATTTCTTTAACAGACACCTGACTGTGGGCAGATGAGATGGAACTGCTGAAGGTGAGAGGCGGAGTGGCGGGTGGTTGAGAGGGGGCAAGGAGGACAGAAGTGGTTGACGTGGCTGAAGATGCTGGATCAGGAGGAGGATGGTTGCTTTGAGTATGTGTGCTGCTTGTACTCATGTGATGATCCCATTGGCGTTTGTGATGTAAGATCATGTGCCTTCGCAAAGCAGTTGTACCGAGGTGGGTGTTGGACTTCCCACGACTCAGTTTCTTTTGGCACAATTTGCAAATGGCATTGCTGTTATCAGAGGCAGACACACAAAAAAAATGCCACACTGCTGATCTTTGCAATGACGCCATTCTGTTGGTGTCAACAGCATGCATTGATTGGCGTGCTGTCTGTGTGACCCCGGGTGCCGATACATGCTGTCTGACTGTGCCACTAGCTCCTTGCGACGACCTCCCCCTGCTTCCAACTCGTCTCCTCCTTCTCTCTGTCTCCCCTTCTGAACTTTCCCCCTCTTCTTCTTCTCTTCGAGCAGGCACCCACGTGGCATCCACAGACACATCGTCATCATCAACCGCTTCACTTGTATCTGACACCTCAGCAAAGGAAGCAGCAGCGAGTACAACATCATCATCATCATCATACTGTACGTCCATGTGTGTAATGCTGCCTGACTGAGACATATCCCTGTTATCTACATCCTCTGGCAATAATGGTTGCACATCACTAATTTCATCCAACTGATGTGTAAATAACTCCTCTGAGGGATCAAGTGAAGCGGCTGTGGTGGCTGTGGTGGTGGTGGCGGCGGGCGGGAGAGTTGTAACTTGAGAGCAGGTGACCAAAGCTGAGCTGGAGGAGGATGGTGCGTCAAGGTTCTTAGCGGAAGCTGTTGAAGATTGGGTGTCCTGTGTAAGCCAGTCAACTATCTTCTCCTAATTTTTGGGGTTTAGGGTATGTGGCCTCTAAACACTGGGCATTATTCTAGGGCCAGTGGAAATCACAGCACCACGCTGCAAGGTATTTGTGAGTGAGTGACACCCTGTAACGGTATGAGTGGAGGCCTAGCTAGTGGCCACAGTACAGTCTGGGGCCAGACACACACTGGCTTGCAACTGGGATTATATCACGGAAAAATATTAAATAGAATTTTTTTTATCTGCAAGGTATTTGTGAGTGAGTGACACCCTGTAACGGTATGAATGGAGGCCCGTCAGAAGTAGGTAATCGGCACGAAGGAGCAGTCATTTTCACAGCTTAAGGTATCTTCCTGGAAGCTTGACCTCTGCACATTGACAGTCTGCATTGCAAAGCTTGTCTAAAAGAAAAATCCTGCAGTGTACCCCCTTGTAGGAAACTCTTGATCCGGCACAGGCTGCTTTGCTCCTTAAAAAATAAATGGAGTCTGTACAGTGCGACAATGATGTATAATTTTTAATACACCAGACTGAAAGAGTATTCCAAGCACCTGTCTGCCGAGAAGCAGAAGGGTCTTGCCATTGAAGTGGGCACAGAGCTGAACCTAAAAGCCAAATTTTCATCCAAGCCTCCACTTTTTATTTTTTTATTTCTTTTAATAATTACACATTTATTTTGTAACATTCATTTTTAACAATTACAAAAAAAAAAATATGAGACTTCTTACTGTATAGTTTTCATTAGAAGTACAATACAGTAGAAGTCTCATTTTATATAATTTTTTTTAAAGTAACTGCTGCTATGCAGCTATTATAGCTGAGTGGTTAAGTGCCGTGCCTCTAACACAGAAGGTTGTAAGTTGGAATCCCCGCAGAAACTTTTCTGAAATACAGGCTAAATTAGATTTAAATACACTGGGGTGTCCCCAAGCACTGACTCCATATACTGTATGGAGCATAGACTCCTAAGCCGAAATAGAGTCCCGACACCCTCCCCTCTTCAGAGAAGAGTGGGTGTCTGGGGTACTTCCATTGTGCTCGGGTGCTCGATAAAACACCCAAGCATGGCAAAGTATTCTACTCGAGTACATGAGCACTTTGGTGCTCAATCAACACTAATCAGGACCTCACGTGGTTAGCAGCAATGTGGACTGGATATGACGTGTCTGGATCAGTGTTAGCCTGAGAACTTGTTTTCTCTGTGCCCGTCGAACCTCGCATGGACATTTCTTATGCCATCCACGCAGAGGACTTCAAGACTTTATGGAATGATAGGACGAGGTCACGGAGGAAGTGGACTATTTATTCCAATGTGTTTACTCGCATTTCTTCAGACACTTTAGAATCCACTTATCAGTATTGTTGAGCGTGAATATTCGAATTGCGAATTTTTTTCTCGAATATTGCGATTTCGAGATTTTGCGAATATTTAGAATATAGTGCTATATATTCGCGAAATCGAATATTCTTTTTTTAATGCTCCAGTCAGTTGCTTCCGTGCTCATGGAGCGTCCCCATCACCATGGGAACGTCTCCATATACTAGAATGTACTGTCGGATTTGAGTATTACGTTGAAATCGGAATTCGATTAATTCAAGTTATAATAATCGAATTGCGATTTCAACTTAAGCACTGATATATTCCATATTCGTTAATTCTAGCCTACTATGGAATATAGCAGTGCTAAGTTGAAATCGCCATGCGATTACTTTGAGTTATATTAATTGTATGGCGATTTCAACTTGGACCTGGTTTACTATGGTTGGCTTCAATATTTGGTAGAATTAGCGAATATGACGAATGTATTCGTCATATTCCACAAAACGAATATACGAATGTATTCGTCATATTCCACAAAACAAAGATATTCTCCATGTTCGTTTTAGCTACCTATTCATCAACTACCTATTCATCATATAGGAAAGTTGACTATAGAGACAGCTAAGTTTAATTCGCTATGCGATTATATTACTTAGCTTTTTTTTTTATAAATAGAATAATTATAATAATTATCAGGTATTATAATTATTCTATTTATAAAAAAAAAAAGCTAAGTAATATAATCGCATAGCGAATTAAACTTAGCTGTCTGTATAGTCAACTTTCCTATATGATTGCTAGAATTCGCGAAGTTGATGAATAGGTAGCTAAAACGAAGATGGAGAATATCTTCGTTTTGTGGAATATGACGAATACATTCGTCATATTCGCTAATTCTACCAAGCCATTGAAGCCAACCATAGTAAACCAGGTCCAAGTTGAAATCGCCATGCGATTAATATAGCTCGAAGTAATCGCATGGCGATTTCAACTTAGCACTGCTATATTCCATAGTAGGCTAGAATTAACGAATATGGAATATAGCAGTGTTTAAGCTGAAATCGCATTTCGATTATTATAACCTGAATTAATCGAATTGCGATTTCAACTTAGTACTGCTATATTCCATATTCGTTAATTCTAGCCTAATATGGAATATAGCAGTGCTAAGTTGAAATCGCAATGCGATTCATTCAAGTTATAATAATCGAATTGAGATTTCAACTTTTTACGTATATTCTTAATATTGCTCTAACTTCGTCTTTTAGAATATTCGTAATATTCTAAAAAACGAAGTTATAGCAATATTGTAAAGGGGGAATATTAATCACCAATATTATGCGAACATCGGTAATTAATATTCATAAATAGGAGGAGCCGTCTAGTGATGACTCCACCTATTTATGCCTTTATATAATAAATACACAATACTTCGCTATGCTTACACTGATCGCTACACTAGCTGCATGCGCCTTACTCACTACCGCTAACAAGTATACACTACACAAAGGGTACAAATATAACGGTATTTAATACACCAAGCACGCAATACAGTAATTACACAACACTAAATATACAGTACTCAACTACACTACACGTTCCCAAATTCCACCCACAAACTAACTATACAATACACACATACAGGTATAACAACCCACCTGCCTAGCTCTATACTGTCCCTACAGGGTTACAAGAGGGTTATACAGTTTGTTTGCAGCTATGGGGTACGTCGAGGGTTAACGGTGGCGTTACAGGGGTGTAAGCCGACCACAAACAAAGGGTTAACAATGGGGTGAGATACAGTGGGGGTCATCAGGGGGGTGTAACCACAAATACAATTAGGGGAACCAGTGGGATCAGGGGTACAAACAAGGATGCAATAAGGCAAGGGTTTGGGGGGTCAGGGTGTCCAGTAATCAGGGCCCAGGGTACACATCAGGGGCAAGGGTAATAAGGCAGGGCCCAAGGTGCACATCAGGGGCAAGGGTTATAAGGCAGGGCCCAAGGTGCACATCAGGGACACAAATATAGGGGTTACAGGACCAGGGGTGTGGGTTAACCAGGGGAGAGATATAGCGGTCGGGGGTCAGGGGATATACTTAATCCTTCCAGCGTTAGTAGGCCTCTTCCAGACGGTCATCATGGAGCCGCTCTCTCCCATGTGTCTCTGAATCTAGTCTGGTTGCAAGAGGGCCCACCTCTGTCCGGTTTGGGTTTTATAGCCCAAAAGCAGCCCCCTCCTCCTTCTTCAACAGGAGAGTGATGACATCATCGTGGGGTCGTTTGACGGAATGCTAGAACTGAAACAAAGGACTTCCTGCCCAAGCTGTAGGCCCCCAGCTGCTACATAACATCACACACTCCCACGTCATAAACGAACCAGGCTGATCAGTATATATACACATATACATACTACCCAACCTGGGGGCACTTAGGTATATACATCCATATAGATGTTTGGGGTATATCTACATGCATGTCCATATACACAATATCATAAATGGGCAGTAATAAGCCCACCTGCATATGGATATATTATACATAGAGATGTATGCTGACAAGGGGGCATACATACATCTCCATGTATACACCCATACCACCTGGACCGGCCCATGCAAAAGGGCCAATATACATGCATATATGTAAGGGCATATATACATATATATTTAAATCCAAACTTCCCTCAACAAATATAACGAATATTCTAAAAGACGAAGTTAGAGCAATATTACGAAATTTCGTAAAATACACATATTAGCCTAGCCATAGTCAATTAGTCATAGGGACATTGCCTTATACTATTAAAAGAAAAATCGCAATACGCGATTAATTAAATCGAATATTATTCGCGATAGTTGGAATAATTACGAATATTCGATTTCGACGAATATATCACGAATATTCAATCGAATATTCGCGAAATATCGCGAAATCGAATATGGCACCTCCCGCTCATCACTACTTATCAGCAACCCAGCTCATCACGGAATGAGCTGGAGTCGGCTTGTTTGCTGGACTGCCCTCATGTTATCAGCCATAACCCCATACATTTCTTGATCTTTATGCATTACCCTCATGGTGACCCCAACACTGGTCGTCAATCCGTTCTTGTTGATGAAGAACTTTGTTTTTCCAGTTTGTCTTTTAAATCTTGTGGTTTTGCCCCTTCTGTATTGTATTTTATGTGTGTTAATATACTGTTTGTCAAATAAATTAAAATTCTCCCCCATTCAAAAAAAAAATTGGTTTGTGATTTGGTAGACAAAAGCAGGAGTGGGTACAAACACACAGAATACATGCAACTATTCCGTGCACGTGTCATCTCTGTTTTAGATCCACTCCTGTTTTTTGGGCATTAGCAATAATGATGGATTACTGACTAAATGCTGACCAAGATGCTGACCAAGTGAAAGGGCATGCTCCACAGACAGGATCCGTTTTTGTGGGTCATTGTTCTGACGGATCAGAGGAAGGGCAAAATACTCAGTGAAGTCGACACAACCTTACTGCTGACACCCTCTCCACTCTGTTGGGGGTACTCTAGCGTTTAATAGAATAGGTCTGTAGACATCTATGTGGAATTAGCTGATGATGGTGTAAAAAGGAGTGCGCGTCTTCTTGGCGCTAACATTGACCTGTAAGGTTGAGTTCATACATCAGTTATTTGGTCAGTTTTGGCCCAGTGACTGCCCAAATAACTAAAGTGTGCAGTGATTATAAGTGCGACATCTGTCATCTGCATGTGATACGGACTCACAGTATTATTTCACTCCCTATGCATATTACTGCAAGGCACAGTGTTCTACACCACTATAAAGGCTCTCCCCAGCCAGGAAATAGCGTTTTTTTATGCGATTTGCCGTGAATAAATTTGGATCGAACCAAATTTTTCCCCAAAAATTTGGCGAACCAGCAAACCGAATTTTTGAAAAATTCGGTAAACCAGCAAACCGAATTTTTGAAAAGTTCGGTGAACCAGTGAACCGTATTTTTGAAAAATTCGCTCATCTCTAACAATAATCATGGGCGTTGTCATTGGGTTACTGTGGGTCAGTATGGTTGCATATTATGGAATAAACCCTGGAATCACTTTACGTGAGTGGCACTCTTGATGTTCTTTGACAGTCCTCAGCAATAGGGTAGTTACATGAAAAGTCTCAAACTACCTACCATCAAGTAGGTTGACAACTATATTATCTTTATTCTTTACTGCTAAAATCATGGGTGGTACTTGGTTACCTGAGCACAGTCTGTCTGTTTGTACTATGCCACATTACAAATTAGTGACAGCTTTTGATTGTGACTTGAAAATCTAGTGGTTCAGGCTTGAAACAATGTAAGGCCATTTTTGAAAAAGTTAATTTGTTGGTCAATATACCATATAATATCAGCATACCAAGACATATGGACGTCCCTGCGAGAGTGGGTGACAGAAGATCTGTGAGACTGGCCACATGCGCTTTGATCTGACAGGTTTCTTTGTGGATCAATAGACATTTGTGTTGTTTCTGATACTGGCCACACTTCTAACCTCAAGGTGTTGCTATTGTGGTCATTTAACTTTCCTTATTTATAGTTGCTTCTCCCACAATGCTGTGTGGTTTATAACTTCAGTGGTATCTGTGGTCTGCTGGTATTTGATTCTCGGCTGAGTTCCTGTTGCTGCCATAGCTACTGGAATGTTAAGTGTTTCCTTTCCCTTTTGCATTTTGTTTTGGTTTATCTGTGTGTTGTTTTCCCCCTGCCCTTTGTTGTAGACCTGAGGGAGACTCTTGGTCGTCCTTCCTTTTTGGAGGAACAGGTAGTCTCAGTCCTGTCACTATCGCCAGGGTCTTATATGGTGAGTTAGGACTCTAGGTACTCCAGCGTGCCTTTGGGGTCTGTTCATACTGATAGCCAGTCAGGACTGTGACTAGGGATTTAACTAGGAGGTGTCCTTTTTTCTTAAATGCTTTCAGGCCTTGTTCCTTGTTCCCTCTCCTTCTTCATCCAGTGTGGTGTCTCCTTCACACATGGAAGTGACATTATAAACTGCAAAACCATAATTTTTTGTTAATTTGAGTGCAGCCATGGACCCAATGGCTGCACTGTCAGAACAGCTACAGGGTCTATCTTTGGAAGTAGATGATCTCCGCATGACTGTCTCTCAGATCCAGAGACCACAGGCTGTTGGTCCTAGTGGTGGTGGTGGTTACCAGACCTGTCTGGAGCCTAAAGTTGCTCTCCCGGACAGATTCTCTGGGGGGACGTGATAATTTTATTTTATTTAGAGGAGGCGTGCAAACTGTATTTTAGGCTACATCCACACTCATCTGGTGATGAGGAACAGCGTGTCGGTGTGGTGATTTCCTTTGCTTAAGGGGGATGTGCAGTCATGGACTTTCTCTCTGCTTACCGGATCGCAGTCAGTGGATACATTTTTCAAAGTCTTGGGTCTAATCTATGATGACCCAGATCGAACTTTCTTGGCCGAAACCAAGCTGTGTGGCCTTCGTCAGGGAGATCGTTCTGTGGAAATGTATTGCTTAGAGTTTAGGAGGTGGGCAACAGATACTGAGTGGATCTCCATAGCCAGTTTTGTCAGTGGTTGTCTGAAGAGGCTGAAGGACGCTTTGGCCTTTCATGAAACTCCTGTCTCTTTGGAGGCTGCTGTCTCTTGCCATACACATGGATAGACACCTGAGAGAGAGATCTAGGGGCCCCACTCTCGGGATGTTCTATCACATGATGTATTGTCCTCCTCTGACACTTTGGGTGAAAATACTCTTGGGTTTATGTCTGGGTACGAACCCATGCAATTAGGGGGAGCTACTCCTGGATATGCTTTTAGGCATATCAGTCGTAGGAAGGGAGTGTGTTTTTTCTGAAGACAAAAGGGACATTTTATCAATGTATGAGTCACTGAACGTGCATTTGTCTTTGACAGATCGTACCCGATTTCTCCTGACTGCCAAGGTGTAGCTAGAGTCAAAGACTGTGGGAATTGAGGTGTTTATTGACAGTGGGGCAGGGTTAAACCTGATTGATGCTCAGTTCCTTGATATGCACGGTTTGTCACCCAGTCCATTAGAGAAAAACATTTCAATTTTTGATATTGATTCTGCACTTTTAGCTCAGAAGTGTTTGCCTCAAGTTGTGCATGATATCAGATTAGGATGCGCAATAGTTACTGTGATGCCGTACAAGGAATGGGCATCACAGTGCGCATGCGCCGGCCAAAGGAATGAGTGCGCAGGCGTTGGACATCAGCAGAATAACAAGTTAGTAGAAAGGCGGTCAGAGGGAAAGGATGGGCGGGCGGAGGGTAGGAAGGGGCGAGGGGACGCAATGAAAAGGCTAAGCAAGCAGGGCACCTAAGAGAGCAACGCCGCCCCTGGGCACTTGCGAGCCCTCATTTGAGTATCTTATAAAGATCGTTTTTGATGGTTCTATAAGTCCAGGATTGATGCCAGAGGTAACGTTTTTATTAACTGTAAGCATGCTAGGGAGCTGTGGGAAGGGTTAATAAAGTGAAATGCTGGTGACAGGGGGTGATCAGGGAGTGTATATGGGGTGATCACCCCCCTGTCACTGATCACCCCCCTAAAAGGCTCCATTCAGACGTCCGTATGTGTTTTGCGGATCCGATCCATAGATGCGTGGATCTGTAAAACACATACGGACTTCTGAATGGAGCCTTACAGGGGGGTGATCATCCCATATAGACTCCCTGATCACCCCCCTGTAAGGCTCCATTCAGACGTCCGTATGCGTTTGCGGATCCGATCCATGGATGCGTGGATCCGTAAAACACATACGGACATCTGAATGGAGCCTTACAGGGGGGTGATCAATAACAGGCGGGTGATCAATGACAAGGGGGTGATCAGGGAGTCTATATGGACTGATAACCCCCCCTGTCACTGATCACCCCCCTGTAAGGCTCCATTCAGACGTCCGTATGCGTTTTGCGGATCCGATCCATGGATGCGTGGATCCGTAAAACACATACGGGCGTCTGAATGGAGCCTTACAGCGGGCGATCAATGACAGGGGGGTGATCAATGACAGGGGGTGATCAGGGAGTGTATATGGGGTGATCACCCCCCTGTCACTGATCACCCCCCTGTAAGGCTCCATTCAGACGTCCGTATGTGTTTTGCGGATCCGATCCATGGATGCGTGGATCTGTAAAACACATACGGGTGTCTGAATAAAGCCTTACAGGGGGGTGATCAATGACAGGGGGGTGATCAATGACAGGGGGTGATCAGGGAGTGTATATGGGGTGATCACCCCCCTGTCATTGATCACCCCCCTGTAAGGCTCCATTCAGATGTCCGTATGTGTTTTGCGAATCCGATCCATGGATGCGTGGATCCGTAAAACACATACGGGCGTCTGAATGGAGCCTTACAGGGGGGTGATCAATGACAGGGGGGTGATCAATGACAAGGAGGTGATCAGGGAGTCTATATGGGGTGATCAGGGGTTCATAAGGGGTTAATAAGTGACAAGGGGGGGTGTAGTGTAGTGTAGTGGTGGTTGGTGCTACTTTACTGAGCTGCGTGTCCTCTGGTGGTCGATCCAAACAAAAGGGACCACCAGAGGACCAGGTAGCAGGTATATTAGACGCTGTTATCAAAACAGCGTCTAATATACCTGTTAGGGGTTAAAAAAAAAAATCGCATCTCCAGCCTGCCAGCGAACGATCGCCGCTGGCAGGCTGGAGATCCACTCGCTTACCTTCCGTTCCTGTGAACGCGCGCGCCTGTGTGCGCGCGTTCACAGGAAATCTCGGCTCACGCGAGATGACGCCAATCAGCGTTAGTGTGACCTGGGAGAGCCTCCGCAATGACGCCTTTCGGCGTTAGCGTGGCGGCAGGAGGTTAAAATTTGAATTTTGTGAAAAGGTTCAAAATTCTAGGCTCAAAGTGTCACACTCTAGTCAGCTAATTAATCCATACCCCTGAGCAAAGGGGACCTCAAAATTGTGAAAATTGTGACTTTGGGGTTTCATAAGCTATAAGCCATAATCACCCAAATTATAACAAATAAAGGCTTGAAATACCTCGCTTTGCATTTAATGGGTCTATCTCATATGTTAGTTTCACCTTTTAAGTTGCATTACTGAAATAAATGAACTTTGCACAATATTCTAATTTTTTTTTTGTTTCACCTGTATATCACATAAAGGAGGGCCTCATTCACATTGTGGTACAATTGTTCAGATAGTGGGACTCCTACACTCATAAAGCCTATGCACGAAGTGAAAGGGCTGTCAAACATTACAAGGAACCGTCACTCCAATACACCCTTTGTTACACATAAAGGAGGGCATCATACACAGCCTTGAAAAATTATGATTGATGGCCTGCTGGTGACCCTCAAAATTTTTGGGAGCAAGCGCCTCCTGATCTGACCATCTAAAACATTATGGGCGAGGGCCTGCTGCCACCTTGGTGACTCTACATAACCTGGGACCGATCACACGTCCCCGTGACGGATGTCTGCCCTACCAACTTTCGATGTTATTTTCAGCGCCAACAACGGTGACCATGTGTAAGGGGGAATCAGGGTTTGGATTCGGAAGAGGGAGCCTGAGAAACGGCTATGGATACCACATCCAAGCAAGGCAGCATGCGTGCAAATTACCTATTAGGTATAATTAGGTGAGGGCCTGTAGGTCAGCTGACCCTGTAAATGAATGTAGGTGAGGGCCTGCTGGTGAGTTGACCCTCTAAAAAAGATATGCAAGTGCCTGCTGCTGAGCTGACCCTCTAAAACATTACGGTTGAGGGCCTGCTGCTGAGCTGATCATTTAAAAAATTATGGGAGAGTGCCTGCTACTTAGCTGACCATTGAAAACATTTACAGTGTTCAAAGCAGGCCAGGTCACCTGAATACTTCAGCTAGGAATAATGGAATAGGACTCCGGTTCTATTTTGTTGGCTTTTGGAACTCGGGCCATGATTAAGAGGGATGGCCGGGGGCATCCGTATTGCGCAGCTAGAGGTGAAATTCTTGGACCGGCGCAAGACGAACCAAAACGAAAGCATTTTCCAAGAATGTTTTCATTAATCAAAAACGAAAGTTGGAGGTTCGTAGACGATCAGATAGCATCGTAGTTCCGACCATAAACAATGACCACCGGCGATCGAGCGGTGTCTTTGGGTTTCGGGGAGAGTATGGCCTGAAAGCTGATAAATTATAATTTATGTCACAGATACATTTTTGAAGCGTACACATTACACTGCAGATGTGGCCCTGGTAAGCTTACTTTCAAAATCGGACACTGTCTACGGAAAAATTACACTGTATGTCACAGATACATTTTTGAAGCGCACATGTTACACTGCAGTTGTGGCCCAGTTAATCTCATTGTCCGCAGCGGACACCGTCTATTGAAAAAGTATACTGGATGTCACAGATATTTTTTGGATGCGCACACTTTACACAGGAGCTATGGTGCGGATGATTTAACTGTCCGCAGCGGACACTGTCTGCGGAAAAAGTACACGGATATCACTGATATTTTAGGGATGCACACACTTTACACAGGAGATGTGGCGTGGAAAATGTAACTGTCCGCAGCGGACACCATCTACGGAAAATGTACACTGGATATCACTGATATTTTAGGGATGCACACACTTTAAACAGGAGATGTGGCACGGATAATCTAACTGTCCGCAGCGGATACCGTCTATGGAAAAAGTACACTGGATGTAATTTCTATTTTAGGGATGCGCACACTTTACACAGAAGATGTGGTGCGAATAATTAACTGTCCACAGCGGCCTATTACACTGTATTTAGCGCAGGATGCGATAAAAATATATATTGCTGCTGTCACACACAATAGTCCTTAAAATCTTCCTATTACACTCCCTACACTGTCCCTTCCTATGCACAGCTCTCCCTAACACTGAGCAATTTAGCGCAGATTACACCACAAACATATATTGCTGCTGTCCCACACACATACAAGGACTTTTGGATTTCGGAAACGTTTTTGTTAAAAATAAATATTCAATTACACTTACTACACTCTCTGTCCCTTCCTATGCTCAGCTCTCTTTGACTACGAATGAACCAAACATGCGTCATCGGGTGCTATATAGAGTGGGTGATTTTGTGTGGCTGTCCACAAAAAAATATTAAGTTGAAGGTAACTTCTTGGATGTTGGGTCCAAGATCAGTCCATATAAGATCAGTGCCATTATTAATCCTGTAGCTTTTCGTTTAGAACTTCCTCGGGTTTTTAAAATACATAATGTTTTTCATAAATTTTGTTGAAGAGATATGTGGAACCCTTGGAGCCTACTTCCTTGCCACCCGCTCCTGTTATGGTGGACGGTAGTTTGGAATTCCAGATTGTTAAGATTATTGATTCTGGAGTCATTCATAGATCTCTTCAGTATCATGTTTACTGGAAGGGTTATGGACCAGAGGAAAGGATGTGGGTACCGGCATCTGAGGTGAATACCAGTCGTTTGGTGAAAGCTTTTCACAGATTTCACCTGGATATGGTCGGTTCTGGGTGCTTGGGGCGGGGGGATACTGTCGCGGACATACCGAGACATATGGACGTCCCCACGACAGATTTTGTCTGTGTTGTTTTGATACTGGCCACACCTCTAACCTCCAGGTGTTGCTATTGTAGTCATTTAGCTTTCCTTATTTATAGTTGCTTCTCCCACAATGCTGTGCAGTTTATAGCTTCAGTGGTATCTGTGGTCTGCTGGTGTTTGGTTCACGGCTGAGTTCCTGTTGCTGCCATAGCTACTGGAAAGTTAAGTGTTCACTTTCCCTTTTGCATTTTGTTTTGGTTTATCTGTGTGTTGTTTTTCCCCTGCCCTTTGTTGTAGGCCTGAGGGAGACTCTTGGTCGTCCTTCCTTTTTGGAGGAACATGTAGTCTCAGTCCTGTCACCATCGCCAGGGTCTTATAGGGTGAGTTAGGACTCTAGATACTCCTGCGTGTGAACTCACCTACCTTTGGGGTCTGTTCATACTGATAGCCTATCAGGACTGTGACTAGGGATTTGACTAGGAGGTGTCCTTCTTTCTTCCCTTGCTTTCCTGCCTTGCTCCTTGTCCCCTCTGCTTCTTTGTCCGGTGTAGTGTCTCTCTCCCACACACGGGCATGACACATACAGGGTTTTATGCCAGCACTTGAAGCTATAATATGATTGCTAGATTGTTTCTGCTTATTCTTCAACTGTGGACATTTTTCTGCAGGTCACTTCTGCTTAACCCCTTCTAAATTCTCCACATTTTAGATTTTTTATTATACTCTGATTACAGAGACTACCTAGAGCTCCCAGACTATTAGGTAGATGAACATACAGAAGGCATGTGTAGCACTGTAGTAGTCTACCCCTCTTACAAGAATGTCTTCTCCTTCTGTAACAGAAGTCACCACTCACCAGCTTACCACACTGATATAAGCACAAAAGTCATGGTCAACATCACATATTGTCCATTCATGTATAGGCCTACATTTAGCGTACAGTACATCACCATCTTCATCATCCTAAAATGCATGTACTAATGTGGTCTAGCGTATACACTAAACATGACATGTTATTGGGACATCACAGCTGTAAGTCCCCGAAATAAAGGAATACACATGTTGGCCAGATAACATTTTTCTTGAAGAAATAAATGGAGGTCTACCTTGAAACATGCTGTGGTCTATTTCATTGTTTTCTTTAAAATGTACACCTGGTTCCTTAACAAAGAATAAACAAGACAACATGATTCATCACAAACTCATGCAAATCGTAGATTTCCGTGTGGCTATTAGACAATGATGTAGGCAGCTACATGCTACCAAACCACCAGATGTGCAAGGGTTAAGACAAAAAAAATTAAGCTGCTTTTTCTTGCAGGAACAGCAGGGTAATTAATTGTCCTTTGTGCACTGGTGAATAGCGTCTGATAGAGAATGCTGCAAAATATCTGAGCTCACCCCAGTAATTACAGCCTGACGTTTCCAGAGACGCCAATCACAGGGGAGTCCGTTAATTCCCCTAAAGTGGGGGGTGGTAGGGGGTGCCACGCCTGATCTTTTGTCCTGTTCCTTTAATCACTTGGCTGCAAAAAAAGAGAAGGAATCACATGATACCTATACAAAGCAATGTACTGCTCTTGCCAAGGCCTCTGTTACCCTCTTCTTTTGACCAATGAAAATTAGATCTTCCCTACACAAAGGTTCTTGTGTAGAAATTCCTAGATCGTAGAGAAGGACACTACTTCTCTATAACATTTTTTAATGCTGCATCAATGTGTTGCACTTGTGTGTCCAGTAAAATGTAAAAATATAATCTGGGTCAAGGAAAACTTTTGCAAACCAACCAAACTTTCTCCTGTTGTCCTCCTAGTTCAAATTTATGGATTGTTACTCATTAACACTTCACAAGATTGTGATATCTTAAATGTTATCTTACTTCTTAAATTTCAGGTCTACACTAGTACATTTAGACAAAGTAACCATGGCACTCCAATTCTCATTCAATAATTGATCTATTTTATTATTATTTTCAGCAATCCATGGTTACTTTCTGTATGTGGACACAGATGTATTCCTACCACTGAGCAACTCCCTAAATAATACCAGAGGGCCGACAATTATTTTACAAGCTATACACTACAAAATTGTCATCATAATTACAATTCTTTTTTACTCGACATTGCGGTCCCAGATTGTGTCTCCAAGATTGCCACCGAACAAAATTATCTCTAATTCGAAAGAACAGAAATGTGGAGTAAAGAATAATAGTTGCATGCTGTCGGACTGAGGTTCCTTGGCCCACCAGCTTGTCAGCTTTTGGCACATTTGCACATCATGGCACATTTGCACATATCATATGATTCATTTTAAATTATCGCACTATTAATGTTATTACGTGATTCCCATAAGACTATGGACCCCACCTTTTCAACTATACAGAGAATTCTGTGACTCAGACTTATTACCTTCAATCATGTAGTTCCCAAGAATGTGCCTTTTTGTGTTTGCTTCTCTTTATTTTCTCTGTTCTCTTCCTTTCTCCCTTTGTTTCCCCAATCATGTACTCTAATACTCTAATCATGTATGTTTTTGTAATATTCTGTTTTTATTACATGTCTTTCATTAGCCTGCCATTAGCAATGCTAGTGAGGCTCATCCCCCTTTGCCATTGTCTGCTCCCCCCGACACCGGATGTTTTCATCCGTGTACAGGGAGAAGCAGCAGCGGTGGCACGGGGGCCAGGAGCGGAGCAGGTAGCAGGGTAAGTATATTCCCTCTGAGGGGCCCGCCACATTGGGGGGGCTGTTTATGATATTGGATAACCCCTTTAACCTATGCTGAGAAGCAAAAGACCAATATATAACATATGGATGTGTGATCCATGTTTTTTGGGGGAATTGCGTGATGGCTTATGGACAGGTTTAGTATGTATGGTCAGAGCTTTTTCTACTGACCATGCCAAATGTGTAAACTGTAAACTAAGGCTATCTAGTGGTGGAACTGGATATGCATTTTTCTATTTGTGTGACACAGGCCCTTGCTGATTTTACAATCTCTATAGGCTTTTGCATGGACAAAAATGTTTTACTCTATAAAAGAAGTAAACAATCCATAATAATAGGGAATACTTAAGGTTTGTGTATGGAAGACAAGAGGAATTCTCACCAAGCATCTTACCAATCTAGCTTTACATTGCTTATAGGCAAATGAGGTAAAAAAATATTGTGAAATGACATGCAGATCCTACTAAAGAAAGCTTTGCCATAACAGTCAATAAAATGCTATATTCTTTTTAATTACTATTAGTAATTGCATTTTAAGGTTGACATTGTTAACATTGTTAACATTGGTTAACAATGATATTAAAAACATACTAAATTCTACTATGATAAATGTACTCCTTGCATTTTTACCATCATCACAATATGATGGCAACATAAAAAGACATTATAAATGTTAGTCTGAACACAATCCAAATTACAGCCACACCTACCAATAAGACTGCAAGAAGAGCTCTCTCCTCCAAATCAAAGCTATTCAATAATGTGGACTTCAACCATAAAATTGATACGGTTGTTTAGTGAGTTATTATATTATACTCACAAATTATAGATGAAGCATCTACATGTCTTTATTTCATATAAAATCACTGGTTGCATGGGTAAATTCCAATGTAAGGAAAGGATAAAAAAGGATAGGAAGCTCAACATCTTCTTGGCCTCCTCCTCTGCCACGCAGGGCGATCAGTTAAATCAGCTATGATTCCTTTGATTCATTGGAATTTACCCATGTAACTAGTGATTTTGTATGAAAGTAAAAGACATGAAGATTTTAAATCTATGAATTGTAAGTTTGACATAATGACTCACTAAACAGCAGTATAAATTGTATTGTTGAAGTTAGCATGATTGAATTGTACAATTGAAAAGTACAATTAGTCATGAAAAAACATTCTTAGAATTGCTTGTATGAATAAAAGCATTCCACAGTTATTATCACTAAAAGTGACACGTTAGATTTAAAAAAACGGAATCTGGCTTCTGCTGGAAGGAGTTAAACATTGCAGAGGCTGCTGTAATTACATGATTTTATCATCTAGCAAGTTCCTCTATAGAATATATTTCAGTCATTTTGAATCTATTATCTCTCTCTTAGCAATCAGAAAGGCCTGCAGTAGCTCAAAAATATTCCTACCTGGACCCATATTGAAATGGAGTTTGCAGCCTGCTTGTGAATGTAGGTAATACAGATGAGCGAATTCGGTTCTGGTCCAATTTGGCCAAGTTCAACCATCTGATTTTAGTTGGGTTCAAATACATTCTACCCAATCAAAAGTGCTTTGATAGCCTATCTCTCTCTCTTGTTTGAAATATTTAAGTGGAATTTCTGAATTGATTTGCTCATCTCTGGTAGGTAATAAACTGTGTAATACACTTGAATGTGAGTTATTACACCCATAATATCACTTTGTTATGTTATGAGTCATATGAGAAAACCTTATATATTGCTCTCATTTATGGGAGTGTATTTAAAGGGGTTATCCAAGACTAATAAATTCTCCCCATATGTCCGGGCCCCTCACAATGAATATATTTACCTGGCTCCCTGCTCCCTGCACGGCTCCTGGTCTCCTCACCGCCACCATTCTCAGATGAAAACACCTGGTGTTGCGGGGGAGGGGGAGCAGCCAATGGCAGGTGGGGATGGGACAAGCCTCCCTAGCGTCACCTACGATTCTAGGGAGGTTCGTCCCCGTCACCGCCTGCCATTTGCTGCTTGCCCCCCCCTCCCGATACCAGATGTATTCATCTGCAAACAGGGAAAAGCAGTAGCGATTTGGGGACCAGCAGCAGTGCAGGGAGTGGGGAGCCAGGTAAGTATATTCATTGTGAGGGGCCCGGGCATATGGGGGGAATGTAATAGTCTTGGAGTCTTGGATAACCCCTTTAAGCTAAAATAATGCACAATAATGAAAAATCTGCCCATTACTGGCCTCCTGTGCGGATATTTTATTCTAATTATATAGCAAACTGTATTATAAATATATACAAAGGATATCCATTTTTAATGTTTTTTCATGCCATACAATACTGGTTCTTTTCCCTAAATGCACACATTTTGCCTTCGACAGTACCTGACTTGTACCTAGCTTAGCTGTCTGGAAATGCAGAGTCAAATGGCAGCCAGCCCAATAGGACAGCTGCCATAAGGTGTTTAAGCATTTTGCTGGTATTTCAGCTAATGATATAATAATAATAAAACTAGTTTTACTTGAGTAGGAAAATTTAATAAACTGAGTTCATGGTGGCTTTACTATTTTGCTCACTAAAGTGACTTTATACACTACATGCAGACAGACCGAACAGAGTAAAACATGAAATGCATATTCTTACAGTGAATGTCCAGTCAAAATATAATAAATTCTGAATGAAATCTAAACGGTTATTTACCTGAGAGGTCCTGTGAACCACCTACCATGTCGTTATATGCATTCTGCTGAATACTATATACATGACAAGGTGGTTCATTATAGCACGACTAGTTCAGGCCCAATTGGTGCCATGAAGTGCTCCAAGCAGACATGAGAAGCCCAGAAATCACACATTTTTGGAATAGTTGCTGTTATTATCTCTTTTGCAGCTTTGGTTAAATGAATATCATCACATTAAATATGAACAATAATAAAATAGATTATAGTGCATGATAAATTCATAGTCCCTTTGACACATCATTTTCACAGTAACTACTGTGTGTGTCCAAACTCACAATAAGCTTTTTAGAAAGTTCTCTTGAGTGACAAGGAACTAATAAGGCTGAGACGTCATAGTAAGGGGAAATTGGTTAGTGGTTAGCACTGGTTCCTTGCAGCATTGGGGTCCTAGGTTTGAACCCCACCTGCTAATGTCTGTAAAGCGCTGTGGAATATAGCAGCACTATATAAATGTGTTAAATAAATAAAATAAATAAATGAAGCTTAACTACAAACTCCGAATGACGTCACCATAACGGTGACTCCTGTACCCTTAATGGAGAGAGCTTCGGGAGAAACAAAACAGTGACAGCAATAGAAAGCCTAGGTACAGTGCTTGCCAAAAGATACTCCCAAAAGAATTGTCTAATTTCATCATTTCCAAGGTGAGATGGGACTAAGCTCTGGCCCCACAGATTACAGAAATGACAGAGCAGGCAAGCGTTTCGCTGTTTCCGTAGCTCCCATTGTGGACGCTATCCTGTCTACGCAGCTCCAAATGGCAAAATATGAAACTGTTGCTGTCACCATAAGTGATAACAAGAGGACCTCTCAAATACAATGCCTGTCTGAACATGCCACATTTACAGATAAGACATATAAGTGAATATATGCAAATTCAGCTCTGCAGTGTTTTATGACCATGGGTGTGGTATGGTTGTCTCAGAAACTGGACATCTTGTTTGACTCTAAATCTCATACCATACCATCGCAGAAGCCACTGTCCATACATGTGCCACTTGCAGCAAAAGCTATGGTCTCTTCATCAATGAGCTATACTATGCATAGTATGTACAGTATATAACATGTTTGGAGTTTTCTATACCTGTTCATATTAGTTATTAAACCATTAAAGGCAGCACAAACGTAGTTGCGTATATGTGCAACTTAAAAGTAAATATTTTTCATTTTTATTCTTTTGCCCAGCTCTGTGATGCACTTTTGTGTTGATGCTGCTAGGGCTTGCTGCGGGTGGGATTGCCAATATAATGGACCACGTTCCCATGATCCCTCTTGCCTCTCAGGGAAAAGCCTCTGTTTACACCTATTTGCATGCCCCTGTATTACAATTTGTGAGTTGTTTAGCTAATACTACTTGCAGTTGCCTATTTGTGCATTGCACTTGTAAAGGGAAGTCAGGTGGGGGTATGTATATGGATATATATATGTATCTGCCCCTTCTTTGATATGTGTATATATGTATATATATGGGCCCCTTTATATGGCCAATAGGGATATATATTTCCTGTATGGCCGTGTATATATTGGCCCTGTATGGCAAGTGGGGACATATGTATGTCCCCTGTATGTGATGCCCCAGGTATATGCGAGTGTGTGTGTATATATAGATATGTGTGTATGTATTTGCATGCATGTCTATGTATATACACTTATGTCAGCATGACAGTATGTATGTGGGCTTATTGCTGCCCATTCATACCCCCGGTTTTGTATGTGTATATGTTTATAGATGTGCCCCAAGCATCTGTGGATATATATATATATATATATATATATATATATACACACACACACACAGTATATATATGTATATGTGTAGAGGGAAGTGGTATAATTGTGCATATGTGTGTATATGTATATATATATGACTAGTATATATATATATATATATATATATATATATATATATGTCTAGTATATTTATATATATATACTTACATTAGAGTTGGGTATATATAATATATATAGATATGCCCCAATTGTCTTATATGCATGTGGCCAGTTATGTCCCCCAGTCATGGCGCCCCCCCACCTCCTCCTGCATACCTGCGGGTGATAGCACCAGATGGCTAGATTGATAGATCCTAAATAGATCTCTTTGAAACATGCCCAGCAGGGCTCCCCCACCTTCTGTCTACGGACTGTTTATGACATGGGGGTGTGTGTGTGTGTGGAGCCATGGTGTCTTTGGCTGTACAGATTCTGAGCCTCAGGGGGCCAGTCAGCTATCTGCTGCAGTCTGAGTGCATGCATTCCGTCACACGCACACGATGATGTCATTTCCCTGCACCTTGGATGGGGGAAGGGGGGGAAGTGAGAGTGACTTATATATCAGTCCAAGACAAAGGGAAGGGCGCTTGGAACTGGACTACAAGGAGAGACACATGGGAGAGAGCAGCTCCATGATGAGCAACCCCCCCTGGAAAATCAGCATAAGTATCATTAACCCCTAACTACCCTATCCCACCAACAAATACCTACCCTAGACCTGTGGCCCCTACCAACCCCTATTACCCCTGTTATACCCTTATCTCTGTCACCTGCACCCCTACCCTTAACCCCTGGACCACCAATTCACCACCCTAACCCTATAGGAGCATCTCCGCTCTCTCTATTCTGGGTTAATCCCTGCAACCCTCTGTCTGTGGCCTGCATTTACCCTTGCAGCGCCACTGTAAACCCTTCGTTCTTAGGGATAGTTTTTAGTCCAGGTTGGGTGGGCTGCTTATGTATGTGTGTGTGTGTGTGTGTGTGTGTGTACTGTATAGTTAGTTTGTGGGTGGAACTTGGGATTGTGTAGTGTAGTTTAGTACTGTATATTTAGTGCTGTATTGTTAGTACTGTATTGTTAGTACTGTATCGTTAGTGCTTTGCGTACGTTGTGTACTGTAGTTTAATAAATACTGTGTTATTTGTACCTACTGTGTAACGTGTTGTTATTAGCGGTAGCTAGCTCATTTAGGCGCTTGCAGCTAGCTTAGTGATTAGCGTAAGTGTTGTATTATTAATATGTAAAGGTATAAATAGGCGGAGTCATCAATAGACGGCTCCTCCTATTTATGAATATTAATTATCGATATTTGCATAAATATCCCCCTTTACAGTACTTGAAACATCACTTTTATTTCCTCACCTAATACCAATGGGAGGTGATTTAAAACAATGTAGCAATGGACACACCGCTGTCACACAGTGTCTCAACTGGCTGTTTATTAGGAAACAGCAGTGTGAACGCCTCTGTCAGAGACAATATTTTCTGGAATTTCGTGAAGACGTACCACATGATCAAGAAACAGGGAAGCCAGAGTTTTAGCATTGGGCAGTTTTGCCAGAGGAACAAAATTCACCATTTTACAAAAATGTATTGACCACTATCCATACCACCGATTTACCCTCAGAGACAGGCAATTCAGTTATAAAATCCATAGAAATATGCAACCACGGTCCACTAGGAATGGGTAGAGGTTGTAACTTGCCAGCTGGACGGGTTCTAGGAGTTTTGGCTCTGGCACACACCTGACATGTGGACATCTCTAGATAATGTGGGCCACCAATAGGACCTAGAGATGAGTTCCTTGGTGGCATTAACGCCACAAAACACAGAATTATGGCACTCACCCAAAAGCCAGAGTCGTAATTGACCTGGAAGAAACTATTTGTCAGTGGGGGACTGTACCGGAGCTAGATGCTGTTCATTCTCAATTTCAGTAGTAAGATCGGAGGATATTGAGGCCACAATAATAACAGCTGGCAAAATTGGTTCTGGAGGAGAGTCTTCAGGTTGAAAGGCAGAAAAGCTTTGGGACAAGGCATCAACTTTTACATTTGTACTTCTTGGCCTGAAAGTAATAGAAAAATTAAAACCCACAAAGAACAGTGCCCACCTTGCTTGTCTAGGGTTTAAACATTTTGCGGATTCCAAAAACAAAAGATTTTTATGATCAGTAAGAACAGTGACATAGTGTTGAGCCCCCTCCAAAAAATGTTGCCATTCTTCAAAAGCTCATTTAATAGCGAGCATCTCTCGATTCCCAATGTCATAATTTCTCTCAGTAGGAGAGAACTTATGGGAAAAGAATGCACATGGCCTTAGATTCGCGAAACTAGATGACCCCTGAGAGAAAACAGCACCTACTCTGTCCTCAGATGCATCAACCTCGACAATAAAGGGTCTTTCTTGTTTTCCCTAAGAACTTCCAACACTTGTCTGGTATGGTTGACGTGGGACTCCCAACTAGGCGAAAAAAATCTAGATATCGTCCAAGTATACTATCATAAACGTACCGATAAACTGCCTGAAAAAATAATTTTCAAAATTTGAAAACACTGCTGGCGCATTACAAAGCCCAAACGGCATGACCAAATATTCAAAATGACCTTCAGGAGTGTTAAAGGCAGTCTTCCACTAGTCCCCCTCTCTGATTCAAATCAAGTTATATGCTCCTCTTAAATCAAGTTAAGAAAACCAACAAGCCCCAAGCACCTGATTGAATAAGTATGGAATCCACGGTAAAGAGTATTGATTTTTAATAGTGATATTGTTTAGTTTCCTATAATCAATGCAGGGTCTCAGACCTCCATCCTTATTTTCCACAAAAAATAAACCTGCCCCTATAGGTGATACCGAAGGTCTGATATTACCTTTTCTTAAACTTTCATTGAGATACTCCTTCATAGCTATTTTCTCAGGCCCGGACAATACATTATAAATGCGGCCCTTTAAATCCTGCCACGAGATTGAAAGCACAATCATATGATCTAAGGTGCGGCAGATTCTCAATGTCGACTGTCGTGATTCCAGCCTGAACAATTGGAAGACAATAAGAATTATATTTGGGACCCCATTTCTCTATTTCGCCTATGTTCCAATTAATAACAGGGTTATGAAGTTGGAGCCAAGGCATACTCAAAATAACCTCCGCTGGTAAATTCTTCAATATAAGAAAAGAACAAGTCTCGGTATGAGAATTCCCCACCATCAGGGTAACTTCAGGAGTACACAATTTGACTGTCCCACCCACCAAAGGAGTGGAATCAACAGCAATAATGTGGATAGGACTAGGAAGAGCCAACATGGGTATGCCCAGAGAGAGAATAAAGTCATAGTCCACAAAATTAGAGGCAGAACCCGAATCAATAAAGGCCTCCCCAGAACCCTTAGTAGAACCTAAAGAGATAATCACCGGTACTAATAATTTTTTCTCTACTACCTCTGGAAGTACCTTATCCTTCCAGACATCTGGTTTGGGTGATCTTCTGGACTGAGGAACCTTAGGGCACTGTCGTACCCAATGGTCGGAGTTGCCACAGTAGAAATAAATATCGTTATCGTCATGGTCTGTTCTAAGGTGTCAGGACAGGGGTAACAGACTAACATATCTTTAAGATTTTCAGAGAGTCCAGACCTGAACTGCATTTGAGAGCTGGCTCATTCCAGCCCAAGGCAACACACCACTTCCGAAACTGAGTGCAGTACTCCTCCACTGGTCGGTTCCCCTGATTGAGGGTCTTCAACTTGGATTCAGCCACGGTCGACCTATCCGGTTTGTCATAAAGCACCCCCAGGGACTGAAAAAATGTATCTACAGACATCAGACAAGGCGAGTCAGTGGGAAGGGAGAACACCAATTCCTGTGGGTCACCTTGTAGCAAGGAAATTACAATCCCAACTTTTAGTTTTTTTCTGAGTCAGACAAATGTGGACGTAGACTGAAGTACAACTTACAGCTTTCTCTAAATGCAAGAAAACCTTTGTGATCTCCCGAAAACCGTTCCGGCAGTTTATCATAGGGTTTAATATTCTGTATGGAAGGAATCGGTACAGGTTGGGTCTGAACCGATTCCTGCTGCTGTAATCTTTCCACCAGATCTTGCACCATTTGCTCAAGGTTATGCACCTGATCAGTAAGCACACGAATAGGGTCCATAATGAAGATGGCCTGTTATTCTGTCATGAGGGGGTAGGGAAGCGTGCACCCCTGACTGCCATCTACGCATCTCTCCCTGCCTACGGTGCACAACTGGACGACAGTCCCTAACCTGGGTAAGTGCAGGGAAGGAACACAGACAAGCAACAGAACACACAGAACCAAAAAGCAAGGTGAGACAAGCCGAAGTCAATACCAGGAGAGGACAACAATACACAAGCACTAACCAATAGGAGAGTAAACAACAAGCCGAGAACAAATAGCCAGGAGGTCAAGCAAAAAAACAGGAGATAAACAGGAGCGAGATCAGGAACAAAAGCCGAGGTCAGAAATGCAGAGAACACAAATGTAGCAGGTAGGTAATACAGACCCAACAACAGGCAACCTGTGGTCAGCAGGCTGCCTGTTAAATACCGGAGGAAATAGAGTCACTCCCTCCAGGTCTATTGTAGCTGTTCCTGTCTCCTTGGGAATGGAGTACGCCGGCCACGCTGAGGAAGTGTGCGCGGCCGGGTCCTCACCGCCCCACTGTTGTTATAGGAACGAGGACGCAGATCATGTCCTTGCTCCTCATCCCAGGAAGGGTACCGGCGATGCTGCAAAGAAGGCGCACGTCGCCGGGCCCTAGTAACAGGTACAGCGATCATGGGAGGGTACTGAACCTGAATATCACCTTACCCTGTTACAAAGCTGAGTGGCCCACTTCTTCCTGCTTGCTGTGACCTGCCAGGTACAGATGGCACAATGTGGTGACATGTTTTGCATACTCCCGATCTTATGGAAGCTCAGCCTTCGGCTATTTAGTAGGCTACATGCCTAAAGCAGGCTGTAGCTTACCAGAATAGTTGACATGGCAAGGAGCCATGTTCAAATATCCCATTCAACTTAGTCTACAGCTTTCAACTGGATCTGCACCTTTACATTGCTTATAACTCTATATGGTATTAATTTAATGCCGGATATAGAAAAAGCTATCTTAATTAGGTTTTCTTTACTATTATGTGATCTGTTAGGGCTTGTAACAAATTTACAAATGCTCTATGATATTTTGAACAGACCAATTGCATTTGGAAAGAGTGCCTATGAAATTCACATACTGGTGTAATTTCCATTTTAGGAAGATAAAAGGCAAAAATACAAAGAGTGACTCTAAGCATAAGAACCTAGTGAATAAAAATTCTTAATTTCATCAAAACAGTCAAACAAACCAAAGCCATCCAACAACAGTGAGTAGGAAAATAGGAAAAAAAAATCTGAGGTTTTAATGATATGGGCAGTGTGTCAGCAGTTCCAAACTAACAAGTTTTATGTTGCCTCCTAAGAACCTGCAGCTCTGCCAAACCTGGTGTAAAAAAGCTGAAATAAATAAGCGGTTTTAAACATCGGAGAGACAGAGGATGCAGTAAAGATGTCAGCCTGTTTACACAGGCAGGCTTTACGCAGGAGTTATTAGGCCTTGTAAATCCTGCCATTTATCCTCAGTAGCCATCCACTGCCTAAGATGTTCATGAAGAGAACTATTCCTCAATTGGAACCCAACAGCTGTCTTTAATTGGATGCAATTGCTCGCTCTTTGACTTCCCATTGGCTAGGTTCCCAACCTTTGGAGATCCACTACTTTTCAATGGCTTTTTAGCGCGTGCCACCTACTTATCACACAATTGGTGTACAACTGTAATGTCACTCTTCAGATTACACCATTATTGTGGCCAGGTACTATACTGAATTTCTAATACCATTCTAAAGATTAATTGTTGTTTTGTGTCACTATTAATTCTACTACAATCTAATGCAATTCAACAGTGGGTTATGTTCAAGGGACGGGTGATGAAATTGGCCGTACCCTACTGCACTTACCTAAAGATCGCTGCACACTTGACGATACAGAAGCAGGTTGTGGGGAAGGAAGCATTCCTTTCTGACAATCTACTTCTCACTGGTGGAGGAGACCTCTGCATTTACATGCAGCGATCTTCTCCACAGTATGGGGAGGTGCGATTGCTAATTCCATTGCTTGCCCCCATAGAGACTAGTTGTTTGCCGGCAGCAGATGCTGTTTACACAGCACAATCTGCTGCGGGCACACAATACATTTTTAACCACACAAATTATTTATTTTATTTTTTATTTAATTTATTATTGGGTAATCAATGGTACATTTACACTACCAGATAATTGCTAAGGAGCATTTTTATGAACGTTCATTAGCAATTATCTGCAGGATTCTCCCATGTAAAGAGCCCTTAAGGGGCAACACCACTACACAGGTCAACCTCACACTTACCCCACACTCAGGTGGCCACTTGAGCAAAACACATACCCCCAACCACTCCACATACCCAATAGGTACCCCAACACGTGCACTAACTGCTCGCAATCATTCAGTAACATTAGTCACCCTTATACTTTATACAGGATGCTTTGGTTTCTTAGTGCAACAAGTTCAACCATTAAAATGACAGTACTTAGTAAAAAATAAATAAATTAAGAAATAAAGAGACATACATACATGTGCAGAGAAAGTTATAAACTAAAAAGGAGAAAAGCAGAAAGTGTAATGCTTAGTGCCTGCACCTTGCTTGGTAAAAGTCCTTGCTGTCCTGGAGACAGGGAAGATGTATATATTCCAATTAGACTGTGTTTCCCACCTTGTCTCTTAAAAATGTCCATGGGCATGTATTTTTATCTCCACTGGGGCTGAGAGGACAACCTCCCCAATTTTGGTTCATCTCTTGTTGAGGCAATTCATTATTCATGCTTACCTTACGTCCCCATCCAACTGGCAGATATCAAATATGAACAAACATGATTTCAAGCTAGCACAAAAGGAGTTACCAACAGAGGCATACTGTAGTTCAGTACAATATGGGATCACTCCATAGCAATATGCAATATCACCATTAGACATACAATGGGACGTATGACTCATAAAATCACATAACCTTTAATATATGATACAGGTTGGTCATCTACTTATCACACAGTGTGTTTTAATATACAGTTGCAAGAAAAAGTATGTGAACCCTTTGGAATTATATGGATTTCTGCACAAATTGGTCATAAAATGTGATCTGATCTTCATCTAAGTCACAACAATAGACAATCACAGTCTGCTTAAACTAATAACACACAAAGAATTAAATGTTACCATGTTTTTATTGAACACACCATGTAAACATTCTCAGTGCAGGTGGAAAAAGTATGTGAACCCTTGGATTTAATAACTGGTTGAACCTCCTTTGGCAGCAATAACTTCAACTAAACGTTTCCTGTAGTTGCAGATCAGACGTGCACAACGGTCAGGAGTAATTCTTGACCATTCCTCTTTACAGAACTGTTTCAGTTCAGCAATATTCTTGGGATGTCTGTTGTGAATCGCTTTCTTGAGGTCATGCCACAGCATCTCAATCGGGTTGAGGTCAGGACTGTGACTGGGCCACTCCAGAAGGCGTATTTTCTTCTGTTTAAGCCGTTCTGCTGTTGATTTACTTCTATGCTTTGGGTCGTTGTCCTGTTTGAACACCCATCTTCTGTTGAGCGTCAGCTGGTGGACAGATGGCCTTAAGTTCTCCTGCAAAATGTCTTGATAAACTTGGGAATTAATTTTTCCTTAAATTATAGCAATCCATCCAGACCCTGACGCATCAAAGCAGCCCCAAACCATGATGCCCCCACCAACATACTTCACAGTTGGGATAAGGTTTTGATGTTGGTGTGCTGTGCCTCTTTTTCTCCCCACATAGTGTTGTGTGTTTCTTCCAAACAACTCAACTTTGGTTTCATCTGTCCACAGAATATTTTGCCAGTACTGCTGTGGAACATCCAGGTGCTTGTGTGCAAACTGTAAACATGCAGCAATGCTTTTTTTGGACAGCAGTGGCTTCCTCTGTGGTATTCTCCCATGAAATCCATTCTTGCTTAGTGTTTTACATATTGTAGATTCGCTAACAGGGATGTTAGAATATGCCAGGGACTTTTGTAAGTCTTTAGCTGACACTCTAGGATTCTTCTTCACCTCATTGAGCAGTCTGCGCTGTGCTCTTGCAGTCATCTTTACAGGACGGCCACTCCTAGGGAGAGTAGCAGCAGTGCTGAACTTTCTCCATTTATAGACCATTTGTCTTACCGTGGACTGATGAACAGCAAGGCTTTTGGAGATAGTTTTATAACCCTTTCCAGCTTTATGCAAGTCAACAATTCTTAATCATAGGTCTTCTGAGAGCTCTTTTGTGCAAGGCATCATTCACATCAGGCAATGCTTCTTGTGAAAAGCAAACCCAGAACTGGTGTGTGTTTTTTATAGGGCAGCTGTAACCAACACCTTCAATCTCATCTCATTAATTGGACTCCAGTTGGCTGACACCTCACTCCAAATAGCTCTTGGAGATGTCATTAGTCTAGGGGTTCACATACTTTTTCCACCTGCACTATGAATATTTACACGGTGTGTTCAATAAAAACATGGTAACATTTAATTCTTTGTGTGTTATTAGTTTAAGCAGACTGTGATTGTCTATTGTTGTGACTTAGATGAAGATCAGATCACATTTTATGACCAATTTGTGCAGAAATCCATATCATTCCAAAGGGTTCACATACTTTTTCTTGCAACTGTACCTATGCTATAGAATCTCTACATTCCCATTTTGTATTTATACCTTTTCATAAATTGCAGGAGGACTCCCCAACAGATACTTGTATTGTGTATCCATTGTAGGCAGAGAAGGGGGGCTGCAGCAATCAGCACTGGTGTACTATGTTCTTGTATACTCACTGTCAGCACTGAATGCTGTAGTTGCGTCTCTCTCCCATTCCACCACTAACCAGAGAGGAGCTGAGAAGCTAGAGGGGGGGGGGGGGGGGGGGGGACTGATGCTAGGGATCAGCACTGATAAACTGTGGGGAAGTATGCCACATCCTAATTAAAGTGTAACTGCCATTTTATTTTGTATTCCCTAATGATATAGTACACCCTGCTGTATAAGTGCTTTTGTGATTTAAAATTTGATCATTTTCAGTGTTACCTGCTAATAACTCCCACAAATGCATGCTACTTTCCTATTCAGCAGCTCTCATCTCACAGTGTTGCCATGTGCAGTCTGTCCTCAGTATTATAACCAGAGACGGAGGAGCTCTGGCAGGAGGAGCTCAGCCCTGACAGCCTGGAGCTGGGCTCAGGAAGAAAGTGGAGCGGGAGGGCTACTTTCGGTGGTGATATCTTCTCAATAGTAGCCGCTAGAAATGTGCCACTGGTTTTGTTGACAGTCCAGGCTTTCATACAAGATCAGAATTACAGCTCTAGTCCAAGCAACAGAGGATAAATCACTGTTAGAAACAGAGTCAGGAATAATCGCGGGTAAAATCTGCTTTTACTTTCAGCTTCATTCACAGCATCCCGATTTCTATCATTGATATCTTCCCCTGTACTGAACATGTCAGCTTTCAGACAATACAAAGCTCATATTTCTAGCTGGTACTAAAACAGAGATATAAGTAGCTAAATTACCTCCCCCCTCCCTGTCAGTCTAGAAGAGAATGAGGGCAGCTGGCTATTAAGAGGTTGAAAGAAATGGTTACTGATTTAATGTAATTCCAGGGCTTGTCTCTTATTAGCTGTATGTGGGGATACACAGTGCTCTGGGTACTGTGGGAAGTTATATGTGTTCTGATTGGTCCTGCTAGTTCATGTGAGGAGAGCAAAGGCTTATGGGAAATTAGGGAAATACAGGATAGACTCAAAATCATCACAGGAAGAGCAGCAGCGGCCATCTTAGGAAGTTGCTGAAATAGAGGCACAGAGAAATATGGTTGCTAAGGGCTGAATACAGTCATCAAAAAGGTAAAATTAGCTGAAAAATGCAGCTTCATGAATATCTTCCTTTCAGCATCATATATGTTAGGAATTTAATTTTTGGTAGTGAAATGGCAGTTACACTTTAACATTACAACACATATGTGGAGTCAGGGTTGAGACAAAGATTTGGCAGGGAAACCAGAGGCAGACTGAGAAAACTGCCTCTTCATCATACATTAATAGTCTTCAGTATTCAGTAGGGTAATGAAGATAAATTCTCCTCTAAAGTTAAACGGGAGACATTAAATACATTATATAAAAATTAACATATTTCCTTTATAAAGTATGTTAAACACGACTCACTGTTCATACACATAAAAAATGAAATGAGAGTTATACTTTAAAGGGAACCTGTTATCAACTTTATGCTGATCTCACTGAGGGCAGCATAAAACAGTGACAGAAATGCTGATTTCAGCGGTGTGTCACTCAAGAGCTAAAAGTAAGTGGCTGCTGAGAACCAGCATCATAAGCTTTGCAGCCCAGGCCTAGAAAAGAGTCAAATTTACCTGAGAAGAGTCCTTGTTATTCATAATCTCCTGCTCTCCTCACCCACCTGCTGATTGGCAGTTCTCTCTTAGAGAGAAAGGGAGAAAACTAGGTAGAAGATCATCAGCAGGTGGGCAGGGAGAGCAAGAATTTATGAATAACCAGGACTCTTTTCAGGAGGCTGTGACTCTTTTCCGAGCCCAGTCTGCAATGATTGTGATGTTGGTTCTCGGCAACAACTTACTTTTAACTTATAAATGACAGACCGCTGAAATCAACTCACCTGTCTCTACTTTATTCTGTCATTAGTAAAATGACAGGTTCCCTTTAATGCAATCTTATGTTATATCTCAAGTACAGCAATGAGAGAGAAAAATACTATACTGATTATTAATATTCTGTTGAGGTTTCATACCATGAGATCCATTCATGGTGTTTCAAAAATCTGAGGAAGTGGGAAGGAGTGTTATAGGATGGTAGATATTAATCTTGATTGAAAAAATGTTGATTATGCTAAAATGTCAGTAATTTTAAGTTCGTTTTTCTTAAATCTCTTTTCGTACATCTGTTCATTATAGTATTCCATCACACAGCATCTACTTGAGAAGCCATAGTACTGTCGGACTGTCTCATTTGTTTTTTCCATGAGTGTTAAAGAAAGAAACCAAGCCATTTCTGTTCCATTGAAAGCTAACGTGACAGATATGGCAACAGAATAAACATACTTTTTGACCTTTTGCCACCCTGGAAGCTTTTGGATAATTGATCCAGTAATAAATTCACACTGTAACCGAAGCATAAATATGATTTATATTCGGGTTGATGGATCACTAATGCAGCTTTTTATTAAGTGTCTGGAAAATATAATCTGTGTAAATTAAAAGAAAGAATAATGCAAACTTAAGCAAGCAGAAGATACGGTTTCCGTAATTCAAGTGTGGTTTTACTCTTTGTCTATATAGATAGTATGATGCATATTGTAGATGTCCTACAAGTTGCAAGTCTCATTAAAGACCTGAGAAAGCCAACTGCCCCACATACCAAATAGGACAATTAATCTATAGAATACTAAAATGGGAAAAAGTAATTTAAAGTACAATTGCATATGCAAAACTGAAAAATACAGCATAACTATGTACTTGTAAATCATAGACTAAATAATAACATTCAATGTGAATCAGCTGCTTCTAAGGATAACACAATATTGACATGTATTAAAAGAAGCATGAACTTGTAGGACAGGATATAAAATTACTACTTTACAAAGCTTGAGTGAGGCCTTATCTGGAATATGCAGTTCAGTTCTGGACAGCAGTCCATAGAAAGGATGCCCTGGAGCTAGAAAAATACAAAGAAGAGAAACTAAACTGATTAGGGTCATGGAGGGTCTTAGTTATGAAAAAAAAAAAATGAAATAATAAAATGTATTTACTCTTGAAAAGAGGTATTTATGGGGGGGGGGGGGGGGCATGATTTACCTATACAAATATACAACAGGGCCATACAAAAATATGGTGAAAAGCTGTTCCATGTAAAATGCACTCAAAGGACAAGGGGGCTTTGCCTCCGATTGGAGAAGAAAAAGTTCAGTCTCCAGAGGCATTATGGTTTACTATAAGAACTGCAAATCTGTGGAATAGTCTACCTAAGAACGTGGTCACAGCAAGCGTTCAAACTTGTATTGCTGAATGAATACAAATCCAGATCCATTATGGATTGCGACACAATCAACAAATCCAAACCCATGTAATACAGTTCTGCATGCGCTGCTACTTACTGTAACAATGCATGCGTGAGACTCACATGCATTACTGGTGGCCATCTTCATGTGGCCTCAGTGGAGCCCATATATTGTATTACAGGTAAGCAGATTCAGAACTTTAAAATTTTGGCACACGAATCTAAAAGATTTGAATTTGTCTAAAAATGGATGAATCTAAGTCTACCAACACTAGAGTAAACCTTATGACATTTGGTTTGTTTCAGGTTCACAGAATTTTTCCAAAGTTCAATTCGGACCCGAATAAACGCATGTTTGACAGCGTTAATGAACAGAGTGTTTAAAAACACACTGCAGTGTTGAATGTGTTATGCTTTTTCATATTACAAACTTCCAAAAATTGTCCTTTATCAGGGACAGATGGTGTTTAAACACACACAGTGTTATGGGAAAAAACTGTGGCTTGTTGAGGGACCAAGTGTTCAAAAATTATCCCTTAATAGTGTCAGAATGCCTGCTCATATGACATGCACACAACAAGAGTCCCACCACACCGCCTGTGACACGGCCGAGAAAGATTTTATTTAGGCAAAGGAACGGAAGTGCGCCCATTTGCATACCAATGAGATACATTCTCCAAATAGGAGTGGTACTCTTGCTTGCCTGGCCAAGAGTCCCAGCATACCACCCGGGCCACACCCTAGAAAGATTTATTTAGGTAAAGGAGTGAAAGTGTGCCACTTTTACAGACCAATGAGTACAATTTTCCATATATTATATTAGCAGTATGTCACGGGTAGAGTCACGGGAATCAAGATAGAGTGGAGGTGCACCCCCTGAGCTGCCACCTGGTCCCCTGTCCCTGCCTACTTGCACCACCCACCCTAGGTGATGGAGCGCAACTGGGCGACAGTCCCTAACCTACTAAGTTCAAGCAGAGAGAAAGAGACAACAGGGAAGAGGACAGCCACTGAGAAATTACAATTAGCGGACAATCGGTAGAACAAAAACAGAAGGCAAGGCGGGTCAACTAGCCGAGGTCAGTCCAGGATGCCACGTCAGAACAAGGGAAGAAGCAAAGACAAATCCGTAAACAAGCCGAGGTCAAAATCCGAGAGGTAGCATCAAGGTACAGGGAGCATGCAGAAGAGGTGTCAAGAGGCAGATCGAGGTTCAATTACAGAGGTAGCTTAATAACAATAAAGTACACAACCTGTAGCCAGCAGGCCGCCTGTATTTATAGTGGGGAGTGAGGGTCATGTGACGTGGCCAGCGTTACATGACTGACAGACAAGTCGAGCACCGAGTGATCAGCTCGGCGCTCAAGACATACCTAGGAGCAGGGAGCCTCCCAGCTAGCAAAGTCGCCCTGGGAACGAGGCCAAACACAGATCCTCGCTCCCGAAGCTAAGCAGCAGGTCTGCGGCTTATGGGAGACCGAGTGCGCTTTCGGTGCCCCGTTACACAGTACTCTTGCTTCCCTGGCCAAGAATCCCATCATACCACCCGGGCCATATCTCAGAAAGATTTCGTTTTAGGTGAAGGAGTGGAAGTGCACCACATTTGTGGGCCGATGAGTAACATTTTCTATATAGCAGAGGTACTCTTGTTTGCCTAACCAAGATTTCCAGCACACCACCCTTGCCATACCCTAATAAAATAAAATATATGCGAAGGCACAGAAGTGCGCTACATTTGCAGATCGAGAAGTGAAATTTGTTAGCAGCAGTACTCTTGCTTGCATGAAAGAGTCCCCGCACATTGCCCGGGCAACACCTGAGAAAGATGAAATTTAGGTGAAGTCATGCAGCTGTGCCACATTTGCGGACCGACAAGTAAAATTTTTCATAGCGCAGCGGTAGTCTTGCTTGCCTTGCCAGTAGTCAGTCCCAGCACAGTGCCCGGGACTGGAGGACCAAAAAATTAAACTTAGGTGAAGGCATGGAAGTGTGCAAAGTGGTATGGCGGCAACTGAAATGCCAGCAACTTGGCCAGGTGGAAGTTCCGCTTGGACATAGGCTAAATGCTGATTGTATCAGTATCAATGGCATCATCAGTTCTTGAGCTAATCACAATAGAAGCAGACCTGGCCCTGTCAGTTTTTTAGGTTTTTCTGCCCATGCATTCCCTCCACTGTTTATTTGCACTGTGGCTATCACCTTTCTCCTCTGATGTCTCCTCCTCCTTAGCACCCTGATCCGGGTCCTAGGTCCTGTCTCACAACACAATCATGGTCATAGTCCTCACCTTCCTCGCCACTTTTATCAGACTGTGATATATCATGGTGGGCTCCTTGGCCCTACTCCCAATTACCTTCTCTGTATTTGCCCCAAGTACCACTGTTACTACCACTACCCTTACCATCACCACCATGGCCACAAGTGCCATTAGTACTACCACCAACATAGCTATTCATGGGGTCTGCTGCATCCCTCGGAACCTTCTCATAGTAGTCCAAACGCTGACTGCTTTTTACACAAGGCTGTCTGTCAGGGCAATCCCTCCACTCCACTGCCTCTCAAGACCATGTGAGCATCCTACTTCTTTCTCCATAATGTTTTTTCCTACCAACATGCAGTAAAATTATGTTCCTTGCTGTTTTACTAGATTCATCCAACGTGAACCTGAAAAGTTTCAGGTTCGTTAGTCAGACTCATTTTTGTGAAATTTGTAGTGAATCTGGTGTGTTATGAACTGATTCATTCACTCTCTCATCAGCCATACATTTGGGTGGTGACAGCATGCATTTGGGGTGCATGGACTGTGTTTGGGGTGTGGAGCCTGTGAAAGGTGAGTGTATACTTGAGAGGACTACACTGTTTCTTTATAGATTTAAATAGGTTGCCCCACAAAAAGTATTTTACGGTTTTCAAACCAGCACCAAGATCTGAATACTTTTGTAATTGCATGTAATTAAGTATTTTGTATAGTCACTGAGTTATTCAATACAATCTATCTGTATAGTGCCACCTGGTCTTTGTTCTTTTTCTTATTTCTTTGACCTTCTCACTAAGATGGCCACACATGCTCAGTTTCATCCTTCAACTGCCTCCTGAGCTGAGATAGGGAGAGCTGAGACGCGCCCCTTAGCTACAGCACAAAAGACACTTCCCTTTACCTCGAGCTTAATATAAATCTAGCAGAGCAATGTACGAGGAGATCTCTGGATCCATGTAAGGTACAGGGTTCATCCTAGCTTTGTTAGATAGAGACTGTCATGTACTATATGATGTCAGATTTGACTGACCAATTGCAGCGTTGAGCAGCGCAGCTCCGATCTCCTCAGTGAGTGTTGAGGAGATCGGAGCTGTGCTGCTGTGTTCATTCACTGTGCCCCTATCACCTCCCTTCAGGATGGCTGAGCGGTACCAGGTAATAATGAGAGTGGTGACCCCCACCCCTCCCTGCCCCCGCAATTATTCAGGATGACTGAGCTTAGTAGATTGTCAGCTGTAACATACAGTGCTGGCACTGATGGCAGCCGTTTAACCCCTTACGTGCCGCGTTCTGTAGGGACCACTGTATGGAAGGGGTTAACAGGGAGGAAGCTCCTTCCCTCCCCCATCAGGCTCTGTGTTGCTGTGGCAGCGTCTCGATTGAACATAACTGAGGGAGGGAGCTCCCTCCTTCCCACCTGCCATTGGGCCGCTGCTCTGCTGTGGCAGTGTCTCGATGGTTACCATGGTTACACAGGCATCCAAGCTTGCCGTGGTATGTACTGTAAGCCTAATTACTGTTAATGAAAATACACTGCAGTACAATACACAGTGTACTGCAGTGTATTGTAGAGCCATCAGACCCACTGGATCTTCAAGAACCAAGTGGGTATGCATCAAAAAAGCATAAAAAAAAAGAAAATCTAACATTTTCCCATAATGGCATATTTATAATTGGGTAAAAATGAAGAAAATAAAATACCCTAAACATGTTTGGTATCACCGTGTCCATAACAACCAGCTCTATAAAAATATCACATGACCTAACCCGTCAGGTGAACACCGTAAAAAAATAAATAAATAGTGCCAAAAAAGACATTGTTTTTCACCTACTATCACAAAAAGTGCAACACCAAATGATCAAAAAGGCATATGCCCTCAAAATAGCACCAATCAAACCATCACCTCATCCCGTAAAAAATGAGACTCTACCTAAAACTATCGGCTAAAAAAATGTAAAAGCTATGGCTCTCAGACTATGGAGACACTAAAATATTATTTTATTTGTTTCAAAAATGCTATGATTGTGTAAAACTTAAATAAATAAGAAAAAGTATACATATTAGGTATTGCTATGTCCATAACAACCTGCTCTATAAAAATATCACATGATCTAACCCCTCAGGTATACTCCGTAAAAATAAATAAATAAAAACTATGCCAAAATTGCCCATTTTTTTTACATTGCCCCAAAAAGTGTAATAATGATTGATCAAAAAATGATATGTACCCAAAAATGTTGCTTCAAATGAGACATAGTGTATAAAAACCAGTCCAGCAAAATCTGCCCTTCCATGCGCCCATACAACAGTTTACCAACACATGTGGGGTTTTCTGTAAACTACAGAATCAGTGTAATAAATATTGATTTTTGTTTGGTTGTTAACCCTTGATGTGTTAAAGAAAAAAATGAATTAAACTAAAATGTCTGCCAAAAAAGTGTAATTTAGAAATTTAAAGGGGTTCTGCACTTTCAATTAACTGATGATCTATCCTCTGGATAGATCATCAGCTTCTGATCGGCGGGGGTCCGACACCCGGGACCCCTGCCGATCAGCTGTTTGAGAAGACAGCGGCGCTCCAGCAGCGCCGCGGCCTTCTCACTGTTTACCGCCGGGCCGCCCGCCCACTGACGTCACGACTTGTATCAACTAGAGTGGGCATGGCTAAGCTCCATTCAAGTGAACAGAGCTTAGCCGCGCCCACTCTAGTTTATACAAGTCGTGACGTCAGTGGGCAGGTGGCCTGGCGGTAAACAGTGAGAAGGCCGCGACGCTGCTGGAGCGCCGCTGCCTTCTCAAACAGCTGATCGGCGGGGGTCCCGGGTGTCGGACCCCCGCCGATCAGAAGCTGATGATCTATACAGAGGATAGATCAGTTAATTGAAAGTGCAGAACCCCTTTAATCTCCATTTTCCTTTAATTCTTGTGGAATACCTAAAGGGTTAACAAATTTTGTTAAATCAGTTTTGAGTAACTTGAGGGGTGTAGTTTCTACAATGGGGTCATTTATGGGGGTTTCCACTATGTAAGCTCCACAAAGTGACTTTAGACCTGAACTGGTTCTTAAAAAGTGGGTTTTGGAAATTTTCTTGAAAATTGTAATTGCTTCTAAAATTCTAAGCCTTCTAATGTCCCAAAAAAATTTACTGACATTTACAAAATGATAAATAAATAGTAGTGGGGCACTCTATTAGTAAAGGGATCTTTATTGAATGTAATAATAATAGGATTGGCAATAAATATCACAGCAATAGTATAAAATATCTGCAGTAATTGGTAGTGATGTTAAACTCAGTGGCATATTAAAACCTAAAACAATAAAATCATGCATACATATACAGATCCCAATATACAATTAACTTTAAAAAGCAATGAAGTGAGGTGTACGATCATAAAAGTAATAATAATCATGAAAAATAGTCGGTCATAGATATTCGATAATAATATTCGATGCAAGTTTTTTCGATAAAAAATATTCGATAGTAAGGATTGCTGAAAAATGAAAGAAATAATCAATCTCTACCGAGTAATCAAGATAGATGCCGACTCATGACCAGTTCTCAACACACATTCATTTTGATGACCAAAATTCAAAGCATATATGGAAGACGGTAGTATATGAAACGACGTTCCACTTGCTCATACGGACAGCGGCATCCCGCTGTATTTGTCTGGAAGGCGATCGCTTAATTTTAAATGGAATATGCACAGTCTTACCAGGAGGTCTTTTAACTGAACTGTAGGCCCTCGACTTGGTCTGTTTTCTTTAAGAGTTAAGGTTCCGGTCTCAAGGGCTGTTTAATCAGGTTTGAATTTAGCGCTAAAGGAACTGCTGGATACACGTGGTCTTGTATGTAGGACCAAATGTCTTTCGTGTAGTGGTAGTTTCTTTCTTTGGCAATTCAATATTCATACGATAATATCCAGGCCTCCTCATTCTAGCAATATCCTTCTTCCAAGTTGGGGGGTTAATACAGACGCGTTTCGGGGTTTTAAAGCAGTGACCCCTTCATCAGTGGTTCCAATCTCTTTAAAAGCAGATAAATTGAAATTTTGAAAATTGTGAACATTTCAAAAATTTTGGTGAATTTGGGATTTTTTCATAAATAAAAGTGAAATATATTGACTGTCATTAAGTACAATGTGTCACGAAAAAACTTCTCAGAATGGCTTGGATAAGTAAAAGTGTTCTAAAGTTATTACAACATAAAGTGATATATGTCATATTTTAAAAAAAATAAGTCTGGTCACGAAGGTGCAAAATGGCAGGTCATTAAGGGGTTAAAGTTACCATAAGTGGTTGAAATCAATTGTGGTCTGAATAGATTACTAGACATATCCTGGTCTGGTCCGGATTTTGTCTGCATCTGGATATCCATGATCGCACTGGAGCAATTTTTTGACTGTTTGTGTTTGCTAGTTATCCCCTATCTACATATCCAAAATTCCAATCCAAGAGCGATCAGCACCAACTTATTCAAATCCAATATTGGAAGCAACAAAGCAATGAGCGAGCAATATGTGCCCACTACACTAATTGGAGGTACGTTGCCAACTGAGAGAGATAAGTGCCTGCTGCACTAATTGGAGGAACACCGATAACTGATGTGGAGGCAACTCCAGAAACCAGTGAAGAACATGTGCATGCTATACTGCTCTGAAACATGACGCCAGCAGACAGATGAAAAGTACTACAAAAAACAGCAAGAAACACATGTACTCTGCTTTGATTCGAGCAATGTCACTTGCTGGGAGATGCTAAGAAGCGTGGTCAGCACCACTGGGACTGCAAACTCAACACTGTTAGATATAGTGTCAGATCACACTCCATAAAAATTTTACTTTTATTAATATCGTTTAATTTATTTATTTTATGCACTTATATTTTAAGAGATATATTCCCTAACGGTTCCCCCAAAAGTGAAGAGAGTGAACCGAAATCAAATATATTTCATCACAAATATTTATGCAGTCTAATTTTAATGATTGTATTTCTAAAGAATATCCAATAAATCATCTTGTGCACAATATTTGGAAATCAATTAATAACTCACATTTGAACTATATTGTGTTACATACTAAATAATATATTGTATGTGAACACGATCTTATGGAAAAGATCACAGTATATCCTTTCTGCAAGTAAGTATTTTTTTTATGTAAATATAATATTTAATAATAATAAGCATTATTATTAATAATAATGATATAACAATATATTAACCTGCCAAAATACTCTGAACCAGCATAACATGACACAGATTCATTTTTAACCTCCAAATATATTCATTTATAATAAAAATTTATTTATAAGCTCCATAAATCTTGTTTCAGTATATATTAACCACAAGGTCCTAGCGGTGGACAACTGGACCAGGATATAGATGAATAATATGTATTTTTATGTTTAAATTGTTTTTTGAATACATTGGATTAAATTACTGGGATTTTTTGGTAAGCAAACTATTTATTGCATGTCTATTTTTAGTATCACTTTTTGATGTATTTCGTAATTTAATTTTGCATTCATTCACTGATAAAGTTAAACAGGTTATCCAAGACTAATAAATGCTCCCCCATATGCCGGGCCCCTCACATTGAATTTACTTAAGAAGCAGCTGCGGTGGTTCGGGAACCAGGAGCGGTGTGGGGAGCCAGGTAAGTAGATTCAATGTGAGGGGCGCGGTATATGGGGGAGCAATTGTTGGTCTCAGATAACACCTTTAAGTTTAATGTCCAATATTGCTGAGTCTCATGCCGTCTCAGTTTGGCGCACTAATTTACTATTCTTACATTTATTCACATTTGAGATACCTTTCCTTTATAGTAGACTAAATCTGAACCTAGTTTTGCTTGTAGATAAACTTATTGTTAAGCACTTGAAATATATTTCTGCATGTATGTACCATGTATATAAAAGAGCAAGGCCATCAACATGTCTGCTGTATAGACGTGCATGTATACAACCAACCTAGTATCATAGCCATGGCCCCTATGGTCTTCTCTTGAGGACTGAATTTCCCACTAAAGTATATTTCATTACTTTTAGCTCATTTACCTGAGCAATCTTTGATGAAACTTTAGATCCCATTTCAAACTTTGAGGTATTCCAGTTTTTATTTTCTAAATGTATCTGTTTATATAATAGGAAATTATACAATTTTCTAATATACATGTATTTAAAATGTTGCTTACATACGTTGCTTACATAAGGAAGTTGACCACTATCTACATAGTAGAATGTTATAGCAAATGAATCAATCCTTTGTAATGCCTACATGGCCTAACTGTAATGTGCCATTACACCCTACTGACATCCTACTGACATTCAGTAATCAGCAGTGTTACATAACATATGTGTGCTTTATCAGTACACAGGACCACATAGGACGAATGATGGAAATCATTGTGGCTATTGTGACAACTACTTTTCTGTTTGTGTGTTTACATGGCTGCCTATTTCTAGGTGATTTCTAAAATGGCTCTCTGTCTCTAGGTGATGTCATCCTGTTAATAAATTGAACTGCAAAAAATGCATACACAACACATATAGGGGAGAAATGGAGAACAACATTAGATGTTTCTATGACAGACATGACGAGGTGCTGTTGCTGGCAGAATAATCTGCATACTGCTCCTCAATAAGACATTATTCACATGTTAGTTCACATTACAGGCTTAAGGGTGACATGATTGATGCCATCTTTAGTCCTATTTAGATCTTCTATATTACACAGGACTAAATGAGTTGTGTCATTTTTTTTGTTAAGAGAGAGTCTTTTAGTGCTAATATAATAAAGGCCTGTGAGCAAAATGTTTAATACTTGTCTATTAGAAAATTGTACAGTTTGTCTAAACACATGTAAATTCTCTAAACAAATGTAACTGGAATATCTCTTCAAGGACTATGCTAACCCACTCAGCTAAACCAAACAAATGCACTTCATGCATCAGGTGGCTCTTTGATTAAGCCAGACAAGAGGCAATTTCCACATTTGTGCAGATCCCAAAATCATGAATGTGAATATTATAAATCAAAGATAAAACACAAAACACATGTTGCAGCTGGGCCAAGCGGACTGACATTAATAGCTCTGTATAGAGATGTCTCATGAGCGTATATTGCTGAAATGATGTGCTGTGATTGGCCAGGACTTGAGATATCGGACTTGCCTTTTTATTCACCTGTCACAGCAATCTGAGTTCATCCCAGAAACATTATCCGCTTTTCCGTTTGTACTGTTAGATTTCAAAAGCAATGTCATTTTATAGAAGTTCTGGGAGAAGTGTCTCAGTTCAATTTAATATATATTCACACATGCTCATATCTTCTTGAGACACAGGAGAGGTCTGACATGCTTTTTCTGTTTCCAGCAAAGATTGATAATTTAATTACTTTCTCTCATTGTAATGCACACAAGAAAAGCCATAAAAATGCCAAGCAATGTGACTATTTGCAACTATATTACATAAGCCCACTTTTACTAAGTTCCGAAGTCCGCAAATAATTTTAAAGTTATAAACCTTTCAGAACCGGCTTGTAAGTACTCACACAGTTGTTTTTTGTATATCCTTTCACATTCTTTTGTCTAAAATCAAGACTGGACCCTATTAGGCAGAATGAAAGATTTTCCTTTGTTTAGAGCTCAGAATCATTTATATGATGGACACCTAACCAGAAAGAACTTTGAAGTGTGTGTTGTAAATCTTCAAATACATATGAAACACAATTTATCTAAGGTATGCAGAATATTTGTAGACACATCCATATATTAACTTCAGTAGGGTTGAGATTTTTGTTATTTTCTTTATCTAGAGCAGACTGGGTATACACAGTACATGACCGACATAGAAGAAAATTGGTATCAAGTATGTTATCAGGCATTCACAGAAATGTTCCATTTAAAAAGACAACGGACCTTGTGGACCCAGAGGGAAGATACTTTCTACTGAGGGGTTTGGTAGGTAATGTAGAATTTACTATATGCAATTTATACACACCTAATAAAGGAACATCAAAATGACTGAAGAATACTTTTCAAACCATTTCAATATTTAACTCAGGCATACTTATTATAGGGTGAGATCTTAACTTAACATTAAATGCCCCCTCACTTCATTCCTCTAAGCAGTAATCTGCAATCTCCAAAAGAGCATTGAGTGGCATAAAACATAAATTTACCTTACCGTCACATACCTAGCTGACACTATGTGAAGTCTGGCATGCTGGCGTGCTCTACATGCAGACCGTAGAGACTATACTTTTTATTCAAATGGACATAGATCCTATCAGAGACTAGACTATTTCTTCATCAGCAGCACGTGCCTCCCTAGGGTCAAAGAAACTGATATACATTGTATAACCGTGTCTGACCATGCACCCATTACTTTTGCATTGGCCCTCCATGAGTTACCAAAAAGGGACTGGTCATGGAGACTCAATGCTACTCTCTTACATACACCATAAGTAAACTATCTAGCAAAATCGATAATTACTTCACAGAAAACATATCACTGGAAGTGTTTTGGGCCTCTATCTGGGAAGCATATAAATCAGTACTAAGGGGAGAATTTATAGCCCTAGGTACATATCTGAAAAAATCTAGGATGCTTCAAATATTCTCTTTATTGGCTCAGATAACTAAATTAGAAAACATACATAAGCAATCTTTAGCCACAGGAAACCCTGTCCTCCCTTAAGGATCTCCTAAACATTAAAGCAGGACCTAACTATCTCAGGGTCAAACACAAATACTATGCTCATGGAGAATGTGGCAATAAGATCATGTCCACATTGGTAAAAAAACGCAATGAACAATCATATATCGCACAAATATGGTCAGCAAAGGGCAAACCTTATGAAAAACACCCCAAATATAGCTGCAGCTTTTTCATTTTTCTACCAGGGACTTTACAACCTATGCCCACATGATTGATGAGAGTTAGAAGAAAAACAACATCAAATAAAGCAATTTTTAGCATCTTTACATCTACCTTTACTGTCTGCCGAGCAAACACAACTAATAACTCCTATATCCTTACAAGAAGTGCAGCAAGCACTAAAGAGCACCCCTCTAGTAAAAAGTCCAGGACCCAATGGCTTTCCTATAGGATATTATAAAAGGTTTTTTTCCAGTACTAGGACCAAGACTTGTACAATACTTTAGCGACATGTTAAATGGCCACCCAATGGCCAGGCAAGCCTTAAAAGTCCACATAGTAGTTCTTCCCAAACCGGGAAAGGACCAAGAACTTACACCAAGCTATAGACCCATCTCATTACTGAATTCAGATACCTAATTATGGGCCAAAATAAAAGATGCCAGGATATCTCCATAGCTAAGCAACATGGTATCTCCAGAGCAGACAGGTTTTGTTGGGGGGGGGGGGGGGGGGGGGATGTAGCGATAGTACCTTCAGAGTTATCCAAGCAGTAGAGTACACCACAAAACATTGGTGTATATTAGCCTTACTCAGCACCTAGCCTTACTCAGCACCGATGCTGAGAAGGCTTTTGATAGAGTCTACTGGGGCTATATGGAAATGGCACTCCACAAATTTGGATTTCCCACCCAATTCATAGCTGCGATATTGTCACTATACTCTTTCTCACATGCCAAAGTTAAAATTAATGAGACACTTTCCCCATGCTTTCATATACGCAATGGAACTAAGCAAGGTTGCCCCTTATCACCTACCCTCTTCATTCTTTGCCTGGAAACCCTTATTTAGGCCATTCGACAAGATAACTCCATTCAGGGACTGACTGTCAACAAGGTCACACATCACGTTGCGGCATTTGTGGACGATATGCTACCTTTTCTAACTGACCATGGAAAAGCCTTTCCAGCATTGATCTCCTTGTTGGACACATTTGGCCATATGTCCATTTTTAAAATTAACTTATCAAAATGTACTGCACTTGGTATTAATATCCCCAAAGCAGAGATATCAGCTCTTGCACAACAATAGCACTTTAAATGGGAGTCAACCTCGGTACACATCCCTAAGAACTACGATCTACCGTTCCAATTAAACTATCCACCTTTATTATCTGATATCAAATCCTAACTGACTACTTTGGACTTACCGTTTATGTCATGGATAGAAGGAACCTAATTAAATTATACATTGCTCCAAAGTTGCTATACACACTACAAACAGTACCTATATTTATACCTGACAATTTCCTACTAGCTGAAGGCAGACTATTTTCCAAATTTATATGGAAATATACAAAACCAAGAATTGCTTATACTACCTTGTGCCAGCCTAAAAGATCAAAAGGCTTCGGCCTTCCGGATATGAAGAGTTATTATAAAGCAATACAATTAAGACTCTATACAGAGCTATTATTTTCTAAAGACAAAAAATTAGGCTGCCACCTGGCCTCAGTCCTTATCTCTGCTTCTGATTATGGGAAACTGTGACAAACACCTACTTTGCCGCACCTTCACTCTCCCCCAGCTCTCGCATCCCTGAAAGAGGTGTTCCACAATTGGCAATTACTGAGCTCCACTACAGAACTGTGACATAACCCCTCTTTATTCATGCCAATATCCCTTCTTCCTTATGTTGTAGACCCAAACTATGTAGATGACATGGATATCTAGATGGGGTTAGGAGATGTAGCAGTGGGTAACCTTTTGAGGGGGCGAAAGAATCCCACTCTTTCTGAATTACATATAGCACACCTGGCAGAGAATTGGACATCCCTACTAGTGATGATCGAGCATGCTCGGCCGAACACTAGTTCGGCTCGAGCATCTCAATGCTTGGCACATGGCAGTATTCGGCTGATTACCGCCTGTGCTCGAGCACAATGCTCGAGTCTCCACCCAACATTGACATTAGCTGCGCCACATCTCCAGTGTAAAGTGTGCGCATCCAAAAAAATATCTGTGACATACAGTGTAATTTTTCTGTAGATGGTGTTCGCTGTGGACAGTAACATTAGCTGCGCCACATCTCCAGTGAAATGTGTGCGCTTAAAAAATGTATCTGTGACAGGGACATTACCGGTGGTACCTCTCATGTATAACATTTCCTCCTCCCAAATACGGTACCTGTGACATTCCCTGTAATTTTCTATTAGCCACTGATGACATCATTAACATTATCTGCTGGATATCACCTATGTGATGTTTCTACATCCCAAATACCTTTTTAAATTTTATTGCGCATACACTTCCAAATCATACGCTACTGTATGTGTGACATACTTTCAAGCATATATAACATTTAATATGAAGAAGGCGAGCAGTTAGGGACGGGGAAGTGGCCATGATGCTGATGGTGCACACAGAGGCCGTGGCCCTGGGCGCGTTGAAACTGTGCCTGCTGCCAGACCACAAGAAAAACAATCATCCAAGATACCTAGCTTTATGTTCCAGTTTGCAGGGTGGTGCAGGACTCCACACTTGAAGTCAGACCAGTGCGACCAGGTGGTCGGTTGGATTGCAGTAGATAATGCTTCCAATTGCTTAAGCACCACCCTGTCTTCCACAAAGTGCAGTCTCGGTAGCCAAGAGTCTGCTCAACAGAATCCTCACCCTTATCCTCCTTCCTCCCACCATCCCATCCCACACTCTGATTTTCTGAGGAGCTATTTTCTGCACCATTCCTTGATTTGGCCCTCTCACTAAGCACGCTTGAAGAGGGACAGATCTTGTGCCCTGATTCAAAAAGTCTTGAGCATCCCCAGTCACAAGAATATGATGGTGGGGAACAGCAATTAGTGTTTAATGAGGTGGATGATGATGAGACACAGTTTCCAATAAGTCAACAGCAATTACTGTCTCAAGAGGTTGATAAAGAGGATGAGACACAGTTGTCAATCACTGAGGCTGTGGTTAGGTCAAAAAGTCAGGAGGATGAGCAGTGTGAGGAAGAGGAGGTGGTGAAAGAGGAAGTCACTGACCCAATCTGGGAAGGTGGAAAGCCGAGCGAGGATAGCAGTACCGAGGGGGTTGATCTGCTGCACCGCAACAGGCTGAAAGAGGCAGTGGGGTGGCAAAAAAGAGAAGGCAACTGTGTCTCATCATCATCATCCACCTCGTGAAACACTAATTGCCGTTCCCCACTGTGGATGCTCAAGAGTTTGGGCATCAGTGCACACTATCTCCTCATGTCCCTACTCAAGCGGGCTTGGTGAGAGGCCCAAATCAAGGAATGGTGATGAAAAGAGCTCCTCGGAATATCCGAGTGTGGGATCACTTGTTTGTTAAGACTCTCCATGGTGGGAGCAAGGAGGATCAGGGTGAGGATTCTGTTGACCAGACTGAACTGAGTGAACTTTGTGGAAGACTGAACTTTATGGAAGACAGGCTGGTGTTAACCGACTGGAAGCATTATCTGCTGCAATCCAACCGTCCACCTAGTCTCACTGGTGTGACTTCGAGAGTGGTGTCCTGCGCCACCCTGCAACTGGGACATGAAGCTAGGTATTGTGGATGAGTGTGTTTCTTGTTCTCTGGCAGCAGACAGAGTTTCACCACGTACAGGGCCACGGCCTTTGCGTGCACCATCAGCAGAACGATCACTTCCCCGTCCCTTACTGCTCGCTTTCTGCATATTAAATAATATATATGCTTGCAAGTATGCCACACGTGCAGTAGCGCAAGTTTTGCAAGTATATGCGCAAATAAATTAAACTGGTTGTCACTGATATTTATGATGCGCAAACATTATACAGGAGATGTAGAGCAGGTAATGTTGCTGCCACCATAAGCAAAAAAATTTGACTAAATGTCACTGATATTTATGGTGCGCAAACGTTATACAGTAGATGTAGCGCAGGTAATGTCGCTGCTGCCACCAGCAGTGAAAAAGTTAGACTGAATGTAACTGATATTTAGGATGCGCAAACGTTATGCAGGAGATATAAGACAGCTAATGAAACTTTCCGCAGTGGACACCATCTACATAAAAAGTACACTGGATGTCAGATATTTTTAGTATGTGCACATGTTAAACAGGAGATGTAGCGCAGATAATGTCGCTGTCCGCAGCGTTTACAGATAAAGTACACTGGATGTCACAGATATTTTTAGTATGCGCACACGTTAAACAAGAGATGTAGCGCAGATAATGTTGTTGTCTGCAGAGTCCACGGAAAAAGTACACTGGATGTCAGATATTTTTACAATGCGCACACGTTATACAGGAGATGTAGCACAGGTAATATCACTGTCCGCAGCGTCTACGGAAAAAGTACAGTGTATGTCAGATATTTTTAGAATGCGCAAACGTTATACAGGCGATGTTGCGCAGGTAATGTAACTTTCCGCATCGGACACCGTCTACAAAAAAAGTATACTGGATGTCACAGACATTTTCCGGCTGCGCACACGTTGCCCAGAGATGTAGTGCAGATAATGTCTCTGTCTGCAGTGGCCAAACAATTGCAAGCTATTTAGCATAGGTTGCGCTAAAAATATATATTGCTGCCAGATACAGCAATAGTCCTTAAAAGGACTTTTGGGTCTCTAACAATTGCATGCAATTTAGCGCAAGTTGCGCTAATAATATATATTGCTGTCAGACGCAACAATAGTCTTTAAAAGGACTTTTGGGTCTCTAACACCAACCCTGCCTAACCAAAAAATAAAATAAAATTCCCTACACTATCTGTCCCTTCTACAGCACAGCTCTCCTTGACTAAGACTGACCGAACCATGTGTCATCGGGTGTCTAGGCCAGCCAATCATTGTAATACCAGTAGCCAACATGGCTATGGCATTACAGTGAGTGGCAGTACTTATCTGCACATTTATTGGCTGCTTTGCAGCCAACAAACGTGCGGGGAGGAGACTCGAGCATGGTGCTCGAGCACACGCTGTATTCAGCCAAACACAGCGATGTGCAGAGCATTGCGATGCTCAAGCAGAATGTCACGGCTGAGGATGGGGAAAACCCTCAGCCGTGCGGTATCAGCAGATAAGTGGTCAGAGCATGGCCAGGAAGGTCACCTCCTACACATCCCTAATTCTGACCCTGTCTCCTATCCATATGAGCCAACCCTGAAGGTAGGAGGGCTCATACTCTGGAACCTGATATTCCTGCTTGCCTTCAGGGTGGCCCTGGACTAGGAGCAGGATAAGACGACCCGTTCCTCCTAGACACAGAGGAACAGGCCAAGCTACATAGAAAGGGAAACATACAGACAAATGGCAATGACAGGTAAGTGAGACTAGTACCACACTTACCTGCCACAGACACACAACCTGGAACCCACGTGCAAGTGCTGCTATCAACAACCAACACAAAGGACACAGCACACAATAGACATCACACGGTAACCCAGTAAACCATATGCTGCAATAACAGATAAACCATAAACTAACACCAGACATAACGTTTATGACCACCAGGGTGGCCCTCACTGGCAAATGGTAAGTAATCAGGAGGATGTCTCCAGCAAGCATGGCTGAAGAACCCCCACTGACTACTGCTATTCACTGAGGCTTTATAGGGCCAAGTAGCCACACCCACAGTGAGACACACCCAGTGCACACACACACTAGGAAGGAAGTTAACCCTTCCAACACCAGGGAAGGGAAGACATCAACTTAAAGGGGAAGTGCGCACAACACATATAACACCCCGTGCACACCGATAAAAGGCACACCTATAAAGAGAGGTTGCCAGGTGCAACCGCATGCCTATTGCAGCAAGCTGCCTAGCACCGCTCAGGCTGCTCTGCTGCCACATACACAATGTTGCCAGCGGCAACCACAGGTGAGGCAACATACTATAGCCCTCACCTGTGATTGACAACAACATCAAGACCGCAGGCAACTGCATGCGGTTACAGGAGTCACGACCATGACAAAGGGTCGTGACACAGAACTGGTGTTCGGCCGAGCATGCTCTATTATCACTATATGTTATCAGTCTCTTTTTATTTAGGCCATATACTGTAAAAAGTAACATTGTAGCTTCAAATAAAGCCTATCTCAAGTTTTCTGAAGACTTTATTAAACTAAAACATTACTTGGTGAATGGTCTCAAAAAAAAAAATGTCATGGCGTGTTAATAAGAAATTTCTTCTATGTTTAATAACGTCTTGATAGGTTTGATGACTGCTCAATTTGGGTAAGTATTATTGAGACAACTGTGCTACTCTATCTATATAGTACAAATATATAATATCATAATGTTACACCAGTGCATATCTGTAAAGAATAAATCAAGGCAACTGGACGTACTGTAGATTTCTTGAAAACGTTTCACTCGTTCTTCCAACGAGCTTTCTCAATTCTGAGTGATTGTACAAAAAATTCTGGGAATAAATATGTAACTGAATCCACATCTGGTAATTAGACCCAGCATTGGGTCAAAGGTGTTGATTCCATTATCCTAATTGGAGTCAGTAGGTGATAAAGACTTCCCAGAAAAAGGTGGTGTCAAGACAGCATTATACGTGGCAGACAATAGATGTCTAACCCCCCCACCTTTATTCAAGCTTGGCTTCTCCATTTTTACGTAGATGGCCTCCTTCACCAGATGTGGATTCAGTTACATATTTATTCCCAGAATTTTTTGTACAATCATTCAGAATTGAGAAAGCTCGTTGGAAGAACGAGTGAAACGTTTTCAAGAAATCTACAGTACGTCCAGTTGACTTGATTTATTCTTTACAGATATATACCATGACCTGGATAAATGAGAACCTTCACAGATATACACCAGTGCATGACTTTGGAAGGAGAATTCTGGTCTCATACAAGTTGCTGAAACTTTGATGCCTTCCTCCTCTGCTCTTTTTGCTATAATCCTTCTGAGCACTCTTGACTACTACAAATGTTCCATGTATACTACTCCTGGCTCGTTAATAGAGATGAGAGAATTTCTTGAAATTTGTTTCTAGTCCGATTCTAATGAATACATTTGAAAGTGCTCCAATTGGCTTGGCAAAGTATTGCTTTGCAACTTTTCTCTGTCTCTTGCTGCCCCGTGCATCAAATGTGATTCGTCTAAAATCAATATGCTGATCCCTACATCAAATGTAGTCTTAATTACTCTGCAGGGTTATTATTAAATCAATTTCAATAGTAAAGATAGTTATTACAAGAATATTGTAATAGGTCATTTCTGGTAAAGCAGTTTACTAAAGTGACCCCCAAACTATCTTTTAAACCAAGCATGTCAAACTCAAAGGCTAACATGGGCCAAAAAAACAAAATTTAAGTTTACGTGGGCCGCATCAAAAAAATATTTTTTTTTTTTTTACAATATAATGCAGACGGATCCGTTCTGAACGGATCCACCGTCTGCATTATATGAGCGGATCCGTCTCAGACGGATCCGCTCTGAACGCAAGTGTGAAAGTAGCCTTAGGGGCGAGAACCTGGGATCTTTCATCCCTTGTCCTATTCAGCTCTATCAGGGTGAATAGGACTTCACACTGTCCCTGCTGCTCTGTGCCTTGTGCACACAGCATCAGGGATGTTACCATGGCAACCAGGGCTTCTGTAGCGTCCTGGCTGCCATGGTAACTGATCGGAGCCCCAGGCTTACACAGCTGGGGCTCCGATCAGAAGCTGCCACTGCACCACCAATGAGGGGGAGGGGAGAGGTCCCTGTGGCCACTGCCACCAATGATTTTAATACTGGGGGGGTTGAGAGGGGCTGGCGCACTGTGCCACCAATGATTTTAATGAGATGGGGGGTTGAGGGGGGGGGGCACACTGCACCACCAATGATAAATTACCCCTTTATACAGGAGGCTGGTACTGGCAGATCAGCAGTTAACCCCTCAGGTGCGGCACCTAAGGGGTTAACTGCCTCTGATCGCAGCTCCCTGTCAGTGGCAGGGTGCCGGCAATGCGATTCTGCTGCCGGCACCCGCCTCCTGTATTGTGTTAAAGACTGACTTTCACTATCAGGCCACACAGAGCGGCGCCCAGCGATGTCTCAGCACTCACCATTAGTCCTGGGCGCCACTCCGTTCGCCTGCAGTGCCCCATTACTGTCTCCTCTCCTGCTCCACATGCTGCTGATTACTATCGGAGCGATGGGAGGAGACATCAGCTTCACTAGTGGGCGTTCCTTCTTCCTGGCTGTAGCGCTGTCCAATCGCAGCGCAGGGAGAAGGGACGCCCACTAGTGAAGCTGATGTCTCCTCCCATCGCTCCGATAGTAATCAGCAGCATGTGGAGCAGGAGAGGAGACAGTAATGGGGCACTGCGGGCGAACGGAGCGGCGCCCAGGACTAATGGTGAGTGCTGAGACATCGCTGGGCGCCGCTCTGTGTGGGAAATGGGAATAGTCCTATCATTGGTGGCTCAGTGCGCCCGCCCCTCCTCCGCCCCTCTCTCCTCATTGGTGGCGCAGTGCGCCCGCCCCTCCTCCGCCCCTCTCTCCTCATTGGTGGCGCAGTGCGCCCGCCCCTCCTCCCCCCCTCTCTTCTCATTGGTGGCGGCGGCAGCAGCACAGGGGGAGGGTGGACAGCTTCCTTCTCCCTGTGCTGCTGAGAGAACATGAGCGCGCCGATAGCAGCGCGCTCATGTTCAGAGATACTAGACTGTCACTGCCGGGCCGCAAAGATATTCATTGCGGGCCGCATGTTTGACACCCATGTTTTAAACCATTCCATTTTAGATCATCCATGCATACAATAAATGTGATAACATAGCATTGTGTACTGAACACCCACCAAACAATTAACTGCATTGGGTACTGAAACTATTGCCACTGACAGTGGCCGGACAGGAAAAGCTAAAAGTTATGGTTATAAGGGAAAATAATAGCATTCTGAATACAGAATGCATAGTAAAACAGCGCTAGAGGGGTTAAAAAAATAAATAAAATTTAACTCACCTTAGTCCACTTGATCGCGAAGCCGGCATCTCCTTGTGTCTCCTCTACGCTGAACAGGACCTGGGGTGAGCTACTCCATTAAATATCGGTTAAGGACCTTTGATGACGTCACTCCGGTCATCACATGGTCTCCGGTCATCACCATGGTAAAAGATCATGTGGCGTACCATGTGATGACCGGAGTGACGTCATCGAAGGTCCTTAACCGGTATTTAATGGAGCAGCTCACCCCAGGTCCTGTTCAGCGTAGAGGAGACACAAGGAGATGCCGGCTTCGCGATCAAGTGGACTAAGGTGAGTTAAATTATTTTTTATTTTTTTTAACCCCTCTAGCGCTGTTTTACTATGCATTCTGTATGCTATTATTTTCCCTTATAACCATGTTATAAGGGAAAATAATACAATCTTCAGAACATCAATCCCAAGCCCGAACTTCTGTGAAGTCAAAATGTGATTAAGAGCATGGCGAGTGCTCTGCAAGCAAAAATGGATAGGGAAATTACTTTAAATAACATAAAATACGTAAAAATAAAAAATAATAATCTTGATCTAGGATAATGAGGTACATATGGAGTAGGAGGTTGAAGAGGCGGTGGATGTAGCGGTGTAGGTGGAAGCAGCGGTGGAGGAGGAGGAGGTAGCCTACACTGCTTTTTTGTTTTAAATGCATTTTTATTTTTTAAATTAGGGTACACCCCAAAACATTGGGAAATATAACCTGTGATAACCCCCTCCAGTCATGCTAAACACACATTCAGACAATACACTGGCTGCAGGGCAGGCCAGCACCTCCTAGGAGTAAAGGGCAAGCTCAGCCCATGTGCCCAATTTGGAGACCCAGAAGTTGACGGGGGCAGACCTATCATTCAGTACATGTAGGCATGTGCATACATACTGCTCCACCATGTCGCATGTCCCTGTGATGTGCACAATCCAATTGGATATCTTCTCTATCAACTTTCAATGTTCTTTTATGCGCCTACCATGGTGATCACTGGTGGCGGGGATTCAGAGTTTCCAGACCGGAGAGGCTGCCTGAGAAAGGGATACCACATCCAAGGGAGGTCAATGGATGAAATTAAATGTAATCAAGCGTAATGTGGGACAAAGTATTGAAGCATAAGCTTCCGAGTTAAGGAGGGGGCACGCAGCAATTACCCACTCCCGACTCAGGGAGGTAGTGCTGATAAATAACAATACAGGACTCAAGATGCCCTGTTATTGGAATGATTAATAAAAAAATATAGGGAATGTCACTGTGGTATTTTGGATTTGGAAACGTTAACCAGGAGAGGCCCTGCTGCCGCTTTGTTGACTCTAGATAACTTCTGCCTGATTGCACGTCTCTGTGACGTCCACCATCCATTTGGATATCTTCTCTATCAACTTTCGATGTTCTTTTCTGAGCCTACCATGCTGATCACGGTTATCGGCAAATCAGGGTTCCACACCGGAGAGGGAGCGTGAGAAAGAGAGACCACCTCCAATGGCGTTTAATTGTTTCAAATTAAATATGACAGTGGAAATATGGGACAAAGTATTAAAGCGCAAATGTGGGACAACCTGTTAAAGTTTAATCATTGAATAAAAGGAGGTGGCGTGCATGAATTAAATATTTTTTCCCTGTCACCTATGCAGTGCAGGGGTTTCTATCTGGCAAAATTTTAAAACTGTCACCTCACAATGTAACAAACAGATTTTTAAAATTTATGTTCCTGTCACCTATGCAGAGGTGCCCCCATGATGTCCACCATCCATTTGGATATCTTCTCTATCAACTTTCAATGTTCTTTTCTAAGCCTGCCATCTTGATCACGGTTATCGGCGAATCAGGGTTTCACGCTGGAGAGGGAGCGTGAGAAAGAGAGATCACATCCAAGCGAGATAAAAAATCATTTTGATTGAGCTTAAATATGCGAGAAGTTATTGAAGCACAAATGTGGGTCAAATTATTGAAGTGCAAATATAGGACAAATTATTAAGGCGCAAATGTGAGGCAAATTATTGAAGCGCAAATGTGGGACAACTTGTTAAATTTTAAGCATTGAATGAAAGGAGGTAGCGCGCATAAATTAAAGAAGAATTTCTTAAATTTGATTCCCTGTCACCTATGCAGAGCAGGTGTTTATTCATGTCCAAAATTGTAAAGTGTCAACCCAAGAATGTAACAGAAAAATGTGTAAAATTTATGAACCTGTCTACTTGGTATACTTGGTAGAGCATGGGTCTATGACAGAAAAAAATTGTGAATTTCACCCGAAAATGTAACAGACAAATTTGTGATTTTTTTAACCTGTCTACTAGGTATAGCAGCGGTACATCACACCTAAAAATGGTTAAATTTCACCCGAAAATGTAACAGACAAGTTTGGGAATTTTTTTAACCTGTCTACTCTACTAGGTATAGCATTGGTACATCACACCCAAAAATTGGTGAATTTCACCCGAAAATCTAACAGACAAATTTTAATTTTTTTTAACCTTTCTACTAGGTATAGCAATGGTAGATCACACCTAAAAATTGGTAAATTTCACCCGAAAATGTAACAGACAAATTTGTGAATTTTTTTAACCTGTCTACTAGGTATAGCATTGGTACATTCCACCCAAAAATTTGTGAATTTCACCCGAAAATGTAACAGACAAAGAAGTGAAATGACATAAAATAAAATACGTACAAAAAAATAATAATATTTGATTTATAAGGGTGGAGGTCCATATGGAGTACGAGTTTAAGGAGCCGGTGGACATAGCCGTGTAGGTGAAAGCAGCATTGGAGGAGGACAAGGTAGCCAACACAAAAAAATATTTGGGTAAACTCCAAAAGAGTGTAAATATCCAAAATACAAGAATGAGCAATTGCACTGCAGTATAAAAATGGCTGGTTAAGGCCGATATACATGTCTACTCTGCACAAGGTACGGGCAAGTCCTGGGATCCATGCCTGGTTCATTTCAATGAACGCGAGCATTTCCACATTGGCTGTGGACAGGCGGCTGCGCTTGTCTGTGATAACGCCCCCTGACATACAAAACACATGTTCAGATAATACACTGGTTGCAGGGCAGGCCAGCACCTCCATGGCGTGACGGGCAAGCTCAGGCCATGTGCCCAATTTGGAGACCCATAAGTTGAAGGGGGCAGACTCTTAATTCAGTGCGTGTGCACACATACTGCTCATGTTGGTGAAATGCTGCCTCCTGCTAAGATGTTCCATATAAGCTGGTGGTGCTGGTTGTTGTGGCATGCTTTTCCACATTTCAGCCATGCTAACCCTGCTGCGTTGGCAACCTCTTCCTTGTCCTCTGCCTTCGCCTTGTGCTTCCACTGTGCCCCCGCTGTCTGGTGGGAATGCCACCAGCAGCTCGTCTACCAGCGTGCGCATCTTAAGATCAAGCTCCAGTGATGGAATTAAGGACGGTACGTTGTCCTTGTAACGGTGATCCAGCAGCGTGGCCACCCAGTAATCAGCACAAGTTAGAATGTGGGCAACTCGGTGGTTGTTGCGGAGACACTTCAGCATGTAATCGCTCATGTGTACCAGGCTGCCCAGAGGCCACGAAAAGCTGTCCTCTGTGAGAAGTGTATCGTCTGCGTCCTCTGTATCCCCCCAGGCACCCAACAGTGATAGACATGAGCTGCTATGGGTGCCACCCTGTTGTGAACATGGTTCCTCCTTCTCCACCTCGTCATCCTCCAGAACTGTGGCCTGGCTGGACAATAGTGTACCTGCGTTTGTGGGTGCAGGAACCCACCCTCGGAGCCACTTGTGAATGACTGGTCGGAAACCCTACGAAATAATCCCTCTTCCTCCTCCTACTGTGCCACATCCTCTTCCATCATTGTCAGCAGCATTTTTTCAAGGAGGCATAGAAGTGGGATAGTTACGCTGAGAACTGCGTTATCGGCACTGGCCTTGTTGGTGGAGTACTCGAAACAGCACAACAAGGAACACAGGTCTTGCATGGAGGCCCAGTCATTGGTGGTTAAGTGGTGCTGTTCATCAGAGAGACTTACCCGTGCGTGCTGCAGCTGAAACTCCACTATCGCCTGCTGCTGCTCGCACAGTCTGGCCAGCATGTTCAAGGTGGAGTTCCACCTTGTGGGCACATCGCACATGAGGCGGTGAGCGGGAATGCCGAAGTTACGCTGCAGCGCTTACAGGCGAGCAGCAGCAGGGTGAGAAAGCCAAAAGCGGGTACAGACGGCCCGCACTTTATGCAACAGCTCTAAGATATCGGGGTAATTTTTAAGAAGTCTCTGCACCACCAAATTCAGCACATGCACCAGGCAACAGATGTGCGTCAAACCGGCTAGTCCCAGAGCTGCTACGAGATTTCGACCATTATCGCACACCACCAGGCCGGGCTTGAGGCTCACTGGCACCAAACACTCATTGGTCTGTTGTTTAAGGCCCGCCCACAGTTCTTGCGTGGTGCGGGGTTTGTCCCCCAAACAGATAAGTTTTAAAACTGCTTGCTGTCGTTTACCCCTGGCTGTGCTGAAGTTGGTGGTGAAGGTGTTACGCTGACCGGATGAGGAGCCAGTAGAGGATAAGGAAGCGGAGTAGGAGGGGGAAGCAACAGGAGGCAAACTGAAGCGCCCTGCAATCCTCGGTGGTGGAAGGACATGCGCCAAACTGCTATCCTCCACAGATGGCGTTGCGCAGTGCACATCTGATTTTGTCCCCCACTTGGTTGTGCAGGGAAGAGATGGCTCGTCTGGAAAAGTAGTGTCGGCTGGGCGCGACGTACTATGGGACAGCCACCGCCATAAGCCAAAAAAACTCTCCATCTCCACCAGACATAATGATAACATTTCAAAGGCCAGTAATTTAGAAATGCTGGCATTCAGGGCTAGGGATCGCGGGTAGGTAGGGGGGTACTTCATCTTCAGCGTTTGGGAGATGGAGAGCTGAACACTTCCGTGGGACATTGTGGAGATGCTTGGTGACCCAGGTGGTGGTGTTGCTGGCAGATCCACTGTTTGCAGGGTGGCAGGTGGCACTGTCACTCCAGAGGTGGATGAAGAGGCTGAGACTGCAACAGAAGAGGAAGCAGGAGGAGCCAGAGACCTTTCTTGGTTTTTGAGGTGTCTACTCCACTGCAGCTCATGCTTTCCACTTCGATGCCTTGTCATGCAGGTTGTGATCAGGTTGAGAACGTTTATGCCTCGCTGCAGGCTCTGATTGCACAGAGTGCAAACCACTCGTGTCTTGTCATCAGCACATTGTCTGAAGAACTGCCCGCCAGGAAACTCCTTGGAGCTGGCTTTGGTGTGCTCGGTCCCTTGCTGCGGTGGGCAGTAGCAGGTGTACTGTCTAGGGGGTGGCCGCTCCGCTTTTGCACCCTGCTCCCTCTTCTGCTGTGCTGGTGGTTCTGTGCGACCACCGCCTCTTCCTCGGAACTACACAGGTCACTCGCATGACCTTGATTCCATGTGGGGTCAAAGATCTCATCGTACTCCACATCATCTTCCACCCAGTCTTCACCCCTGCCCTCCTTGTCAGTCTGCACACTTTTGAAAGCCCCAGCAGTTGGCATCTGTGTTTCGTCATCATCCGAGATGTGCTGCGATGGTCCTCCCATGTACTCATCTTAAAACATAAGTGGTTGGGCATCGGTTCACTCAATCTCTTCCACTTCTGGAGCAGGGATAGGTGGATGGCCCTTGGAAACCCTGCTAACAGTCATCAAAAAGCAGAAGAGACTGCTGCATGACTTGGGGCTCATACTGCTTGGCTGATTTGCAAGGGGGTGAGGTGAAAGACTGATTGGCATTGGCTGCAGGTGCCAACTTTGATCTGTCAGCAGGAGATTGGGTGGAAGTCAATGTGAAGGAACTGGAGGCACTGTCAGCAACCCAATCTACAATCTCCTGTACTTGTTCTGGCCTCACAATTTATAGAGCCGCATTAGGCCCGACCAAATACAGCTGCAGGTTCTGTCGCCTACTCACACCTGAGGATGAGGTTTCACTTGTGCGTGTAGATCGACTACGTCCTCTCCCTGCAACAGGAGCTCCACCTGCAGCACCACGACCTGGGCCACGTCCCTTATTTGACGCTCTCCTCATATTTCTCGAATTAAGGATCTTGCCTTAAATTGGTGTTTAATTAATAGCAGAATAGAACAACAGTATGTAAAGGTTGTATCTCACACGTACAGATGCAGACTATGCTGCAATTAAAGTTTTTTGCCCAAAAAGGGTGTTTTATTAATAGTATCTAAAGGGTGTATCTCACACGTACTGATCCAGACTTGGCCAGATTTTAAGTTTTGTGCACAAAATGGGTGTTTTCCAAATAACTGAATAGAACCACAGTATATAAAGGGTGTATCTCACACATACTGATCCAGACTAGGCCGCAATTAAATTTATTTTTTTATAAATTGCTGTTTTTCAAATAACTGAATAGAACCACAGTATGTAAAGTGTGTATCTCACACGTCCTGATCCAGAGTTTGCCGCAATTAAAGTTTTTTGCCCAAAATGGCTGTTTTTCAAATATCTGACTGGAACCACAGTATCTAAAGGGTGTATCTCACACTTCCTGATTAGGGCGGAATTTAAATTTTTCGCCCAAAATGGCTGTTTTTCAAATAACTGAATAGAACCACAGTATCTAAAGGGTGTTTCTCACAATGACATATGCAGCAAAGGTTGCAAAATTAAGTTTTGGGCCCAAAATGGGTGCTTAATTAATAGAAGAATATAACCACAGTATCTAAAGGGTGTATCTCACTCGTCCTGATCCAGACTAGGCTGCAATTAAAGTTTTTTTTCCCAAAAAGGGTGTTTTATTAATAGAAGAATATAAACACAGTATCTGAAGGATGTATCTCACACGTCCTGATACAGACTAGGCCGCAAGTAAAGTTTTTTGCACAAAATGGCTGTTTTTCAAATATCTGAATAGAACCACAGTATCTGAAGTGTGTATCTCACAATAACATATGCAGCAAAGGCTGCAAAATAAATTTTTGGGCCCAAAGTGGCTGTTTTTCAAATAACAGAATATATAACCACAGTATCTAAATCTTGAATTTCATACGTTCGGATGCAGCAAGAGTTATAAAATGTTGTATTTTGCCCAAAAAGGGTGTTTTATTAATAGAAGAATATAACCCCACATCTAAAGGGTGTATCTCACACGTCCTGATCCAGACTAGGCCGCAATTAAAGTTTTTGGGCCAAAAATTTTGTTTTATTCATTGCGGGCCGCATGGGTGTCAAACATGCGGCCCGCAATGAATATCTTTGCGGCCCGGCAGTGACAGTCTAGTATCTCTGAACATGAGCGCGCTGCTATCGGCGCGCTCATGTTCTCTCAGCAGCACAGGAAGAAGGAAGCTGTCCTCCCTCCCCCTGTGCTGCTGCCACCAATGAGAAGAGAGGGGGGGGAGGGGCGGGCGCACTGCGCCACCAATGAGGAGAGAGGGGCGGAGGAGGGGCGGGCGCACTGAGCCACCAATGATAGGACTATTCCCATTTCCCACACAGAGCGGCGCCCAGAGATGTCTCAGCACTCACCATTAGTCCTGGGCGCCGCTCCGTTCGCCCGCAGTGCCCCATTACTGTCTCCTCTCCTGCTCCACATGCTGCTGATTACTATCGGAGCGATGGGAGGAGACATCAGCTTCACTAGTGGGCGTCCCTTCTCCCTGCGCTGCGATTGGACAGCGCTACAGCCAGGAAGAAGGAACGCCCACTAGTGAAGCTGATGTCTCTTCCCATCGCTCCGATAGTAATCAGCAGCATGTGGAGCAGGAGAGGAGACAGTAATGGGGCACTGCGGGCGAACGGAGCGGCACCCAGGACTAATGGTGAGTGCTGAGACATCGCTGGGCGCCGCTCTGTGTGGCCTGATAGTGAAAGTCAGTCTTTAACACAATACAGGAGGCGGGTGCCGGCAGCAGAATCGCATTGCCGGCACCCTGCCGCTGACAGGGAGCTGCGATCAGAGGCAGTTAACCCCTTAGGTGCCGCACCTGAGGGGTTAACTGCTGATCTGCCAGTACCAGCCTCCTGTATAAAGGGGTAATTTATCATTGGTGGTGCAGTGTGCCCCCCCCCCTCAACCCCCCATCTCATTAAAATCATTGGTGGCACAGTGCGCCAGCCCCTCTCAACCCCCCCAGTATTAAAATCATTGGTGGCAGTGGCCACAGGGACCTCTCCCCTCCCCCTCATTGGTGGTGCAGTGGCAGCTTCTGATCAGAGCCCCAGCTGTGTAAGCCTGGGGCTCCGATCAGTTACCATGGCAGCCAGGACGCTACAGAAGCCCTGGTTGCCATGGTAGCATCCCTGATGCTGTGTGCACAAGGCACAGAGCAGCAGGGACAGTGTGAAGTCCTATTCACCCTGATAGAGCTGAATAGGACAAGGGATGAAAGATCCCAGGTTCTCGCCCCTAAGGCTACTTTCACACTTGCGTTCAGAGCGGATCCGTCTGAGACGGATCCGCTCATATAATGCAGACGGTGGATCCGTTCAGAACGGATCCGTCTGCATTATATTGTAAAAAAAAATTATTAATTTTTTTGATGCGGCCCACATAAACTTAAATTTTGTTTTTTTGGCCCATGTTAGCCTTTGAGTTTGACATGCTTGATCTAAAGGGTGTATCTCACACGTCCTGATCCAGACTAAGCCGGATTTTTTTTTTTGTTGCACAAAATGGCTGTTTTTCAAATAACTAAATACAAACCGGATTCCCAAAAAGTTGGGACACTATACAAATCGTGAATAAAAACTGAACGCAATGATGTGGAGGTGCCAACTTCTAATATTTTATTCAGAATAGAACATAAATCACGGAACAAAAGTTTAAACTGAGAAAATGTACCATTTTAAGGCTACTTTCACACCTGCGTTTAGGTGCGGATCCGTCTGGTATCTGCACAGACGGATCCGCACCTATAATGCAAACGCTTAGATCCATTCAGAACGGATCCGTTTGCATTACCATGAACTTTGTTGCAACTTCCTCTTTATGATGCGCCAAATGATCTTGCTTAGAAATGGCTTCTTCTTTGCACTGTAGAATTTCAGCTGGCAACGGCGGATTGTGTTCACTGACAATGGTTTCTGGAAGTATTCCTGAGCCCATTCTGTGATTTCCTTTACAGTAGCATTCCTGTTTGTGGTGAAGTGTCGTTTAAGGGCCCGGAGATCATGGGCATCCAGTATGGTTTTACGGCCTTGAACCTTACGCACAGAGATTGTTCCAGATTCTCGGAATCTTCGGATGACGTTATGCAAAGTCTTTGCAATTTTTCGCTGGGTAACACCTTTCTGATATTACTCCACTATCTTTCTGCGCAACATTGTGGGAATTGGTGATCCTCTACCCATCTTGGCTTCTGAGAGACACTGCCACTCTGAGAAGCTCTTTTTATACCCAATCATGTTGCCAGTTGACCTAATTAGTGTTAATTGGTCTTCCAGATCTTGTTATGCTCAAATTTACCTTTTCCTGCCTCTTATTGCTACTTGTCCACATTTACTCAGATTAAACGTTTGATCTGTCATCTACGTTCTATTACAAATGAAATATTGACATTTGCCATCTCCACATCATTGCATTCAGTTTTTATTCACAATTTTAGTGTCCCAGCTTTTTGGGAATCCGGTTTGTAGAACCACAGTATGTACAGTGTGTATCTCACAATGACATATGCAGCAAAGGCTGCAAAATTAAGTTTTTGGCTCAAAATGGGTGTTTGTTTAATAACAGAATATGACAGTAGTATATAAACCTTGAATTTTGCACGTTCTGATGCAGCAAGGGCTGTAAAATTGTGTATTTGGCCCAAAAAGGGTGTTTTATTAATAGAATAATATAACCACAGTATCTAAAGGGTGTATCTGTCACGGCAGACAGGATACAAGATACGCAGGAAATAAACAAACAAGTGTCTAGGCAAGAAGCTGGGGATAGAGATCACCTCCTGACAAATTCCTACCAGCTCTTCCTAGACTTCTATGCCCACGTTCAGACCCTGAACGTGTCCTCGTGCCTGGGATGAAGATTCCATAGAATTCCTAAGATGGTGAAAGGGGGAAAGAGGCAGCCTGCTCCCTCAGGACCTGGATCTCTACTGAAGAGAACCCTGAAGAACTCTTGTCGAGAACCCTTGAGATCTCAAACTCTAAATTTCCATCAACCAGAACAGGGGGAGGAGGCAATGGCAATGGTTTTACAGGTTTCACATATTTCTTTAGTAAAGACTTGTGAAACACATCATGGATCCTCCAAGTCTGTGGAAAATCCAGCCGAAACGCCACAGGATTGACCACCGCAGATATTTTGTAAGGTTTAATAATTCTTGGACCCAGTTTCCAAGATGGTACTCTCAGTTTAATATTTTTAGTAGATAACCACACCAGATCACCCACAAACAGGTCCGGACCAGTCATACGTCTCTTGTCAGCCATTCGCTTATACCTCTCATCCATCTTCTCCAAATTCACCTGGATCCTCTGCCAGATAGAAGACAAGGCAGAAGAAAATCTCTCCTCCTCTGGCATGCCAGACGATCTAGTCCCAGAAAAGGTACCAAACTGAAGATGAAAACTGTATGCGCCAAAAAATGGCAACTTACCCGTGGACCCCTGCTTACGGTTATTCAAAGAAAACTCTGCTAGGGACAAGAATGAGGACCAGTCCTCCTGATTGTCAGCCACAAAGCACCTTAAGTAGGTCTCCAGGTTTTGATTAGTACGCTCTGTCTGCCGATTCGACTGCGGATGAAGAGAACGAAAGTTGAATTCCAAGCCGAGAGCAGAACGCTCTCCAAAACCTGGAGACAAACTGCGTGCCCCTATCAGAAACCACATCAGAGGGAATGCCATGCAATTTCACGATATTATCAGCAAAAATCTGAGCAAGAGTCTTGGCATTGGGCAGACTAGTTAATGATATAAAGTGAGCCATTTTACTAAAACGGTCAACAACCACCAAAATTACAGTTTTCCCGGAGGAACTCGGTAGATCCGTAATAAAGTCCATAGACAAGTGTGTCCAAGGATGAGACGGAATAGACAAAGGAAGAAGTGAACCAGCAGCTCGAGTATGAGCAACCTTTGACCGTGCACAGGTTTCACAAGCTGCTACATAATCCTCAACACTCTTACGTAACCCGGGCGACCAGAAACTCCGGGACACAGGATCAAAGGTGGACTTACCACCAGGATGTCCAGCAAGGACAATATCGTGATGTTCCTTGAAAACCTTGTATCGCAGTCCATCAGGAACAAACAACTTCCCTGGGGGACAAGAACCAGGATCCCCCTCCTGGGCTCCCAACACCTCCATCTCCATTTCGGGATACAGAGCGGAGACCACCACCCCATCAGCCAAAATCGGAGCAGGATCCTCTGAATAACATCCCCCAGGAAAACTGCGAGACAACGCACAACCACAAAATTGAACCTGGTAAAGAACAGTGACCATCTGGCCTGTCTAGGATTCAGACGCTTGGCAGATTGCAGGTAAGCCAAATTCTTATGATCCGTATATACTGTAATGGGAGGAGATGCCCCCTCCAACCAGTGACGCCATTCCTCAAAGGCCAATTTGATGGCCAGCAATTCCCTATCTCCTACATCATAATTCTTCTCGGCAACCGAGAGCTTCTTGGAAAAAAAAAAGCACACAGAACCCATTTGCCAGGGGATGAACCCTGCGGCAGCACTGCTCCAACCCCCACCTCTGATGCATCAACCTCCACCACGAATGGCTGAGACACATCGGGCTGCACCAGAATAGGAGCAGAAGCAAAACATTTCTTAATAGCTGAAAAGGCCTGCAATGCCTCATCTGACCATCGGCGCCCTTCTTAGTCATATTGGTCAGAGGTTTCACAATGGTAGAATAGTTCAAGATACATTTTCGATAATAAATAGTAAACCCCCAAAACCCAATCAAAGCTTTCTGATTCTCTGGTCAGTCCAATTCCAGAACCGCCCGGACCTTTTCGGGATCCGTATGAAAACCAGAGTCAGAAAGCAGATATCCCAGAAACGGAAGCTCCTGCACAGAAAACACACATTTCTCCAATTTGGCATATAATTTATTCTCCCGAAGGATCATCAAAACCTGTCTCACGTGATCCTGATGGGTCTTCAGATCAGGAGAGTAAATTAGAATGTCATCCAAGTAAACTACCACGAACCTCCCCATAAAATGATGGAAAATGTCATCGATGAATCGCTGAAATACCGCTGGCGCGTTAGAAAACCCAAAAGGCATAACCAGGTTCTCAAAATGACCCTTGTGCGTATTGAAGGCCGTTTTACACTCATCCCCCTCCTTGATTCCGATCAGATTGTATGCCCTTCTTAAAGCCAACTTGGAGAACACCTTGGATCCAACAATCTGATCAAAAAGATCGGAGATCAAAGGAAGGGGATACGGATCACAGACTGTAATACAGTTCAATTCCCGGAAATCCAAACAAGGTCTCAGTGATCCATCCTTTTTCTTTAGAAAGAATAAGCCCACTGCCACCGGAGAATTAGATGGCCTAATATGACCTTTTGCCAAACTCTCGGCAATATACTTCCTCATGACCTCTCTTTCAGGTTGAGAAAGATTGTAAAGCCGAGACTTTGGCAACTTAGCCCCTGGGATGAGATTAACTGGACAATCATAGTCACGATGAGGGGGCAATTTCTGAGCCCCACCCTCCGAAAAGACATCCGCAAAATCTGAGAGATACTGAGGTAAAGCCGTAGTAGACACACCAGAGATAGATGTGCCAAGACAATTGTCCGAACAAAATTCACTCCAACCAATGATCTGTCTTGCTTGTCAATCTATAATTGGGTTATGTTTGTCAACCACAGTAACCCTAAGACTATAGGAGTGGGCAAGTCCTTCATGACAAAACAAGACATGATCTCAACATGTGAATCACCCACCCTTAACAGAATACCATGAGCAATATGAGTGGGACTCCTTTGAGAAAGAGGGGAAGAAGCAATTGCGAAAACCGGAATCTCTCTTTCTAAAGTGCAAGTACTTAGACCCAAATTTTGAAGAAAAAGAAAATCAATAAGGTTTACCCCAGCACTACAGTCAATGAATACTTCAACCAAAAAAGTTCTTGAGTCTAGCGCCACCATAGCTGGAAGGAGAAAATGAGTATTACAGGGAGCTTGCATACCTGCTTGCTCTACCACCCCATTCACACTACCAAGAGCCAGGGATGTTTTTTTTTTTCTTTAAGTAAACCTCTTTGTGATTCTTTCTCATCAACATGCAGATTAACAAAAGGACAAGCAAAAATAAAATGACCACTTTTTCCACAGTAATTACATAGTTTATGCAACCTCCTAAAGTTCCTACTACCAGAACGGATAGGTTCCTCCCCTACCCCAGAGTTACATGTCATATCACCCTGGAGAGAAGGTGAGACGAAACCACTCACAGAAGGGATCCCTTGCGCGGAGGGAACCTTACACTCTCTAATACGTCTATCTAACCATACTGCCAAAGACATAGCATTCGCCAATGTATCCAGGTACTCATGAAAAGCTAGAGCATCTTTCAATCTCTCAGATAACCCCTGACAAAACTGACTACGTAACGCGGGGTCATTCCACTCTGACTCGGTAGCCCATCTCCTAAACTCAACGCAGTAAGCCTCTGCAGTATGTTCACCTTGTAATAAATTACGCAATTTAGATTCCACCATCGAGACCCGAACCGGATCATAAATTAATCCCAAGGCTTTAAAAAATTCTTCCACCGACCGGAGGGCCAGAGAACCGGATGGCAGAGAATATGCCCAGGATTGCGCGTCCCCTTTAAGCAGGGAATTGATTATCCCTACCCTCTGATTCTCATCACAAGACGAAGATGGACACAGCCGAAAATACAACTTGCATGACTCTTTAAAGTGGATAAAGTCATCCACACCCCCTGCAAATCTATCAGGGAGAGCGACTTTAGGCTCCCCATAAATTTGACTTCCTCCTATTGCACCTGATGCCAAAGCATTCTGACACCGTGTGACCGAATTATGCAGATCCACAACCTTTAGGGATAGTCCCTGCATGTGATCAACTAGCGCATCAATTGACTCCATCTCAAAACAGCTGAGAAATGGCAGACAAAGTATTGTCGGGTTATAATGTCACGGCAGACAGAATACAAGATACACAGGAAATAAACAAACAAGTGTCTGGGCAAGAAGCTGGGGATAGAGGTCCCCTCCTGACAAATCCCTACCAGCTATTCCTAGACTTCTATGCCCACGTTCAGACCCTGAAGGTGGGAATAACGTGTCCTCGTGCCCCGGCTGAAGATTCCATAGAATCCCTAAGATAGTGAAAGGGGGAAAGAGACAGCCTGCTCCCTCAGGACCTTGAGGGGCAGGCATCTCTATAACAGCCTATACAGACAATCACAAGAAAAACCAAACCATCTTATCTTTTACTGAGCAGGAACAGCAAATCCTTCCTTCCTCCCTCTGAGCCAGACAGAAGCTATAACCCGCTCAGGACACTGGGACTGGGCGTAATTTAAACTCAAACTAACGACCCCACCCAGTGCACCTGAAGGGAGGCGGATATAGCTCAATTCCAAAACAAAAACACAAAGACTACACACATGCTGCTAACCTGGTAGATCTACGTACATAGCCTAAGCAGGGCATGACAGAATCTCACACGTCCTGATCCAGACTAGGCCGGAATTTAAGTTTTTTGCACAAAATGGCTGTTTTTCAAATAACTGAATAGAGCCACAGTATGTAAAGTGTGTATCTCACAATGACATATGCAGCAAAGGCTGCAAAATTAACTTTTTTTTTGTTTAATAACTGAATATGACAGCAGTATATAACTGTCACGGCTGAGGATGGGAAAAAACCCTCAGCCGTGCGATGCCAGAAGATGATGGTCGCTGCAAGGCCAGGACAGGAATGAGGGAGCAGGTCACCTCCTATCACATCCCTAATTCTGACCCTGTCTCCTAGCCATATGAGCCGACCGTGATGGTAGGAGGGCTCATTCTCCGGAACCTAAGATTCCTACTAGCCCTCAGGGTGGCCCTCAACTAGGAGCAGAGTAAGACGACCTGTTCCTCCAAGTCACGGAGGAACAGGAGTCTCACTGGCCAAGCTACATAGAAAGGGGGACATGAACAACTTATGGCAATGGCAGGTAAATCCAACAAGTACAACACCTACCTGCCACAGACACAGAGCCTGGAACCCATGCAGAAGTGCTGCTGTCCACAAGAACACAAACGGACACAGCACACACCACACATCACACAGGAACCCAGGACCATAAGCTGCAATAAACAAGCAGACCAAAGACACACCTTCATAACATCATGTATAGCATAAACTTATGACCACAAGGGTGGTCCACACTGGCAGATGGTAAAGGAACCTGGAGAATGACTCCAGCTTAACAAGAAGGCTGGAGTACCCCTCAGACTTCTGATCTTATCAGAAGCTTTATAGCCCAAAGTGGCCACACCCACATACAGAAGCACCCAGTGTTGACACACTAAGCAAGGAATTAACCCTTCCTACACCAGGCAAGAGAAACAAGCCACTTAAGGAGGAAGTGCATATATAACTTAAACCCCATGCACGCTAGACATAGAAAGTACATACATACACACACACATAGGCAGAGGCAACCACACGCATCAACAGTGAGACGCCTAGCAACCAGCTCAGGCTGCTACACTGCCAACAAACACCTGTTGTCCGCGGCAACCGCACTAGAGGCAAACTACTAACAGCCCCCGGCTGCGGTTAACAAAACACCCAGACCGCGGGCAACTGCATGCGGCTCCCAAGGAGTCACGACCATGAACGTGAAACTAACCCTTGCATTTCACACGTGCTGATGCTGCAAGGGCTGTAAAATTGTGTATTTTGCCAAAAAGGGTGTTTTTAAAAACCCAGAAAATTATGGCTGTATTTCTAGCTTAAATTGCACACTGACTAATCCTGCAAAGGCATCAGATGTTGGATATTGCCCAAAAAAATAGTTTTCAAAGACAGAAATTATAAAAAAAAATTAAAACTTGTTTTGTTGTTTGTTGCAGCTAGGGCTGTAAAATAGTGTATTTTGCACAAAAAGGGTGTTTTTAAAAACCCTGAAAATTATGACTGTATTGCTAGCTTAAATTGCACACTGACTAATTTAGATGTTGGATATTGCCAAAAAAGTGTGTTTTTTTACTAACAGAATATGAAATCTGTATATAACGCTTGAATTTCACACGTGCAGATGCATCAAGGGCTGTAAAATAGTGTATTTTGTTTGAAAAAACACATTTATGGCTGTATTTCTAGCTTAACTTGCACACTGACTAATCCTGCAAATGCACCAGGTGGTGTATATTGCTAAAAAGGGTGGTTTTTTTTTAACACAAGATTATTAGTGCAGTATTTCAAGCATGGATTTGAATGTCACAAAAGCTCAGATGCAGTGCTGGTGCACTGAGCTTGTATAAAATGGCCGCCTCTGCCGCCCACAGATGGATAAAAGTTATTTTTTTTCTCTCACTGGGCTCAGGGCAGGAGAAAAATATTGTGCACTGCACCCACACAACTAAGGCTACTTTCACACTAGCGTTCGTCGGTCCGCTCGTGAGCTCCGTTTGAAGGAGCTCACGAGCGGACCCGAACGCCTCCGTCCAGCCCTGATGCAGTCTGAATGGAGCGGATCTGCTCAGACTGCATCAGTCTGGCGGCGTTCAGCCTCCGCTCCGCTCGCCTCCGCACGGCCAGGCGGACAGCTGAACGCTGTCCGCCTGGCCGTGCGGAGGCGAGCGGATCCTTTCAGACTTACAATGTAAGTCAATGGGAACGGATCCGCTTGAAGATGATACCATATGGCTCAATCTTCAAGCGGATCCGTCCCCCATTGACTTTACATTGAAAGTCTGAACGGATCCGCTCAGGCATCTTGCGCACTTAGACATTTTTCTAAGTTATTAATGCAGACGGATCCGTACTGAACGGAGCCTCCGTCTGCATTAATATGATCGGATCCGTTCAGAACGGATCCGATCAAGCGCAAGTGTGAAAGTAGCCTAAATCTATGTAGATCGCTGAGTTAAATTGGAGTTCTGATCACAGATTCTCTCCCTGAAAGCACCAGCACCATCCTCTCCCTACACTAGTAACAGCAGAGTGACGTGCAGCGCTACGTGACTCCAGCTTATATAGAGGCTGGGTCACATGCTGCATTGGCCAATCACAGCCATGCCTACTAATGGCATGGCTGTGATTGGCCAAAGCAGCATGTGACCCAGGTAAAAAAAAAAATACTGTGAAATAGCAGTCAGTTGCCTGCCCTTCACACTTGTGCGTTTCAGGGCCTGCCAGGGCACAGTGTCACACCAGTGCCACTCATATCTGGTTTAACAGTAGTGTTTATTAATAAAAAAAAATAGAATTTTGACTGTAATAGATTGAATGTTAGTTGTCTGCAAGCGTGTGTGTCAGGCCTACAGCATCTACTCTGCCAACTACTGCCAGTGCACAGTGCCACTCATATCTGGTGTCAAAGTAGCTTGCACGCAAAGTACCACTAATAAAAAAAAAAGACAGGCAGAGGCAGGTCACCTCGCAGGGGCCGTCGTGGTCATGGTGCTGTGATTCCCTTTGGCCCTAGAATAATGCCCAGTGTTCAGAGGCCACGTACCCTGAACTCGAAAAGTTTTGAGGACATAGTTGACTGGCTAACACAGAACACCCAATCTTCTACAGCTTCCGCTAGGAACCTTGAGGCACCATCCTCCTCCAGCTTAGCTTCGGGCACCTCTCAAGTTACCACTAGCCCGCCACCACCAACACTAGCACCTCAGCTGCTTCACTTGATCTGTCAGAGGAGTTATTTAAACATCAGTTGGAAGAAATGAGTGATGTGCAACCATCATTGCCAGAGGATGTACAGGTCCTTCAAAAAAAAAATAGCATATTGTGATAAAGTTCATTATTTTCTGTAATGTACTGATAAACATTAGACTTTCATATATTTTAGATTCATTACACACCAACTGAAGTAGTTCAAGCCTTTTATTGTTTCAATATTGATGATTTTGGCATACAGCTCATGAAAACCCAAAATTCCTATCTAAAAAAATTAGCATATCATGAAAAGGTTCTCTAAATGAGCTATTAACCTAATCATCTGAATCAACTAATTAACTCTAAACACCTGCAAAAGATTCCTGAGGCTTTTAAAAACTCCCAGCCTAGTTCATTACTCAAAACCGCAATCATGGGTAAGACTGCCGACCTGACTGCTGTCCAGAAGGCCATCATTGACACCCTCAAGCAAGAGGGTAAGACACAGAAAGAAATTTCTGAACGAATAGGCTGTTCCCAGAGTGCTGTATCAAGGCACCTCAGTGGGAAGTCTGTGGGAAGGAAAAAGTGTGGCAGAAAACGCTGCACAACGAGAAGAGGTGACCGGACCCTGAGGACGATTGTGGAGAAGGACAGATTCCAGACCTTGGGGGACCTGCAGAAGCAGTGGACTGAGTCTGGAGTAGAAACATCCAGAGCCACCGTGTACAGGCGTGTGCAGGAAATGGGCTACAGGTGACGCATTCCCCAGGTCAAGCCACTTTTGAACCAGAAACAGCGGCAGAAGCGCCTGACCTGGGCTACAGAGAAGCAGCACTGGACTGTTGCTCAGTGGTCCAAAGTACTTTTTTCGGATGAAAGCAAATTTTGCATGTCATTCGGAAATCAAGGTGCCAGAGTCTGGAGGAAGACTGGGAAGAGGGAAATGCCAAAATGCCTGAAGTCCAGTGTCAAGTACCCTCAGTTAGTGATGGTCTGGGGTGCCATGTCAGCTGCTGGTGTTGGTCCACTGTGTTTTATCAAGGGCAGGGTCAATGCAGCTAGCCATCAGGAGATTTTGGAGCACTTCATGCTTCCATCTGCTGAAAAGCTTTATGGAGATGAAGATTTCATTTTTCAGCATGACCTGGCACCTGCTCACAGTGCCAAAACCACTGGTAAATGGTTTACTGACCATGGTATTACTGTGCTCAATTGGCCTGCCAACTCTCCTGACCTGAACCCCATAGAGAATCTGTGGGATATTGGGAAGAGAAAGTTGAGAGACGCAAGACCCAACACTCTGGATGAGCTTAAGGCCGCTATCGAAGCATCCTGGGCCTCCATAACACCTCAGCAGTGCCACAGGCTGATTGCCTCCATGCCACGCCGCATTGAAGCAGTCATTTCTGCAAAAGGATTCCCGACCAAGTATTGAGTGCATAACTGAACATAATTATTTGAAGGTTGACTTTTTTTTGTATTAAAAACACTTTTCTTTTATTGGTCGGATGAAATATGCTAATTTTTTTAGATAGGAATTTGGGGTTTTCATGAGCTGTATGCCAAAATTATCAATATTAAAACAATAAAAGGCTTGAACTATTTCAGTTGGTGTGTAATGAATCTAAAATATATGAAAGTCTAATGTTTATCAGTACATTACAGAAAATAATGAACTTTATCACAATATGCTAATTTTTTTAGAAGGACCTGTAGATAAAAGGGATATGTCTCAGTCAGGCAGCATTACACACATGGACGTACGGTGTGATGATGATGATGTTGTACCCGCTGCTGCTTCCTTTGCTGAGTTGTCAGATACAAGTGAAGTGGTTGATGATGACGATGTGTCCGTGGATGTCACGTGGGTGCCCGCTAGAAGAGAAGAAGAACAGGGGGAAAGTTCAGATAGGGAGACAGATAGGAGGAGGAGATGAGTTGCAAGCAGGGGGAGGTCATCACAAGGAGCTGGTGGCACATTCAGACAGCATGCATCGGCACCCTGGGTCAGCCAGACAGCACGTCAAGCAACGCATGCTGCTGCCACCACCAGAATGCCGTCACTGCAGAGCTCAGCAGTGTGGCATTTTTTTTGTGTGTCTGCCTCTGACAACAGCGATGCCATTTGCAACCTGTGCCAAAAGAAACTGAGTTGTGGGAAGTCCAACGCCCACCTAGGAAGAACTGCTTTGCGAAGGCACATGATCGCACATCACAAACGCCTATGGGATCAACACATGAGTACAAGCAGCACACAAACTCAAAGCCGCCATCCTCCTCCTGGTCTAGCATCTTCAGCCACATCAACCACTGCTGTCCTCCTTGCCCCCTCTCAACCACCCACCACTCCGCCTCTCGCCTTGAGCAGTTCCTGCTCATCTGCCCACAGTCAGGTGTCTGTCAAGGACATGTTTGAGCGTAAGAAGCCAATGTCACAAAGTCACCCCCTTGCCCGGCGTCTGACAGCTGGCTTGTTGGAACTCTTAGTCCGCCAGCTTTTACCATACAAGCTGGTGGAGTCTGAGGCCTTCAAAAAATTTGTAGCTATTGGGACACCGCAGTGCTGCATCTTACTCCACATCAACGGCACCCCCCCCAGCTACCCAGGGGCTATTCCACATCCCGGATTCGGCAGTGTCACGCCATCTTGGGGTTGACTTGCTTGAAAGCAGAGAGTCACACCGGACCAGCACTCCTGTCCGCCCTGAACGCACAGGTGAATCAGTGGCTGACTCCGCACCAACTGGAGATCGGCAAAGTGGTGTGTGACAACAGAAGCAATTTGTTGGCGGTATTGAATTTGGGCAAATTGACGCATGTGCCGTGCATGGCACATGTGTGTAATCTGATCGTACAACGCTTTGTGCATAAGTACCCAGGCTTACAGGACGTCCTCAAGCAGGCCAGGAAGGTGTGTGGCCATTTCAGACGCTTGATTAGCGACAGCCCGACACGTTGGAATTCAACACACCTAATGTTAGACCGCCTGCTCCAACAAGAAAAAGCCGTCAACGAGTATTTGTATGACCGGGGTGCTAGGACAGCCTCTGCGGAGCTGGGAATTTTTTTGCCACGTTACTGGACGCTCATGCGCAATGCGTGTAGGCTCATGCGTCCTTTTGAGGAGGTGACAAACCTAGTCAGTCGCACCAAAGGCACCATCAGCAACATCATCCCATTTGTTTTCTTCCAGGAGCGTGCCTGTGAAGAGTGCTGGATCAGGCCGTAGATGAGCGTGAAGAGGAAGAGTTGTGGTCACCACCATCACCAACACCAGAAACAGCCTTATGAGCATCGCTTGCTGGACCTGCGGCAACGCTGGAAGAGGAGTGTGAGGAAGAGGAGTCAGAGGAGGAATGTGGCTTTGAGGAGGAGGAGGAGGAAGACCAACCACAACAGGCATCCCAGGGTGCTCGTTGTCACCTATCTGGTACCCATGGTGTTGTACGTGGCTGGGGGGGAAGAACATACCTTCAGTGAGATCACTGAGGACGAGGAACGGGACATGAGTAGCTCAGCATCCAACCTTGTGCAAATGGGGTCTTTCATGCTGTCGTGCCTGTTGACGACCTGTACTGGGTGTCCACGCTACTAGACCCCCGCTATAAGCATAAAGTGCCTGAAATGTTACCGAATTACTGGAAGTTGGAAAGGATGCAGCAGTTCCAAAATAAATTAAAAAGTATGCTTTACACAGCGTATAAGGGTGATGTCACAGCAAAATGGGAATCTAACAGGGGAAGAGGTGAAAGTAATCCTCCTCCTACCAAGAGCACGCCAGCAAGGACAGGACGCTTTACAGACGTGTTGTTGATGGAGGACATGCAGAGCTTTTTAAGTCCTACGCATTGCCACAGCCCTTCGGGGTCCACCCTCAGAGAACGACTCGACCGACAGGTAGCAGACTACCTCACCTTAACTGCAGATATCGAGGAGCGATGAACCCCTTGACTACTGGGTGTGCAGGCTTAACCTGTGGCCTGAGCTATCCCAATTTGCGATAGAACTTCTGGCCTGCCCCGCTTCAAGTGTCCTGTCAGAAAGGACCTTCAGTGCAGCAGGAGGTATTGTCACTGAGAAGAGAAGTCGCCTAGGTCAAAAAAGTCTAGAGTACCTCACCTTTATTAAGATGAATGAGGGATGGATCCCAAAGGGACTGACAGTGGGCGATACATTCAACTAAAAAAGGTCTGGTGATGAGATGATCTGCCTTGGGCTAAAAATGGTCCACACTAGGGATGAGCGAACTCGAACTGTATAGTTCGGGTTCGTACCGAATTTTGGGGTGTCCGTGACACGGACCCGAACCCGGACATTTTCGTAAAAGTCCGGGTTCGGGTTCGGTGTTCGTCGCTTTCTTGGCGCTTTTGTGACGCTTTCTTGGCGCTTTTTGAAAGGCTGCAAAGCAGCCAATCAACAAGCGTCATACTACTTGCCCCAAGAGGCCATCACAGCCATGCCTACTATTGGCATGGCTGTGATTGGCCAGAGCACCATGTGACCCAGCCTCTATTTAAGCTGGAGTCACATAGCGCCGCCCGTCACTCTGCTCTGATTAGCGTAGGGAGAGGTTGCGGCTGCGACAGTAGGGCGAGATTAGGCAGATTAACTCCTCCAAAGGACTTGATTAACTGATCGATCTGCAGCTGTGGATCATTGAGCTGCTGATCCTCAATTGCTCACTGTTTTTAGGCTGCCCAGACCGTTTGTCAGTCACATTTTTCTGGGGTGATCGGCGGCCATTTTGTGTCTTGTGGTGCGCCAGCACAAGCTGCGACCAAGTGCATTTAACCCTCAATGGTGTGGTTGTTTTTTGGCTAAAGCCTACATCAGGGTGAAGCTGTCACACCAAGTGCATTTAACCAGCAATAGTCTGTTCATTTTTTGGCCATATACAAAATCAGGGGCAAGCTGCGCCTGTCACCAAGTGCATTTAACCCTCAATGGTGTGGTTGTTTTTTGGCTAAAGCCTACATCAGGGTGAAGCTGTCACACCAAGTGCATTTAACCAGCAATAGTCTGTTCATTTTTTGGCCATATACAAAATCAGGGGCAAGCTGCGCCTGTCACCAAGTGCATTTAACCCTCAATGGTGTGGTTGTTTTCTGGCTAAAGCCTACATCAGGGTGAAGCTGTCACACCAAGTGCATTTAACCAGCAATAGTCTGTTTATTTTTTGGCCATATACTACATCAGGGGCAAGCTGCGCCCGTCACCAAGTGCATTTAACCCTCAGTAGTGTGGTTGGTCAAGCTGTGACACCAAGTGCATTTAACCAGCAATAGTCTGTTCATTTTTTGGCCATATACTACATCAGGGGCAAGCTGCGCCCGTCACCAAGTGCATTTAACCAGCAATAGTGTGGTTATTTTTTGGCCATATCCCAGTCTAATTCTGTCACTAAATCCATACCGGTCACCCAGCGCCTAAATACTAGGCCTCAAATTTATATCCTGCTAAATCTCTCGTTACCGCTGTACTGTTGTTGCTTGGAAAGATATTTAGTGTCCGTCAAAGCACATTTTTTGTTCTGGGTTGAAGTACAATTCCCAATTTAGCAATTTCATAATTTAGTGGTTTCTGCTATATCAGAGCTATTTGAAATCTATCCCTAAAAGGGTATATAATATTCAAGGTGCACATTGGGTCATTCAGAATAACTTCACACACACCCGCTACTGTGTATTTTCAAGTCTAATTCTGTCACTAAACCCATACCTGTCACCCAGCGCCTAAATACTAGGCCTCAAATTTATATCCTGCTAAATCTCTCGTTACCGCTGTCCTGTTGTAGCTGGGAAAGTTATTTAGTGTCCGTCAAAGCACATTTTTTGTTCTGGGTTGAAATACAATTCCCAATTTAGCAATTTCATAATTTAGTGGTTTCTGCTATATCAGAGCTATTTGAAATCTATCCCTAAAAGGGTAGATCATATTGAAGGTGCACATAGGGTCATTCAGAATAACTTCACACACACCCGCTACTGTGTATTTCCAAGTCTAATTCTGTCACTAAACCCATACCTGTCACCCAGCGCCTAAATACTAGGCCTCAAATTTATATCCCGCTAAATCTCTCGTTACCGCTGTCCTGTTGTAGCTGGGAAAGTTATTTAGTGTCCGTCAAAGCACATTTTTTGTTCTGGGTTGAAGTACAATTCCCAATTTAGCAATTTCATAATTTAATGGTTTCTGCTATATCAGAGCTATTTGAAATCTATCCCTAAAAGGGTATATAATATTCAAGGTGCACATTGGGTCATTCAGAATAACTTCACACACACCCGCTACTGTGTATTTCCAAGTCTAATTCTGTCACTAAACCCATACCTGTCACCCAGCGCCTAAATACTAGGCCTCAAATTTATATCCTGCTAAATCTCTCGTTACCGCTGTCCTGTTGTAGCTGGGAAAGTTATTTAGTGTCCGTCAAAGCACATTTTTTGTTCTGGGTTGAAATACAATTCCCAATTTAGCAATTTCATAATTTAGTGGTTCCTGCTATATCAGAGCTATTTGAAATCTATCCCAAAAAGGGTATATAATATTCAAGGTGCACATAGGGTCATTCAGAATAACTTCACACACACGCTTCTGTGCATTTCCAAGTCTAATTCTGTCACTAAATCCATACCGGTCACCCAGCGCCTAAATACTAGGCCTCAAATTTATATCCCGCTGAATTTGAATACAATACATTGGGCCAAATAATATATTTGTTGTTGTGGTGAACCATAACAATGAGAAAAACATCTAGTAAGGGACGCGGACGTGGACATGGTCGTGGTGGTGTTAGTGGACCCTCTGGTGCTGGGAGAGGACGTGGCCGTTCTGCCACATCCACACGTCCTAGTGTACCAACTACCTCAGGTCCCAGTAGCCGCCAGAATTTACAGCGATATATGGTGGGGCCCAATGCCGTTCTAAGGATGGTAAGGCCTGAGCAGGTACAGGCATTAGTCAATTGGGTGGCCGACAGTGGATCCAGCACGTTCACATTATCTCCCACCCAGTCTTCTGCAGAAAGCGCACAGATGGCGCCTAAAAACCAACCCCATCAGTCTGTCACATCACCCCCATGCATACCAGGGAAACTGTCTCAGCCTCAAGTTATGCAGCAGTCTCTTATGCTGTTTGAAGACTCCGCTGGCAGGGTTTCCCAAGGGCATCCACCTAGCCCTTCCCCAGCGGTGAAAGACATAGAATGCACTGACGCACAACCACTTATGTTTCCTGATGATGAGGACATGGGAATACCACCTCAGCATGTCTCTGATGATGACGAAACACAGGTGCCAACTGCTGCGTCTTTCTGCAGTGTGCAGACTGAACAGGAGGTCAGGGATCAAGACTGGGTGGAAGACGATGCAGGGGACGATGAGGTCCTAGACCCCACATGGAATGAAGGTCGTGCCACTGACTTTCACAGTTCGGAGGAAGAGGCAGTGGTGAGACCGAGCCAACAGCGTAGCAAAAGAGGGAGCAGTGGGCAAAAGCAGAACACCCGCCGCCAAGAGACTCCGCCTGCTACTGCCCGCCGCCATCTGGGACCGAGCACCCCAAAGGCAGCTTCAAGGAGTTCCCTGGCATGGCACTTCTTCAAACAATGTGCTGACGACAAGACCCGAGTGGTTTGCACGCTGTGCCATCAGAGCCTGAAGCGAGGCATTAACGTTCTGAACCTGAGCACAACCTGCATGACCAGGCACCTGCATGCAAAGCATGAACTGCAGTGGAGTAAACACCTTAAAACCAAGGAAGTCACTCAGGCTCCCCCTGCTACCTCTTCTGCTGCTGCCGCCTCGGCCTCTTCCTCCGCCTCTGGAGGAACGTTGGCACCTGCCGCCCAGCAAACAGGGGATGTACCACCAACACCACCACCACCACCTCCGTCACCAAGCGTCTCAACCATGTCACACGCCAGCGTTCAGCTCTCCATCTCACAAACATTTGATAGAAAGCGTAAATTCCCACCTAGCCACCCTCGATCCCTGGCCCTGAATGCCAGCATTTCTAAACTACTGGCCTATGAAATGCTGTCATTTAGGCTGGTGGACACAGACAGCTTCAAACAGCTCATGTCGCTTGCTGTCCCACAGTATGTTGTTCCCAGCCGGCACTACTTCTCCAAGAGAGCCGTGCCTTCCCTGCACAACCAAGTATCCGATAAAATCAAGTGTGCACTGCGCAACGCCATCTGTAGCAAGGTCCACCTAACCACAGATACGTGGACCAGTAAGCACGGCCAGGGACGCTATATCTCCCTAACTGCACACTGGGTAAATGTAGTGGCAGCTGGGCCCCAGGCGGAGAGCTGTTTGGCGCACGTCCTTCCGCCGCCAAGGATCGCAGGGCAACATTCTTTGCCTCCTGTTGCCACCTCCTCCTTCTCGGCTTCCTCCTCCTCTTCTTCCACCTGCTCATCCAGTCAGCCACACACCTTCACCACCAACTTCAGCACAGCCCGGGGTAAACGTCAGCAGGCCATTCTGAAACTCATATGTTTGGGGGACAGGCCCCACACCGCACAGGAGTTGTGGCGGGGTATTGAACAACAGACCGACGAGTGGTTGCTGCCGGTGAGCCTCAAGCCCGGCCTGGTGGTGTGTGATAATGGGCGAAATCTCGTTGCAGCTCTGGGACTAGCCAATTTGACGCACATCCCTTGCTTGGCGCATGTGCTGAATTTGGTGGTGCAGAAGTTCATTCACAACTACCCCGACATGTCAGAGCTGCTGCATAAAGTGCGGGCCGTCTGTTCGCGCTTCCGGCGTTCACATCCTGCCGCTGCTCGCCTGTCTGCGCTACAGCGTAACTTCGGCCTTCCCGCTCACCGCCTCATATGCGACGTGCCCACCAGGTGGAACTCCACCTTGCACATGCTGGACAGACTGTGCGAGCAGCAGCAGGCCATAGTGGAGTTTCAGCTGCAGCACGCACGGGTCAGTCGCACTACAGAACAGCACCACTTCACCACCAATGACTGGGCCTCCATGCGAGACCTGTGTGCCCTGTTGCGCTGTTTCGAGTACTCCACCAACATGGCCAGTGGCGATGACACCGTTATCAGCGTTACAATACCACTTCTATGTCTCCTTGAGAAAACACTTAGGGCGATGATGGAAGAGGAGGTGGCCCAGGAGGAGGAGGAGGAGGAGGAGGAAGAGGGGTCATTTTTAGCACTTTCAGGCCAGTCTCTTCGAAGTGACTCAGAGGGAGGTTTTTGGCAACAGCAGAGGCCAGGTACAAATGTGGCCAGCCAGGGCCCACTACTGGAGGACGAGGAGGACGAGGATGAGGAGGAGGTGGAGGAGGATGAGGATGAAGCATGGTCACAGCGGGGTGGCACCCAACGCAGCTCGGGTCCATCACTGGTGCGTGGCTGGGGGGAAAGGCAGGACGATGACGATACGCCTCCCACAGAGGACAGCTTGTCCTTACCCCTGGGCAGCCTGGCACACATGAGCGACTACATGCTGCAGTGCCTGCGCAACGACAGCAGAGTTGCCCACATTTTAACCTGTGCGGACTACTGGGTTGCCACCCTGCTGGATCCACGCTACAAAGACAATGTGCCCACCTTACTTCCTGCACTGGAGCGTGATAGGAAGATGCGCGAGTACAAGCGCACGTTGGTAGACGCGCTACTGAGAGCATTCCCAAATGTCACAGGGGAACAAGTGGAAGCCCAAGGCCAAGGCAGAGGAGGAGCAAGAGGTCGCCAAGGCAGCTGTGTCACGGCCAGCTCCTCTGAGGGCAGGGTTAGCATGGCAGAGATGTGGAAAACTTTTGTCAACACGCCACAGCTAACTGCACCACCACCTGATACGCAACGTGTTAGCAGGAGGCAACATTTCACTAACATGGTGGAACAGTACGTGTGCACACCCCTCCACGTACTGACTGATGGTTCGGCCCCATTCAACTTCTGGGTCTCTAAATTGTCCACGTGGCCAGAGCTAGCCTTTTATGCCTTGGAGGTGCTGGCCTGCCCGGCAGCCAGCGTTTTGTCTGAACGTGTATTCAGCACGGCAGGGGGCGTCATTACAGACAAACGCAGCCGCCTGTCTACAGCCAATGTGGACAAGCTGACGTTCATAAAAATGAGCCAGGCATGGATCCCACAGGACCTGTCCGTCCCTTGTCCAGATTAGACATTAACTACCTCCCCATAACCATATATTATTGGACTCCAGGGCACTTCCTCATTCAATCCTATTTTTATTTTCATTTTACCATTATATTGCAAGGCTACCCAAAGTTGAATGAACCTCTCCTCTGCCTGTGTGCTAGGCCTAAATATATGCCAATGGATTGTTGCAGTGGTGGCTGACGTGAAGCCTCATTCTCTGCTATGACATGCAGACTGATTCTCTGGTGACATGAAGCCAGATTGTCTGTTACGGGACCTCTCTCCTCTGCCTGGGTGCTGGGCCTGAATTTATGACAATGGACTGTTGCAGTGGTGGCTGACGTGAAGCCTGATTCTCTGCTATGACATGCAGACTAATTCTCTGCTGACATGAAGCCAGATTGTCTGTTACGGGACCTCTCTCCTCTGCCTGGGTGCTGGGCCTAAATTTATGAAAATGGACTCTTACAGTGGTGGGTGACGTGAAGCCTGATTCTCTGCTATGACATGAAGACTGATTCTCTGCTGACATGAAGCCAGATCCTCTGTTACGGGACCTCTCTCCTCTGCCTGGGTGCTGGGCCTAAATATCTGACAATGGACTGTTGCATTGGTGGCTGACGTGAAGCCTGATTCTCTGCTATGATATGAAGACTGATTCTCTGCTGACATGAAGCCAGATTGTCTGTTACGGGACCTCTCTCCTCTGCCTGTGTGCTAGGCCTAAATATATGCCAATGGATTGTTGCAGTGGTGGCTGACGTGAAGCCTGATTCTCTGCTATGACATGCAGACTGATTCTCTGGTGACATGAAGCCAGATCCTCTGTTACGGGACCTCTCTCCTCTGCCTGGGTGCTGGGCCTAAATTTATGAAAATGGACTGTTGCAGTGGTGGGTGACGTGAAGCCTGATTCTCTGCTATGACATGCAGACTGATTCTCTGGTGACATGAAGCCAGATCCTCTGTTACGGGACCTCTCTCCTCTGCCTGGGTGCTGGGCCTAAATTTATGAAAATGGACTGTTGCAGTGGTGGGTGACGTGAAGCCTCATTCTCTGCTATGACATGCAGACTGATTCTCTGCTGACATGAAGCCAGATTGTCTGTTACGGGACCTCTCTCCTCTGCCTGGGTGCCGGGGCCTAAATATCTGAGAATGGACTGTTCCAGTGGTGGGTAACGGGAAGCCAGATTCTCTGCTATGATATGAAGACTGATTCTCTGCTGACATGAAGCCAGATTGTCTGTTACGGGACCTCTCTCCTCTGCCTGGGTGCTGGGCCTAAATTTATGAAAATGGACTCTTACAGTGGTGGGTGACGTGAAGCCTGATTCTCTGCTATGACATGAAGACTGATTCTCTGCTGACATGAAGCCAGATTGTCTGTTACGGGACCTCTCTCCTCTGCCTGGGTGCCGGGGCCTAAATATCTGAGAATGGACTGTTCCAGTGGTGGGTGACGGGAAGCCAGATTCTCTGCTATGGAACCTCTCTCCAATTGATTTTGGTTAATTTTTATTTATTTAATTTTTATTTTAATTAATTTCCCTATCCACATTTGTTTGCAGGGGATTTACCTACATGTTGCTGCCTTTTGCAGCCCTCTAGCCCTTTCCTGGGCTGTTTTACAGCCGTTTTAGTGCCGAAAAGTTCGGGTCCCCATTGACTTCAATGGGGTTCGGGTTCGGGACGAAGTTCGGATCGGGTTCGGATCCCGAACCCGAACATTTCCGGGATGTTCGGCCGAACTTCTCGAACCCGAACATCCAGGTGTTCGCTCAACTCTAGTCCACACGCTACTGTATTTTATCTCTGAATGCCGGATGACTTGCGTGACTTATTCGCCACCAACTAGGGTTCAAGCCGCAATGTTTTAGGGCACTTTCTGCCTGGGAAACAACAACAATACCTAATATTTCAGGCATGTGTACATGCCTAATTTTTCTGGCCTCTGGTGCTGCACTGTGGCTTCAAAAACCAAACAAAAAAAAGGCACATACATGTTTCAATTCCCCTTCGTGATCGGGGCTTGCGTATCACAATGAAGCGACCACCTCTATGATCAAAAGCGATCAGCTGGATAATTTTGCATAGAAAAAACATAAATTTTCTTTGTGATCATCTAAGGTGATCATTAAAGCCTACTAGGCCAACAATGGCCCCACACTGCAGAATCATTGTTTTCTGGGTCACTTAACTGTCACTGAACTACCTCAGCACGACCATAGACTTTGAAAAAACCCCATCGCCTGCAATTTCCCAAATGTGCGCACGAGCACAGTCATCACTACACCAAGATTGACGCATAGAGAAATAAAATTGTCATGAGTGTGTCAACTATTGACAACTCTCTGCGGTTGTCTAAAATCTATTCCATACACGTCCCCTGATAAGGGACGTAACAGGGATTAAACTGATAAGAATAGTACTACTTAAAACGCCACTCATATCTGGTGGCACATTAGATTGCACGTGCAGTGCCCCAAATTGGAGTTAAGAGGACCGACCAAGCATCTTTTTCCATCTCCCAGTTCCTAAAATCGAAGCCATATACACGTACCCTGATAGGGGACGTAACAGGGATTAAACTAATAAGAATAGTACTACTTAACACGCCACTCATATCTGGTGGCACATTAGATTGCACGCGCAGTGCCCCAAATTTGAAGTAGGAGGACCGACCAAGCATCTTTTTCCATCTCCTGGTTCCTAAAATCGATGCCATATACACGTCCCCTGACAGGGGACGCAACAGGGAATAAACTGATAAGAATAGTACTACTTAACACACCTTATAATAATGCAGAGAGAGGAGTCTGAAGAAGAGGAGTCAGAGGAGGAAGGTGGCTTTGAGGAGGTGGAAGACCAAACACAGCAGACGTCCCAGGGGGCTTGTTGTCACCTTTTGTGGACCCTTGGTGTTGTACGTGGGGCTGGATGGAGGAAGAGACCTTTAATGACATCAGTGAGGACAAGGAACGGGACATGGCTAGCTTGGTATCCAACCTTGTGCAAATGGACTGTTTGCGGTTGTTTGCGGTGCGTTAAACGGGGAGTTTGGTCTGTCACTGTGAAGCGGGCGTAACCGTTACACTACCTGATCGATACAACATCATACCTGATGTTTTAAAGCACGTTATTCCAAACAATTTATGCCCTTTATGGATTAAAACCCGACTCTGCGTCAACTACGTAATTTTCCATGGGAGTTTTGCCATGGATCCCCCTCCGGCATGCCACAGTCCAGGTGTTAGTCCCCTTGAAACAACTTTTCCATCACTATTGTGGCCAGAAAGAGTCCCTGTGGGTTTCAAAAAATTTGCCTGCCCATTGAAGTCAATGGCGGCTTGCCCGGTTCGCCCGTTCGCGAACATTTGCGAAAATTTGCGTTCGCCGTTCACGAATGGAAAATTTTATGTTTGCGACATCTCTAGATTACTGGGAGGGGCTGAGGAACATCCAGCGGTCATGGTCAACATTGGAACCAATGACAAATTTAGAGGTAGGTGGAGCATCCTTAAAAATTATTTTTGAGATTTAGGTCACAAAACTTAATGAAACAAGCGAATAACGCTGTATCAGCATGGCATCAGGAGGAATCATCATATCAAACTAATTCAATCAGTTTCTGTGAGGAGGTACGTTCTAGACTGGGGTGAAACAATGGATGTCATATATCTTGACTTCTCCAAAGCATTTGATACTGTGCCACATAAAAGGTTAGTATATTAAATAAGAATGCTTGTATTGGAAGAAAATGTTTGTATGTGGGTAAGTAACTGGCTCAATGATAGAAAACAGAGGGTGGTTATTGACGACTCAGATTGGGTCACTGTCACTAGTGAAGTACCTCAGAGGTCAGTATTGGGCCCTGTTCTCTTCAATTCATTTATTAATGATCTTGTAGAAGACTTGCACAGTAAAATGTCAATTTTTGCAGATGGCACTAAACTGTGCAAATTGATTGACACGGAAGAGGACAGTATACTGCTACAGATGGATCTGGATAGATTGGAGGCTGGGCAGAAAAAAGGCAGATGAGGTTTAACACTGACAAATGTAAGGTTATGCACATGGGAAGGAAAAATACATGTCACCAGTACATACTAAATTGTGAAACACTGGGTAACACTGATCAAATTAGAAACTGTTCTCACATTACCTAATAGCTTAGTGTGCTATAAGGTTGATTGCCAAGTAAAAGGTCACTGATTCGAATGCCAGAGCAGTTATGAAGAAAAGAGAAACAGCATCATCCAGCTCATCGTTGGCGGTATTCCGCCAAGAAAATTGTCAAACTGCATTATTTGAGTGCCATGACAGTTGGAAGAATATGAAATGAAGTCTGTCCATCCATCCAAAGCCAAGAGGTGGACATCCAGGAAAAATATCGGCGTCAAACACAGTAGTGGAGGTGGCGCATATGCTTTGCAATAGTGAGCATTGTGTGAAGCACATTACAAAAGTCTGGAATGGTGGCCCGAAAAACAAATGAAATAAAAATCAATAAATTGGTCTCTGATGGGTACAAATTGGTCTAGAAGAAAAAGGGAAAAAGGGGCTAACTGATCAAGAAATTGAAGGAACTGTCTGGTGGAGAAAGCTTAATGATATGGGGATGTTTCACAGGAAAAGGCATTGGATACTTGACCAGGATCGATGGTGGTCTCAATGCTGAGCTATATGTGAGCATCCTAAAAGACAGGCATAAGGCTATCCTTCATATAAGATAGGGCCAGGGACTATTCATAGGATTCAGATATATTGGGCAGACTAGATGGGCCAAATGGTTCTTATCTGCCGACACATTCTATGTTTCTATGTTTCTACTTCGAACACTTGAATACTATGGATATGCAAAGAACGAAGACCGGAAGCATACGTCGAGATTGGCACAGAAATGGTTCAATGACAATGAGGTAGAGGTACTGGATTGGCCCCCTTAGTCCCCAGACCTCAACCCAATCAAACACATGTGGGTAAAGTTGAAGAAAAAGCTATATTGTACCCAAGGGAGTTGAACAGTATGCACCAATATTGGGAATGTGTAGAAGAAACCATTCCGAAATCAAGAGGTGGACGTCCAGGCAAAATATCAGCTTAAAACACAATAGTGGAGGTGGCTTATATGCTTTGTAATAGTGAGCACTGTGTGACACGCTTTACAAAAGTCTGGAATGGTGTCCCGAAAAAAGGCCAAGAAGCCTCAACTTCAATAACATCATAAAAAGCGTTAGCTCGAGTTTGCTAAAAATTACAAAAAGTGGACAGTAGAAGATTGGAAATAGATACATTTTTAGTAATACACAAACAAATATAAAGTACAGTAATGCCATAATTATAGTAGAGGCTCTTGGCAAATACATTTTGTACAAAATTATTTGAGCCAGTCTGCCAAACGTTAAGGCAAACTCTTATCAGACGGGAACCTAACACTAAATCCTACCTTTTGTGTGCCATAATGGCCACCATAAAATTCAGGGAGTGCAGATTCCACATGCATGCTGAGTCCACTCTGCTTTTTGCCATTTTTGGTGCCATAACGGTCTCCATTAAGTCCAGGGATGCATATACCAACATGTATGCCGAGCCCACTCTATACCTAGCTCCCTGTCAGAGGTCAGGTGCTGGGAATGTTCTTACAATGTTTGCATTGGTGGGCAGTGCACCCTCCCCGGTATGAAAATCATTGGTGGGCAGTGCGTCCTCCCCCCTCTCCAGTATTAAAATCATTAGTGGGCAGTGCGCCCTCCCCTCCCCAATATTAAAATCATTGGTGGGCAGTATACCCCCCCCGGTATTAAAATCATTGGTTTGCAGTGCCCTCTCCCCCCCTGGTATTTAAATAATTGGTGGGCAGTGTGCCCTCCCCAGTATTAAAATCATCGGTGGGCAGTGCGCCCCCCGGTATTAAAATCATTGGTGGGCAGTGAGACCTCCCCCTCTCCCCCATCATTGGTGGCAGCGGCAGTTCCGATCGGAGTCCCAGCAGTGTAAGGCTGGGGCTCCGATTGGTTACCATGGCAGCCAGGATGCTACGGAAGTCCTGTCTGCCATGGCGAGTTACTCTGCAGCATTATACTTACATGCGCTGTTGCCGCCCGGTTGCTCCTTCGTCTTGTAACTCACAGGTCTGTGATGCGCATTGCTATAAGCATCACAGACCTGTGAGTTACAAGAAGGAGCGCCGGGCGGCCACAGCGCATGTAAGTATAATGCTGCAGAGTAACTGAACATGGCAAACAGAACTTCAGTAGCATCCTGGCTGCCATGGTAACCGATCGGAACTGCCACTACCACCAATGATGGGGGAGAGGGGGAGGGCGCACTGCCCACCAATGATTTTAATACTGGGGAGGGGGGGAGGGCGCACTGCCCACCAATGATTTTAACACCGAGGGGGGGGCGCACTGCCCACCAATGATTTTAACACCGAGGGGGGGGGCGCACTGCCCACCAATGCAAACATTGTAGAAACACTCCCGGCACCTGACCTCTGACAGGGAGCTGCCACCGCGCAATTAACCCCTCAGGTGCTGCAGATGGCAGCGCCCTGTCAGAGGTGTGTCCCCATCACCATGGGAACGCCTCTGGTTTAGAATATACCATTGGATTGGAGTTTTCCCCAATCCAATGGTATATTTTAACTTCAAGCATCCCTATCACCATGGGAAAGCCTCTGTGTTAGAATATACCATCGGATCAGAGATTTTTTCCAATCCGATGGTATATTTTAACTTCAAGCATCCCCGTCACCATGGGAACGCCTCTGTATTAGAATAAAATAACCTGTACACCGAACCCGAACCAGGACTTCTGTGAAAAAGTCCGGGTTCGGGTACGTGTACCAAAAACAGTAAAGTTCGGTATGAACCCGAACTTTACAGTTCGGGTTCGCTCAACTCTAGCCACCATAAAATTCAGGGAGTGCAGGTTCCACTTGCATGCTGGGTCCACTCTACTTTTTACAATTTTTGGTGCCATAATGGCCTCTTTTTTTGCAATTTGTACTGGAGGTGTGGCTGACTCAATTTGGTCTTGCACTCCTGACTAGCCTGTCTGCCCCATAGGCATTAGAGTAAGTATAAAGCTGTAGCCTGCTCTCATTTTATGTATTGGAAGCCCTTTGGCACCAGGATAGGTATAGAGTGGGCTCGGCATGCATGTTGGTACATGCATCCCTGGACTTAATGGAGGCCGTTATGGCACCAAAAATGGTTAAAAAAAAAGCAGAGTGGACCCAGCAAGCATGTGGAACCTGCACTCCCTGAATTTTATGGTGGCCATTATGGCACACAACAGGTAGGATTTTGTGTTAGGTTCCCATCTGATAAGAGACCGCCTTGACGTTTGGCAGACAGGCTCAAATAATTTTGTACAAAATGTATTTGCCAAGAGCCTCTACTTTGCAAAATAAGCATAGCATTTACATCAGAATGTTTTCTATAATTATGGCATTACTGTACTTTATTTTAGTTTGCAGAGTGCTGCTGCATTGCTCTTTTTTCCTGTATAATTCTAGCCATGGCAGCGTGCACCTGCACTTTGGGATGTGCTGACTAACCCCCTTTTTTTTGTAATTTTGAGCAATGAAATAAAAATCAATAGACTTGGCTCTGATGGTTTCAAATGGGTTTGGAAGAAAAAGGGAAAAAGCGGCTAACGGATCAATAAATTGAATGAACTGTTTGGTGAAGAAAGCCTAATGATATGGGGATGTTTCACAGCCAAAGGCATTGGATACTTGACCAGGATCGATGGTGGTCTCAATGCTGAGCTATATGTGAGCATCCTAAAAGACAAGTTACTTCGAACAGTCAAGTACTATGGATATGCAAAGAACGAAGACCCGAAGCATACGTCGAAATTGGCAAAGAAATTGTTCAATGACAATGAAGTAGAGGTACTAGATTGGCCCCCACAGTCCCCAGACCTCAACCCAATAGAACACATGCTGGTAGAGTTGAAGAAAAAGCTGTATTCATACCCAAGTAAGTTGAACAATATGCACCAACATTGGGAATGTGTAGAAGAGACCTAGGAACAGATTTGGACATGCTTTAATCTGATCAAGAACATGCCCAGAGGGATTCAGGCAGTGTTGAAAGCCAAAGGTAGATTTGCGAAATAATAAAAATTTAAATTTTGAATTTTAGGAGCAAACCAGTAACAATGCAGTTACCATATTTTTCGCCCTATAAGATGCACCGGCCCATAAGACGCACCTATGTTTTCGAGGAGGAAAATTAGAAAATTTATTTTCAACCAAAAGGTGTGCTTTTGGTGGGTTTGAACTAATGGCGGTCTGTGCATGACACTATTATGGGGGATCTGTGGATGATGCACTGTTATAGGGTGGGGGATTTGTGGATGGCACTGTTATGTGGGGGATCTGTGGATGGCAATGTTATAGGGGGATCTGTGGATGGCATTATGATGGGTGGGTCTGTGGATGGCATTATGATGGTGGGGGGGATCGGTGGATGGCATTATGATGGTGGGGGGATCTGTGGATGGCATTATGATGGGGGGGATCTGTGGATGGCACTGTTATGGGGTGGTGGATCTGTGGATGACACTGCTATATGTGTCATCCACAAATCCCCCCATAACAATCCCATCCACAGATCCCCCCATCATAATGCCATCCACAGACCCCCCCCATCATTATCCCATTCACAGATTCCTAGGGAGGGACTGTAGTAGGCGGGGAGAACGGCGGGGCCCGGCAGGCAACTGTATTCTGGCCCTGCAGCTCAGTATGTACTGTATTATACGTAGTGTTAATCATCAGATCTAAACTAAATAATAATAATTCATTCATAAAGTAGGCGGAGCAGGCACATGACCTCCGTGAGTTACGGCCGCCCGCCTGCCTGCTAGCTGCTAGTGCTTACTACAGGAGCGTGACATGTGTGTACCGGTAAGCACATGGGGAGCAGGGGGAGCACATCATTATTATTTTGTTTACATCTGATGATTAACACTAGATATAATACAGTACATACTGAGCGGCGGGTCAGAGTACAGTGCCTGCACTGCCCGCCTCTCTCCCTGCCACTCTCTCTCTCACTAATACATCGCAGTCTGCGATGTAAATTGCCAGCATTCGCCCCATAAGACACAGGGGCACTCTTCCCCCAGTTTTGGGGGGGGGGGTGGAGTGCATCTTATGGGGCGAAAAATACAGTACATGACAATAATCTGCATAGCTAATCATATACTAAATAGTTGCAAGTCTAATTTATTTATGAGATCGTCAAGATGATTGTCTATAAAATGATGGTAGTCTCACGTTTGAAGCTTTAGTGGATGGTGAGATATGGAGTCTTAAAGTCAAAAGTTCAATACATTGTTGCCCTTTTGCTCGTCAGTGTAGCAGAGCTGCAGATGATTCAGAGGAGGGTAACTAAAGTAATAACTGGAATGGGAGGACTACAGTACCCAGAAAGATCATCAAAATTAGGAATATTCAGTTTGGAAAAAGAAGACTAAGGGGAGATTTAATAAGTATGTACAAATACATCAGGGGTCAATACAGAGACCTCCCATCATTTATTTATACCCATGATTGTGACTGTGATGAGGGGACATCCTCTGTCTGGAGGAAGGAAGGTTTGTACACAAACAGAAGAGGATTCTTTAATTGAGAATATGGAACGCTCTGCCTGAGGAGGTGGTGATGATGAAGTCACTAAGAGTTCAAGAGAGGCCTGGATATATTTCTGGAGTGTAATGATATTACAGGTTAGAGTTAGTGTTGAGCGAATCAAATTATCCAATGTGGACTTCGATCCGAATTTCAGGACAAATTTGATTTACCATAAAGCCGAATTTCCTTGCACTTCGTGGTAACAAATCAATTTTTCCAAAAATAGTGGATGAAAGTAAAAACCTATGGCGAGAGTGATGACATCAACATGTGATCATGCTGACCGCTTGCAATGACGTTATTTGGCAGGTTTTCTTCAATCAATACAGGAGTTTAAGGCCCTTAAAATAAGGAAAATGTGCTTCTACCTCACATGTTTTTTTTTGCCTTTCTCTGGATCAAGTGGATAACAGGCTGAACTGGATTGACAGATGTCTTTTTTCAGCCGTACAAACTATTTTACTATGCAACTCTTGAAATACAGGACTGAGAGGATATACAAGCACATATATCCAATTAGAGTTGCACCGGGTATAGAATTTTCGATACCCAATTGATACTTTTGCACCTGGATCGATACAATACCGGTATTGTGCAGTCTAGTATCAGTTAGAGAACATGGCATGCGCCTCTCTCAGCGTGCACTATGTTCTCCTTAGCAGCACAGTGGAGAAGGAGGCAGTCCCTCCCCACTGTGACGTGGCTGCCACTGGCCACCAATGAGGAGATGGTACTGAGGAGGAGGGGGGCCTGTGGCCACTGCCATCAATGATTATAATACTGGGGAGAGGCTGTGGGCACTGCTCCAGCAATGAATATAATTTACCCCTAAATACAAATGACAGGGCATGCGATCCCACGAACCATGGCAATTAGCCCTTCTGGTGCGGCGCCTGAGGGGTTAATTGCCAAGGCTCGGCAGATCACCACGCTCTGTCATTGAGTACGGGTGCCCAGTATGTGATATGGCTGGCATCCGCAGCCTACATTTGTATTAATGGGTTAATTATCTTCATTGTTGGCACAGTACACCCCCCAGCCCAGTATTATATTCATTGGTGGCAGTGCCCACAGGGACCCCTCCCCTCCTTAATATCTTCATTGGTGGTAGTGGCAGCTTCCGATCGGAGATCCAGCAATGTAATCATGGGGCTCCGATCATGGCAGCCAGAACACTGCTGAAGCCTTGGCAATCTCTCTGCTGCTGTGTGCACAAAGCACAGGGCAGCAGGGACTGTGTAAAGTCCTATTCACCCCAATAGAGCTCTATTAGTGTCACGGATGTAGTAGGGGAGAACACCAAAAGACAACAAGAAGGAAGGGGAAAGACACTAAGCCTCACCGCTAGGGAAGAAAAAGGGTCACCACCTATAAAACCCTGCTCCTGGCCCTAACTCCTATCCGTATGGGCTCCTCCCGATGGAAGAGATGCCCATACATGGGAACCTAGAAAACCCTGGTGGCCCTCGGATGCCCTAATGGTAATGACAGGGCAGAGACAACCCGCTCCTTCCCTGGTGAAGGAACCAGAGTCTTGCTGAGGCCTAGCAAACAACAAAGGTGGGGGGGAATACAAAATACAACAAGCGGAACACTTAACTTCTGAGGCTGATGAATGATGGATGAACAGGACTTCAACTAGAACCACACTCCAGCTCTTCCAAAAACCAAATGCAGCTATCCAGAGCAAGGAGTGATGGGTAAAGTCAGACTAAATAGGGGGAGGTAAAGGTCACATGATCCACACCTGAAGAGGAGGTGTGGACATACAAGCAACACACAGACAAAGTGAAAACAAAACCAAAAGAGGCTGTCAGATCACTAATGTGCATATAATCTTTCAGACCTTCTAAAACCTGTCACCGCTGTGACAATTAGGATGAAAAGGACAAGGGATTAAAAGATCCTAAAATAAAATAAAAAGTAAAAAAAAAAAAAATTAAAATTTTAAATCACCCCCTTTCCTAACTTTACATATAAAAATATAAACAAAATAAAAAATAAACATATTATTTATTGCTACGTCCAAAAAAGTCTGAACTATCTCCTATGTGGGAAACGCTGTAACAGAAAATAAAAAACACGCAATTTGCCATTTTTTTTGTTGCCTTGCTCCTCCAAAAATAGGATAGGACTGTTCTATTATGAAACAGACGTTCCAAAAAAATGCAGAATCCACGCAGTCCATAAATCAGGGCTTTATTCAAGAAAATCCATACAAAACAAGTGGTTGCAATAAGATCCAAATAACATCTACTTGCTTCGACAGCTCAATGACACTGCCAAAGAAAGGACACGGTAGCTGTTCAAAATGCATAGGCTTGTTTGGATATTTTAGCAATCACTTGTTACATAAGGATTTTCTTGAATATAGCCCAGATTTATGGATTCCGTGATGCTAGACTACATATTCTACTTTATAACAATCAGATGTCTCCAAGTACTGTACCCAACTCCTTTCATGCTCTTTAATGCCAAGACAGCATAAGTAATGACAAAGTGACAGCAATATTTAATTTGGAACACGTTTTTTTCCATTTGGATGGAATTTTCTGCTTCTACTGTATTTACTACCATGCTTTAACCCGTAGGATACCAGCGCCGTACATGGGACAGAAACTGGGACATAAATCCTAGCGCCTTACAGCTATTTCACCTCTACCTTTATCTTCCTTTAATTCTTGTGGAACACCTCAATGGTTAACAAAGTTTGTAACATCAGTTTTGAATAATTTTAGGGTGTAGTTTGTAAAATTGGGTAATTTATGGGTGGATTCCATTATGTAAGCCCCTCAAGATCACTTTATAACTGAATTGGTGCTTAAAAAAATGGTTTTAAAATTTTGTTGAAAATTAGAAAAATAGCTTCTAAACTTCTAGCCTTCTAACGTCCTAAAAAAATAAAATGACATTTACAAAATTATTCAACATAAAGCAGACATATAGGGAATGTTGATTGATAACCATTTTATGAGGTATATCTGTCTTAAAAGTAGATAAATTCAAATTTAGAAAATTTTGAATTTTTCCCAATTTTTGTTACATTTTGGATTATTTTATAAATGAAGGTGAAATATATGAACTTAAATTTACCACTGTCATAAAGTACAATGTGTCACGAGAAAACACTCTCAGAATGGCTTGGATAAGTAAAGGGTTCCAAAGTTATTACCGCATAAATCGGCCTGGGATTTAAGGTGAAAAGTGTCCCGGTACTGAAAGGGTTAAAAGCTTCCTATTATACTGTATTTTTATTTATTGCAATCTTATTTGAAAAATAAAAAGCTGATTGTTATATTATAGTTGAGCTTTTCTCATAATGTTCTGTTTCTCCGTTTTGCTGTTTATTGCAGCTTAGAGTCAGACTGACTTCTTTTTCCTTGCACGGATATTACACATCCTTTGTTTGTGTAACCATAGAGTATTTCTTAAGTGGTTTCATTTGTTAGGGACAGCCTGCAGAAACCAGTCATGTTCATAATGTACCCAGTCAGTGTTCCAATATAACCAGTCTGTGTTACCATGTCAGAGAGTAGCTAGAACAGCCCTGCAGGTGATTAAAACAACATAACTGGGTCTAGCGGAGAGCAGAACAGGGGACTGTGTGTCTAAATGGAGCATCACAGGAGATCCGGCTATTTAATGTTCTATTTTCTTTTATTACGCCTGCGAGATGTATTTCTGCTGTGTGAGCCGTATATGCAGCCTCTGCATGGAGCTGCGACAGCCTGCTGAGAGGCTTCTGCATTAGGTAACCCACTTCCCTGGAATACAGGAGGGATTGAGAGATTAACACATATTTGGGAGCAGCTGTGAAGAATGTAAATTGCCAATTTAGGATGGAGGCGGGTTCAGTGGGAGTAGAGGCCACGGGAGGAAATGTTGACTTTGGACCAAGGCAAAGGAATCCACGTGCGACAAAGCGCCTCATTCACTTCCTAATATTTATGAGGTTTGCTCTGCCCCATACTATGGCTCTGCAGTCCTTTGCTCTGTGATTACTGTCACACTGCCCTCCAATTTATTCAGGCCATAAACTAACGGGACATTGGTCTTAACCATTTGCGTTTTCCAGTGAGGCGGTATTCAGAGTGGATGCCTGGTGCTCCGCTGCTTAAAAAGCACGAAGGACCTTTGCAGGTTTGTTCTTCATAGCATTGTTCTAAGATGTGACAGAATGCTGAGAACCTTCCACTATTGTTTGCGTCCTTTCAATATATTAATGTATTCCTTCATTTTTCATGTGCAACCTTCTAAATTGCAAAGCAGAAATTTCAGCGTAGACAATGAAAGGAGAGAAGTCTGAGCTGTAATTTAAGGTGCACCTGTCACCTCTCCTTTTATTCCTCCTAGAAGTTAATAAGTGAATTGCCATCAGTCTGTAATGGTCCATCTGACTGTTACCAATTGGGGGTGTATCCCTGGACAGTCTAACACTGTTACCACTGATTGGATAGTGACAGAATGTGCAGCCCCCCCCCCCCCCCCCAACTGGTAACACTCAGATGGACCTTTATAACAGACTGATGGCAACTAATTCCTAAACTTGTACAAATAATATAGAGGAGCTGACCAATTTGCAGTAATAAGAGTAGATGTTTCACACTTGCTATTTCATGCAGAAGAGGTTACAGGTTCTCTTTAAACCAATCACATGCACATTCACTAATGGAACAGCATCAATAAAGGAAGGATCTTTTATTGTAAAGGTAAAAAGAAAAAACTCTAGACTTCAGGTTTTATGATACCTTCCAGCCTTTGTCGTGTCACACAACACTGACTGGACATGCTAGAGAGTATCTAGAGGAGCAAGGAATATAGGAGACGCTTCTGAGATCAAATGGCTTCTCATAGATATGGCTTAGAGGGACAAGCTCATCCACAATAAATATGTTTGAGCTTACACCGCTCTATGCATTAATGAATGTCTGTCACGTTCTTTTCAAATAGTTTGTAGAAGACTTTTGTGAACACCTACAGTAGCTTTTTTACCTAGCTGGATGGATAAGGGTCCATTCACATGACCATAAGTGTTTTGCAGTACGCAAATAGTGATTGCAATGGTGGACAAGAATAATACATGCTCTATCTTTTTTGCGTGGCTGCGGAACCGAACTACAGCTGCAGAGAAGACATGGTGTGCTATTGTGGAATGGATGGAGACCTAGCAATATGGTCGTGTGAATGGACCCTAATAGAATAGACAAGGTCAGTGTGGGTTCATATCAGAGAAGAGTAGGGATGGGGAAGGGGGGATAAAAAAAAAATTGCCTTGATTTCTTGGCACATCCATCTGAACACTATGTGGCTGGTAACACTGTAGCTGCCAAGTTAAATGAAGGTTGCCCTTAAATATTTTGGTAAGAAATGGCCCTTTCATGCAAATATGTGGTATAATAGATAGCTGGATAGTATTACGGAACGGAAGGCATATGTACAAATGAAAATTAATGAAAGGGTGAGTCACAGTTTTTAAACCAGCACCTGGATCTGGATACTTTTGTAATTGCATGTAATGAAATTTTTGCATAACCACCGTTATTCAATAAAATGCATCTGTGTGGCGCCACCTGCTGTTTTTTTTATTTTTATTTCTTTGACCTGCTCACTGAGATGGCTGCACATGCTCAGTTTTATCCTTCATCTGTCTCCTGAGCTGCAGCAGAAAAGACACTCCCCTTGATATAAATCTAGCAGAGCAATGAGTGGGGAGATCTCTGGATCCATGCGAGGTACAGGGATGGTTCTTTGTTAAGAGAGATTGTCATGTCCTATATGATGTCTGATTTTAATTTTTTACATTAGTCATGTGCTAACCCCTTTAACTAAGGATTAAATAAGGCTTTAAAGCCCATAATATATTAATATATTATAAATAAAAACACTATGGATTGATAGATTGATGGGGGCTATCCTGGTGAATTTCTAGGAGTAATGGTGTAGGTTGATGAGATTGCTCTAAACTGGAGGCTGCCATAGTTGTAGCACGGGTTGCTTCTATGGTACATACTCCCTTGCGTCAGAGGATTACATCAGATCATAGATCTATATCCAGCCGCTTATTTTCCATGGATAGTGCTATGTCACAAATAGTAAATTGTAAACTTAAACTCAGTTAATGTTTGTGGTCTGTAGATATTAATTTTATGAATAGGTTACCTGGCATATTTCATGATACCTAAGAGGCTTTGTGGGTGCACAAATTCTTTTTATCTTAATGACCCCTAATTAATACACTTTTGGGCAGAATATCACCTTCATTATCTACCAGAGCATCGCATTAATTAAAACTCAACTTTTAGGTTACATTAATAATCATATATATCCTTTATGTAGCTTGGTTTAGTACATCTGTAATCAGCTCAGTCCCAGACACCCAAGTTATAAAACTGATAGAACCCCAAGGCCAAGGTTAGGTTTTATTAGATATGGAAAAGATCCCTATGGAATATTGTTGTGATTAACTATGATGATATGTGACTAAGCAGTACTGAATAATCACCATGACCCACAACTGCTCCGCTTCTCCTTTGATACACTGGCAGTATTGAGCCTCTGTTGAAAAGTTAGGGAAAATAACCTCATAATACTACACACTTCAACATTCCTAGGTGACCAATTAAGCTCACGGCAAACAGGCTAAAATATGAGTTCTACTAAAAGGATTTTAGAAGAAACAATGCCTGCTTTTCTGCAAAAGCTTTCCATGTGCGTCAACTGCGGGCACATTCGAGTCCATAATTTTAAAGGACACTCTACCACAGCTATGATAGCAAACAAGAGGACAAATAAAATAGGAAAAACAAGCTGAAAAACAGCGATAAAGGGTGTGAAATTCAATACATATGCAAAAGCCGTACCATAATAGGTCACCACTGGTCTTTTTGGCACTAAAGGGGTTACTGATTTCTCTGACTCTCTTGGGGAACACAAAAAGCCCTCGAGAAAACAGAACACAATTATTTGAGGTTGCTTAATTGGGAGGGAGATAATTGGGGTAGAACTCGCAACCAAAGAACACAAAGCATTTAGCTCTGAACGGAAAGTGAAGCTAATAATTACTCAGACAAAAGACCGGCTCAGGAGGGCACAATATGATTGAAAAAAATGAAAAGAAGAAAAAGAGGGGATTTTAGGGGGATTGAGAGAAAAGGACTGTGGGAAGAGGTTTAACTCTTTCTGAACTGATTTGTTTGGGAAATCCCCTAATTCTAGAACATAAAATATCCCCATTTGTATTTTGAGACTTTATTGAGACACTTCTGTTATCAATCAGATGATTGTCATGTAGTTCCTAGTAATTCTATTTTGTATCATTTTTTGGCATGTGGCGGTACTTATGTTTTCAAAGGGGTTCTCCGGCCATTTCTCCTAAGTGGTAGTTTGCACTAACTTGCAGAAGGAAGATATTTTACAAAGTACTTTCCCTTCCCTTACTTTATGATGCCTTTGTCTCAGGCGGAAGAGCTTGCAGGCTGTGCTAGAGCAACAGAGATAGTTGCATCACGGAGCGAGGGACAGGTAAGTACTTTCCAAAAGATGTTCCTTCTCCAAGTTAGCGCAAACTACCACTTAAGTGAAATGGCCAGAGAATCCCTTTAAGATAATCACGTAGAAACTACAGCTAGATAAACTTCTTTAGACGTGTTAATTCAAAAATAGTGAAATAAGAAAAATTCTATTGTGTCAGCTGTGAACAGTACATTGTAGTTGTGTAGATGAGCAGCACTGGTTTTAGACAAATTGTGACACTGGGAAAAATGGATAGTGGGGTCCCAAATGCTGAAGCACAGCGTGAGAGCGCTCTGTAACCTCATGCTGTGTGCACCAGTTCACAGCACAGGCAACAGAGGAGAAGGAAGAAGAACACAGGTGGGGAGGAGAGGCTGCACCCGGAGCAGGAGAGGTAAGTGATATTTTTATTTTGTGTCATCTGAGCCATGGGGCATATCTGAGGCAATGGGGGCTGATCAAAAGACATATGTCGGCTGATCAAAAGTGGCAAGGGGCTTATCAAAAGAGGCTTGGAGGCTAATATGAGACTGGGAGCTGATCAAAAGAGGCATGGGGGCTGATATGATGCTGGGGACTGATCAAATGAGGCATGGGGGCTGATTTGAGACTTGGGGTCTGATCTGAGGTCTGAATAGAGTCTTATTTATATTGGGGCTCATATCTGAGGTCTGATTGGGGGTAATTCACTTTTGGGTGTGAGCTAAGGTCTGATTCTGGGTCTGATCTGAGGTCTTATTAACACTGGGAATCTGATTGGAGCTATGACATGAGGTCTGATTAACATTGGGGGTCTGATTGTTGGTCTGACCTGAGAAAAATATTTTTTCTTATTGTCCTCCTCTAAAACCTAGGTGCGTCTTATGAGCCGGTGCATCTTGTAGGGCGAAAAATGTGGTACTCCCCTCATCCATTTGCTCACGGGGAGGCTGTCACGGCCATCTTGATTGAAAAAAATGAGCAAAATCTTGTGTGTGGTTTCTTCAATCAAAAAGGCCGTGGCTGGCTGTCCGCAAGCAAATGGATGAGGTGAGTATGTATTTTTTTTGCCACTGATTAACCTCTGAAAGGCCCAAACGTTAATGTCAGATACTGCAATCAACGATGAATGCATCTGAGGGGTCGAATAATGGGGGCAGCATGATCGCCGCCCCCCTTCATTGTGCCTGCTACATACAATGGAATGCAATTTGTGACTAAGTAGTTCATAACAAACCGAATTTCCTTGTAAAATTAGTCAAAGCAGCTGAATTGAATTTTTGATAACGTTGCTCATCTCTACAGTCGCTTTCAGCTTTTAAAGATCCGGGACTTACGCTCAAGAACATATACCTCCACACATAAAAATTCGGTACATATTTCCTCAATTCTGTGGGTTAAGAACAAGCACTGTAACCAAGATCCATATTACCAATGATAACACTATGACCGTTACCTTTACTACTACATAGTAACATGTTAGCATACTGAAACAGAATAAAAACTGTTGAAAAAGATCAAAATTACCACCATACAGTAACCATATAGTGGTAGATAGCCATTCTACACAGGAACGGCAGTCTGTGTAAAGGAATAAAGTATGGTTAAACAGATTATCCTGTGAATAATGAAAAAAAATGAACCTCCCATGAATCAAGTGCTGGCTTTCTTTCCGAATACCTACTAACCAAGGTTGGTTAGAAGTAGGTATTCGGAAAGAAAGCCAGACGTATGGTTGAAAGAATATGTACCCAGGGGCAATCGCAAGTGTGGAAACTGTTCATTTTGTAAGCATAATCCTCAGCATGGGGTAGTATATTTCGGTAGTTTACAGCATAGGATTAATCACCTTATTACTTGTCAGAGTAGGTTCTTGGTGTACCTGATAATGTGCCCCTTCTATATTGGCAAAACTATTAGACCATTATTCGAAAGAATAAGAAAGCCCTTTAATTCCGTGACATCTGGTAAAGGATGTCCAAGGTTAATCAAACATGTCAGAGAGACGCATGGAGGCGACCCTAGGTCTTAACATTCTCAGGGTTGGAAATAGTATACTTTTCACTAACAGGGGGTAATAGACACACTCAATTATTACGTAAAGAAGCTAGTTGGATTATCAGAGCCAACGCTATGGGTCCATTGGGTCTTGATGACCATAATTACTTAAGTGTCTTCTTATAGGCTTAGTTGTATTGCGGCACTTTTCTAGTTAGGTGTTTGTACCCTTTTGTATTGTATTTTATGCATTTTATATATTATTGTCAGCGCATTTTGTGTGCATGTCTGTGTTTGGTAGCGCTAATGCATAAATGTGACGCACTGACGTCACTATGCTAGGAGGCCTGAGGAAGCGTGATCTCACGCGAAACGGCCTTCGTCTGTGTGGTGCCTGTGTGGAAAGATTGTGCAGACTATAAGAAAAGGATTTAGCCCCATCTTTCATACAGAGCCTTGGCAATTGCATATGCTTGTTGTAAAGGTTGCAGTGAATGTGTACAGCGCTTGTGTGAACCACCTTTAAAATAGTACAAAAGTACAGTGAATTTGTTGCACTTTTACATCATTATATCATTGTACGGAGGCAGCCTATATAACAACCACAACTCCCATCTGTACTACTCCTCCTATCCTTTCCAGTTTCCCCACTGGGTTGCTGCACACATAGTAAAATTACTGCCCTTTTTGCCCCCTAAGATAATATTGCCACCTTTTGTACCCCACATATCATTAGTGCCCCCATAGACTAATAGCGATCTTGTCAGTACCCACACATAGTAATAGTATAATCCTTTATGCTCCACACAGTAAAAATGTAGTAAAAGTGTAAAAAGTTTTGCCCCATACAGAGACAATTTTGTGCTTTGACATAATAGCAATACCTACTCTTGTGACCTCTACAAAGTAATAGTGCCACTTTAGTCCCTCATATGGTAATAAGATTACCTTGACAGGAATAAGGCCCCCTTTCTGCATCAGCACAGAAATAATGTCCCCTTTTGTGCCCACAATCTCTTAAACATACCCACCTTTGTGCCTGCTACAAAGTAACAATTCACCTTCATGACCCAAGTAATATTGTCTCATTTGTGTGTCCCATACCTTTCCAAAACAGTAGAATAGGTATTGCACCCTTTTCCACCTAGAAAATAATGCAATTTCTACTCAATGTACCTTGATCCCAAAGAGCTGCAGAAGGCTCAGCTGGTCTGTGAAATCAGTGGCCTGGTACAGATGGTGCATAGCAGGGAGAGACATGGCATGTGCTAGGGACAGTGTCTTAGCAATCTTTTAATTGTAGAATATTGGATAGGTGCAGTGCAAGGACAGTGTAAGGAGATTGTAGGAAGAGTTTCCAGATACTGTAGGGAGATCATAGGTAGACTTCAGGGAGAGTGCAGGCTCTGTGTAATCAGACTTAGTCTCAACAGCCGGTCTAATATACAGGCATGTGTACCTAGTCCTTCTGCAGCAACATTAATAATGAATCTGTTCAACATTTTTTTTTAGTTTATCTGCAGCTCCATTCATACTTAGTTACATAGTTTCATTATTGATACAATTACTGTATACTATGGCCAACAGACGGTTGCTGCTGTAGCAGACACAAGTAGCAGCAGAAGAAGGGGGGGTGGTAGCAGTAGCCGCAGCATTATGCCAGAGCTGGCACTGTCATCCAGCGGTCGTGTTTTAATCAACCTTTCAGCTGTACTGGAATGATTGACCCACTCTTCAGCATCATCTCAGGTGACAACAGATACACACAGCCAGGAATCACTGGAATCCTCTGACGTGGCCCAGGAACAACCTCTGTGTCCTCATTAGTGATAAGCGGCATAGGCAATATTTGAATTCACTATATTTTGTGTATTTTTGGCCGAATATTCACCATAAATTTGCAAATTCGAGAATTCGTAATCTCCAGTCATTGTTTACTTGATTGCAAAAAATCGGCAATGTAATATATTTGCGATAAATTGGCGATTAGATTATTCAACACTATTCACAAATATGAATATATAGCACTAAATTCAAAAATTCTCAAAGTGGCGATATTCACAATTAAAGATGAGCCAGCATGGTGGAAGCAGTGGGAGATCTGGAGCCAAACATTGACCGGATTAGGCCTCTTTCACACGACAGTATGTCCATTTCAGTGTTTTGCGGTCCGTTTTTCACGGATCCGTTGTTCCGTTTTTTGCTTCCGTTGTGGTTCCGTTTCCGTTCCGTTGTTCCGTTCCGTTTTTCCGTATGGCAAATACAGTATACAGTAATTTCATATAAAAAATTGGGCTGGGCATAACATTTTCAATAGATGGTTCCGCAAAAAACGGAACGGATACGGAAGACATACGGATGCATTTCCGTATGCATTCCGTTTTTTGCGGACCCATAGACTTTAATGGAGCCACGGAACGTGATTTGCGGCCAAATATAGGACATGTTCTATCTTTAAACGGAACGGAAAAACGGAAATACGGAAACGGAATGCACACGGAGTACATTCCGTTTTTTTTGCGGAACCATTGAAATGAATGGTTCCGTATACGGACCGTATACGGACCGCAAAAAACGGCCCGCAAAACGGAAAAAAAAAACGGTCGTGTGAAAGAGGCCTTAGACTGTCTGCTACTCAGGAGCCTACCTGTCAGGAAATAACTAGTGGTGCATGGGTTTGTAAAAGGCAGCAGCAGGCAGTCAGCACGGAGTCTTGGGAGTAAAATGCCATACTCGGCAGTGTCAGAATTTTTTTATCAAGACGCTGGAGGATGTTAGCGTGGCGGTATGCAGGATATGTGGGCAGAAGGTTAAGAGTGGTCAGGGTGTTAATGTTGGCACCATGGCCCTGCGTCAACACATGGAGAGTCACTATAAAGTGGCCTTGAAAAACCTTGCCACCAATATAGTGGTACAGTTTGACGTAGCAACTGCTGCATGGACCAGCGACCCGCACGCCTTCTCCAGCAGGGCTCCTTAACCTCAGCAGAATGAAGCTATTGTTCCTTCCTTTCATCTTATGCTCCTCCTAATCCTAATCATCCTCATTGCCACAAAATATTGAGAGGCTAACCTTTATAAAGATGAATCAGGCATGGATCAAGCAGGATTTCCAGACACGGGTGCCTGATACAACAGACTAGATTATTCTGGCAGTAATAATCTGGCTGCAGTGTGCTGCTACACTGGAACATTGTGACAAATGGCCCGTTACTTCTGCCCACGTGTTGCTGCCACTATTCTGATACTGTCACTCGCTTGATGTCACATGTCTGCTGCCTCTACTGCCATTTACCCCTACTGTGATCTCTCACCATCTTGTGCTGTTACTGCCACTGATGCTGCCCCCACTCCTCCCCACCCTGTTACGGGGCTACTATTGTGACTCTTCATGCTGTTGCCCCCCTCCCCACTTTGTTCCTGGGCCACTTATTGTGACTCTTCATGCTATTTCCACCCTCACTAATCTGTTACAGATCCACAATCAGGGCCGGCGTCAGAACCCAGCAAACCCGGGCAAGTGCCGGGGCCCACTGTAAGTTAGGGGGCCCACTCGTCTCCGCGGCGGCCCCTTTAAAATGTTTGCCAGAAATATTTGCGCAGCGCAGCGCCTGCTCGCCGTCCGAGCCATAATTATTCATGTTGCGCAGCGCAGCGCCCGCCCCCTCTCTCACGTGATCCTCTTCTCTTCTGACTCCGAGTCCAGGCACCGCACGCCGCACAGATCAACGAATCCAGCGATGATCCTCAGCAGGCCTGATAGCCGAGCCCAGAGGAAACCTGGCGCCCAGCCCAGAGGAAACCTGGAGGAGCTGAATGCTGCTGCTGGACTCGTTTTAAATTTTGAATTAAGGTGAACTAGTAACAGTCACATACCAAGACCAGTTCATGAATTTTTGCCAATAAACTGTATAATTGATTTCATGTGTTCTGGTATTTTCTTATAGGAGTTTATATTGTGTTTTAGGCCGAATGCACACGTCCGCATTCCACGGCTGTGAGCGGTCCGTGGTATCCCGGCCTGGCATCCTGCTGAGAGCAGGAGCGCACGGCGTCATTGGTTTCTGCTATGACGCCGTGCGCTTCATGCCGCCGCTGCACTACAGTAATACACTCGTATGATCTATACGAGTGTATTACTGTAGTGCAGCGGCGGCATGAAGCGCACGGCGTCATAGCAGAAACCAATGACGCTGTGCGCTCCTGCTCTCAGCAGGATGCCAGGCCGGGATACCACGGACCGCTCACAACCGTGGAACGCGGACGTGTGCATTCGGCCTAAAACACAATATAAACTCCTATAAGAAAATACCAGAACACATGAAATCAATTATACAGTTTATTGGCAAAACTTCATAAGAGGAAATTTTCCTCTTATGAATTTTTGACAATAAAGTGTATTATTGATTATCATTTTCTTATAGGAGTTTGTTTTAAGCCTCATTCACACGGCCGTTGTGTGCCCATGGCTGTATTGCGGCCCGCATACAGCAGGTCCGCAACGCAATACACGGGCACCGGCCCATGTGCACTCCGCATCACAGATGCGGACCCATTCACTTGAATGGGTCCGCAATCACAGAGATGCAGAACGAACGCATGGATTGGAACCCCATGGAAGCACTATGGAGTGCTTCCGTGGTATTTCTGGCCATGCCTCCGCACCCCAATAAAATAGAACTTATTCAATTTTTTTGCGGGGGGCGGACGGTTAACGGACCCATTCAAGTTGAATGGGTCCGGATTCGTCCCGGCCACTGCATGGACGTTGCCCGTGCATTGGGGACCGCAACGGATGCACAACGGCCGTGTGCATGAGGCCTAAGGGCTCTTTCATACGAGCGGATGCCGTGCGGGTAATCCGCTGCGTGAAAGAGTGCCAAGCCCCGTCCAGGACAGCAGAGACACGGAGCAGTAACATGATTGATAATGCTCTTTGCCTCTCTCTGACATTTTTACTACAAAATGACAGTGAGATACAGTTGTCACTGTGATTTTGTAGTAAAATTATCACAGAGAGGCAAAGAGCATTATCAATCATGTTACTGCTCCGTGTCTCTGCTGTCCTGGACGGGGCTTGGCACTCTTTCACGCAGCGGATTACCCGCACGGCATCCGCTCGTATGAAAGAGCCCTTATGCCCCTTGCAGACTAGCGTTCCTCCCGCAGCAAGTCCACATCGCAGCACCCGGCCCAACCTCCCAGCGCTGTCGGAGGTCACATAGCATTATATTGATTGATCTAACCCTTAAAGTTCTGGAATGTATTGGATAACTGGCATAATGCTGTTAGTGTCATCTAATACATTCCAGGACTATAAGGGTTACATAGCATCATAAATCAATATAATGCTATGTGAATCCCATCAGTGCTGGGAGGTCAGGCCGGGTGCTGCGATGCGGACTCGCTGCGGGAGGAACGCTTGTCTGCAAGGGGCCTTAGCACAGGGGGGCCCACTGAGGCTTTATCGCCCAAGGGCCCACATGAACCTGGAGCCGGCCCTGTCCACAAGTGTCCCTGTTTGGCCATGTTGACATCACTGATTATTTTTACATTCTTCTGATCCGCCAGAAGAACAGAAAAAAACGGATCCTGTTGTTCACACTCCTCTATCACACGGTCATTTTGCACAGATTTGATCCTGATTTGGAATCCAAAAGCAGGAGTGGGTCCAAAACACAGAAGATTATTTTCATCACATGTTTTTTCTGTTTTGGACTCACTCCTGTTTTTGCCTTACCGATACTTATCAAATGCTGGCCAAATACTGGCGGTATGAAGACAGATGCTGAAACTACAGGATGCTCTTTTTTTGGGCTCTTCTTCTGACGGATCAGAAGAATGAAAAATAAACTGTGATGTGAACATGGCTATTTTCACATTAGCGTTCGGGGCTCCGCTTGTGAGTTCCGTTTGAAGGCTCTCACAAGCGGCCCCGTACAGATCCGTCCAGCCCTAATGCATTCTGAGTGGATGCGGATCAGTCTGGCACCGGCTGTCCTCCGCTCAGCAGGCGGACACCCGAACGCTGCTTGCAGCGTTCGGGTGTCCGCCTGGCCGTGCGGAGGCACACGGATCAGTCCAGAGTTACAATGGAAGTCAATGGGGACGGATCCGTTCGAAGGTGACACAATATGGTGCATTTTTTAAACGGATCCGCCCCCCATTGACTTTCAATGTAAAGTCTGGACGGATCCGTCTGAATACAAATTGTACTTAGATTTTTTTAGTAAAACATAATGCAGACGGTTCCGTCTGAACGGATACCATTGTTTGCATTATAGGAGCGGATCCGTCTGTACAAATACCAGACGGATCCGCTCCAAACGCAAGTGTGAAAGTAGCCTAAAGTACATGCCGATAAATTAGACCTGACGCTGACATTGAACTGTATTCAGGAGCCAAGCCTACTCTCAGATTAGGTATCATGAGTAGATTTGCACCTGTTCTGTGAGTTTGACCCACACCTACTTTACCGTACAGATTCATTTCCTAGTGTTTTGTGGTAGCAAATCAATTTTCCCTGAAATGGCAGTAAAAAATAAAAAAACATACCTCATCCATTTGAGCGTGAAGAGGCCGATATGGCTATTTTTATTGAAGATCTTATGCACGGTGGCATATGACATCACCACACTGGCTAGCGTGGTGACATCATAACGCACTGCACACAGGATTTTCATTTAAGATGGATGTGGCGGTCTCTTCGCATTCGAAGGGATAGGGTAAGTATAATTTGTATTTTATTTTTACGGATTAACCCCTCAAAGCCCTCACTAAAAGGATCCATTCACACGTCCGCAGAATGGGTCCGCATCCATTTCGCAATTTGCCCATTCTCTATGGGGCAGGAATTAATGTGGACAGCCCACAGTGTGCTGTCCACATCCGCATTTCCGGAGAGCGCCCTTGATCTTCCGGTCCGCGGCTCCGGAAAAAAAATAGAACATGACAAGAATAGGCAGTTCTATGGGGGTGCCGGCGGATCTGCAATACACTACGAACGCGTGAATGGACCCTTATTCTCAGATGTCGTGATCAGCGATAAATACGGCATCTAAGCGGTTCAATGACAGGGGCGGCGTAATCATCATTCCCTGTCATTGCGCCCACTACTGACAAAGCAATGCGCTTCATGATGAAGTAATTTATCGCAAAGGAAGCAGCGAATCAAACTTTTTTAAATTTGCCCAACACTTCTGAAAATAACTGACCGAATAAGTGTGAACAAAGCCTAAGGCCCCTTGCAGACGAGCTTACAGTTCTGGAATGATTTGGGTAACACTGTCATCATTATGCCAGTGTTATCCAGTACATTCCAGAACTGTAAGGGTTACACAGCATCATAAATCAATATAATGCTGTGTGACCCCCGGCAGCGATGGGAGTTCAGGCCGGGAGCTGCGATGCGGACTCACTGCAGGAGGAACACTCATCTGCAAGGGGCCTAATAGTGATGGCCGATGATGCGCTCATCCATATATGTGACCTGCCTGTCATTCTGACGCACATTACCAGAAAGGATTAGCTATGCATGTTGCTGCACTGCACCATGACGTACACAAGGATACATTCTCCCTAAACTGTAGGCCTGGATAGACCTGATTTAACGTGAAAAATTAATTTGGATCAGAGCAAATTAATCAAATTTTTTAATACTTTGTTCATCTCTAATTGTCACATGTAACTTACATCACAGGAATAGATAATGTACAGCCTATAGGTGAGAGGCTATATGGAGCACTCAGATATAGTGACAAATTACAGTAACAAAATTATGGTTTGTCTATCTGTCTTTTGCACTAGTACATTTCCATGACATTTTCATGTTGTGATATTCTATCCATTAAAAAAAGAAGGTAAAACTGATGAAAATCTGAAAGGCCCATTAAAAAACCCAGAATTGGTCATACACTGCATAGATCATGTAAAATGGAAGTCACTATGCCCTTGCAAGCTGAACTCTATTTGGAAATTTTAGCTTTTTGCCATTTTTTCAATGACCACAGTCTTGGATAGACTTAGCTCAAGTGGCATAGTTTCAGGTTTCTTTTAAAAAATGGCCAAATGATAAAAGTTTTATTGAAGGTTAGAAAAGGCACATTAAAATAAGGAGATTGAAACAGGTCCATTTTTCCTTTGATGGAGCAGAAATATAGAAACCACAATGCTGATGTGAACTGAGGCTAGATTTAGAGCTGCGTTCAAATTCCAGTATTCTGTTTGGCATAGGAATCTAATACCTGAAATGGTGGATCCAGTCCAATATAATGGGGTTGGTTAGGTTTCCAGCATGAACATCCTGCAGGAACCTAGAGCCTTAGCCTAAAGAAAATGCAGATGTGAACTGAGGCTAGATTTAGAGCTGCGTTCAAATTCCTGTATTCTGATTTGGCATAGGAATCTAATACCTGAAATGGTGGCTCCAGCCCACTATAATGGGGTTGGTTAGACTTCCAGCATGAACATCCTGCAGGAACCTAGCCTTAGCCTAAAGAAAATGCAGATGTGAACTGAGGCTAGATTTAGATCTGCGTTCAAATTCCAGTATTCTGTTTTGGCATAGGAACCTAATACCTGAAATGGTGGATCCAGCCCACTATAATGGGGTTGGTCAGGTTTCCAGCATGAACATCCTGCAGGAACCTAGCCTTAGCCTAAAGAAGGCTAATTCCTGCAGGATGTTCATAATTTACTGTATAAGGCCTCATATACAAGGCAAGGTCATAATAAGTACCACCATATAGAATTCTGTGTGGTGCTGTGCTAGAGAATTATTTCCCTCATGAATCAGTATGCCTATAGAAGCATACTCCATATAAAGCATTCCAATTCCATATTTTATTTCTATTGGACTTATACAGGACCTAACTGAATACGTCTGCAAGTCCTCAAAACGCAGGGACAGGCTGTGAGAATTCAACATCACAGTGCGGACCCATTGACCTTAATTTGTCCGTGATCTGCAACATGCGGCGAAAGATAGGACATGTTCTATGCTTTGCAGCATGGAGGCACGGACCCAGAAGCCCACAGAAACACATGGAAGCTCTTCCTTGGGGATCCAGGTTCCAGTCTCCACACTGCAAAAGATATAACATTTCCTATGTTTTGCAGCCTCTTGCAGATCGCGGACCCTTTGAAGTCAGTGCGTCCTCACCATGATGTGGAGTGTACATGGCTGGTGCTTTGGTGTTTTGCGGACCCATGGTTTGCGGTCTGCAACACGTGAACGGCGGCTCCTTTGTGTGCATGAGGCCTATTTTTGTGTGAAATTAGTAATTTCAGAGCTTGTATAGAACTGTAATGTGTTGAGCCTAAAATGAACATTGTTGGTTTTGGGGTTATACTTTCTAAAGACAACAAAGAACATTCAACAACAAACCTTCAGGTATTTTTGTAGTGTAGAAAACACCAGCCAATAAAATGTAATCGGAAGCTCACGTTGTACAATAGTTTAACACTGGGTGCCCAATAATGAAGGAAACTTTCCCAGAAGAATTTGTCATAGAATTTGGTATTGATTACTGCCATAAGGATTGTATTTGGAGGCCTGCTGATGGGAGCAGAAAACTCGCTTGCAAGATGGTATTAAGGAGCCAAATAGTACAGATTACCTGAGGTTACTCACCCTTTGTTCTGTAGGGGTTTAACTATTAGGAGTTGTCAACTTAGAGGTTGTACTTGAGAACTGGTAACTAAGCAGACCTAAAGGCCCACCTGCCACACCAGTAATATAAATGGTAGATGGTAAGAGCGGAAGGTGATGGGGGAGGGGGTGCTGTTACAAATTTTGCACTGGTGTCCAGAAGCTTCAAGTTTCTCTTGTGGCATGGTAGTCTGTGATTGAAACTTGCTCTGATACTGCCTAAGTGCCTCCATTATGGAGACAATATCATGTGGTACTATTATCTAGAAGTCTATTAATACAGTCTAAACAATAATGTGATTATTGGAGGGGCGGAGCTTGGCAGCAGAGCGAGACGCACATGTCGGTGTGAGCTCTGCTCTGGGTCCGGTGAAAACGAGGTTCATTTGCACAGACCAAAGCCAGAAAATGGGCAAGACACTTAGAGATAGGTCCAAGGACACACCAGGACCGAACAAATCCAGCTCTAGGCACGGAGAGATGGATAAATTTGTCCGCAAGCAGAGCGTGGCGGGAGGCAAGCAGGCTTCCAAGATGGCGCCGAGAGCGGAAACTCCTGCAGCATCGGAGGCTTCGGCCGAATCTGACAGGGACAGCGATCATGAACAGGAGCGGGAAGGTGACAATCTGCCGCTATCTCGTAAATTTATGAAGGAGCTCCTGGCTGACACTATTTCCCCTCTCCGAAAAGACCTACAGGACTTTAAGAAAGATCTAAGGCAAGTGAAGGAGACGGTGGAAGGGGTTGAAAGCCGACAAGAGGCACATGTTCTGCACAGCGCGGCGGTGGCAACCTGTTTGGATAGAACACAGGCCCATATTAACCACCTGTATGAGATGGTGGAGGATCAGGACAACCGCGGCCGCCGCAATAATATCAGGCTGAAAGGCCTACCAGAAGAGATAGGGCCTGAAGCCTTGCGTGACGCGGTGACCGAGATGTTCACAGCTCTGGTGGGCCCCGATTCTGTGGGAGATCTCACTATGGATAGGATTCACAGGGCTTTGCGTCCCCCCCCGAAACAGGGGGAGCCCCCAAGAGATGTGATTTGCCGGCTGTCTAGCTTTTTGTCCAAAGACCAGATAATGAGAGCAGCCAGAGCTAAGAAATCGATTCCTTATGGGGATGTGGAGGTACAGATTTTCCAGGATTTGTCACCAATTACCCTACAAAAAAGAAGATTGCTGAAACCTCTCCTGGACATCTTGAGGAACAAGAGCATTACCTATCGCTGGCTTCACCCTTTCGGCCTGCTGATCAACGCACCCGGCAGAAAGTTAACAGTGCGATCACCTGCGGACATTCCTTTAGTCTGTGATGTTCTAGGAGTGGGCTCGGTTGAGGTCCCGAACTGGCATGCGGCCAGGGATTTGACCGATTTACCGGACTTACCAGGAGGAGAACCGTGGATCCAGGTGAGCCGCCCGAAGGAACGCCGCAGGGGTAGGAGGTCCGGAGACCCCTTGCTGGCTAATCCAGAAATGGACACTGAGTGAGAAGTCTCTTCTAAGTTATACATCTGATGTGGGACTTTCTTAATGGGCCGATCTGGGCCGGTATTGTCGCCTGTGTTCCAGTGGGTTGACTGTTATATTGACCAATTAGGAGTTCAGTTACCCCTATAGTTTAACCCTCCCAGTTGGAAAGGAATTTGTAGCTATGGTGCGGCAGTGAGAGCGCCGCCTTACATGCGCTCTCTTCCGGTCGGCTGCAGGGTGATTTCACTAAGGTGACTTCACTATGGTTTTTTGATTTTATGACTAGGTCTTACCATTTATGTCATGATACTCGTTATTCACACATAGGACCCGTTTCTTGGTCCTCTCTACCCCCTATAGATGCCCACAGTAGCGTTGCTTAATTCCAAATGTTCTGTTGGGAGCAGACAGTGGGTTTTTGAGGTTTTATCTCTGGAAATCTCAATGTGTTTTATATGTTTTGTATGTGATCCCCAGTTCTCCTTTTTCCTCCCTTTTCTTCCCCTCCCTCCTACGCCCCAGGCAATAACCAGTAGGTTTACAGGCTCGAGGTACTATGAACGAGAGAAGATTACCATGGGTAGACTATGGCTGAATTAAAAATTTGTACCTATAATGTGAGAGGATTGAATGCACCACCCAAACGTACTCAAATTTGTCAGCTTCTTAACAGGAAAAAAGTGAGCATTGCTCTCTTGCAAGAAACCCATTTTAAGAGAGACCATGTTCCGCGCCTTTCTCATATGATATACAATCAATGGTTCCATGGTACATCCTCTTCTGGAGCCTCAAAAGGGGTTTCTATAGCGATTCACAAAAATGTGCCGCTGGTGGTGCATTCAACCCTCCAAGATGAAGAAGAAGGTCGATATTTGTTTTTGAAAGGGTCATTAGGTAATCAGAAAATCACTATAGGCAATTTGTATGCCCCCAACGTAGCTCAGGCACTATGGATGGAAAAAACATTGACTAAACTACAGGAATTCGCCGAAGGTACTGTGGTGGTAGGAGGTGATATTAATGTGGCTTTAAATCCCCAGCTAGACACATCAACAGGCTCCTCGGCAATGTCCCAGATTACCATCAGGAGAATTAAGAAAAAGTTAGCTGACTTAGGTTTAGTGGATGTATGGAGGGCTATGAACCCTACTTCAAAGGATTATACCTACTATTCAGTGGCACATGTGTCCTACCAGAGGTTGGATTACATGTTTGTCACTCCAGGGTCTTTGGGTGATTGCTCTCAAACGTCAATAGGCAATATCCTTCTGTCGGATCATGCTCCGGTATATCTGACAATGAGGATTAAGTCCCTACCCAGATCGCAGTTCACTTGGAGATTGGATGAGACCTTGTTGAGCAAACAGGAATATATTAAAGGCATCAGTAGACATTTGGAAGAATACTTCAGTTTAAATGAGACGGAAGATATGTCGCCGGGTCTGGTCTGGGAGGCCCACAAGGCAGTTGTGAGAGGGCACTTCATTGCATTGAATGCACATATAAAAAAGAAGAGGGAAGCCTCTATTGTGTTGTTGCAGGACCAGATTCAAAAACTGGAAGTATTGCATAAGAAACGGATGACGCCGGAAGTCCTAGATAGACTAAATAAATTGAGGGCAGAGCTTAAGAATGTGCTGAATAACCGGGTGGCCAAACTTTATTTGTCGGCGCAGTTCAAATACTACGCACATGGGGACAAGGCATCGAAGTTTATGATGTCAAGCCTGAAAAAACGTAGAGTCAAATCGTATATACACTCTATTAAGGATGCCTCAGCTAAAACTCTTATGTCTACTGATCTTATAGCAAAACAGTTTTGCAATTATTATAGCTCCCTATATAATCTTAGGAAGAATGATAGCGAAGCGGACATTGCTGGAAGAGGAGTAGACATTCAAAATTGGCTATCAGAGTTACGCCTCCCGGTCATTTCCCATGTTCAAGCCCTGTCCCTGGCTCAACCATTCACGTTGCTGGAATTGAATAAGGCACTAAATACGGTCCCTAGACATAAGTGTCCTGGACCAGATGGATTAACTGCGGGTTACTATGCTACTTTCTCAACATTGTTGCTACCTAGGATGCTGGCTGTATACAATGAGGTGTACAAGGGTAATTCGCTACCATCACAGGTGTTGTCGGCCCTTATAACTATCTTGCCAAAAGAGGGTAAGGATCCTTCCTCCTGTGCCAGCTACAGGCCTATCTCGCTTTTGAATGCAGACCTGAAGCTATAGGCCAAGATGCTGGCTCTTAGGTTGCAACCTTTCTTACCCAACTTAATTAATGCTGAACAGGTGGGTTTTGTGGCTGGCAGGGAGGGAAGGATGAACACTGTTAGGATTGTGAATGTTATACATCAAGCTAAGGAGAAATCCATCCCTTTGGTTCTCCTGGGGACAGACGCAGAAAAAGCGTTTGATCGTATTGATTGGCTTTTTATGCGTCTGGCCTTGGCTAAGTTTGGGATTCCGCCCCAGTTCATTGCTGCCACAATGGCTATGTATGCTTCCCCCACAGCTAGAGTGATGGTTAACGGCACCCTATCTCCCAGCTTTACCATTGGCAACGGCACACGGCAAGGATGCCCCTTGTCTCCCCTGCTCTTTATCCTTGTGGTGGAATGCTTATTTCAGGCGATCCGTCAGGAGGATAGAATCCAGGGTATGAGGGTGGGAAATACCTCTCACCAGTTGGCGGCTTTCGCCGATGACCTTTTGGTCATAATAACCAATCCTTTGGAGGCGTTTCCTGCAGTACAGGAGCTATTCCAGAGGTTTGGGAATTTGTCTAATTTCCTTATCAATCCCTCGAAATCCCAAGCTTTAAATGTTACGGCTGGTAGTGACTTACAGTTGACATTGGAAAGGCAATATGCATATGGCTGGACAACACGTTCTATAAAATTTTTAGGAGTAAACTTGACCTCAGATCCTGAGGCACTATTTGAGGAGAATTTCAGTAATCTCCATAGATCAATATCAGCCACTATAGATGCGTGGTGTATTCCCTTCACCTCGTGGTTTGGAAGACGCACATTGATAAAATCGGTGTTAGTTCCCAAAATTCTGTATCACATGCTAGTACTCCCAATTCACTTGCCAAAATCCTTTTTTGTCCAGCTGAGACAATGTTTTTCCAGATTTCTTTGGAAAAAATCTAGACCTCGTATTCCACATGCGATGATGATTCAGCCTAATAGGATGGGGGGTATGGGATTGCCGGATATGGCAGAATATTATAGGGCGATTCAAGGGATGAGATGCTTGGAATGGATTAGAGGCCCGGAAAATAGACTTGACATCCTAGCAGAAGCAGGTGATAGGAAACTCCCTCTGAGATCATTTCTTCTCTCTCCCCCTAGAGATATGCCTCAGCAGATTAGAACACTTAGCCTCACGACAAAGAACACTTTGAACCTGTGGCGCTCCGATCTGTCGGGGGTGCTACTTTCAAACCACGAGGTGTCGCCGGTGCTTCAGATTAGAGACATCCTATGGAGCTCTGGAGATCTATTTGGCTCTACTTTGCCAGGTGATCTTACAGAGTTGTCATTCCCATTGGTTGACCTATTGGATCCGACAGGTCATTTAATAGAGGGTTGGGACAGCCATCCTAAATTACAAAAGTTATCATTTATTCACAAATTATACATTAAACAGTATTTGGGAAAGAAGAAAATTTCCGCGTCAGCCTCTACAACTCAATTTGAGCAAATGGTCCTCGCTAAGGTCCCTCCTTTGAAAAAAGTCTCGCGGCTATATGCTGTGTTGGTCTCCCAGATCAGACCTGCCGCATATGGTTTCATTAGCAAATGGGAGAAAGATCTAAATATACATTTCTCAGATAGAGAGGTGAGACAGATATGCTCAATCACACCAAAGGTATCTAGATGTGTCAAATTGCAGGAGAACCTTTACAAGGTGATTACAAGATGGTACTTCACACCCCGTAGATTGCATCTTATATACCCAGAATGTGACTCCAGATGTTGGAGATGTTTTAACGCAGAAGGTTCGCTAGTGCATATATGGTGGACGTGTCCTGATATTGTCAAGTACTGGAAAAGGATATGTACTATATGTTCACAGATTAGTGGGATGCAGTTTTTACCTTCAGCTAAAGGGTGTCTGTTGGGGTTGATGGGTGACTTTAAAGGGAATAGACACATCACCGCTTTGCTGGGTCAACTATTTGCCGCTGCTAGGGTTCTCATAGCCTTCAACTGGAAGAGTAGCAGAGCCCCTTCTATCTCCCAGTGGACTGCGAAATGTGATGCGCTCTACAGATTGGAGCAAATTGCTGGGTGGGAAACCAAGAGATCACATGTGTTTGAAGCCACATGGTCCCCATGGAAAAAATTTAGAGGCTTTTCGTCCTAATAGTGCTTAGGGCTATACAGTATTTATATACAGTATTTGTATCTGGGTCGTAGGTTTTTTCTTCCCCCCCCCCCCTACCCCTTCCCACTACTTACCTACCTTCTTACTTTTCCTTCCCCTCCCCCCTTCCTTCCCCCTATATTGATGGTACTTAACGGTGTTTTCATTTTTGGCTGTATGGCAAGTACCCCAGTGTGGGGTTTATGTACCTTTTGTATTTTCTGCTCATGATTCAGAATAAAAATATTTTGAAACTCAAAAAAAAATAAAAATAAATAAAAAATAAACAATAATGTGATTATTGGATTGCAGACAACTCTGTTTCTGTGAATTGACTTGATTAGATTTTACTGCAATATAGGATCCATATTTTGCTCGTTTTCTGTTCCTAAGAGATAATGAGGTATTAGCACATTTCATATGAACTGGATGAAGATTGGCAGGAACGTCACAATATCTCTGATTTAAAGAAAATGTAAATGAGTTCTGCAAATAAAATGATGTATTATACAAATGTAGAACTTAATTCTAAGGTCTCAGTTGTACTTTGTTTAAATGAGTGGTTTAAGCAGCTGCAGATGTTGATGTATGCATGTAGTGCTACACCCAAGAGCAACACATTTTTGTGTAGTTCTGCTATAGCCATAATAGTTATGCTAATATATAAACTCATTCTGTATACTAATATTTATATGCGAGATATGTATTTAATATTCATAGTGAAGGGAAATGCCATGAAAAAGACATAATGGACAACTGTTCATGAATAGGATTGACTTACATGCTTGTAAGGCCCCCTTAGGTGCTAGGGCTTGTATACAATTTTCCACAAAAGATGGCGGACACAGCACACCAAATGAAGTGTCTATTTAGGCTTTATTCGTACAGTAGTACATACGATTGCATTTATGGGTAGTGCAACGTTTCGCACCCTGATATGGTGCCCTTTATCAAGCTTCAGCCTGGATTGTGGCGATCATGGCGATAGGTGCTAGGGCTTGGGTATGGCTGCTATCTGTACACCCTATATATGCCCTGTTAATGCCTGGCTCAGGTGAATCTGGAAAGTTATCTGGAATACTGAACATGGAGAACTGTATCACCAGTCAGATAATACTTTGAGGGTGGAAGAGCACTCATGAATTTTCCCTTGCATATTTCTTTAAGAGGCTGAAAGGACTTTGGGCTCTGAATTATGTTGGAGTCCAGTGGCCATTACTGCCTTTAAAAGCCCTATAGTAGGGGTGCACAACCTGCGGCCCGGGGGCCACATGCGGCCCTTGATACCATTCTGACTACTCACATATATTTTTCATGTATTCTCCTGGAAGTGTAACTAGACATTCCTGATATATACTGTATGTTCAATATGCTATAAATGCAGTATTTCAGTTGTTAATACCCTTTTAAATTTTATTTTTGGCCCTTGTCATTGGTTCAGTCTGGCAATGTGGCCCCCAACCAGAAATCGTTGTGATCCCTGCCCTATAGCTAAGTCTGTTTGTGGCGTAGGGTTGCCAGTTGTCAGTAAACAACACAGCCCATGGTTTCTCCCTGAAGCTTGCACCTCACATGTAGCAAACAGACATGTGCAGTGCTAAGTAGGACTACGGGATGTCAGGATGCTGAGAGGAGGTCAGGAGCAGGGGCGGATTAAGTGCACGATAGGCCCAGGGCTGTCTACCCAACTCGGGCCCTTCCCTCCATTTTAGTTTAGTTTATTTTTTGCGGCCCCATTGACTTGAATGGGTCCGCACCCGAGCCGCAAAAACTGTGGCTCGGATGTGGACCCAAAAAACGGTTGTGTACATGAGGCCTTATAGATTTATTTTAGATCGGTCGTGTGCATGAGGCCTTATAGATTTACATATCAGTTCCTGCCCTTAAAAACTAAATTCTGAATTCACTTATTTGTATGTTTCGGATTATGGGTAGGGGTGGGGAGTGCAGACTTCTTGAAGGTTTTGCAGTTGGCCCACTTAGGATTGATGGATACAATCTGGATATTAAACTAAAAATGGAACTTTATATTTATTTATCCCACTGTGAAGCCATTACTGATCTGTATTTTCATGGATATATGAATTACCAGAGAAGATGTATTTATTGACCCCTGGGGATGATGGAAGCTTGTTTGCTGTTGATGGTTGTAGTAGAGGTATGCGACCAAGCTCTGCTATGGCTATTTTTATACTTGCAACTGTCCCATATTTATGACAATCCAGAGTTTTTAAACCTAACCCTGAGGCAGAAATAGACAGCGTGGAATCACTTTGGTTATGTCAATGCTTATGAAAGACACAAGTGAAGAAGAACCAACACACATTTCTGAGATGCAACAATCAATAAAAATCTATTATGCAATTCTCATAGTCATCTTCCTACTCTAAGATCAGGCAACAATGTATACTCCCATAGGTGTCAGTTATGTTTAGCTGGTAAATAAATAGTAGATTTTCCACAGCTAAGTGAGTGTGGAGGACAAATCGCTGATAAAACAGAAAGGAAATTAAAAATGCATTAAAACATATGTTCCCTTTCTGGTCAATTAAACGTCAGATCATGTCTGAGGAGTGGGCCTGCCTATTAACAGCACATATAACACATCTTTTCAGAGAAGCTTTCTTTTCCAGCACTTTTCTGCTCTTATTGTCTGCAGGGCTTATGACACAAACACTGCTGAGTGTAATACGTGCCTTTTGAAAAATATTTTCTATAGCATGTCTTACCTTACAGCTCACGTAGATGTTTTCTGGTAAGGTGGTAATGGATATGTCCTTTGACACTGAAGTTGAATTAGTAGGCAACACCTTCAGTAATCCACCTGTAGCTACATGCTTCCCATTCCATTCTTGCAACTCTATACAAAAAAGCCCTACCTGCACTAGACCCACAAGGTGTTGCAGCACTATACCTCCTAAGCTGAACCTTTTTATATCACTGTCTATAATGTTTTTTCTTGTTATTATTACTATAAAAAAAGAATAGCAATTGCTTGTTCCACTTTTCTAAGTCTATGGTCACGTGTATTTTTTTTTATGCAGTTTATGAAGTCAAAATCAGGTGTAGAACATAAAATGGTAAGATAGTATAAGGTCTCTTTCGCACAAGCAAATTTTCAATCAGGATTCGATAGCATCCGTACCTATTTGTTTCTATGGGTATGTGCATATGAGCATTGTTTAACACTGATCATCACTGTGTTCAGCAAAAATCATATGTTCTATATTGTGCTTTTTTCAGCCAGCCCTGGCCCCATAGAAATGAACGGGGTTTGATTGAAAAACAGAGGAATCCAGATGCAATAAATAAAAATGCATCAAAAATTGATTGCACATACTCGGAAACAATGAAACACTGAATGCAATGGCAGACAAAACTGAATTAACTCGCATCCAAAAACATAATTTTTTTCAAGAACAGTTCTTGACCTTAAGGGCAGCTACTACCACACCTCTTTTTTTTAGTCTACTCTCGGTCTTTGCTTCAAAAACTGCATTAAGAAATCCTGCATGTGTGGCTCTACCCTAAGTAATATACACATCCATATGGTATGTTTAGGCTGAGTTCCCATATATCCAGCCATCTCATGTTTTTTTTTCCCTCTGGTGTGCTTGTATAAAGTGAAAAGGAAACGGATTCCAAAATTGGTTCATTTTATGGGATCCAGAACATCAGTTGTAACGCTGTCATCCTGTGCTGGAAAGAAAAACATAGTATCAAACATTGTCCTATCTGGCTATCTATGCCTATGGAAGACAAAATGGTGTACAACATGCAAAAAAATGTTATCAAGTGTGTCCAACTCAGGCATGGAACAACTGGACAGACACAACTGATGTACGTGAACCCAATGTTATATAACATAGAGATGGACTTTTAAGCCACTATGGGCCTTGTGTCCTTTTACAAAACCCAATTCTGAACCATAACTAGTATCAATATATGTTAGAAACCATTTGATCAGCAATCATTTAAAAGGCCAAACAGATAAAAATTGCATGGGGGAAAACATATTTTTTTCACATGAGGTGACGTGCTGCCAAACAGCCATATTTACATGTTAACATACAGAATCAGAACAGCTGGCATATTTACACAAACTTTTTTGGGAATGAGCGTTTTTGCCAACCTTCTTTCTTGGTAATTGGTCCAATTACTGGCTCATGTAAAAGTGTTCTCCAACTAGAAGAAGGTACCTAGGCAAACCCTTGAAGAACAACTCCTTGGTGTTATCCTTCCTCCACAAAACTTTACAGTTGACACATTGCAATCAGACAGATAATGTGCTCCTGGTATTCACCAAACCCAGACTCGTCCTTCAGACTGCTAGATAGAGAAGTGTGATTCATCAATCCGCAGAACACATTTCCACTGCTCTAGAGTCCAATGGCTGTGTGCATAACACTACTCCATCCCATGCTTGGCATTGTGCTTGGGTGATGTGGTGACCCCCTCTGTAAGTTTACATGATCTGTCACTTTGTGGCTGAGGTGCTGTGGTACCTAAACACTTCAATTTTATAATAATACCACTCACAACTGATATTAAAATATGTAGAGAGAAAGACATTTTATGAAACTGACTTATTTCAAAGGAGGTGTCACTGCAATTTAGGTCAACTCCCAATTAGTGGAGTCTCTAGGATTCATATTAGTTAATGATTAGTGATGAGCGGCAGGGGTCATATTCGAATTCGCAATATTTTGTGAATATTTTGTAGAATATTCGTAGACTATTCGTGAATTTGAATATTCGTTATATTTCGACTTTTTTTTTACTCGGAAATTCTACAATAATGATCGCGTAATATGTGAATATTACGCGATCAATACAGGTGTGGGTCAAAAAAATATACTTTTTTTCAATCTATACAGTTGTTCCACTTCAGCATACTCCTCCCTGACAAGCGTCCCCATCACCATGGGAATGCCTGGGGTTTAGACTATACCATCGGATTTGAGTTTTCACGATCTCACTGAGATTGTGAAAACTTATATCCGATGGTATATTCTAACTCCCAGGCGTTCCCATGGTGACGGGGTCGCTTGTCGGGGAGGAGTATGCCAACATGGAACAACTGTCACGAGGGTGTCAAGAGCCACGTCTGACTCCGTTATACCCGGGGTCAGGAAGTCGCAGCGGGTGGCTGCGCGCTTTATGTCTAAAGATCACGTTGTTTCTTAGTGATTGTTTTCTGTGTTTGCCTTGCAATCCTTTTTGTCTCACTCAGGGATCCGTAGCTTCTCCTCCTCAGCTGTTTCTTGCCTGCCACTCCCAACCTCCTTATATTCTCCTCTCACACTTCTCTAGTTGCCAGTTATAGAGCTTCCTGCCTGGACTTCTATACTGACCCACTGGAGCTGTGAATCCTGGTTGTTGTTCCAGAGTGCTACCCTCTGGATCCCTGTTGGGCTTTTTGTTGTCTCCTGTTGTCGCCCACCTGGGATTATATGTTGAGTCTGTATTGTCTGTCCTCCCCTTGGTGTTTTCCTTTAGAGCTAGTGGTGCGGACTAGTGTTCCCACCGCCCTGTTCACTATCTAGGGCTCATCTTAGGGAAAGCCAGGGTTTTAGGCACGTGATCGGCGTACGGGTGAGGAACCCGTCTAGGGACGTCAGGGCAGCCAGGTGCCAGCCGCAAGGTGAGTCAGGGGTCACCACCTTCCCTCTCACTTGGGCAGGGCCTTCCTCTTTCCCTCCCTCTGTGTCACGTATGTGATAGTCACGCCGATCGTGATAACAACTGTACATATTGAAAAAAAAAATAAGATGAATATTCTAAAAAAACTAGTATATTCAATATAGTGCTATATATTAGTTTTTTTTAAAATATTTGTCATTTTTCCCATCTAAAGTCATGATTCCTCCCTGCTTAAGTTGCTTGTGGGCCAATGACTCATTGGTCCACAAGAAAAAAGCAGGGAGGAATCATGTTTTCAGATATAAAAAAATGATGAATATTTGATATAGCGAATATATAACACTATATTCGAAATATTCGCAAATTCTCGAAGTTGCAATATTCAATATAAATATTCGTAATTTGAATATTCGCGCTCAACACTATTAATGATCTTCACCTGGGCCAAGGGAAGTCGACGGGCCTAAGAATCAACGACTCAGAAAACTTTGCTGTGTAATGGATTCACTGTCAGACGTAGCTCATGGAAAACTTTTATTAAATATAGCCTGGCGGGTCTACTCCCCTTACACGTCCATTTGAATACAACCAATTAGAGGCATTTATTAAAGCGATCAATCAGAAGTAAAATGGTGTAATGGAAAAATACATCTAGACATTATTTACAAGCACATGATTCAAAATATAGCAACAATACCCTTTTCTTAATTTCATAATATCTTGGTATATCAGAAGGTCCCCTATTTTCAAATACAGCAGAATCAAATTATCTTATAAATGATGGTTGCAAAACAGATTAAAAAAACACAGATTATATCACTTAATTCAAAGATATATGGAGGAAGTAGACAAAATGGACGCCTAATATGTGCAGCTATGTTCACTAAAAGTTGTTTTCTTTCACAGAGACATTCTACTAGACACTCAAATTCATTGAGCTCTTTAAACCTCCCATTGTTTCACAAATGAACAAGTAAATTAAATGATTACGATAACTTACACAAACACAGTATTTTTCACACTATAAGCAAACTATAAGATGCACTGTACCATAAGACATATTGAAACATAACACACACCTAGCTTTTAGAGGAGGAAAAATTATTTAACCAAAGTTTGTGCTAAAATGTTTAATAAAATAACAGAATAACATTGTAAATGTCATAAGCAGTAAAAATCAGCATTAAGAACCATCATCACTGTTTGTCATTAACAAATGAGGAGACATTGTAATTTTATGAGTAATCTGCGTATGACACATAAGACATGTGCGGATTACACACTGTTATGAGGAGAAACTTCAATTTTATGAGGGATCTGCAGAATTTATGATATGTAAGGTATATGTATGTGTGTGTATGTATATATTTGTTTATACACCTTTTCATTCAAAGAGTTTTCTTTATTTTCATGACTATGAAAATTGTAGATTCACACTGAAGGCATCAAAACTATGAATTAACACGAATTATATACATAACAAAAAAGTGTGAAACAACTGAAAATATGTCATATTCTAGGTTCTGGTTTGGGGTGAGCTGGACCGCAGAGTGAAGGCAAAAGGGCCAACAAGTGCTAAGCATCTCTGGGAACTCCTTCAAGACTGTTGGAAGACCATTTCAGGTGACTACCTCTTGAAGCTCATTAAGAGAATGCCAAGAGTGTGCAAAGCAGTAATCAAAGCAAAAGGTGGCTACTTTGAAGAACCTAGAATATGACATATTTTCAGTTGTTTCACACTTTTTTGTTATGTATATAATTCCACGTGTGATAATTCATAGTTTTGATGCCTTCAGTGTGAAGCTACAATTTTCATAGTCATGAAAATAAAGAAAACTCTTTGAATGAGAAGGTGTTCCCAAACTTTTGGTCTGTACTGTATATATATATATCCATAGAAAAAGTCTGGCAGCACTCCCTTCACATGCAGCTGTAAGGTGCCCGCGGTGGTCCCTCGATTCAGGACGGAAGACAACAAAGAAAGTCTGCAGCACTCCTTGAAATATAAAAAATGTGTTCTTTATTCACACATGTCGAAATTTGACAGCAAATTTCGACATGTGTGAATAAAGAACACATTTTTATATTTCAAGGAATGCTGCAGACTTTCTTTGTGATATATATATATATATATATATATATATATATCAAAGAAAAATGGCGGCACTGGCAGCTATGGAAAAATTTGGGAGCACGTTCCAAGGGAATAGAGTTCTTAATAATACTGGAATAGAGTAATAACACTACTGCCTTCTAAGCACCGTAATTACACTACTAGTGATATTATTATTAGATTGTTTAACTATTTGTGGCTTCTAATCTTAAATTTAGATGAAAGCTCCCTGCAGATAATATATGGCCACATTTTAGGGAATTTACATTATATTATTCCAGAAAATATAAAACCTGCACAAACCCCAGTAGCTGCAGCTACTTTCTCTTTGGCAGTGGAGTCTGTTCTTTCTCAAAGACACCTTATTATATCCCACGTGTTGCCTCTTATCAGCTGGCTTCTGATAAAGGATGTAGATTGAAATCAGATGCTGGAGATTGACGCACAGAGTGCACGTATGGAGGTAAAGCCTCTCAATAAAATGTACTATTCCGCATGACTTGAAATGTAATATATTTCTGCATGGTGCCCCAGGCATTGCAGGGAAAGCACTCTGTACCCTGCATCTGTACAGATGCCAGGGTGAAAGCCTATGCTTTTTAATTTTATAGAAAACAAATCTAAAAGGGGCACAGTTCAGTTTGATTACAATAACACAACTGCAGTTACCTTTACTCAAATTTTTAATTTGTTTTTTGCAAGGGGCTTTCTCCTGTGGGTCTCATAGTGGCATCCTTGTCTCAACAGACTCGTAGGTGCAGTAATATCATCCTCTTCATCACTCCTTGATACTTCCTTGCAGCAATATCCTGCACAGTTTTGGTTGAAATCTTGTGCTTAGATGTGCTTAGGACTGAGTCCCATTCTTTGTTACTGCTGTGCCGAAAAGTGAGAACCACATCAAAGATCATGCCTAGCTTTTACCCACCTCCGCCAGTGATTGGCTGACGGGGCATTTCCAGCCATTTCCTGTGTCAAGCCGTCCCAGGAAGTGGATAGCAGCAGCGGGGACAGACGCAGCATGAGAACAGCAGCGATGGGAAATCAGCGAAGACCAGTAATGCTTCTTGTTTTATTTTTAACATTTTTATACCCCTCCCCCAAAAACCCTTTCAGAGAGAACTTTAGCCCATTACTACATACTAATAAATCAAAGCTTGTAGAACTGGCCAAAGTTTAGCAATTATTGTTAGGTTTACTAACAGAAGTATTAGCGGCTACTTTTTATTTTATTTTTTTGCAAAGGTGGCAATAGTAATTTGTTGTCAGCTTTGAATTAGCTTATTGGAAACTGCTGAATTAAGGCCACCGTGTTCAGGCTATAACAAGTTAAAACTCAGCAACAAGCCAATTAAAAAGTGATTGACAACAATATATCCGCAGCAATTTTTATATTCTTGATGAAAATTCGTTTCAGTTCAGCACAGCTAATAGGCAAAATGAACGACACAAAACATGCGATCACTTGACTGCCTCCATAATACTCCATAATGTAGGGGTACATTCACACTTACTGAATTTGTATATCAGTACAAAATCAATAGCAGAAATGCGTGGCTTATGCTCGTTCTGTGGTGAAAGCACTGCAGATATGCTTTTGGTGTACAGGAAACTTGTCCAATTGTAATTCAGCTAATCCTCAGCTTTTCCATGTGGAATAAGATGCATGCACACTTATTTCCAGGGCATTATCTTTTTGCAGTGTGCGCAAACATTTTTGTGGAAATATTTTACCTGTGAACTGTGGCATTGGAAACCCATTCACAGGCATGGGGAACAGATCGTTAACGGTTGTGTAATCCAACGCAAAATCTGCGTTCAGTTCTACATGTGTGAATGGGATCTCAGTTTTACAGGGGCTGAAATGCTCACATACATGGCAGGCCATTTGCCTTGTGGGGGCACTGAAGGGCTTACAGGGGGCTTGTAGGGGTGTCAGTAAGGTTTTTACTGTACATTACAGCTGAAATCTGCTGCTGATGAGGGCATAGCTCCTGTGTCCTAGCCTTCCTCCATAATAGTTAGACACGCTGGTGAAAAGTACCCTTTGCCACACTGTACTATAACACTTGAGCTCCGTGACTACAATATATGTTGCTATGTGATTGTAACATATGGCTTTACTATTTATACTCGTTTTACCCTATGGGGTAAATGTGAGCTCATGGACGTTTTATACACCTGCCATTGGATAATAGGGATGATGACCCATGATATTGCACGGTGATCTTCCACATTTACACACTGCATAGTACCACTCAGGCCTAATAGAGTTAAAGGGAATCCATCACCAGTTTTATGGTGTCCTAACTAAGGAACTAGTGACAGGTCTCCTCAGCAAAATGCTGGGTCACTTTGTTTAATTGACTGTTGTTGGCTCTTTTGCCATAATCTTCTATTAAAATGCTCGAGTGCATGCTGAATGAGTCCTCATATTCATGAGCACCTGGCTTTCCCTGCCCACCTGCTGCTGATTCATATGGAAAAAACATGTCAATCAGAGGCAGGTGGGCAGGGAGAGCCGTTAGCTCATGAATATGGGGACTGATTGGCATGGGCTGGAGCTGTTAGGATTTAAAGGTGAGGGCACGGCAGAAAACTGCCGACAGAATCCCTTTATATCGACCCTGTGGTTCAAGAAAAAAACTCACATTAAAGGGGTTCGGGTATAGAGCACAACCCGGACATACCTCCATTTTCACCGAGGCAGCCCCCCTGACTTGAGCATCGGAGCAGTTCATGCTTCGATGCTCTCCTTTGCCTTGCGCTAAATCACGCAAGGCAAATGCATTTTCAGGCGTTCCGGTGACGAACCAGGACTCTCCATGGGGCTGCCAGGAAGCCCGGTGATGTCACCGGCACTGATGGGAGGGCCTTAGCACTGCCCTAGCCAGTAATAAGGCTAGGGTAGCACTAAAATATGCCCATCAAAGCCGGTGACATCACCGAACACACTGCCGGGCGGAAGCTTCTGCCCGGCAGTGTGTTATTGTAAACAAAAGAGCCCTTGCCCTGCGAAATCTAGTGGTCATCTTGGATGGAAGAAGAGAATCCTGGGTTGACGGTTCTTCAGCTAAAAATATGGAAAGGTGGGAGGGGTCCATGTAAGAGATCTACTCTTTCCCTGTAAAATATGTTTTTTTTTTTTTTCTTGAACCGGAGGATCCTTTTTACCTGAAATGATATGAATTTGGTAGCTCTGACAACCAGATGATGTGATCTTCTCATCTCTGTCCCCAATCTATCCTCCTTGTTGCAGCTGAATTTTGTCACTGCAGAAACGGGAAAAACAGGATTGGGTAACTTCTGTACATACCATTGTTAGCATCTGGGAGGCAGATGTACTTCATTTAACTCTTTGACTCTTCGGTTCCTACAGACAAACTAGACGAAAAATGAGTCTGTATCAGCCGTCAAGATAGGATTATGTTAGACAAAGCCCGAACACTTGAACTGTTTAACATATTGCACCTAAATTTATTCTCAGCAATTATGATTATAAAGCAGCCAGAGGACTGGAACCATGTGACAGACAAGCGAAGCCATTTTATACACTCCCTACAGTCATTGTATCTCACTGTGTAACAAATGAGACGGTAATCTCTTCCTGCCAGTAATTCATTATTCATTCCTTGCAAGTTTTATACACAGATCACAAACACCCTGGAAGGTGTCTTCAGTTACATTTCCCACTTCACTTACTCTGAGTATGGTATTTAACCCTTTCTGACCAAGTCCATCAAGTATTGAACTCCGCTCAGAAAGTTTTGGAATATTTTTCTGAAGAAGGAATGGGTATTTAGAGAATAGCCACAATTATTAAATATGGAGGGACTATTTATTACTGAAATATAGAGATCTCATAAGGCGTAAAGATCTCAGGCATGTCACTTCATTTTCTCCTCTAGAGTTGTGAATAAAACCCCTCACTATAATTGTCAGCTGTAAATTAGAACGAGGCGTTAGATTACAGAATGCTTACTTCATCTACAACAGATGTTTCACACAAATGCATTAGTTAAGGTAGATACTTGTCTTCTAGAGTAAATGAAACATTTCTGCTAGAGCCATAGCTGGAATAGATTACAATGAAGGGGTGAGAGATAGAAGGAAGCCACGAGGTCCCGAGATCTGTAACGCCACTGATTGTATAGGTGGCAGGGTGCTTATGGCATCAGTAAACTCAACTGTACGTCTGCCATGACACCTGCTACTCGCCTGCCAGCGGCATGCCTGGCCTAACACCAGCGTTTGTAGCACTGCCACAGCAACTGGCATTGACAGATGATGTTATCAGACATTTTTCTCACATGTCAGTCGCTGTTCTGTCAAGCTGCCAAGGCAATCAGCGCTGCTTGATGACATCATGAAGCAATGGGTTGTTGAAATTAGGATTGTCACAGTCTGAATGTCAGAGATAGCTAAGGGCTGTATTTGGTTCTGTTCTTCACTTTTGGTGCCATGTTCTGGATGTATCTTCTCATTATTAGACTCATTCTAGAGTTTTAATCTAAGAGCCCTATTAGACTGCATGATTTTGGGCCCATTATAAGGAACAGGATTTTATAGGCATGCCCGTTCCCAATAACTGGCCCATACAATTGTGTGGTCAATCAGCCAATTAATTTGCTCTGGCTAAAAATCCTGAACACTTGCCGCAAGGCCGGATCCGGAATTAATGCCCATTGAAAGGCATTAATCCGGATCCGGCCTTAAGCTGAACGTTGTTTCGGCGCATTACCGGATCCGACGTTTAGCTTTTTCTGAATGGTTACCATGGCTGCCAGGACGCTAAAGTCCTGGCAGCCATGGTAAAGTGTAGTGGGGAGCGGGGGAGCAGCATACTTACCGTCCGTGCGGCTCCCGGGGCGCTCCAGAGTGATGTCAGGGCGCCCCTCGCGCATGGATGACGTGATCGCATGGACACGTCATCCATGCGCATGGGGCGCTCTGACGTCATTCTGGAGCGCCCCGTGAGCCGCACGGACGGTAAGTATACTGCTCGCCCGCTCCCAAATACTACTATGGCAACCAGGACTTTAATAGCGTCCTGGGTGCCATAGTAACACTGAACGCTTTTTGAAGACTTTAAATGCTTTCAGTTCACTTGCGTTTTTCCGGATCCGGCGTGTAATTCCGGCAAATGGAGTACACGACGGATCCGGACAACGCAAGTGTGAAAGAACCCTAATACATCCTTAAGGTATTTCTTAGGATCTACACCACAGTTTATCTTGTGCTAACCAAACTGTGCTCCATTACTTGGGTATTTAATATCCCCCACTTCTCACATCATGGGAACCAAAGGCCCTAGAATGGTGTATATCTCTATATTCACAGTTCCCTTATTTGGCTTTTTGGCCATACACATCAGATCAGTGTCTCAAATGGCTGACATATTAGTCAATTATCAGCATATTTATATGCGATCATTCGTGGTGGCCAAGACTTGCTGAAAAGATGATTGATTATGGATATTTATGTTGTTTGCTTAAACTATGCACATTTAGACTTTTTTTTTAATCTTAAATCAGGTCCCTGATCTGCCAGTTCATATTAAAGGTTGTATTTTTTTTATGCTCAATCCAATTCGTGACTGATTGTCCACAGAGGAAATCTCTACCCCAAAATGCTTCTACACAGGGAAGTGCCAGCCTCATACATGATGGCTTTTGTACAATACTGTAATAAAGATACACAAATTCCTCTTTTTATTAATGTCCTCTATAATGCATCAAAATAAAAATGTAGAAAACTGGCAGTACTCCCAAGACAAGCTACAGACAAAGTAACAAATAAGTGCAGTGACAACAGCTGCTTTAAATAACAGGTTGCATTTTCTTCCTTTAAAAGCAGGAATATGGTCTTAAAATGATATTATGATCCAGCTTTGTTCCCCCGACATTACTATGTTATTTCTTTCTCAGAAATCCCCAAAGTTGAATGAGCTGTTGATGACTTCCTCTCTCTGGCTTCAGTAGTTTCGGTTACAGACCATTTGACTTTATCCCAGGATCCTGTTTTCTCTTCTGTTTGCTGTAAATACTGTTTGTCTTCTACAACACCAGCCTTGTACACCGCCTCAGTCATAAACTGCTGATCATCTAGTTTCACCACTTGAGACACTGTAATACTAACAGCTGGGATTTCAAATGTGTTTACTTTGCACACTAAAAGCAAAATCCTTTGCCGAAATAGCTTATTTTTCCCTTTAGCCCCAATTTCATTTACTTTGATGAACCCTCTCCAATGACTTCTCCAAGGTCACCATTTTTGGATTCAAACCAGATTCACCCACTTCAAACACATCTTTCTTACAAGTTAAGCAAAGCTGTGCAGTGTTCTGTACTGCTATAACCCTTATCATGGGGCTTGTAAATCAGCACGAAAAATAGCTATTTCCAAATATGTACAAAAAGATGTAGCAGACCTGAGTTGGGTGATAGTGTAGCAAAACTGAGCTTGTTATCTGGCATAACTTATTGAACATTACAGTGTGTTACCTCGATTTTTCTGCAGGTAAAGGTGGCCAAAATTAAAAGGACTGGTCAACCATCAAATGTGTATGATGGTTCCTGAATCTTCCCTGATGGCAATTTTTGGGGCAAAGTTGATTGGACATGCTGGACTTCAGCATGCCTAAAACTTTTGTTCTAAAGGGAAATAAGCTGCCACCAGAAGTGTCCCCAGTAAGAAAATAAATGAGGCTGGTTAGCATTTTCAGTTTGATACAGAAGCATAAAGAAAAGAAAAAAAAAAGAAGTGCAAAATCTGTCATATCCCAGCCCTATGATGGAGCCTTATATGACTGATATGGCTGCTAAGCTGACGTACATTACCATAGGGTTCTGCTGGTAAGCATTTAGGTTTAGGAGTTAGGAGTATAAGCTCCTGATTGCAACAGCTAGGGGAGACTAGAAATGTAGACTCAGATTATTAAGACTACAATTTATAAAGCACAAGTGCAACAGCTGATGATTGTAGCATAGAATTGGGGATGCATTGACTAGTTTCCCTGCTGAGGTGAAGCGAGGTATTATGGTATTAGAATCCAGGTCAACTTTTCCGACACAGGGTGCTTTGCAGGATTGATTGACCTTTCACAGATATGATGGTCATTGCACACTTGTGAGGGGCTTTATTTTCGCTGGCTATGTTATATGAAGGAACACTGCCGCTTCCTGTCAAAGCACAAGAGGGCTTGTTCCAAAAGTATCAATCACCTATAACTAAATCTTCTTCTACCAATGTCTTCATTGCGGCCTTTGATCTTCTTTTGCTGAAATCCTACATCCTTCCATGCTTCAGCTCCTTGCTGTGACACCATCAAAGGGTGCAGGGGTCGGTGAGAGGCTGTGGGGATTTCACCTGTCACAATGTATTGTATCAACAGACTTGAAGAATGTGACAGCCTAAGGATGGGAAGACATGCACCATATGTGATCAGAAGACCTGTCACACCATTGGTTCTAGAGGAACTTTGGAGAATAACACTTGCATAATCACTTTATAAGTGGAAGCTGCTTACTAATCTTCAGTGTTACTGCAAACCTGGTCAACGGTATGCAGAAGGTACACCAAATGGATTTTCATTACGTGATATGTCAATTCACACATCTTAAGATCGCAGGTTTCTTATCTCATGTATAAGTTAAAATTAGAAAGATAAGAAATGTCATCATAACCCAAAGGAAAATTTCCAGGACCGAAGTGATGCACAAAGCAAGAGTACGCTGAAGCCTATAGCGTACAAGACAAACTGTTTATAATGCCCCATGGTGATTTGTTCCTCCTTGGTTAGTTGAGAATGATGTGCTTCACGAAGTGGTAAAATATTTTCTGTTTATGTGAGTATTACTTTTCAATTCAGATAACTGTAAAATATATCAATGCTTCCATTATAAATGTTGACTCAACCACCATACTTATTTTCTTGGTTTTACTATATTGCTGTTAGCATGGTGGACTGTGTCTAGGGGCACATCCTCTACCTCTTGCCTGGCATTGTGGAACCGCTGTCCCTTGTATTGCTGGTGGACTGTGTCCAGGGGCACAGGTGCTGTCTTACTCATCCTCTACCTCCTGCCTGGCATCGAGGAACCGCTGTCCCTTGAATTGCTCACCTACAGTGTCCCCGGCCACTGGAGTCTCATCCAGTGCACGCATGCCCTAACTCTTCCCCAGCCTATGGCTGGCTGTATTAGGATATATATAGCACAATATATATATAGGACACCTTCCCCAGTGGAAGGTTGGTTGAACTTTAGATTGTCTAGCTTGTTATTTCCAAGGGAAGGTCTGCTGTTTCAGTTTGTCTGCCTGTGTACCGACCTCTGCCTGTTCTGACCCTCTACTGCCTGACCCTACCACTGTCTGTTTACTGTATTGACCATTTGCTGCCTGCCCTGACCTCGGATTTGTTTCACAAATTTGCATGAACTCTGCCTGCCCTGACTTCGGCCTGCTTCCTTTATATGAGTATTGCCACACTGAGATTATTCCAAGAGTTAGCAGTCTGGTTGTTTCCCTACAGCAAAGATGAGATCCCTGTATAAGGGTTACAGGGTAAATACCAGGAGGTTGCCAGGATAACAATCTTAGTACTAGCCCAAAGTCTAACCGGTTATTTGGCACAGTTCCACACCCACTGTCCATAAGAATTACACAAAATTGGCTCAATTGTTTTTGTGCACAATCGTACAGTTAAGTGCCTGTCTTGTAGAGAGGCACTACTAGATAACATTGCAAAGAAATGCCCATGTTAAATGGTTGCTCCGGAGTCTGAGGCGTCTGTTACCTCATTTTCATCAATATAACTAACAGCACTGCCCCACATAAGATTGCAAACACATTACAAACATCTGTGTGCACTTTGTGTCTGTATTCCATGTCCATAAAAAGTGCTTTTATTTTGTTGAAAAACGGCTCCCAAATGCTAACAGCTATATCTTCTGATATAGTGGATATAATGCTATGATTCTTGAATGTGAGCTTTTAAACAAGGCCAGGCCCATATTTCTGGTGGCTACCAATCCCCGGATATGAGCAGCTGAATCAGCCCCCCCCCCTCTTCAGTCTGGTTAGCTTTGTTTCTGTTTTCCAGCTTTTCATGGAATAAAGATATGACGTGCAATCTTCTGTGGGGCAGTGCTCTTAGTTATTATTGGTGAAAGAGGTGACAGACTCCCTTTAAGGTTTGCGTATGATCCCATCAGACATGAAATCATCATTTTTGGCAGCACATAACCCAGACATTGCAATATGACCAACTGAGTTCAGCTGAATATTCTGAAAATGTGCTGAAAGAAAAGAGAAGAGATTTTGCATGTTTTTCCATGGAGTAGGCATTTGTGCGAAAATTAAGGTGTATTAACAACATTTTTAGGGTGGTTTGCACCATTTTGTGCATGAAATCTGGCATGCAACATGTACATTTGTAACAAAAGAAAAAGCACCACCCATGACAGACTCCAAAAAGATGAGATCCAAAACAATTCACTTTTGTTGAGCAGTACAGATTTTATACATTCCCCCTAGGTTTATACCACCCCTTTACCACAAACCCTGTCCGCTTGTCGGCCAAGCCAAAAAGAAGCCTCTAAAACACTTAAAGATGCTTTCTCACTTCAGCAAATGGCATTTATCACGTAGAGAAAGGGAGTGCAAGGCACTTACTAATGTATTGTGATTGTCCATATTGCCTCCTTTTGCTGGTTAGATTCATTTTCCATCACAGCACAAAAGGAATTGCATTAATACAACTTAAAATTAGAATATTGTGAAAAGGTTCAATATTCTAGGCTCAAAGTGTCACACTCTAGTCAGCTAATTAATCCATACCCCCTGAGCAAAGGGGACCTGAGATTCTGACTTTGGGGTTTTCATAAGTTGTAAGCCATAATCATCCACATTATACCAAATAAAGGCTTGAAATGTCTCGCTTTGCATGTAATGAGTCTATCTCATATGTTAGTTTCACCTTTTAAGTTGCATTACCGAAATAAATGAACTTTGCACAATATTCAAATTTTTCGAGTTTCTCCTGTAGTGTACTAGCACGACCACCACTGCTGGATTACAAGGTGGTCGTAACCATGGATACAAGCAGTGTATAATCCAATGTAAAAATGAATCTAGCCAGCAAAGGAGGCGATAAGGACAATCACAACGCATCAGTAAGTGCCTTGTATTAACTTTCTCTACATGATAAATGCCTTTTGCTGGGATGAGAAAAGCCCTTTAATAAATGTGGTTATAAAGCACATACTCCACATTTTTCTTTGCAAATTTTGGCATACTTTGTTTAGTAAATCCCCCCCAGTATTTTACCTTCTTGTACCTAAAGCAACCAACGGACTCAATTCTGCACAGTATGACAGTAACCAGTTCAATCTGTGTGTTAAATTCTTCTGTAACATATATCCATCTATTTCTTAGGAAGCGTGTCCTTGTATGGGCTGAATCTACATGATTTCTACATTAGAAATGAGGCCGTATCTATAGAAGAAATGTGTATATAGATGTGTGTTACCATGTCAAGGGGTATCCCCAGGTGGCAAGTCTCAGCCCTGTATTTTGCCGTCTCCTGTTTGTTGCCCTGGCTGTCCCATGCTGTGTTTAGCTGTACGTCTGACTGCAGAACCCTGTGGTGTTGAGTGACAAATTGCTCTGAGTCTTAGACTAAACATGTTTAAAAAATGGAAGTCCTGTGAATACTGAGAGCAGATCCATCACTCAACTCTCCTCTGAACGTTATCCTAGAGCTATCTATCCATCAGGATAATACCGAAGCACACCTCACCTGACAGCGCGCAGCCTGCTCACTGGCAGGGAAAAGTGAGGAGCAGCTGCACATCATCAAATACTGGTCCAGGAAAAGCGGAGGACGAGGGATGGCCAGCATCAGTCTCTACTAAATAACACCTACAGCTTAAACTGATTCTGGGAGGAATATTTGGTATATTGGTTCATTGACTATTGTGGTATAATGATTTGCCAGATGTAAGCTCAATGTAATCAGCTGTGAGGATGTGAGGTAGAGGACATTGCAAGTGCAGCAACCTCATGCAGCTGGTCTGGGACTGCATCTACTCCGCAAGGAATAAAATAGGTGTAGAGAAGAACAGGTACTGTATGAGAACAAGCTGCCCTACTTTTTATGAGTTTAATTATGTCTTTCCAAGCACTGTGCGCAGGCTATTTAATATTAATGGATGCGAATACGCTGAAAAACACTTTGTGCATATTGTGTTGTGTTGCTGTTGTTAGAAAAATTGCTATATTTTTGCTGTGATTGTATTAAATGGGTGATAGCTGCATAAACTATTCTAAAAAATATAATAATAAATAATAATTTTTAATATTGTCCTGAACAACCTCTCAGGTTAAAGACAACACTTTGTAGTACAGCCTATGAAATCAGATCAATTATCTGGTGGACGGCAGAGCCAGCTTTTCATGTAATCCTGAAATGACATCTGTAACTAAAGGGTTTCTATCATCAGAATTCTGTTATGTAGCTGACTGATATAGCGACGTGCTAATTTCAGCAGTACATGACAGTGTTCTTTATACTGTTGTCCCTGCCGCCGTTCTCCTAAAAACACACTTTTAAAATATGCTAATGAGCCTGTAGGTGCTATGAGGGTGTTGATCCAGCACCTAGAGGCTCATTCTACTAACCCTTTATCCCGCCCTGCTCCTCCTGAGTGACGTCCGAGTTAGCTGGATCACTGAGGAAATCCCGCGCCTGCTCCGTCCACTTCTGTATTCGGCGCAGGCGCAGTGAGTGAAGGACGCGCTCCTGATGCCAGCTCCCTCACTGCACCTGCGCCGACTACGTCACAGTGAGGAAGCCGGCACCATGAGCGCGTCCTTCACTCACTGCGCCTGCATTGAGTACAGATGTGGACGGCGCAAGCACTGGATTTCTTCAGCGATCCAGCTAACTCGGACTTCTCTCAATAGGAGTGGGGAGGGCTAAACGGAGGACCTGGGCGGGATAAATAGTTAGTAGACCGAGCCTCTAGGTGCTGAATCAACACCCTCATAGCACCTACAGGCTCATTAGCATATTTTAAAGTGTGTTTTGTTTTTAGGAGAACGGCGGCAGGGACAAAAGTATAAAGAACACTGTTATGTACTGCTGACATTAGCACGTCGCTAATTTAAGTCAGCTACATAACAGAATTTCTGATAATAGAAACCCTTTAATCAGAACATGCAGAATACTGCTAAATATAACACAAAATGATGATGAGGAGGATTATTTAAAGAGGGTTAGACTTACAGCAGCGTATAAAATAAGAGTACCGCATGCACAAAATTCATACAACTGACCACAATACTCTGCAAAGAAATCCCAGAACTGTTCGATAAGCCTACAGTAAACCAAAAGATTAGAAGGATCCATACAAAAAAATCACAGAGCAAAAACAAAACCCTTCCTACAATATAACCTTTATTAGTACATTAAAACAATGAGTAGCACCACAAAAATAGCAGAGATGATAGCCAATAGCTAATTGTAGATATGGCAACAGATAGGGGGAGCATCCCACGGATAGCGTAGATAATGACTGTCCGGGGAACACCTGAACTTGAGTAGTCCTATCAAAATGTGGACTAGCCACACTGAAAAGAGTAAATATTAAAAATACATTTTTGACCAAAAGTGATTACCAACATTAGAGATGAGAAAATACATTTGTTTCATGATTAATTACTTTGTGAAGAAGCACATTTGTTTGTGAGTATCAGGTGCAATGAAGAGGAATGCGATTGTGCCCCCCCCCCCCCCCCCCCGTCATTTAACCCCTCAGAAGTCTCATTCATCACTGATTGCGGCATCTGACATTACCATTGAGGGCTGTCAGGGGTTAATCTGTAAAAATATATATATATAACAATACTCATCTTATCCATTAAATAGCAAAAAGCCTGCTGTGGCTGTTTGCTTGAAGATCCATTGCAAAATTATACGTCACTGCACAGGAGATTCCACGTGGGATCTTCAATAAAGATGGCAGCGGAGGACTCTTTGAGGGCAAATGGATGAGGTAAGTATGATATATTTTTTTTTATTTTACTGCCATTTTAGGGAAAATAGATTCGTCCCCACGAAGCACAGGGAAATTCGGCTTTGTAGCAAATTTTCCATGAAATTCAGATTGAAGTCCACTTCATGAACTTTCATTTGCTCAACACTAACAGACATACATAGAAGTAAAAAAACTCAGGGGAGAAAACCCTTTAAGGTTGGAGATGCGCAAAATACTACATCCATTGTATATAATAATCATACAGGTAGAAAAAAATCTATAGTGCTATCCAAGTTACTCAAACAAGTATAAGCTAAAATGCTATACAAATATTAAAGGGGCTTTCCAAGTGTTTTTTTTTACTGATGACTAGAGATGTGCAAATTCGATTAGCAACAAATTCAAATTTCCTCTCGCTTCGTGGTAACAAATCATAATTTTTCCTAAAATGGTGGCTACAATGGCGGCCATACGTGTGAGGACATGAGGCAAGGAATTCTGGGAAGGCGGGCTGACCCATAATGCCATGCATTCAGCCAATCAGCAGCCAGCCATGTTATGTCACAGCCCTACAAATACGGCGGCCATCTTAGAGTCAGACACTTTCCAGCATTTCCAGAGTGCAGGGACAGATGTGAGAAGGTGCTAGGGACAGCAATAGGAAAACTTCATTGTAAAAAAAAAAACAACTGAAAAAGCGATTTATAAGTGCAGGGAAAGGATAGGGAGTAGAGTTGAGCAGACACCTGGATGTTCGGGTTCGACGGGTTTGGCCAAACTTCACAAAAAAGTTCAAGTTCGGAACCCGAACTTGACCCTGAACCCAAACCCCATTGAAGTCTATGGGGACCCAAACTTTTGAGCACTAAAATTGCTCTAAAAATGTCATGGAAAGGGCTAGAGGGCTGCAAATGGCATCGAAATTTGGTTAAGAGCATGGCAAGTGCTCTGCAAACAAATGTGGATAGGGAAATTACTTAAAATAACAAAATACATAAAAATAAAAAATAATAATCTTGATCTAGGAGGACGAGGTCCATATGCAGTAGGAGGTTGAGGATGCGGTGGATGTGGCGGTGTAGGTGGAAGCGGAGGTGGAGGAGGTGGAGGAAGCCTACACTACTTTTTGGTTTTAAATTTATTTATATTTTTTTAAATTAGGATACACCTCAAAACATTGGGAAATATAACCTGTGATAACACCCTCCAGTTGTGCTAAACACACATTCAGATAATACACTGGCTGTAAGGAAGGCCAGCACCTCTGATGCGTAAAGGGCAAGCTCAGGCCATGTGCCCAATTTGGAGACCCAGAAGTTGCAGGGGGCATAACCATCAGTCAGTTCGTGTAGGCGTGTGCTGTGCTAAACACACATTCAGATAATACACTGGCTGTAAGGAAGGCCAGCACCTCTGATGCGTAAAGGGCAAGCTCAGGCCATGTGCCCAATTTGGAGACCCAGAAGTTGCAGGGGGCATAACCATCAGTCAGTTCGTGTAGGCGTGTGCTGTGCTAAACACACATTCAGATAATACACTGGCTGCAGGGCAGGCCAGCACCTCCAAGGCATAAAGGGCAAGCTCAGGCCATGTGCCCAATTTGGAGACCTAAAAGATGAAGGGGGCAGACATGTAATTTAGTACGTGTAGGCGTGTGCACACATACTGCTCCACCATGTTGATGAAATGCTGCCTCCTGCTAAGATGTTCCATATCAGATGGTGGTGATGGTTGTTGTGGCGTGTTGACAAAGCTTTTCCACATTTGCTAACCCTGCCTTCCGAGGTGCTGGCGGTGCTCCAGCTGCGTTGGCGACATCTTCCTCCTCCTCTGCCTTTGCCTTGTGCTTCCACTGAGCCCCCGCTGTCAGGTGGGAATGCCATCAGCAGAGCGTCTACCACTTGTAATTGCTCATCTTACGATCACGCTCCAGTGAGAGAATTAAGAAAGGTACGTTGTCCTTGTAACGAGGATCCAGCAGCGTGGCCACCCAGTAATCAGCACAAGTAAGAATGTGGGCAACTCGCCGGTCGTTGCGGAGACACTGCAGCATGTAATCGCTCATGTGTGCCAGGCTGCCTAGAGGCAACAAAAAGCTGTCCTCTTTGGGAGGTGTATCGTCTGTGTCCTCTGTATCCCCCCAGCCAGGCACCAGTGATGGCCATGAGCTGGTCTGGGTGCCACCCTGCTGTTAACATGGTTCCTCCTCCTCATCCTCAACCTCGTCATCCTCCAGAACTGTGCCCTGGCTGGACAATTGTGTACCTGGTGTTTGTGGGTGCAGGGACCCACCCTCAGAGCCACTTGTGAGTGACTGGCCGGAAACCCTATGAAATGATCCCTCTTTCTCCTCCTCCTGTGCCACATCCTTTTCCATCATCGCCAGCAGCGTTTTTTCAAGGAGGCATAGAAGTGGGATAGTAACGCTGAGAACAGCGTTATCGGCACTGGACATGTTGGTGGAGTACTCAAAACAACAACAAGTGCAACAAGGAACACCGGTCTCGCGTGGAGGCCCAGTCATTGGTGGTGAAGTGGTGCTGTTCCGCAGAGCGACTCACCCGTGCGTGGTATAGCTGAAACTCCACTATCGCCTGCTGCAGTCTGGCCAGCATGTGCAAGGTGGAGTTCACGTCGCATATGAGGTGGTGAGCGGGAAGGCCAAAGTTATGCTGCAGCACTGACAGGCAAACAACAGCAGGGTGAGAATGCCAAAAGCGCGGACCCGTTTGAAGGAGCTCACGAGCGGACCCGAACGCCTCCGTCCAGCCCTGATGCAGTCTGAATGGAGCGGATCCGCTCAGACTGCATCAGTCTGGCGGCGTTCAGCCTCCGCTCCGCTCGCCTCCGCACGGACAGGCGGACAGCTGAACGCTGCTTGCAGCGTTCAGCTGTCCGTCTGGCCGTGCGGAGGCGAGCGGATCCGTTCAGACTTACAATGTAAGTCAATGGGAACGGATCCGCTTGAAGATGTCACCCTATGGCTCAATCTTCAAGCGGATCCGTCCCCCATTGACTTTACATTGAAAGTCTGAACGGATCCGCTCAGGCTGCTTTCACACTTAGAATTTTTTCTAAGTTATTAATGCAGACGGATCCGTACTGAACGGAGCCTCCGTCTGCATTATTATGATCGGATCCGTTCAGAACGGATCCGATCGAACGCTAGTGTGAAAGTAGCCTGACTTGCATTATTCCTTCCCATGTGCATAACTTTACATTTGTCAGTGTTAAACCTCATCTGCCACTTATCTGCCCAAGCCTCCAATCTATCCAGATCCCTCTGTAGTACTATACTGTCCGCTTCAGTGTTAATTACTTTACACAGTTTAGTGTCATCTGCAAAAATTGATATTTTACTATGCAAGCCTTCTACAAGATCATTAATAAATATATTGAAGAGAATAGGGCCCAATACTGACCCCTGAGGTACCCTACTAGTGACAGTGACCCAATCTGAGTATTTACCATTAATAACCACCCTCTGTTTTCTATCACTGAGCCAGTTACTTACCCACTTACAGACGTTTTCTCCCAGTCCGAGCATTCTCATTTTATATACTAACCTTTTATGCGGTACAGTGTCAAATGCTTTGGAGAAGTCCAGATACACGACATCCATTGATTCGCCGCTGTCAAGTCTAGAACTTACCTCCTCATAGAAACTGATTAAATTAGTCTGACATGACCGATCCCTCATGAAGCCATGCTGATATGGCGTTATTTGCTTATTTCCGTTAAGATGCTCTAACATAGCATCTCTCAGAAAATCTTTAAACAGTTTACCTACAACAGATGTTAAACTTACCGGCCTATAGTTTCCAGGCTCTGTTTTTGGACCCTTTTTGAATATTGGCGTTTTTTCTTTTTTTACTAACAGAATATGACAGCAGTATATAACGCTTGAATTTCACACTGACAGATGCAGCAAGGGCTGTAAAATTGAGCATTTTGCCCAAAATGGGAGTTTTTTTAAATAACAGAATGTGACAGCAGTATATAACGCTTGAATTTCACACGTACATATGCAGCAAGGGCTGTAAAATTGAGTATTTTGCCCTAAAAGGGTGTTTTTTAAAACCCAGAAAATTATTGCTGCATTTCTAGCTTAAATTGCACACTGACTAATGCTGCATAGGCACCAGATGCAGGATAATGCGACAAGGCCGCAAATTAAGTATTTTGCCAAAAATTGGTGTTTTTCGAATAACAGAATATGACAGCAGTATATAACGCTTGAATTTCACACGTACATATGCAGCAAGGGCTGTAAAATGGAGTATTTTGCCCTAAAAGGGTATTTTTTAAAACCCAGATTATTATTGAAGTATTTTAAGCTTGGATTTTAATGTCACAAAAGAACATATGCTGTGCTGGTGCACTGAGCTTGCATAAAATGGCCACCGCTGCCCACCTAACTAACAGACAGATAAAAGTTATTTTTCTCTGTCACTGGGCTCAGGGCAGGGTAAAAAGATTGTGCACTGCACCCACAAAACTAAATCTAGGTAGATCGCTGATAAAAGATTCTTTCCTATTCTCTCCCTCACAGCAGCAGCATCCTCTCCCTACACTAGTAACAGCAGAGTGATGTGCAGGGCTACGTGATTCCAGCTTATATAGAGGCTGGATCACATGCTGCGCTGGCCAATCACAGCCATGCCATTAGTAGGCATAGCTGAGATGGCTTCTAAGGGCACAGAGTTAAACGCTTGTTAATTGGCTACTCTGCAGCCTTTTAAAAAGCACCATGAAATAGCCGAACACCGAACCCGAACCCAAACTTTTACTGAAATGTTCGGGTTCGGGGCCGGGGTCCAAAAATCCTAAAGTTCGGTACGAACCCGAACTTTACAGATCGGGTTCGCGCAACCCTAGTGATTATATGTTGTCTATTGTACGTTATACTTAAAATAAAAATGCTTGCTAGTGATAGATAAAATAAAACTATAAAAAAAGTACAGAAGTTAGATAGCATAATAAGAATTCCTCACGCTCAACACTAATGGTTATGGCATTACAGTAATTCCCTGCACATTTGTCGAGCATCATGCTCGAGCACACGTGGTGTTCAGCCAAACACCATGATGTGCCTGGTGTTCGGCCAAGCATGCTCGCTCAACACTAATTATTACTACCAAGATGCACAACTTTTTGTGTTGATCGAACATGCTCGGCCGAACACCTGTTCAGCTAGAGCATCTCGTTGCTTGGCACATGGCGGTACTCGGCCGAGTAGCCTCCTCGCAAGTTTCCTCCGCGTCTCCTCCACGCACGCACATGGATGTCTGACCTCTGTGAGGTTTTAAGAAACTTTGAGAAATCAACACAGATGGTGAGCGGCGATAACGAGCAGGCCCTCACATCTAATTTTTTACAGGGTCCGCTCACCAGCAGGCCCTCACATATAATTTTTTAGAGTGTCTGCTCACCAGCAGACCCTCACATGTCATTTTTTACAGGGTTCGCTGACCAGCAGACCCTCACATATCATTTTTTACACGGTTCGCTAACTAGCAGGCCCTCACATATAATATTTTCCAGGGTCCGCTCACCAGCAGGCCCTCAGATATAATTATTTAAAGGGTTTGCTCACCAGCAGGCCCTCACATCAAATTTTTTACAAGGTCCGCTTACCTGCAGGCACACAAATCAAATGATTTACAGGGTCAGCTCACCTAAAGGCCCAAACCTAAAATCTTTTACAGGGTCAGTTCACCTGCAGGCCCGCAACTCAAATGTTTTACACGGTCAGCTGACCTGCAGGCCCAAACCTAAAATCTTTTACAGGGTCAGCTCACCTGCAGGCCCGCAACTCAATGTGAATGAGGCCTTCTTTATGTGATATACAGATTGTATCGGATTGCCTCTTCCTTGTAATATTTGGTAGCACTTGCACTTTATATACAAGTAAATATACAGGAAAGAATGCTTTCAATCAATTTTTCCTATAAAATCGATTTTTTACTTTGGTTTTCTGCGCAAAACCTTAATTAGATAGTGTGCCTGGTGATCAGTTTAAGGCCTTTTAAGCAGCATCAGCAGCAGCATGGTGATAAAAATGAGTGGCAAGGTGACATACTGTGGAGATGGCAGCATGAGGAGGCCACATAGTGGCACAATGACTGAGTCTGGATAAAAGACTAAGGCCACAGATTGTTTAGAAAGATGGAGATGGAAACAAATCTGTGGAGCTGTATGATGGTCACCTGCAGATTAAAGCAGACCAGGGAAGTAACTATAGAGGAAGCAGGGGAAGCTGCAGCTTTGGGGCCCTGACCCAGAAATGGCCCATCCAGGAGGAGGAGGACTAACGGGTTTGGTCAGGGCCCCCTCAACAGTATTACACAATGAAATTATATACAGTGACAGTATAGACAGTGTATAAAACAGATGGAACAGCTGTTGGCCCTGGTCTGAGAGAGTGATCTTTACTTGCCACAGGAATGGGGAAGGCATGAAAGCAAGAAGTAATAAAAAAATACTGTGGGATGGAGCCCCATTCAATAATTTGCTGTGGGGCCCAGTCATTTCAAGTTATGCCACTGATGCAGCCCACAAAAGCAAGTTGGGTTTATCGATTACAAAACCTTAATTAAATTGTGGGCCTGGTGATCAGTTTAAGGCCTTTTAAGCAGCAGCATGGTGATAAAAATTAGTGGCACGGTGACATGGTGTGGAGATGGCAGCAACTGAGGCCACAGATTTTTGAGAAAGATGCAGAAGGAAACAAATCTGTAGAGCTGTATGACGGTCACCTACAGATTAATGCAGCAATCAAAATCAAGTTGGGTTTGTCGGTTCCACCTCAGCTCACCAGCAGGCCCTTAACTCTAATAATTTACAGGGTCAGCTCAAATGCAGGCCCTCGCATATAATTTTTTAGAGGGTCAGCTCATCTGCAGGCCCTCGCATATAATGTTTTACAGGGTTAGCTCACCAGCAGGCCTGCACCTAAAATCTTTTACAGGGTCATCTCACCTGCAGGCCCGCAACTCAAATATATTACAGGGTCAGCTCACCTGCAGGCCCGCATCTCATGCTGCCTTGCTTTGAAGTAGTAGCTGTAGCCGGTTATCAGGCTCTCTCTCTGATATCGAACAATGATTCCCCATTACCGGTCACCATGTTAGGCGCATAAAGAACATTGAAAGTTGATAGGGAAGATATCAAAATGGATCATGGATGTCACGGGGACGTGCAATCAGGCATAAATTATCTAGAGTCAACAAAGCGGCAGCAGGGTCTCTCCTGTATAACATTTCCTCATCCAAATAACTGCAGTGACATTCCCTGTAATTTTGTATTACTCATTCTAATAACAGGGCATCTTAAGAGTCCTGTATTGTTATTTGTCGTCACTAGCCCCCCGAGTCAGGAGCGTGTGATTTGCGCTCCACCCACTTGCCTTCCTTGGATGTGGTAGCTGTTTCCTCAGGCTCCCTCTCCGTAATCAAACACTGATTGGCGCATAGAAAATGTGGTGCCAATATTCAAAAAGGGTGCAAAAACAGACCCCGGAAATTATAGGCTGGTAAATTTAACATCTGTTGTGGGTAATCTGAAGGTTTTCTAAAAGATGCTATCTTGCAGGGTCTCAATGAAAACAAGCAAATAACATCATATCAGCATGGCTTCATTTGGGATCGGTCATGTCAAACTAATTTAATCAGTTTCTATGAGGAGGTAAGTTCTACACTTGACAGTAGTGAATCAATGGATGTCGTATATCTGGACTTCTCCAAAGCATTTGACACTGTACCACATAAAAGGTTAGTATATAAAATGAGAATGCTCAGACTGGGAGAAAACGTCTGTATGTGGGTAAGTAACTGGCTCAGCGATAGAAAACAGAGGGTGGTTATTAACGGTACACACTCAGATTGGGTCACTGTCACTAGTGGAGTACCTCAGGGGTCAGTATTGGGCCCTATTCTCTTCAATATATTTATTAATGATCTTGTAGAAGGCTTGCACAGTAAAATATACATTTTTGCAGATGACATTAAACTGTGTAAAGTAACTAACACTCAAGAGGACAGTATACTACTACAGAGGGATCTGGATAGATTGGATAATAAACAGCAAACTAAGCAGTAAAATACAGTGTCAGGCAGCTGCCGCGAAGGCCAATAAAATAATGGTTTGCATCAAAAGGGGCATAAATGCCTGTGATGAGAACATAGTCCTACTACCAAATCCAAAGTCAGACCACATATGGAGTACTGTGTACAGTTCTGGGCTCCTGTAAACAAGGCAGACATAGCAGGGCTGGAGAGGGTTCAGAGGAGGGCAACTAAAGTAATAACTGGAATGGGGCAACTACAGTATCCTGAAAGATTATCAAAATTAGGGTTATTCACTTTAGAAAAAAGACGACTTAGGGGAGATCTAATTATTGTGTATTAATATATATTCTTGTAATGCTTAGTTACATATAAAGAAGGGCATCATTCACACCCTTTAAAAATTACAATTGATGGCCTGCTGGTAACCCTCAAAAATATTAGGAGCAAGGGCCTGCTGATCTGACCATCTAAAACATTACGTTGGTGACTCTATCTAACCTGGGTCCGATAGCACGTCCCTGTGACGGCGACAATCCATTCGGATGTCTGGCCTATCAACTTTCGATGTAATTGTCAGCTCAAAACCATTGTAAACTACGGGTAACAGGGAATCATAGTAACATAGTATATAAGGCCGAAAAAAGACATTTGTCCATCCAGTTCGGCCTGTTATCCTGCAAGTTGATCCAGAGGAAGGCAAAAAATATATATATGTGCAGTAAAATCCAATTTTCCCCACTTCCCGACTCCAATCAGGCAATCAGAATAAATCCCTGGATCAACGGCCCCTCTCCAGTAGCTATAGCCTGTAATATTATTACACTCCAGAAATACATCCAGGCCCCTCTTGAATTCCTTTATTGTACTCACCCTCACCACCTCCTCAGACAGAGAGTTCCATAGTGTCATTGCTCTTACCATAAAGAATCCTTTTCTATGTTTGTGTACAAACCTTCTTTCCTCCAGAAGCAGAGGATGTCCCCTCGTCACAGTCTTGGGAATGAATAGATGATGGGATAGATCTCTGTACTGACCCCTGATATATTAATCAATATAGAAAGATTCTCATATAGAAAGGTGAGGCACCTCTGTGAGTGCTCTTTCATCCAATTTAATCAGATCTCTTCCACATAACAAGAAATGCACAGTTTCGATGTGTTAATAATTACTACTATATATCTATTTATGGATTGTAGGGCACAGTATATCTTTTCTCTTGCGTCTCATTCCTACCTATATAATCTTCAGTAGTGCATATCCGTAGACAGTGTTAATATTACCTACTGTATGCAATTTGTGTTCTACATGCCAAGGGAAAGGTGTGGGCTGTGAGTGAATGTGTGGGTTTTAAGTAGACAGTGACAGGATATATGTGTGGACGGCAGTAAAACCCAATCTAGAGACATTTGGAGATATAATAGATGTAATATAAGAAGCAGCAGATATGAATAGTGCTTTGAAGGTGAAGCTGAAGACAGTGTAACAGTATAGTGGAAAGCAGAGTGGTGGACTACAAGACAATACTGACAGCAGATGTGAAGACAGATTGTAACAAAGAAAGGCAACAAAAAGGTGCATTAAGCTGTGAAGAGGAAGGGTTTCCTAACATTTCTAAATCTATTTTCTAGGTTTGCCTAAACTCGATCTGAAAGGAAATACTGACATTTCTGCTTTTCGACAGCAACCTTCTGATCTCCCATTAATGTAATACGTTGCTCCAGTGCTGCTGAAATATACAGATGATGTGAATATTTAGTTCATGAGACCATATAATATGGTCAACCCCTACCCCAACAATTGACATCCTAAAGACATGGATACAATTTCATTCATGGGGAAGATTGATATCTCTCTTCTCCCTGAGCATGTTATTTTCATGACTAGCCTGGAAGACTTGGTCAGATCCTACCCCTGAATACAGATTCTTTCTTAGGCCTCTTTCACACTACAGTTTTTTGCGTTCCGTATACGGTCCGTTTTTTGCGTTCCGTATACGGTCCGTATACGGAACCATTCATTTCAATGGTTCCGCAAAAAAACGGAATGTGTTCCGTATGCATTCCGTTTCCGTATTTCCGTTTTTCCGTTCCGTTGAAAAGATAGAACATGTCCTATATTTGGCCGCAAATCACAGTCCGTGGCTCCATTCAAGTCAATGGGTCCGCAAAAAAAACTGAACACATACGGAAATGCATCCGTATGTCTTCCGTTTCCGTTCCGTTTTTTGTGGAACCATCTATTGAAAATGTTATGTCCAGCCCAATTTTTTATATGAAATTACTGTATACTGTATTTGCCATACGGAAAAACGGAACGGAACAACGGAACGGAAACGGAACCACAACGGAAGCAAAAAACGGAACAACGGATCCGTGAAAAACGGAACGCAAAACACTGAATTCAACATACTGTAGTGTGAAAGAGGCCTTAACCTGACAATATACTGTAGGCTATAGTGATGAGCGGCAGGGGCAATATTCGAATTTGCGATATTTCGTCATATATTCGCAAATTCGATATTATATTCTTGATTGTGAAAATCGGCAATGTAATATTCGTGTAATGCGCGCGAAATACAGGCTCACATTTTTCAAACTGGTATACGTTTCCTGAGACTGGAGAAAATTGGTTGACACGGCAGAACATTAGAATAGCTTTATATGCAGATAGAGTGCTTGCGAATTTTCGGCAATTAATGATGAGCATATTTTTTCGCAATACATGCAACTTGTGACATCACAGCACTATGTCTGTAGCATGCATGTATGGACAGCAGAACCTCACACTATCTAACCCACTGCACTGGAACCTATCAGCTACACTATAGTTCAATCTAACCTACACTGACTATCTCCCCCTAACTATCTGAATTATATATATATATATATATGGATATGAAAAATGGCGGCACTGACTACTCCACGGGAAAAATAGGGTGCACGTTCCAGGGGAATCGACTCCTTACCCCAATCAATGGATCCGGAAAAAGGACGGCACACCGGTCTTGAAAAAGTAAAAGTGGTTTTAATCAACCTTGCGGTACAACGTTTCGGCTCCAATACTGAGCCTTTCTCAAGTGCTTGAGAAAGGCTCAGTATTGGAGCCGAAACGTTGTACCGCAAGGTTGATTAAAACCACTTTTACTTTTTCAAGACCGGTGTGCCGTCCTTTTTCCGGATCTATATATATATATATATATATATATATATATATCAACTGTCTAATGTAATAACACAAAGCACAGAGCACAGCAATGACACTGCTGTCTCTTTCATAACTGCAATAAACTTTAGAAAATAGCTGCTGGGGAGGTTACTCTATTGGTTACTAGAGATGTTGCTAAGCTGTGACAAAGCCTTCTCATTGGCCCACAAGCTAGAAGAAGGGAGGGATGATCACCTGATGTGTACTGTGTTAAAAAAAAATATTTAAATATTCAATTTTATGAATATATAGCGCTATATTCTAAATATTTACGAAATCACGAAGTGCGATATTTGCGATTAAAAATAGCTTTTCGAATATTCGCACTAAACACTAGTAGGCTCTTCATTATTTTTTTTCATTTTTTGGGGACAAACTACAGCATATTTGTTTCACATATACATTTCACAAGTACAGTATGTGGTCAGCCACTAGTGCCCAGCAGTATGTTGTGTCTGCTGTGTTTGCTGGTTTCTATCGTGAAGGTGAAATCACATTTTCTGTCATTTCTTTTAGTCATTTTTTTATGCTGATTTTGTTCATATAACATTAAAACCCAATAGATTTGCCAAATCTGTAATAGGTATGCAAATAGACTTTCAATAGTATTAACCTGCCTTGGTGATTTATATTAATTTAATTTAATTTTTATTTGTTGCATTACAACCTGCAAAGCATTCACCCATTAAAGTCAACACCATGTGGAGCCACCTTTTGCAACAATTATAAATACTGTTTTTTTGGAGTATGTCTTTTTTTTTTAACTCAGCACACACAGGCACTTGGGTGGACAGTTATTATTTGCTGTTGTTCTTGTGTCAGTTATAGCCTTTGCTTTGTGTGCGTGCACCAAATTTATGAAATTGTGCACCTTCAAAATTTATACTACTCACAAAAAGTTTAAGATATTTGTCTTGTGGGTGAAATTACAGGATGAACCTAAAATTCTCTCTAACCTTTACAGGTGAACTTAATGTGACCTTCTCTAAACTTTTGAATGCACATGTCCAACTGTTCAATGTTTCTTTATGTTTTTCACAATTTGCTGTTCTATAACAAGGAGCTTATCGGCAAAATTCACCCAATACATTTCCTGGTTCAATTAGTATTGGTATTTAAACGGTCCTCCTCATCATGCTGTTCACATATTGACATCATGAGACCAAGACAACACCTAACAATTGATCAACAGTACCTCGCCATTGTGGGGCTTTAAGCAGGATGTTCTCAGATGGAAGTGACCACTGAGCTTAGAGTGTCACAGACAGGTTGCAAGAGAGATACAGAGAGACTGTAAGTCATAGAAAGGCGTGGATTTCCTTTGACCACATCCCACACTGATGACTGCTTCATTGTGAACAATGCCCTGCAGAACCTGATGATGGGGTGCATCCTCTGGCAGTCCATGTGCTTAAACAGAAATCTATGGCAGCTCAGAGGTTCCGTAGATTTCTGCTTAAGCGCACTGGTGTAAATGACAATAAATTTGTCTGTGGTGTTGGCAACACCTATTTACTTCCCTTCCCATGTCCCATTTTGGAAAAGTGACGAGGGTGGCGAAAAAAAGAAAAAAGACGCAATTCTTCCCCCAAAAAAATTCTATTTAAAAAGTCATAACACACACAGCTTGTAACTTTTTAACCCCTTAAGTACCAGGCCCATTTTTGTTTAGCATTTTTGTTTATTCCTCCCCATGTTCTAATAGCGATAACTTTTATTATTTTTACGTTTACATAGCCATATGATGGCTTATTTTTTTGCGTAACAAAATGCATTTTTAATGGCACCATTTAATTTACCATTTCTGTTATTGGAAAACAGGAAAAATAAATCTTTGTGGGGTTAAATAAAATAAAAAAAACAACACAATTCCACCAAGGTTTTTCGGGTTTTGGCATCACGACATTCATGGTACTCTTAAAATGATGTGATGTTCTTATTCTGCGGCTCAATACGAATCCAACGATACCAAACTTGTGTAGGTTTTTACATTTTTTACTACTTTCAATAAATAAAAACCTTTGAAAAAATCCAACTTTTCTTTGCATTGCCATTTTCTGACGGCCATAACTTTTTTATATTTTGGTTTACAGAGCTGTATGAGGGCTTCTTTTTGGTGTAATGAACTGTAGCTTCTATTGGTACCATTTTTGCAGTAGATACAACATTTCAATTTTTTGGGGAGAAGTGACAATAAATTGGTGAATTGTGTGTTTTTCTTTTTTTTTTCTGTTACTGCGTTTACTGGACAGGAATTAAAAAAATATATTAATAGCTCATACATTTTCGGACGTGGCAATACCTAATATGTTTATTTTTTTTATTGTATATATTTTTTTTATATGTAAAATTGGGAAAGGGGGGGTGATTTAGACTTTTAATAATTTAAAGGGGTTATCCGAGTTATTTTTTTGATCTATGTTCCTAACTAAGCAAATGCAACAGCTTTCCAATTCACTCACTTTATCTCCAGTGGCTGGTTTCTCAGATTTTACTGAGGGTCACATGACCTGTGATGTCAGCTTCTCTCCCTGCACTGATAAAGGTTGTTTACAAGCCTGTAAACAAGATGTCACTGTGCTGGCCACGCCCCCCTTCACTACCGTCTACTCTCTGCTAGGATTCTTAACCCCTTCAGCTGCACAGCTCTGCAGGCAGTGAGGAGACAATGCTGGACACTGGAGTTGACATACTAGAGAGAGCATTGCACAAGAAGGTAGGGGGAAGATCTTGTGTGTATTAGCAGTGTCATTATACAGATGGGACATGTAGTTCTACACTTACAAGTTGCTGTTTTCTCCCAGCACTCAGGGCAGCTCTTGTATCCACTCCCTTAGCAGTGTCATTATACAGCTTGGACTTGTAGTCCTACACATACAACATGCTGAGTCTCCCAGCACTCAGGGCAGCTCTTGTATCCACTCCCTTAGCAGTGTCATTATACAGCTGGGACTTGTAGTCCTACATATACAACATGCTGCAGAGTCTCCCAGCAGGCAGACATGTCACTCAGGGCAGCTCTTGTATTCACTCCCTTAGCAGTGCAGGGGGGGGGGGGGGGAAGGGCACAGATTGTTTTTATTGCATGTAAACAAAAGGCCAGAAAAGAACAAGGAAAATTAGGAAATATATATATTTGTTTGCATAAAACTTGCTTAGCTCAGTTATATATCAGATGTTCAGTAATATATATATTTTTTTCATAACTCGGACAACCCCTTTAATCAACCCCGTGATCAAGGTCCTAGCAGGACTCTAGGGTGACGTGATGACGTAGTGGACGTCGCGCTCCCGGCTCTCCCCGCTGCTCTGCTACCTCGCTGCCGCTTCGAGTATGCTGGCGTCTGTGTGCCGAATCCTCCATCTACCTTCTCTGTGACCGGGACCGTGTGATCAGCGCTGCTGCCTTTTGCCCAAAGCCTGCCACGCTGCTGATATCGGCTGTTAGGTTCAGGCTGCCTCCGGCTCTTTTTTGATTGTGCCGTGCTTGATGCTGCCGCTCCTGCCTCCTTTCCTGCTCTCCATTTTACTGTGAACAGTTTTGCCGTCTGGAGGTTTTCTCTCCTTTACCTCCGTGGAGTGTGCCTCCGGTTCCTGCCTGATCCGCTACCCCCCCTTGCTCTGATGTCAGTGAGTAACCTTGTGTTCCCTCATATCTGATGATTTTTTGAAGAAGCTATAAGCTTCTCTCCTCTAGTGACTAACCTCCCTATAAACTGCTGACTCCAACTAACCTTGAATGGACTTTGAATAAGTTGTGTATGATTGCATATGATTATAAGCTGCATTTGATCATAAGATCACAAGAAAGCCAACTTTAAAGTCTAAAATATAAGCTGGAGAAGGGGGGAAAAAAAAAAAAAAAAAGGAAATAAGAGGAGAAAGAGTGTAAAGAAGAGTGGACATAAAAAAATAAAAAAAAAAAGGAAGAGTGAAAAAAAAAAAAAGGGAAAATAAACAAGAACTAAGAAGAAGGCACTGAAAAAAAAAAAGGAAAAAAAAAGGAAAAGGGGGATAAGGAAAAAAAAAAAGGAAAAAAAAAAAGGAAAAAAAAGAAAAAGAAAAGGAACAAAAAAAAAAAAAAAAGAGAAAGAAGGAGAGCAAAAAAAAAAAAAAAAAGGTATATATTTAAAAGAGAGAAAGGAGGCGGAATAAGGGGAAAAAAATATATTTAAAAAAAAAAAAAATTAAAAAATAAAGAGGAATAAGATATGGGCCCAAAAGCCCCAAGGCGTTCGACCGATCTATCAGGTCAGAAACATGGGTCTAGAACGGCTGAACCAACAAAACTTGACCAGTTTCTGAAATCCCCAAGGGTCAATACGAGGGGCGGACAAAAGGAATTCTCTGAAAAAAAAAATTATGAATTAGAGGTAACTGAGCGAGAAATACAAAAAGGCGCTAGATACCCTGAGGAGGAGGATGGAATAATGGGGGAAGTTATCCCTGATGACAATTCGTCCCCGCTGGAAGAAATACTCCTAGCGGTTAAACAGAACGGAGATTTAATACAGGTGGTTACAACCCAACTTGGATCTATTCAAGTTGATGTGGGACTAATAAAAGATGAATTGACCAAAATGCGAGACAGACTCAACACCCTTGAAAGTTCTGTCACCCTTATACAGAAGGAATCCAAAAAAATAAATACGGAAGTTTCTATACTTAAAGTGGAAAATAATCTCCTGAAGAAAAAGGTAGTGGACCTTGAAGATAGGTCACGAAGATATAACGTGAGAATAATAGGGATTCCAGAGGGTGAGGAAGGAAAAAATCCAACCGAATTTGTACAGAAACTAATTCTTGAGAACTTTGGTAAAGAGTCATTTTCTCCTCTTTTCATGATTGAAAGAGCTCATCGGGTCCCAGGAGGAAAACCAATTCCAGGGAGACAACCTCGGACAATCCTTGCTAAGTCACTGACTTCAGGGGACAGAGATGTCCTCCTGAGAAGGGCGAGGGAATCCTCACCGGTTGTGTATAACGGGATTAGACTGGCCTTTTTTCCTGACTTTTCGAAAGAAATACAAGAAAAGAGACGCACATTCATGATTGTTAAAAAGAAGCTAAGAGAGAGGGATATTAAATATTCTCTTATATTCCCGGCCAAACTGCGGATTATTTTTGAAGATAAAACTTTTTTTTTTGATACCTCAGAAGAAGCCGCGGACTGGATTGAGCGAAACAATCGATGACTCAATTGGGTTATGAATTGACGGGAATAATTAGTAATATAAGGGGCTCATACCCCTAAATGTAGTCTTCCTTGCTTCAAAATGGCGGTGTGGGGGTGGTTGACTGGGGGGAGGGTCGAGGGTTGGTCATAGGAAAGAAATCTACTACAATATGTGGTGGGTTGCCTGTGGGAGGGGGGTGAGGGGGGGGGTTGGGTTGTGGTGCGTCAAAGTAGGTGTGGTTCCCTTTTTTTTCAGTTTATTATTCTCTTTTTCCATCTTGTTTTCTCCTTTTTCCCTCTCTCCTAATCTTCCATTTAACCATTGTTGATGACGATGATTAGAATTTTTTCTTGGAATGTACGTGGTTTGGGGGAAAGAGGTAAGAGACAAGCGGTTTTTGACTTGACTCAGGCCCATCTACCAGCAATAGTATGTTTGCTCGAGACCCATCTTACTGAGGAGACCACTAGAGTGGTCGACAGGGGATGGGCTGTGCATACGTATCATTCTACCCTCTCCAATTACTCGAGAGGTGTTACGGTGTTGATACATAGACTTATTGACTTCGTTTGTGAGGCATCCTCTGTCGACCAACAGGGAAGATTTATTTTTCTATATTGCAGGTTAGGGGGAGAGTTATGTATTTTGGCCTTTGTCTATATCCCTCCGCCATTTTCTCATCTGGTTCTTAACTCTCTTCTATTATTCATGGATAAATGGCCAGAATGTCCAACATTGATTATTGGTGATTTTAATTGTGTCATCGATCCTTTACGTGATAGGGTCTCTATGAGTGCTAGGGGTGACAGTACGGTCCAGGGGTCCCCCCTCGCACGGTTCTGCCTGGAGGCTGGATTTGAGGACGCTTGGGAATATCTGGGACAGGGGAAAAGGGTTTTTTCATGTTTTAGTAAAGCAGGTAAATCATTGTCTAGAATTGACCTAGTACTGATAAATAGCAAATATATGAAATTGATAAAACGAATGAAATATGAAACAAGGTCAATATCTGATCACTCCCCGTTAGTACTTGAATTATGCTTCTCTCAGGATAGATATATATCAAAACCTCCCTTTAGACTAAACCCTTACTGGCTATCAGTCATAAAGACACATGAAATAATTCGAAATGAAATAGGCCGATTCTGGGATATCAACGACGGCTCAGCAAAAATTCAAGTGGTATGGGATACCTTTAAGGCGTACATGAGGGGATTGATGGTTAGTAATATCACGAATCTTAGAAGAGAATATGGAAAAAAACAGAAAAATCTAGAGAAACATGTGATCTTAGCGACAGAATCCTTCCATATAAATAAGACGGAGAAAAATAGGGAAAATATGCAAAAAGCCACACAAATATATGCTAATTTTTTACTGGATAAAGCTCAACAGAATCTTTTCTTTAAAGGGCAAAAATACTTTACTGATTCTGGGCGACCCGGTAGGCTACTCTCCAGAGTAATCTCCAATCAACAACCTAAAAAACACATAGAGAAGGTTCGAGTGAGGGATGGTAGAACAGTTACTGGTCAGGGTCCGGTGGAGAAGGCCTTTTTTGATTATTTTCTTGATATGTATAAGGCTGATTCTAATATTACAGACGATAAGATAGATCTCTACCTAGATAGGATTAACTTTTCAACTATTACTGAGAACCAAAAGAAAGCATTAGAACTGGAGGTCTCAATTAAGGAACTTGAGGGAGCTATTAAATTATGTTCACCTAATTCTACTCCTGGTTCAGACGGGCTTCCATATGAATTTTATAGCAAATATGGGGACTGTATTTTTCCTAGATTACTGGAGGTCTTTACTGAATCAATGGAGGATGGGAGGTTGCCAGATTCAATGATGGAGGCTACAGTGATACTAATTCCAAAAAAAGGCAAGGACCCTCTAGATTTAGAATCTTACAGACCAATTTCACTGCTTAATGCAGATGTAAAGCTTTTGGCGAGGGTCCTTGCTACAAGGCTCTCTGGGGTCATTTCCTCCATTGTCCATCCGGATCAGAGCGGTTTCATTAAAAATAAGGGTACACATTATAATCTACACCGGCTCTTTTCTAATATCCAGGCCCCTGGGGGGACCGCCCGCTCCATCCTGTCATTAGATGCCTCTAAGGCCTTTGACAGGGTGGAGTGGCGTTTCCTCTGGAAGGTTCTTGCTAGGATGGGCTTTGGAGAGAGGTTTATACGTACTCTTAGGCTATTGTATGGATCTCCAAGGGCTAAATTGAGTCTTAATGGAATTTTGAGTAGCAGTATCGAGTTAAACAGAGGCACCCGTCAGGGTTGCCCACTATCTCCCTTATTATTTGATATATATATCGAACCCCTTGCGATGGCCATTAGGCAGGACGATCAGATCAAAGGATTTGGTACGCTAGGAACACAAGATCGTATTTCACTATATGCAGACGATGTTCTGTTTTTTATAGATCATACGGAAACCACTCTCCCTAGGATTATTCAAATGGTTAAATTATTTGGTGAGGTTTCTGGTCTTCTTATAAACTGGACCAAGACTAGTCTGCTTCCAATAGACCCCCTACCACAGAAAGAGATTCCTGTTACACAGTTGGATATTGTTGATACTTTTCAATATTTGGGTTTGACGATATCGCCTCGGGTCGAAAATTTTGTAGAACTTAATTTGATCCCCATAATAGTAAAGATCAGAGCTAAAATAGGAATTTGGCTGAAACTTCCCCTATCTAGAGCTGATCGAGTTTCACTAGTCAAAATGGTGATATTACCACAATTGCTCTATGTGCTCAGGAATACACCTATTTGGATACAAGACAAACATTTTAAACTTATAGAGAGACTAATTAATGATTTAATATGGGGAAGAAAGCGAGTTCGAATTAAGTTGGAGTATTTGTATAGATCAGTGGAGTGCGGGGGTTTAAATCTCCCCTACTTTAAGGGTTACTTTATTGCAGCCCAGCTATTGAGGTGCTATGAATCAGAGCATAGCGCACTACTGGGGAAGTTGGTAAATAGTCATGCCCACAATAATATTTTTTCCTTGTTGGAATCTGGCCTATTGAAGAGCTATGAGCAAGGCTACAGAGAGACTATAAAACTACTCCTTAAGGTGTGGGCTACAACTAGGACATGGTTGAAAGTTAAGGGTTCACTTACATTTACGCCTCTTTGGCATAATTTGTATTTACAAAGGCTGGATGAAATTGCAGCTGACACATTTTGGCAGAAGAATAAAATTTTATATATCTCACAGGTAGTTAAAGATAGAGAAATTAAATCCTATATAGAAATGATACAAAATTTAAAAAATCTTTCATGGTTTAGGTATTTCCAATTGCGTTCTGTGTTATCCAGCTTGGATGATAAGCGGCTGTTGGATATAGATAATGTATCCTTTCTGAATGATTGGGTAGGAGGTACACATTCCAGAATAAAAATTTCAAATATATATAAGTTATTACTTAAAGCACGGTTTAGTGACATACACTCTCCAGGACAAAAAGCGTGGGAGGTGGACTGTCCGAATGTACAAATAGAAGGGTGGGATAATATTTTTGGGAATCTATCTTCACTATCCCAGAACTTTAACCATGTCCTGATACAATTTTATATCTGCCACAGATTATATATTACTCCATTGTGGATGAACAAATGTGGGTTAAGAGACACGTCCAACTGTCCCAAATGTGACACTGTAGGAGCAGACTTTCTCCATATGATATGGACCTGTCCAGAACTTATAAACTACTGGAACGGTATCAATAACTATATTATGTGTAAACTAAAAATTCGAATTCCTTTTGAACCACAAGTATTTATTCTCAATGATCTCTCCAAATTAAAAAATCATAAGTATCAAAAGATTCTTTTGAGTAGAGTATTGATGTTGGCTAGAGTTTTGATCAGCCGCACCTGGTTTGCCCGATCTACTCCAAACAAAAACACATGGATAAATTTAATTGATAAGGTAATGAACTACGAAAAAATTTTATACAGACGGAGGGAAAATGAATATCAATGGACCAGGATATGGGGTGGTTGGAGGTCTGGTTAGCTGAGATCAAGTTGTTTTATATATAAGGGTCCTACTTTGACGCACCACAAACTGGGAGGGAGGGAGGGGAGGGTTTTCTAAATATTTTGAAAAGATGAGTGGAATATACGCACATATAATCACTTGGTTTAATATTTTTTAAGCAATAAAAAAAAAAAAAAAAAAAAAAAAAAGGTCCTAGTAGGACCGAAACGTTGGCCACTTTTTATTTTTTTAACTATAAGCCCCCTTAGAGGGCTAGAACCTGTGATCTTTTGATCCCCCTTCCTATTCACCCCAATAGAGATCTATTAGGGTGAATAAGATTTTTGCAGTCTCCATTCTGAGCTATGACTCGAGCCATGTCCCTCTGCCTTTACTCACAGGTGCCACGATCGAGGCACCTAAGGGGTTAAATGACGGGGCGGTGCCATCGTCACTCCCTGTCAGTCTATCCGGGTGCTGGCTGTGTGATAGAGCCGACACCCGTTGTGTATGTAGTCAGCCCACTGCAGAAGCTCCATACATCCTCTGCACCACCATGACGTACCGGTACGTCACAGTGGCTTAAGGGGTTAAAGCAGGGGCATCGCTAGGTTAAAACATTCGGGGCCTGGGCCCCGGATGTTTTGTCCCATGCCCCGAATGTCCTGCCTGCCTGCCAGATACAACTGTATTGCCTTACACAGAACGGCAATACAATTGAATCTTACACTGGGAAGAGGTGAAGGACCTTTGGTGACATCACAGGTCATGTGATCAGCACAACAGGCTGTGATAGGATGACCTGGATGATGTCACCATCATGTGACCAGGGCAGGATTGGACGGAGTGAAGAGGAGAAGGAGCCTAACGCTGATGTCTGTACAGGAGAGGTAAGTGAAGGGAGAGGCAGAGCAATGCTGGGAGTTGTAGTTATTTAACTGGGATGTATGTTAGGGCTGAAGGGAGGGATGTTATTGACATGGAACTGTGTGCTTGAGGTGGCTGGGGGAGAGAGTGATGTTATTTACATGAGACTGTATGTTGAAAGTGGATAGTGGGGGGGAATGATGTTTATGTACATGGGACTCAGGGGTCGAGTCGAGGGGGAACGGGTGGGAACGGCGTTCCTGCACTTTTTTCACAGCAGGAACGCCGTTCCCGTTCTGGGCCGGCGCTTCCATAAGGCAGACCAAGCGGCTGCCTTAGCCTTAGGACGCACTCTGCACAGAGAAAGGGGTGGTCGGAAAAACTCACTTTTTTTTTTTAATCACTTACTTGCCACTTGCCAGCAGCGCTGCCGGGCGCCCTCCCCTCCCCAGCCAGTGTTCACTCCCCTCCCCACGCAGATAGGAGCAGGAGGCTGCTGATTGGCCAGTATCAGCTACCTGCCCTGCTATTGGTCCATCCTTTCACACCCCCTTCTCTCTGGAGCTGAACACAGCAGGAGGCAGGCGTTCCTCACAGTGGACCATGTGACCATGAAGGAGCATGTGACCAGTGACGTCACAGACCTCCTTCTAACAAATCCATTCTAGCATCTACCCAGCATGTATGGCAGGACTCTGCTGAGCAAAGACCATGTGCCCAGGTGAGGTGAGCACAGAAGTGCCCTGGCATCTGTCTGCTGCTGGAAGCTCAATGTGGAGCTTTATGAATGTAAAAACTGCTTCTGACCCTAATCTTAACACATAACGTTCATTTGATTGCAATCTACCCTAACACCTAAAGGGATTTTTTTAAAGCCTGCTGTTTCTCTAGGTGACCTTATGCTGATAGTAGTGTTAATAGAGTCTCAAAGGTCTGTAAAAATAGGGTAACCGCTTTTATAGACCCTTGAGACTCTATTAACACTACTATAAACATAAGGGCACCTAGAGAAAGAGCAAGTAAAATAAATAAATAATGCCCTTTAGGTGTTAAAACATAACTTATTTGGTTGCTTGAACACCTAAAGGAAAACAAATTAAAAACCTGCTGTTTCTCAAGATGACCTTATGTTGATAGCAGTGGTAATAGAGTCTGAAAGGTCTATAGAAGCAGTTACCCTATTTTTACAGACCTTTGAGGCTCTATTAACACTACTGTCAACATAAGGTCATCTAGAGACACAGCAGGTTTTTAAAATGATTTTTCCTTTAGGTGTTACAGCAATCAAATGAAAGTTATGTTTTAACACCTAAAGGAAAAACATAATTAAAAAAAGATGCTGTTTCTCTAAATGACCTGATGTTGATAGTAGTGTTAATAGAGTCTCAAAGGTTTGTAAAAATAGTGTACCTGCTTCTATAGACCTTTGAGACTCTATTACCACTACTTTTAGCATAAGATCATCTGGAGAAACATCAGGTTTTTTAAATTATTATTTTTTCTGTAGGTGTTAGAGCAATCAAATGGAGGGGGAGAAATGTTACATGGGTGAGGATGGGGTTACATGATGGGCCGGAGACAATGTCTGTAGTCTGTCTGTGCCATGGATGGGGAGAAATATGACATGGAGGGCTGATGGCTGACATGGGGGTCTGATCTGAGGCATTGGGGCTGTGCCTGCGAGCTGAGGTCTAATTAACATTGCGGGTCTGACCTGAGGTGGAATGAAAAATATTTGTTTCCTATTATCCTCCTCTCAAACCTAGGTGCGTCTTATGGGCCGGTGCATCTTATAGGGCGAAAAATACGGTACTTGCTTGCTCCTACTCCCAAACTCCCCTGCCCTTTGCATACGCCGCGCGCCGTGACGTCACGCGGAGGCATTTGGGTGAGTTCCCACACTTTTTTCCCCAGGACTTGACCCCTGATGGGACTTAATGTTTAGGCCCATGTTTCCCAACCAGTGTGCCTCCAGCTGTTGCAAAACTACAACTCCCAGCATGCCTGGACAGCCTTTGGCTGTGCGGGCATGCTGGGAGTTGTAGTTTTGCAACAGCTGGAGGCACACTGGTTGGGAAACACTGGTTTAGGCTACGTTCACACTTGCATTTGGTAATCCGCTTGTGAGATCCGTTTCAGGTCTCTCACAAGCAGCCCCAAATGCATCAGTTTAACCCCAATGCATTCTGAATGGATGCGGATCCATTCAGAATGCATTCGTTCAGCTCCGTACGGCCCCCCGTTCCATTTTGGAGGCGGACCCCAAAATGCTGCAGGCAGCGTTTTTGTGTCTGCATGGCCTTGCGGAGCCAAACGGATCCGTCCTCACTTACAATGTAAGTCAATAGGGACGGCTCTCTTTGCATTGACACAAAATGGTGCAATTGTAAACGGATCCGTCCCCAATTGACTTTTAATGTAAGTCAGGACGGATCCGTATTGGGACTTAGAAATTCAAATCTAATACAAACGGATCGGTCCTGAACGGATGCATTCGTTTGTATTATATCTGTGCAGATCCGTCCTGTACAAGTACAGGACAGATCCGTACGAACGCAAGTGTGAAAGTAGCCTTAGGGGGTGATGTTTACATGGGATTGTGCGTTGGAGGCGGCTGGGGAGGAGGTGATGTTATTTACATGGGACTGTATGGTGGAGGGAGGATTATAACTGCAGGGGGCACTGCAGACCCAGGGGACATTATAGGCGGTCTTATTACTACTTGGGGCTCTATAGGAGGGTCTTATAGATCCGCCTTAGTTCTACTAAGCGCACTATGGGGGTCTTATTACTGCTGAGGGGTCTGTAGGGAGCTTTATCACCACTGGGGGAACAATAGGGGGCCTTATTTCTACTGCGGACTCTGTGAGGTTATGATTAATATGGGAGGGCTCTTCTAATAATGGGGGCATTGTTGAGGAGCATTATCACGGTTGGGGCAGTGTTACTAACGAGGGCATTCTAGAAGGGAATTACTATTGGTAGGACTATGAGGAGCACTATTACTATGGGGGGCAGTTATGTTTCTTTAGGATAGTATTTGGGGGTATGGGGGGGTTGAGGTTTTGGCACAGCAAGCAGCAGGATAACACTGTGGGGACTCCAGTTGGGGGATAATGATAGAATGTGAAGAAGCTAAGATGTCTGTGTGTCACACTCTGCAGAGACGAGGCGGCTGAGAGAAGTTGTCCAGACCAAGTGGAGAAGATTATGACAGAGAGGAGACGTCAACTGGAGGCCCTGGATGTGACAGGTAAGTGTCGCTGTATAGCAAGTACAGAATAGTGCGGGGGGGGGGGGACATATTTACTGGGGCTTGTGCCCCCGGATCTTTTGAGACCCTAGCAACGCCCCTGGGTTAAAGCCACTTTTCTGGCACAAAGAAGATGATAAATGTCCCCTATAGAGTCAAAGAAAGAGTCATCCTGAGCCCCGTTGACAGTTTTGGTACAGATCTAGACAGCCTGTCTAAACTTACAGCATCTTTAGGATTAGAAAATTTGGGCAATTGTGTATGTGTAACTAAAGGTTTGAAATTACGGAGAAGTGCAAAAGGTTAAAGAGGGAATAGAGAGAGGAAAAAAAGCATATGAGACCCAGACAAAGAAGAGGTTTATTTCCCAAATGCAGTTGCTATATAAAGACGTTTCATTAACTCCCTTACATATTAAAGGAGCAAACTAAATTTTCCTATCAGTTTTAACCTATACTAAGGGAATACAGAGAGTTACAGAAAAGCTAAATGGCTGTGTGGGACCTGTGAATCACAGGCCAACATGAAAGAGAATGCTCCAAAAGGTATTTGTGGGTGGAATATACCTAACCTAATGAACCTACAGTAATAGCTAAGGTAGGTGGTAGACTGTAAACTTCAAAATGTTTTACTTGTGCCCACATCAGTGCTGTAATAATCCTGGTAAAAGGGTGTGTAACTGGGTGTGGAGTGGAAGGGGCGAGTCAGTGGTACTACTAGCATTGGGCATCCAGGGTACACTGCCCAAACATCACTTTTAACTGCATATGTGTCCTTAGCAGGGGCGTTGCTAGGGTCTCAAAAGATCCGGGCCCAAGCCCCAATGCAAGTGGCCCAATTCTCAAGTCAAATAATCCCCACCCCCCACCCCCACAAATACTAGCACTGAAGACATTTTTCTGTACTTGCCCTCATTAGTAATACTGCCCAATACAGTGCCCCCAACAGTGATAGTGCTCCCCAAGATTGCCTCCATTAGTAGAAGAGCCCTCTAGTATTAATAATGCCTTTACAGAATCTCAGTTGTAATAAGGCCCCCCATAATTCTCGTAGTAGAAATAATGCAAATCCCTCCTATAGAACCGCCGATAGCAATAAGAACGCCTATTGTCCCCTGGATTTAAAATGCCCCCACAGTGCCCTCAGTTTTTAGAATTTCCCATACTGTTATAATGCTCACCCTGAAGTGCCTCAGTATTTATATTGCCCCCTACTGTTATAATGCCCACAAAGTGCCCCCAGTATTTATATCCCCCCCATACTGTTATAATGCTCGCAGTGAAGTGCCCCCAGCATTTTTAATACCCCCTGCAATGCCCCCTGTAGTTATATTCCTCTGTTTATTTCCTCTATAGTTATAATTCCTCAGCCCCGCCACCATACAGTCCCATGTAAATAACATTATTTCCCTCCCTCCGCCATAGAGTCTGGGGGTCCACACTATATGTCACAAAAAAGAGGAATACTTTGGTTTAGGTACATAAAGGGGGGAAGTTAATATGGCATAGGCGTGCAGTGGCCGGGTTTGGGGTGGCCTATCCTTATATACAGTTTTAGCTAGACTAGAGCCTTCTAGTAAGAAGGGTGGAGAAACTCAGCACAAACAGATAAAAAGGTTTCACTTTCCGTCTCTCATAGACAGTTTTTCCAGACACAAACAGGTTTTCAGACATAACATAGCTAAACCAGACATCCAAAAGGTCAGTCTGTCTGGTTTTGGTGGTAAACAAGTCTGGCTTTTTCCCTCCAAAACATGCTCTTCTTTAAACCCTATGGTAGCTGTGGAAAAAGGGGGAACATTACTATTGTGGGGGACACAAAGGCAGACATTACTGTGTAAGAAACTCAAAAAAGGTATCATTACTGTGAGGGTTACCAATGATGCATTGAGCACTGTTGCTGTGTGGAGACTAAAGTGGGAGGTAAAGAGGCCACTAAGAGAAGTGCTGTTACTGAGAAAGACCTAAAGGGGGCACTATTCATGTTTTGGGGAAATATTACTATGTACAGCACACGAGGGAGGTGCTATTAGGGACGAGGGAGTGAGAAGATGGAACTCAAATACAAGCTGGAAGCCTACATAGATCACAGTCATAGCCATGATTTACACCCAATGACCTGCCTGGTGCTGTGCAGAGGAGAATCTTCCCCCAACAAGATCTCATGGGTCAAAGCATTGACCTAATCACTTGGGTTTATGGGTGGAATCTAATATGCAGAACATAAGTTAGAAAATAACCGTAGGAACTTTCCTGCCATAATCAAATCACAATAAGAGAGGTTAAACATGATGTAATTATAATTTTCAGTATGTTCATAGATGACAAGCTTCTATTTAGTAAGACAGGGCAAAGGGATGTCAGAACATATCATATCAGTGCATGTCTATTACTGATTTAGAGGAGTCAGAGCAATTTTTTCACTATAAGAGGCAGGTGACAGAAGTGCACAAGTCAAAGCAGGGTGACATAAACTATTAGCTTTCCGCTCATTAAAATCACTCAGTGGTCACTTGCTAAAATTAGAACACCTTTTACAATATAACTTTCTTTTTGGCTGCCAATATAGCTTAATTGAAGTTTGGGGTGAGGCCAAAAGCCAATCAGTGTAACTTTGCTTGTCATTTGTTCACCAACGATGCTTGAAACAGCCGTCTTTATTTGGCTTCTTTCATTTTGTTCCACTTCTGACTTACTGAATGGATCCAGTCACCAGTGAGTATGTAGTATGTTTGACATCAAGAGATGCATGCTGTGCCATCCTTGCCATAAAAAGTGACAGAAAGCTCATTGGAAACTTCAGTGGAATGCTAGTGTGAACAGAACCTAAGAGGTGCTAGAAACGGGTTTAGCTATGTCTAAAGAAGACATAAAAATGTTCTGTGCAGCACTTACCACATTCCTAAATTACTGTATATAAATCTGTTCAATAATCTACCACTTCGCAAGTCTAAAGTAATATGGCAGTAGGCTGTGAAAAGGAACCTTTTAGGCTTTGTTCACAACCTTGCTCAGTATTATTCCTGCTGTAAGGAATCCCAACTCTGTTCTTTCGTTTAGGGACAGCACTGATTGGGTCATTAATTTTCAATTGAAGTAGAGATGAGTAAATTTCTTAAAATTCATTTCTGGCCCGATTCTAATGAATTGGTCAAAACTTCTGAACATAATCCAAATTGATTCTATCCATATCAAAAGTGTTCCAATTGGCCTTAAAATTAGTACATGGCACTCTGAGGTCTCCTAGGACTCATTTTTTTCTCTTTTTTGTTTTTTTGTTGTTTTGTTTTAGTCTCTCCCCCTGTTCTGTAAAGCAATGATAGCAATAGCAAATAATGTAAGATTGACAATGACATAAATGGCTTATGGGGAAACGGTTGACAGTGTTAATAACAGCCTTTTTAAATATAACACTGCACCATCAAATTTTTATGCTTCCTAATATTAAAAGTGTTCCAAAAGTTGACCTTTATTGGGGGCAGATTCCTGCATGTGTATATGCAGCGTCCCACTAGTTAGGGTAGCACCACAGTATATATAGGGCAGTTCAGGCCTAGCTGTTCAGGGAGTTCTCTCAGCTCTCTTAGTTGAGAGTTGGGAGTTGTTGAGAGAAGAAGATGGAGTAAGGAGCTAAGGGGGGAGGAGAGGTCTCCTCTCCTCTCAGCTCTGTCTCTGGAGCTCCACAGCCCAGAGGAACCAGCTTAAACTTCATTAAAAAAGCCAGGAAGACAGGCAGAGGAAGGTCTACATTCTACTATTCACTCTTCAGGAGTAACAAGCGAATTTCTGTTCAAGTTTATTATTGGATCAAGACAATGGAAGGACAAGGCCATTATTATAGGCTCTAGGCGCCTATGTAATTAGGTGAAGGACTTAGCTTCTGGCAGCCTCACCGTTATTCTTAAGACAGATAAGGATTCTGTCATATCACTTGTGTAGAATATAAAGACTGGAGCTATCTCAACTAAGACTGAAGCAAGGCAAAGAGCAGAATATCAGTGAGTACATAACTAACTACTCTAGCCTGACACATTACCACCTGCACAGCCTGTTAATGGGATTCATCACATCCAACTTGCATGTGTACAAAAGACTGTATTATTACTGGATTCAACTGTTATCAAGAACCTGGTTATAGTAAAGTTTACAGTTGGATTTAAACCTGCCTCATTCTTCTAACTTCATACCACTACCACTCTCAACATTTTGCACCACCAAGGTGCTGGCGTCACGACAATACCTAAGTCAGGGGCCCAGCCGCATAAGCACTCAGCATTCATTCACCATCAAGGGCACCTCAATCACCACCTGGCCGGTGTCCCTTGTAATAGAGTGTGCCCCGGAGAATCTAGTGCTGTTCTCCCCTTCACTGCACTGCTGGCCCAGGGAGGCGTCTGCTAAATCGTGAGTAACCGATGAACTGTATGTACATTCCGGCCCACTGTGAACCTGACATGTTCTACCCCTGCGGATTGGCACGCTGCATATATACACACAGTAGTATAGGAAGAAGCAGTAACAAGTAGTTAAAAAATTATGCATTAACAGAGAAAGATGCCTGCCCCTGTTTCTACACACATGCACACAGTAGCATTGGAAGAGTATAGTACAATCATCATTTTCATCATCTGTCTCATCCGCATTCACCACCAACTCCTCCAGTGGTAGCTCCTTATCCTCCTTCACTTCCTTGTCCATAGGATTTCATCTTCCTGCAATAGAAATATCAGAGGTGTAACGTTGATGCTGCTGCTGTCCTTGCTCAAACACCTGGTGGCCTCTTTGAATGGCATGAGTATGCAACATGCCTCCATGGTGAGCTGTCACACTGCTTGAGCTGAAAATAACACATGATTAGAGTTGAGCGAATCCAAATTGCAAAGTTCGGGTTCGTCCCGAACTTTGTGAGTTCGGATACCTGGACCCAAACCCGGACTTTTTCACTGAAGTTCGGGTTCGGTGTTCGGGTAATTTTATTATTTTCCGTTATAACATGGTTATAACGGAAAATAATAGCATTCTTAAGACAGAATGCTAAATTAAATGTCTATTGAGGGACCGCAGGTCTATTTGCAGGTCCTGAAGAAAAGAAGATACAATCAATGATTTGTAACCCCTCAATAGACATTTTATTTAGCATTGTGTTTTAAGAATGCTATTATTATCCCTTATAACCATGTTATAACAGAAAATAATAAAGTGAAGTTTGGGTCCCCATTGACTTAAATGTGGGTTCCGGGGGAAGTTCAAGTCAAGTTCTGGTCCCGAATCCAAACTTTGATGTGAAGTTTGACCGGACGCGACGAACCAGAACTTCCACGGGTTCGCTCAACCCTACCCTGTGTTGTGGTGGTGTCGTGCATCAGCATTTGTTATTTTACCCAAATGCAGCCATACATTTTTCTGCCATTGTTGCTGACCATCTTGTTGAGTTGTAGCTGGTGAGAAGACATCGAGCAAGAAATCTGATGCTTGATGCAGATTAGAAACTCATCCACTGTTTCTCTCACCTAGACTCATCAATTCTAAGACAGCATGGCAATGCTTCAGTTTACACATACTATATGAAAGAAGTGAGTGGGAGGAAAGTAAGGATCTGCCCTCTTTCTGTTAGAAAAGGGAGAAAGACCATTGAGACTGATGAAGAGGGTGGATTTGGATAACGGTTTGGTGTGGAAACCAGACTGGCACAAACATGGAGATGTCAATAATTCCATTGCTGTGGTGCTGCGTCATTGCTGCTGCAAAATATACTGACCCAGTAGGTTGTGAAAGACAAGTGGTTTCATGCACCTTGCTGCACTTTGACAATTTATATGAGTGACCCACATTCTCCACCAAGTGAGAGTATATGGCATAGATGGCTCTTTTTTGAGACATAATGTAAGATAAGACAATCTTTATCAATTTTGGTGAAGATCTGGAAGTGCAAGACAATTTTCATCAGTCTTTTGAGAACAAGACAACTTTAAACATTTTGTCAAAAAAAAATGCAGCTCTTGGAACTACAAGACAATTATGAAATATTTTTGGAAAAGGAGACAATCTTAAAAATACATTTATCAAAATAAAAATTTCCAAGTGGCTAGAGGTACTAATATCATAGACCAGAATTATTGATTCTAAAGAAGAAGTAAGCTTCGGCAGGCTATCTAGACCTGCACCAGATTTATCACAGTGGCTCAAGTTGGATGATAAATCTGGTGCAGGAAGAGACACTTCTCTGACTCTATATACACTACTGGTTTGCTTGCTTGCCTTTTGTAATAAATTAGTAGAGGAAGTGGATCAGCACTCACTTTTGATGCTAAGAAATCTTCACTTTATTGCCATAAATGTCTATATTCAATAGGCAATAAAGTGAAGATTTATTAGCACCAAAAGTGAGTGCTGATCCACTTCCTCTACTTGGATGTATGGGCCTGCAACCCAGGACACGAGCACCACCTTCTTCCAGAGTGCCAACTTCCAGAGTTGTTTTTTGGGGAAAACAATTGGCCCAACTATATGCTGTCAGTGATGCTGGAAATTTCACTTATTAGTACACTTATAAGTGGTTGAAATGCACAGAAAAAAAATACTTTCTCTTTAGATGATGTTGGTGCAGGCAGTACAGGACATGAACAGCTTCAGCAACTGCCCTCCTGTTATGCACCGGAGGTGCCGTCCAACAGGGGATTACGTCATGGACATGCATGAGTTAGACGCCGCTCCTCCTCCCATGCTGTGGAAAAGTGATCTGACTGGCGTCCCATGAAAAGGAAGCTGAACAAACGTTTCAAGAATTACAATATATCATCGATGACATCTGAAATATGACTTGATAAAGGGGTCCTGAGTACCCCGAAACGCGTCATCTTTTCAAAATAAAAAAATCTCGTATCCAAGCTCGGGTTGTTATTTGCGCCTTATGTCCTTTGGCTCGCCGCACGAATCCAGTGCAGACGAGACCTTTTTTTATATATCCAAATACCCACCCAAGTGGCGGTTTGGCCCCCACCCAGGGTCGTCTCGGACTCCATCCGGCAGCACCAACCCAGACAACCTGCACCATTCGAACCTCCCTCCACTAAGGTTGCACCACAATCAGTGCAAACCAAACCAGGTGAGTAATTTCACTCATCCTGGTTAGGGGGAAGGGACATCAATTTGTTTACCCTCACCTATGAGCGCCTTCTCTCATCTCTTGGCCATCTGATTGCCCTCACTGTAAGACACCCAGTCCCAAGACACTAACTGCCCTTATGTTCTGCCCCTATGACTTGAATCAGTTATCTATAGCCTATCTTATACATTTTCCTGAAAATGTTAACATTTGGCACAGCACCTTTAAATGTTAATTTAGATTCACTGACACAGTGTGAAAGATTTTGGTAGATGAGCACAAGGAGGACTCCTAGCAGCTTCTTAAAGGGCATCTGTCAGCAGAGTTGTATCTATGAAACTGACTAACCTGTTGCATGTGTACTTGTTCATATGTCGCCACATTGAAGAGAAAAATGAAGTTTTAATATATGCAAATGAGCCTCTCTGCAGCTGCTGCGCCCTCTGCACTTTCACATTTACACCACCTTGCCCTATCAATCAAAATGTAGATGGTGCGGCAGTTGCAGAGAGGGCTGAGCTTCTAGGAGTAATGACAACACCCCCATTGCTCCTACAGGCTCATTTGCATATATTAAGACATTAAGACATCATTTTTCTCAGTAATGGGCACAAATGAACATGGAACCAACACAGATGCCTTCAGCTGCCAAGTGCACATGCAACAGGTCAGCCAGCCTCATAGGCACAAATCTGCTGACAGGTGCCCTTTAATCTGTTGTCCATGCCTAATACCACTCCGTTCCTCATGACCACTACCTTGGTCACCTGCTTCATAGCTCTGGCAGCCCAGTCCTGCCAGTGTCCCTGACTCCCTGCCCAGCTTTTCCGACTGCCATATAGCGTTGACCGTGAATTTTCGAAAAGCAAATTTTTATTGCGAATATCGGCACTTCGAGAATTCACAAATATTTAGAATAATGTTGATATATATTCGGAATGACGAATATTCCTTATTTTTTTTTTTAACACAGCACACATCAGGTGATCATGCCTCCCTTGTTCTAGCTTGTGGGCCAATGAGAAGGCTTTGTCACAGCTTAGCAACATCCCTAGCAACCAATAGAAAAGTTGCCTACCCCTTACTATATAAGAATCTAGGGAGTGTGTTAGGCAGTGTGATAGGTTCTGCTGTCCATACATGCATGCTACAGACATAGTGCTGTGATGTCACAAGTTGCAAGTATTGCGAAAAAATACACGCATCATTAATCGCCGAAAATTCGCAACCACTCTATCTGCATATAAAGCTATTCTAATGTCCTGCTGTGCCAACCATTTTCTCCAGTCTCAGGAAACTTATACCAGCTTAAAAAATGTAGACTAAGTGACCGACGCCGGTATTTCGCGCGCATTACGTGAATAATACATTGCTGATTTTATCAATCAAGAATATAATCTCGAAATTTGAGAATATATGACGAATATGCTACAAAATGTTCGCAAAATATTGCAAATTTTAATATTGCCCCTGCCGCTCATCACTACTGCCATAGTTATGTTGCTGAATCAGTCTGCTCATAGGGTGTGCACACTCTCTCTCCAGTTCTTGAAGGACCAGCTCACATGGACCCTAAACTAACACAGCCAAAGGATAGCTATCATGGGGTACTCTAGGCACCTTCCTCTGTGGGTTGGTTCCTGAGCAATAGGTTCTAATTTGCTAGTTTCCTGAAAAGGAGTGTCTCTAGCTTGTTTGTCTGCTGAGTGTACCCTTTACTGCCTGTCTGATCTTGGTTCTGATGCTAAGCTACTTAACCTGACCTCTGACTATTTATCAGTAGTGTTGCTCATGAATATTCGAATTGTGAATTTTTATCGCAAATATCGGCACTTCGAGAATTCGAGAATATTTAGAATATCCCAAAATATATTCGTAATTGCAAATATTCGATTTTTGGGAAAATACCAGTTCATGCGAATTTTTATGCGAACATTTTAATGCAAATTTTATGCGAATTTTCGCAATCAAGAAAATAATGCCTAGGGGTAATGAATTTGCGAATTCGCAAATATATGGTGAATATTCTCCAAAATATTTGCAAAATATCACGAATTTGAATATTGTCCCTAACGCTCATCACTATTTATCAGATTGCATGTATTCTGCCTGCCCTAATCTCAGCCTGTTTAATGACTAAAGTTTTGCCTGATCCCTCAATGATACACATCAGCAGTCAAATGAACAGAGACTATTTCAAGAGGTAGCAGCCTAATGGTTTCATAACAGCAGAATCCAGATCCCTGTACACTAGTAGTGCGAACATAGGCATATATGGTCATTATCTAAACAGGCTTTAAAAAATAAAAAAATAAAAAATAAAAGTACATAGAACTGTCCAATTCTTTCTATCTATCTATCAATCAATCATAAAGTCTGTAATACACTATTAACAAGCAAGTAATTAGTATTTGTGCTTTGGTTAAATGCTCTAAATATAAGGTCATAGCAAGCAATGCTCCTGGTGGCAGCTGTTCTTCATGTAACGCTCCTCTAAACAGTTCCTTTTAAATGCATTTTGTAGGAATTGTAAAGCAGCATCCAATTTACCTCCCCATCTGACATGGTAATGCTTCTGTTTTTCAATCATTAAATATTGAAAGACTCACAGCAGCCTTTTAACATCTGCCAGTAACTCACTCTCTGGGCCGTAATGCTTGTCTGTGCACCTTCTGTCTTTGTTTTTGTCTTCCTTCTACCAACTCTGGCATTTTTATCTAGTGTATTACAGGTATCTGAGGCTGATATCCCCCAGGTCATATTTGTATCCAACGTCCTTTGAGAAGTAGAGTGACTAGCGTCCTTCAAGCTGTGCGCGAGTGATGTCCCTACAGTGATGCACCTACAGTAACTGCAGTTTGATGTGCTCCCAAACCCCAGCTTTGTTTGACCTGGTGCATTGTGTTACTTCGAGAATGTGTGAGGCTGAGTACCTGCATTCTTATCTATGGAACATTATTTTATGGTTGGGCTATGTCACTTAGTAACATATTTTAGGTACCCCGGTTAATTGTTGAATGCATACCTTGTATATAATTACACACACACAGTATGTGTCAAGACCTTAATGAGTATAGTAGTGACAACAGCAATGCTAGGAATACATAGACTACTTGTGATAATTGTGAAAGCATACAAAGGTTCACAAAAGCAGTGTGTTTATGAGACTTTAATGAAGTCATTAGAGCGACAACATCCTGATAAATAGACATGTCATGTTGAAGAGGAATATTACAAGTGGGAACTAAGGACTGTTACCCAGTCTAGGGCCTCATTGTGTCATTATCCAGCTCTAGTTGCAGAAGTGGAGAAATTTTTATTGCAAATATTAGTCTCTCATGGAATTTTTCATTTTATTATTTCAGCCAAGAATTTGCATCTTGTACAGATTAAAATTTGATGTACCCTTAATTATGAACAGCCTTGCAGTGCTCTTTAGACTGCAATCTAGATTGGGAGTCTTCATAGTGGTTAGATAGTGGTTAGATAGCATTGGTATAATTGTCACAGTCACATACTGTATTTGCATTAGATAGCACAGTCAAAGGTCTTTTCGATTTAATGAAAGTTGCCTACAACTTGTATTACTTCAAAATGTATAGCTTTAAAGAGGTAGTCCAAGACTTACTGATGCAGCCAATGACTGACCTCAGCAGTGACATTCTCTAAAACAGCATGTCACTGCTGGATCGCATGCTGCTTGGGGACATGTCACAGCTGAGGCCATTCATGGCTACATTGGTGCACATGACCCTGTCCATGCAGGAACGTTACATGTGGTAACCAAAAATGCAGTGAATCAGTGTCAGCCCGAGACCTACAGAGATGGAACTAAGCAGGGGGCAGCAGGTAAGTATAGCTACCTTCACAGATCCAGCTGGGTGGAGGTGCAGATAAATAAAAAACAATTATTGACAACTCCATTAAATTAGATATTAAAACTACGACGAACACAAAGAATGCTGTTAATGATAGCACACATTATTCATAAAGAGTCATTGTACCTGTTCATATTTTTAAATGTTCAATATTTTATGTTTGGCCTTGTGTCAAATAAAAAAAAGGTTTACATTTTCCCCATCATTCTTAATACCCCATACTGACAAAATGAAAACAGCATGTTCACAATCTTTGCTATTTTATTGAAAATAAAAATATTACTTTGACATACCATAAGTATTCAGATCCTTTACTCACTACTTAGTTGAAGCACCATTTGCAGTGATTACAACCTCTAGTCTTCTCAGGTATTTTGCCACAAAGTTTGACTTTGTACACCTGGATTTGGTAATTTCAGTATTTTCTTTTCTGCAGATCCTCTCAAGCTCTTAGAAGATGAACCGTCAGCTCGGTCTGAGGTTCAGAGAACAATGGAAGAGGTTTTCATCAGAAATAACTATGAACTTTTCTTCATTCAGCTTTCCCTCAAGTTTGACCAGTCTGTCTGTCACAACCACTGAAAAAAGGAGAGTGACTAATAAGTCATAAAAATTTACACCCCTATGAGAAGCGCCAAAAACCCCAGAATATACGGAAGATAAAATTAAGTAAGCAATTAAGGTATGGTAGATCATATAACCAGATCAGGGTAACCAGGAGAAGAAGGTGAACTCAGTGAACAGTAGACACACCAATAAGGCGTCCTAAAGTGAACAATGAGTAAAAGTATTCACATATGGTCAACCTATACGGTATATTAGAAAAGCCAAAAATAGTCAACTCACTTCACGGGGGGTGGCCAGCTGGATAAGCTCAAGACACCAGCATGGACCAATACCCCCCAATCCGGAGTGCCTGTAGAGTCGTCCAACACTGACGATTGCCCAGTATGGAAAGGAAAGGCTTCACTTCAGTGGTATTGTTTGAAGACTTTGGCTTCTTTATTAATTCATAAAATTAATTATGAATTAATAAAGAAGCCAAAGTCTTCAAACAATACCACTGAAGTGAAGCCTTTCCTTTCCATACTGGGCAATCGTCAGTGTTGGACGACTCTACAGGCACTCCGGATTGGGGGGTATTGGTCCATGCTGGTGTCTTGAGCTTATCCAGCTGGCCACCCCCCGTGAAGTGAGTTGACTATTTTTGGCTTTTCTAATATACCGTATAGGTTGACCATATGTGAATACTTTTACTCATTGTTCACTTTAGGACGCCTTATTGGTGTGTCTACTGTTCACTGAGTTCACCTTCTTCTCCTGGTTACCCTGATCTGGTTATATGATCTACCATACCTTAATTGCTTACTTAATTTTATCTTCCGTATATTCTGGGGTTTTTGGCGCTTCTCATAGGGGTGTAAATTTTTATGACTTATTAGTCACTCTCCTTTATTCTCTTACACACCGAATTCTTTCGGTGTGAACACCCCTTCCAGCTGCCTCCCCTTTTACACAATTTTTTTTTCTCTTTCCCCTGCCTCTGCTTTTTTACATCTTCCTGTCCTCCATCCACTGGCGCCTCTAGTTATATCCTTCCACCTGATTGGAATAACCCTCGCCTTTTTCTTTCTCTCTATACCTACAACCACTGAAAAACATCCGAAAAGAGTGATGTTGGCACCATCATGCTTCATTGTAGGGATGGTATTGGGTAGTACCTGGTTTCCTCTAAACATGATACTTAGAACTGAGGCCAAATATTTAAATTGGTTTCATCAGACCAGAGAATCTTGTTTTTCACACTATGAGAGTCCTTTGGGTATTTTTTTCCCAAATTTATCCCAAACTTTCATGTATTTTTACTGAGGAGAGGCTTCTTTCTGGCCACTCTGTCATAAAGTTCAGATTGGTGGAGTCCTACAGGGATGGTTGACCTTCTGAAAGTTTCTCCCATCTGCACACAGGATATTTGAATCTCTGCTGGAGTGACCATTGGGTTCTTGGTTTGGTGGGGTGGCCAGCTCTATGAAGAGTCATGGTTTTCCCAGACTTCTTCCATTTAAGAATTATGGAGGACACTATGTTCTTGGGAACTTTCAGTGCAACAGACTTTTTTTTCACATTTCTCCAAATCTGCGCTTCCACACAATCCTGCCTCTGAGCCATACAGGCAGGTCTTTGTTCCTCATGGCATGGTTTGTGCTCTGATATGTATTGTCAGCCATGGGACCTTATATAGACAGAGGTGTGTCTTCCTAAATCAGGCCCACAACTGTATTTAAAATAGGTGGACTACAATCAAGATTTAGAAACATCTCAAAGAGGATCAGAAGGCCCCTGAACTACATTTCAAGTGTCATAGCAAATGGTCTAAATACATATGTCTATGCTAAATGTGTGTTTTTCCTTTTTAATAAATTTGCACACATTACTAGAATGTAGATGCTAGGGGAAAACTAGATTTTTTTTAATTTTTTATACATTTTAGCACAAGGTCTCAACATAACCAAATGGGAGAAGTGAAAGAGTCTGAAAACTATCCGACTGCACTGTATATAATCCATGTGGATGAATTGTAGATAGGAAAGTAAAGGATTTCCCTTGATTGATTTTAACTAGTGCTACCATGTGAATTACAATAGTTCAATTTGAAATTTCCACATTACCAGATAAATTCTTTATAGATCTGCTACTGCTAATAGTGTAGAATGTAAATAAAATTGTATGTGCATATATTTTGCACAGATGTAGAGTTGGTCCTCAGAATTATTTTCTGTGGTAGGTCAGAGGAACCCCAATGTAAGGGTTCTTTTATATGGACTGATTTGATGTCAGATCTAACAGTGTAAAAAGTGTGGACAATCACCTGACTAACAAGCTTGTTCATTGGGTGATCGTGTCATATAACAGATTTGATAAATGTCACCCTTTGAGTTTTCTGTCTAGAAGTTTTGGTAAAATTTGTCAATCTCCCAGATTGCCCTGAACTCCAGTTTGGATTGCCCCCATTATGAATCACGCTTAGAAAGGTAGACTTAACAGACTTAGCAGCTGGGTATTTGTTTGGTGTTCATACTGAACCATACATTATGCTGCAGAGTGGTGAATATATAGAGAGATGAATGAAGACATTGATTGTTTAGACTCTGGTCAGTGATGACAATACTAAACAAATATTGCTTCTCTCTCACAGCTTCGGACATAACAGACAAAAAGTCATTGTGGACCTCATAAAGTTTATGTCTGTTTTTGAGTCACTAGGAATGTAGTATAGTCTGTGCTTGACAAAAAGGAGGTAGAAATTGGAAAGTTACATATTTGTTTTCAAACTGACTATAGGAATCTTGGGGCCATCTGGACTGACTTATTCAGGACTCTCCTGATCTAGTGAAAGAGCCTATACAGCTGCCAACCTCATGCAGGAGTACTGCTGCTTTAGCCTTATGTGCAAGTATATATCATGTGTATATGCTGAGAAAAACTGAAATGAAAGATGGATTTTTCCATCGGAGGAAAAGTTTAAAAGAAACAGGTGTTTGGGAGTAAAGGGTCTTATGCTGCTCTGGAGTTGAGGTCTGTTTAATAAAGTTTTCGCAATTGGACATGAGAGTGAACGTAACTCAGAGAGAAGCCGATTGTGCAGAAATCTGCAGAATGACTCTAGGGCAGATAGGAGGGGACTAGAAAATCTGTATTTGAATTTCATTGTAAATGGGGATAGACTATGGAACATATTTAAACAGGTCTATCTATCTATCTGTCCCCTTATCCGCCCCATGGTCTTCCTCTATGGTCCATGTGCACCTGCCCTCATTGCATGCGTGCACAGGGACGTTCAGTAACTGAAGTCACAGGGTAGTGATAATCATGATTTATGTTGATTTGTACAAATATCGCTCATATTTCTTACAGTGTATAGAATGCAATGTACGCTTCATACACTTTACATCTTTATAGTTCAGACCAGTTGCAGAAGCCACTATTACTTTGTTAGTATGCCCTTTAAACCCTTTTAACAATATGTTTTTTCTTGATCTGTTTCTACAAATATGGCTTTAATTTTGAAGTTTATTCATGGAAATAACTGTCTCCTCTATAAGGCCCTTGACCAGCTTTGCATGATACTGTGTCAGTGTTGGACTGGGATGCCTAGGGTCCACCAGTAAAATTTATTTTGGGGGCCCACCGTACGGATACAGTCAAATATAATAAATAATCTAACAAGTTTTTATATGAACATAAGCTGGTTGAGGTGCTGTACATTGATTATATGTATGTAGTGAAGTAAGTCTACTGTGTTATGTGCCACTTGTGCAGGGGGTGGGAGACTAGGGGGCCACCTTGCTCAGGGGCCCACTGGGGGATTCCACTGTATCCCTGTGGGCCAGTCCAAGCCTGCTGTGTAAACATCTCATAAAATTAACTAATTTTATTTCCCCTGCTTCTCCCAGCCTTATCCAAAATTTCCTTTTCTGCCAACTTTTAACTGCGACGAGGGGTGAGTGGGCTCATCTATGAGGATTTACATGAAGGAGCATTTGCAGTTTTATGTGTAGAGTTTACAATGAGTATTATTTGTCTGTGGAGTAAGACTTTGCCTTATTCATTTTCTATGTATGCAAATTGGAATTCAGAGTTGAAAATGTAATATAATATTATAGTACATACCCCTACAGAGGACCTGCCACTAAAAAACTAACTTTCCACATCACCACTGGCCTTCTGAGGAATTCAGTGTCTGTTTTGTGATGCCAAAACCAACTCTTCAAGAGATATTGCCCCAAATAGGCTGTAAGGGTTGAAACTTGACTGGTAAACCAATAACCTATCTGGTAATTGTGCCAGTTTGTTATTTTACTGGTGCTTCATGTGCTGGTAATTTTTACTGCTCATTTCCTTACACAGCTTAGGAGTCCCTTCTTTAGCCCTGGCTATACAGAGTAAGCCCTACGCCAACAAAGCATGGGGAGTTTCTGCCTACCGTTTTAGATGGTTATCAATGTAATTAAAGATGTTTTCATCCGCACACTGGGAGAAGCAGCTGCGGCAGTGCGGGGACCAGGAACGGTGCGGGGAGCCAGGTAAGTAGAATCAGTGTGAGGGACCCAGGTGTATGGGGGCCAATTCCAGCCTCGAATAACCCCTTTAACACTGTTATTAATAGGAGGATTTTCTCTCACTGAAACTCTATAGTAGAGATAAGTGAATTGATACTATTTATCAGGTGATTGAGAGAGCAATGCACCTCTGGAAAAGAGACATGCAAAAAAGTCCAGGGGTGCACCCACAGGGGGTCTGGACCCCACTAGAAGCAGTCAGATTTTTTTTTATTAACCCTTGGGCAGCCCCTGAACTCAATTGTATCAGCGTCTACTGGACACAGATACAATTGAGCATGCTGTAGCGCTGTCAGAACAAGGGTACCACTGATTTCCTACCACACAATCCCCGGAGGAGAAGACCTGCCAGAAGAGGCCTGGTCTGCATTTCTGCATTGTGGGACCACGCCGGACAGGTAAGTAGAGACTGCCCTGCCCTGAGCCCTCTCTCCTCCCATTGTATTTGTGATCCTATTTGGGAGCTTTAGCTGTACACATGTATAATGCCATCTAATAGGTAAGGGACTATATACAGTGGTAACAGAGCATATGGCACTATATACAGAGGGGACAGAGCATGTGACACTATGTGCAGAGGGGACAGAGCATGTGACACTATATACAGAGGGAAAAGGGCATATGGCACTATATACAGAGGGCACAGGGTATATGGCACTATATACAGAGGGCATAGAGCATTTGGCACTGTATAAAGAGGGCACAGAGTATGTGGCACTATATACAGAGGGCACAAAGTGTGTGGCACTATATACAGAGGACACAGAGTATGTGGCACTATATACAGAGGGCACAAAGTGTGTGGCACTATATACAGAGGACAAAGAGTGTGTGGCACTATCACTGGGGTGTGTGTAGTACTAATGCTGCTGTTATAGTCAGGGCACAGCATGTGCCACTAAGATTAGTATGCAGGGTGCCAATGTGTTGGTAAAGTGAAAAGCTGAAGACATCTTGCCGGCAAAATCTGCAAGACAATTTGTGGCCGGGAGATGTCATCACAGCGGTCTGAACCAGATGGGGAAGAACTCAGGAGGAGATGTCACCTGCAAGTCACTAAATGGAAAAGATTCTTCTGCTACTGACTACTACAGCGTAATCTGCATGATCTAAAGCTGATGATAGGTGGTAGCATGCTGTTTTGTGAAACAACTCCCAGCATCCCTTTACTAGTGTTCAGGCCATACTGGGAGCTGTAGTTTCACATTGTACAAGCTTATATGGCAAGGGCCGACCTGACTACTTCAATGGTATCAGTTTAGAACTTGTAAGCTCTGGTGATGTATATATAGTATGTGCTGTACATGGTTCTGGTGCTAGTTATGTAGTGAGCCTGGTTCTGGTGCTGTTTTATCTGACATCTGTAGTGAGTCTTATCTGAGCTGGTACCTCCCTCCCCCCCCCCCCCCAAAAAAAATACCCCCTCACATTAGTATTGCCCTTATTGTACAACCTTCACAGTAGTTTTGTACAGATGTGTGCCGCCTCACAGTAATTATTCCCACATTGTACTCTCTCACAGTAGTTAAGCCCACATTGTGCCCCTTTCACAGTTGTAATGCCCTCGTTGTACCCCCTTCACAGTAATAATCCCTATTGTGCCCCCTTCATAATAATAATGCTCATTGTGCCCCCTTCACAGTAATAATCCCTATTGTGCCCCCTTCATAATAATAATGCTCATTGTGCCCCCTTCACAGCAATAATGCCTATTGTGCCCCCTTAATAGTAGTAATGCTCACTGTGCTAGTAATGCCCTCTGTGCCCCCTCCATAGTAGAAATCCCTCTGTGCCCACTTCATTCTAGTAATGCCCTCTGGTACTGTGCCCCCTCCATAGTAGAAATGCCAATTATGCCCCCTTCACATTAGTAATGCTTTCTGTGCCCCCTCTATAGTAGTAATGCCCTCTTCCAACACATACATATTGTGGTGTAAAAGCCATTCCTTTCCTGCTTCTAGCGTTTAAATAATATGTATAGTATTCATATGTAATAAGTAATTTAGTAGGGAACCCCTATTTGCATTTCACCTTATGCGCCATGAGTGCTTTAGTCACGTCCACGAACTGACAACGTGCTGGCAGTATAGTTACAGGTAGATCTATATACAAGTGAACAGACTTGTATGTGACTGGTAATGAGTATATTCTCCGAGCAGCTTCCATAATCTGTTCTTTAACATGGAAGTAATGCATCCTAACAAATACATCTCTTGGCACAGATTCTGGAATGGACTTTGGTTTAGGCAGTCTATGAGCTTGATCAATCACCAAGTCCGTGTCAGTTAAAGAAGGGAGTACTTTTTTACAAAGCTCTTGTAAATAAGGGATCAGATGTAAAGAATGTACATTCTCTGGTATTCCCCGAAACTTGATATTCAGCCATCTTGACCTGTCTTCAAGGTCTGTAACTTTAGCCCATGGTTGCTGGACCTCAGTTTCAAGAGCAGTATGCGACTTTATCAGGTTGTTATTTGCTTTAATGTGCTCTATCAATTTGTTCTCCATTTGAGCAGTAAGGACCCCTAGATCCTCAATAGTCGCCTGCATCTGGGATACTGCTAGTTTTAAGTCCCCCTTTATGGAATTTTGTAAGGCCAAAAGCATATCTTTCAATGAAGAGTTAGTGACTAAATCATCAGAACCAGGCTGTACTATTTGCCTGGTCTGTACTATTTGCCTGGTCTAAGCCAAATGTAGGAGTAAGCTCAGAGGAACACTCTATATAATCATGTCCATCTCCATAAGACTCGCCCATAATGTCTAGGAATGTAGAAGATAAGTCCTTTCCATACAGTGTTAATCCTCCCAATAGAGCGGAGCTCCCTGGAACGCTTCCGATATCATGCGGCCCCATTCTTAACGGATTGCGGCCTTTGTCATATACATCTTCCTGTTGCTTTGCCTGCAGTTCACCCAGGCCCAGAAATGAGCCAGGGAAGGGGCACGCTTCCACTTGTTAGTTGGCTGCTCAGGGAAGCAGGGCCACCATCCCAACGTCCGTCTGGTCCTTCCAGGCCCACAGGCGATACTGCCAAACCAGCGCCTCTTCCAGATACCGGATTTTGCAATTGAGCAGCTCCACAAGATTCACTGCCGGGAGCCCACGTCTCTCCTGCCAAGGCGTGATGAAAAAGTCAGTACGTTTTCTCGGCCCCGTGCGCCCCTTCTTTTTAACCATAACTTCCTTGCTTCTTTGCTTTTATCTCACAGGGAGCTTACTGGCAGTTGTATATGTTACAGATGGTTCAGAAGATAACCAAGCGACCACGTTTGAATATAGAGAGTTTTTTCAGTGTTCCATGAGACTGCTACGATGCTAAATCAAGCTTCACTTCTCACATGGAGAACAGGAGCACGCCGGAGCTCACAAGGACGCGTCCGCCTCGCGCCGCAACCAGGCTCCACAACCTTTGATTTGTGCATAAAACATGTAAATTCATTTTTGATTGGAGCAATAAAATAGAGATGACATCTTGCTACAATGGCCATGTTCACAGCTAGCTCTGATTCTGGAAGTTTAACTATTTAGATTCTGCAATGAATAGTGGTTCTCTTTGTCAACCTATCGACACTCCGATTATGCAGTCATGGGTGCTGATTAGTTTCTATGCAGCCTAAAGCCTGTATTACACTGCCCGATTTTCCAGTAGATAATCGCTAACGATTGTTTACATAAATGCTTTTTAGTGACCATCTGGCAATGTAATACTGCCACCCCAAATGCTTGATCATTGGGCAATCCAGACATGTTAAAAAAAAATGTTTTTATTTTTGACTAAAACACTAATGTGTGAATTAGACCTAATGAAGGTCCTCAGTTCATAAAAGCTTATTTAGGCTTTATGATTCTTTCGTTTTGGGTATTTTAATGTGAAAGGCAATTTGATACGCCAATAATCATGGCATAAGAAGGTAAGAAAATACATAAACTGTATGAAATAACAAAAAGCACTGCACTTGATTAATCAGGACCATCGATCTTACGCTCCCTGACGGTTTCTACTTACTAGGTTGCAGCCAGGACATCATGTCGACAACACAACTGCTGCAGCCAGTTACTGGTGGGGAGCATCAGAGCAGTGGCACTGGGACAACAGGTTATTTAGCCAAATGAAAAACCCCTTTAAGTTAAGGCCCTGTTCATTTGATGCCAGAAGATTCTGCCAGAAGAGGTATATGAGGGACGTTTTTGCCAATGCTTACCACTGCCATGCAGTGTCATATGTCATCTATCAAACCCTATTGTAATGAAAAATAAATGTATACATTCTTTGGAAGATGCTTCTATTTAGCGTAGCAGAATCTACTATACTATCCGGTACATTGTATGCTGAGGTATGCAGGCCTGGCCTATGCAAAAGGACACTCTTTTGGCAGTGTCAGTTCAGCAGACCTTTAGATAGATTTGGTTTATGCAATGGCAAATACTCCAAAAAGTACTGTTCAAATATGGCGCAAACACATCCTATGTAAGACATGCTGGTTCGCCTTTCGCACGAGCGTGAAATATTAGGTCCAGATGCGTTCCGGATGCGTTCAGTTAAAAATGCGCAATTTTGCAAGCAAGTTCAGTTAGTTTTCTATGCGATTGTGCTCAGTTGTTCAGTTTTTTCCGCCTGGGTGCAATGCGTTTTGATGCGTTTTTCACGTGTGTGATAAAAAAACTGAAGGTTTAAAAACAACATCTCCTAGCAACCATCAGCAACCGCACTTCCTTGCGGATGCAATGCGTTTTTCACGAAGCCCCATTCGCTTCTATGGGTCCAGGGTTGCGTGAAAAACGCAGAATATAGAACATGCTGCGATTTTCACGAAACACACAAGTGATGTGTGAAAAACACCGCTCATGTACACAGACACATTGAAATGAATGGGTCCGGATTCAGTGCGGGTGCTATGCGGTCACGTCACGCATTGCACCCGCGCATTAAACTGGCTCGTGTGAAAGGGGCCGAAGCTTTCTCTTTGCTCCTTCGGAATCATAGCATTTCTAGTTCAGTAGCAAGGAAAGGGTTGATTCTCCTGAGCTGCACGCATGGTCCCCTTCTCATAGAGCTTCAATCTCGTCTCTTTCTCCCAAGATAACATTATCTTATCTCATATTAGTAAATTCCCAGGACAGCTTCTATTACCCAGTGCTGATCCTGATTGCATTTGGTCTCTGAAAGCCACATTGTATCCTGGGCAAAACAGGCTCCTCAAAGTGCTTTGTAACATATTTAACAGGAGAACAGGCACTTCCCTTTGCTCTAAATCAATTTCAATGATTTTTCCCCTTTTTTTCACTAGACCTGTCTGCTTTAATGCTGACAAAATAAAGAGAGAATTCCATGCATATCTGAGCAAAGCTGGGCTGCATCTTAGTCTTGTCAAGCCCTAATCTCCCCTAAAATGGACTGGTCTAGGGGGATTGGCCCAGTTGCCTTTCTGCTGTCATTCCATCTCATCTCACTAAGGGAGGTTTTGATCCTCCTTTGATACATGGTGCCAGCCTGGAGGTGATTGATTGACTCCTGGCTGGATATTAATAAGTTACACTTTTCTATGTTCCGCCCAGCTGGAAGCCCCCGCGCATCTGAAACTGGGGGGATTAGAGAAAGTGTTGGATTTATGTCTGAGAACACGGAGAGATGTTCACATTCATACAGTTTCACAGATTCAGAAAGTGTTAGACATCTGTTTAGGCCACAGATTGATGGGGTTACAGATTGATACGAGATTTCCCATAATATCTTTAAGATTGTTGTATCCTCTCACTGTGCCGGACCTGTTATCTATATTCCATATCCCGGCCCCTCATCTGCTCAAGTCACAAAACAATGACATTTTGGAATCATTTAAAGAGGAGAAAAGGTTTAAAGAGTTTAATGTCAGCTTAAAGCAAAGTTATTTTGTAGACTGTAGTATATTTTAATGGAATAAGCTGATCCCTCAAAATATTATTCTAGGCGTACGCTGTCCAGAAAGAAGTTTCTAGAATGCAATGTCAAAAGAAAAAAATTTGTATTAAAGGGAAGAAAATGATATATACAGAATAAGTGCTAAATCCGTATCCTGTCAATTGTAGAATAGTATGCCAGTGCTGAATTCCCTGGATACCGCCTGCCATAGGCACAGTTCATAAAATATGTCACGGGGAAGAACCTACTTCAGTGATGGTGAACCATTTACAGGCAGAGTACCCAAACTGCAACCCAAAACCCACTTATTTATCGCAAAGTGCCAACACGGCAATTTAGCCTGAATACTACAGTCCAGTATAGTATATCTTCCATGTACTTTATCAATTAGATATAATAGCCGGCCTACATTCAGTGCTGCCTGTGCTGTTCATAGCGCGCCCTGCACTGATGAATGGCAGGAAAAGTCTAAGGCATGCTGTACACCATAGACTTTTTCCAGGGTGTGGGTGCCCACAGAGAGGGCTCTGAGTGCCGCCTCTGGCACCCGAGCCATTGGTTTACCACCACGGACATAATTGATTGAAGAGGAGCATCCATGTCCTTCCATTCCTAACTTGATCAAGCTTTTACTCCTAGCGGTAAGGGGCCCTTTACACAGGCTGAGAATCTTAAAGATAATTGTTATTGAGCGCTCATAGGAACACTAGTTAGCAATTATCTGGCGGTGTAAATGTACCGCTGATTACTCAATAAACGAGCGCAATGTGTACACATAAATCGTCTATTGCCGGCATCGTTCCTCCCCATACTCTGGAGCAGATCTTTGCATGTAAAAGCAGTGGTCTCCTCCATCAGAAAGCAGCAGATTTTCGGGAAGGAATGCTTTCTTCCCTATATTCCACTGCTCTGTCGTCCCATGTAAAGGGACCTTCACTAACATGGAGCCACATATATTGTGCTATCTGTAATAGATATTATTTGGAGCTTGATGCTGTTGACCTCTCCAACAACAAACGGCTCACGATCGTGTACACAGCAATGCGTACAAGTGATATGAGAAGTAAACCTCCTCTGTTCGAGGAACTGTATGAAGACATAACGCATTGTGGCTCAGAGCCTGGGAACTGCTGGAGCCAAGCATGAATTAGCAGTTGAGACTGGAATGGAGCACTACGCTCCAGCATGTGCTGTGCACGGATCCCCGGCCTCCTGAGCACTGCAGATCTTTCAGTGCCGGCACTTGGGGCTTTTGTCCCTGTTACAGCCCTCAGCTCTTTGGCACTAGCTGAGGGTCTAATGCGTTCCCCTATGAATGGGACAGATTCTTCCTCTCTGCAGCTTTCCATTACAGCATGACAAAGCCATCTCCTGCTTTTCGTTCTCTTACACGGCTATGGATCTAAATGTTGTTACATTTGTGCCTTATTATTTTTTATTTGTCTTCCACAGTTTGTGTTCCAAAAAGTAATGGAAGCAGATGGGAAAGTTGGGGAGAAATACAGTAATTTTGAATCTGATTCAACGCTTATTTGTCTACGATCAGTGGAATTTTAACCCATAATTCAATGAATTGAAGGATTGTATTGTTCTCAGGTTTTCTTGTATTCTCATGTATTCATATATTCTGTTTAGAAATCAGTTGCCAGTTGCAGTATCAACTCATTTATATCATACTTCACGGAAGACAAATAAAAGACATAAAAGTAACCACAACAGTCTGTCCATGTGCACTGCTTGCATTTATTTTATATAATGCAGTGTTGAAGGGTGGGTAGAACATATACAGTATTTTCTTTTCAGTTATCTATGGTCTGTTGGCGAGAAAATCATTGGTACAGCCTAGTCCTATGTGCTCCATGGTGCACACTTCCAAAGACGTGAAAAGGCTTGTGGGTTTAGTGATAATACATTATTAATGAGTAATAATAATAATACAGCAATATAACAACTTATACTAGAAAAGTGATTACGTAGTGTCAGACTATAGTAATGCTATAAGGAACACCACTATCATGTTTTCTTCATGAAAAGGAATGATATTCCAGAGAGATATTCCCCGCTCCTCAATCCAAAGGTGTAAAATAATTCATTTGTCTTTTTATGTGGCAGAGAGGTGTTTGGACCCCTCAGGTGCCACGGCATAGATGCAGATGCAGTACTCCAGACCACGAAACTTACAAATTAGTTGTGTTATTTGATGTTAAGTCATTTTATTCCATGTACAGTATGTTCCCCATATGGGAGAAGTGTTAGCAGAGCAACTGTTTTTATACTTTTTGATTGAATGTACTACAACTCTCATTCTGCACTTAAGTAAAGAGTGATGTTTATTTTGTACCTCTAGCCTGGTTACTGACTCCTGTGCCATACACCGGCTATTGCAGCTACACCTCCTTCCTGACATCTGCAATAACCTATAGCATCAAGGCCACTCCAACCACCATCAGGCAAGAGCCTGACATTAGGTTTGCCCTGAGGTAAGAAAGATGCACCCTAGGATTGCCTAGCATTAGGATTGCCACTCTAATTGACTGTTACAGCCAGTGCCACTACCACTCCCATCTTCCACTTGTCCTGGGCTTACCTGCTACTGTAAATGTTGTGGATTTTCCATAAATAGTTCCCAAGAATGGAACAGCAATGCAGTAACCAACCTAGTCACTACAGAGCAGACAGAGCTTTGCGTTTCTTGCACCGGAGCTACAGCAAAACAGCAGATCAGTAGGAGTGCCAGCAGTCAGAGACCCCTGCCAATCTGATATTGATGGACCTATCCTAAGGATATGTCATCAATAGTTCAATCTCAGAAAACGCCTTAAAAGCCTAGTTCTACTAAAGTTCAAGGAGCTCATAAACATCAGGATAACAGTTTCTACATAGATGGAGGGGAATACTTATCAACATTTAAATCCCAGATGGTGGAACATTTTAAGTGCTCCCCCTTCACACAGTTTTCTGTTTAATGTTTGTCATGTTAATGATATTGTATGCTCTGTATACCCAGTATGGTTATGGATAGAAGTGACTGAGTTATCAACTCTGGAGAGTCCCTATAGGAAGTTTGGGGTGGATCCTGGATCTGCCCCTTGCTGAGTCTAGAGAGCTCCAACTAGTAGAGGAAGAGTGAGGAAGCAACTCTATTCCTCATAAGATTGGATTAAAGCTACAGAGACTCATTGATCTCAGGATGGAAGAAAGAGAGAAAGAGAGAAGGAGGTTCAGAAATTTGCATGGCTGAACATTGGAGTCAGTAAAGTGACCTGCTACTACAGCCATTCAGAACTCACTGCAGTGAGGAGAATACTGTTAAGACAACCTTCACACTTGAACATGACATGGCCAGTCGTATCTTTAAAAACCTGTATGGCTCAGTTGCAAATTGCAAGCAAATTGAAAAAATAGAGATTGTCAGTTATAGATTCTGCAGGAAGAGACTTGAAAAGGAAAGAGAGAAAAAAGGCATGATCATTTTCAATATTGCTCAAATCCATACAAAACATCTGTGGAGATTTACGCTGTATATAGTGCTATTGCTGGATGTACTATAACTCCCATTAGCACTTAAGAAAGATGTTTATTCTGCCATATCTGGCCAAGTTACTGACTCCTTCAGCATACGCAGCCATTGCACTCTACATGCCCTGCCTTCACCCATACAAACACAACATCAGGGGCAGTCCCATCACCTTTGTTGTATTACAGTCAAAGCAGTAAATGCCTGACTACATGTATTAAAGGTGTTTACTGGACAAAACTGGAAAAGGATTCACTACAGGGGAAACTCGAAAAATGGGAATATCGTGCAAAGTTCATTTATTTCAGTAATGCAACTTAAAGGTGAAACTAACATATGAGATCGACTCATTTGGATGATTATAGCCTAAAGCTTATGAAACCCCAAAGTCACAATCTCAGGTCCCCTTTGCTCAGGGGTATGGATTAGTTAGCTGACTACAGTGTGACACTTTGAGCCTAGAATATTGAACCTTTTCACAAAATTCGAATTTTAAGTTGCATTAATGCAATTCCTTTGAATTAGCATTACTGAAATAAATGGACTTTTGCACAATAATCACATTTTTCTAGTTTCCCCTGTATCTGCACTATCCAGATCTATGGATAGAGTCCACTGTCTGCTAGACTGAGCAGGTTAGGCTGCAGCGATGAGTAAAGTGCATGCTGAGGCTACTCTGGAGTTGATAAAGAGGAGGGATTTAGTGTTGAGATACTTATAATGGTGACTAGAGATGGCTTTGCGATTCGCCCGGCGGTTGGTTCGCGGCGAACTTTACCCGTTCGCAATTCGCTGAACATGCGAACATATGGAGATATTTGCGTTCACCCTATATTTTTTTACATTGTGAAGAACTTTGACCCATGACACATCCATCAGGAGGTACAGGACAGCCAATTGGGACATTTCAGCACACTGACATACCCCCTACCTTATAAATAAACCCGATCTGGCCGCCATTTTACATTCAGTCTTTTGCCAGTGTAGGGAGAGGTTGCTGTGTGGAACAGGGACAGACTGTTAGGGACACCAAACGCTAGCTAATAGGGCCACAAAAGTTATTTTAAGGACTGGTACCGGTGTGCTATCAATAGGTGTGATATACTGAGGGGTGTGATATACTTCCAACATAGAAAGTATATTATAGTGGATTTGTATTGTGCAGGAATGGTGAGCGGTTCTGCTGCGATACAGCAGCTACACAGAGTGACAAATGCTATTGGAACAAATAATTATAACTGGTGTGATATACCAGTCGCCCCCCAAAAAAACTGATTGAAGCAGGGTGTTAAATACCAATATAGTTTCTGTATAGTGCATTTGGGAACTGTATAGTGCATTTGGGAACTGTATAGTGCATTTGCGCATGCCCATATGCGGAAATGATATTGCCAATATTTTGCATTGAAAAATATTATGAATGGAGATCGCAAATTCGAATAATACATCTGGTATGTCACTGTCCGTGTTGTGGGACTATTTGTGCGCTTCTAGTAATTTTTTCTTGGCTTAAGGTTTTTCAGGTTCGCCTGCCATTAAAATGAATGGGACCAGCCGCGAACTTGCGCTTCGCGAACATTTGATAGCGTTCACACGATCGCATCCGTGAACTGTCCCGGCAGATGTTCATCCATCACTAATGGTGACACAGATGTTTATTTACTAGGAGATTGGTATGGAGGAGCATTATATGGGATTGATGTGGGGGATTTGCTGTATGATGGGTCAGATGACAGGGTAGTATGAGGGCAAGATCATAGCCAGCTAAGAACATTTACACAGACTGGTCTTCCCTGGATATTGTTGCTTTTATTGCTCCATTCTTTGCACTGACAGCAAATATTTGCCAGTTTGCTAAAAGCAACCAGTAATGTTCTTGTAATGGTATAAACAAAGAAATATAAATCTATAAAGCCAAATACTAAATGCCTAACAATAGAAGAAGCACAATGTGAGCCTAGCTGCCATGAGATGAGGTGGCACTTTCCTAATTCTACTGCCACTTGTTCTGACACTGTTGTCGCCTCCTCCCTAGTGACATGCTTTCAATCGTTTGCACAAACCCCTTTTAATGTGTTCTTCAGGTTCAATACAGTTTTTTTTTTTTTTTGCTTTTGTTGTTTTTAACCTGTCATACTGCATGCCCTGGATACTGAGAAAGGTGATTTTTATATGGAACATGAATAGTATCTTTCAGAAATGAGCTGTAACCACAACAGGTATTCTGGTATCTCCTCCTGTCTGCACCAAAGGCCTGTTCTTTGCTGCTCCATCTGGAAATAGCCATGTGGTTTAAATGAGAGTAGCCTGTGAAACGGGGTTAGATGTTTCAGTTGTTGGGGAGTAGAGGCGGGAGAGTCCAGAGGGAGGACGGGGCGACAAATCCTGGAACAAAGAGTGAGGCATTTTATTTATGAGCATCTTATTACAGGCCCTGTTTTGAATTTCTTTTTAAGACAGTCGTGTCTGGAAGAGTAAAATATGAGGGGAACATTGCCAGAGCAGTGATGCGGGATTTCACATCCTCTGACACAGAATAAAAGGGGCCTTGTGCTTAGCTGATACTCTGTAGGTTTTAACCTCCTCTTTGTAACAGAAATAGACGTATCCTTAAAAAGCATGCATAATTTTTACCCCTGAGCTGAAGTGACGGATACAATTATTGCAAGTCAGGAGACAGAGCTGAATTTTCTAGATATCCAGATAGTTTTTTATTTCTAGAACTCTTTTGTTCATGATTCCAAGTCAGAGATTCCCTGATTCTCGTTTGAAAAGAGTAACATTTTATATGCATTATTTAACTTGTAACCCGAATTTCTCAAATATCTCTGTAATAGGATTTCTTCTAATGGGTAAAACGTCCGTTATTAGTATTCAGGTTTCTGCTATTTTATCCGTCTTCAACAGTGGTTTCATTTATTTTTCCGACCAGCCATATAGTTTATAAAGGAAAACAACCCTTTACTTTTTTCTCCTCCTCATACATATAGCACTAAAGGGATTTATAAGATTACAAAAACATGGCTGATTTCTTTCAGAAATAGCTCTACTCTGTGTCATCAGAAAATTACCAATTTTTTCATGATAATATCTATAAAAAAGAATTTTACAAGCCCACCCGCGCTCCCTGATTCACTGAAATCTTAAGTGTCATACAGAGGATTCGCTGCAAGGTTCACTGCCACGGTCTGCTGCAGTGACCGTAATAGGAAAAAGTTAGGGAGGTCTGATTTGAATACAAATCAGAATCGGAACCTGCGCTGATTCCAATCTGTGTCCGAGTATTAGCTCACAGTACGAGAGATAGGGGAAAAGAAAGTTTCACAATTTTCTAGTGAGAAAGACAAGAAAGGATGTATTCACAGTAGTCTTTCTGGTGGTTACCTTATTTGACAGGTAATTTATCTGTCCGTGGAGTATAATTCTTTTCGGATCCGGTGGGTTGGTTTACAAGTCGCCTTCAAGTTCAACCTCTAGTGTGGGTGGTGCTCCGGCCGGCAGCAAATCACTCACACGAGGGAACCCTAGTTGGAGTCCGGGAGTTTGGCGTGTGACGTCACCGCACTTGAGTATGGAAGCCTTCAGGGGACAAATTCAATCCGACGCGTTTCTGAGCCTAAACGGGCTCCTCCTGACGAAGGAGCCCGTTTAGGCTCAGAAACGCGTCGGATTGAATTTGTCCCCTGAAGGCTTCCATACTCAAGTGCGGTGACGTCACACGCCAAACTCCCGGACTCCAACTAGGGTTCCCTCGTGTGAGTGATTTGCTGCCGGCCGGAGCACCACCCACACTAGAGGTTGAACTTGAAGGCGACTTGTAAACCAACCCACCGGATCCGAAAAGAATTATACTCCACGGACAGATAAATTACCTGTCAAATAAGGTAACCACCAGAAAGACTACTGTGAATACATCCTTTCTTGTCTTTCTCACTAGAAAATTGTGAAACTTTCTTTTCCCCTATCTCTCGTACTGTGAACTAATACTCGGACACAGATTGGAATCAGCGCAGGTTCCGATTCTGATTTGTATTCAAATCAGACCTCCCTATCTATAAAAAAGAAAAAAACATAAAATCCCCCAGTTTCCTCACTGACCACTACACCTAATAATAGGCCTGTACAGATCACTTTTCTGCAGTTATCTGCTTATCATTACAGGCAAGATAAGAATGACAGATGTTACCTATATATAGATAGCACAGGATCCACCATTCACAATAGGCAATATCAACTCTCCCAGTCTATTATCTATGGCCCATGGTGATTACTGTAAAGCATATCTCTAATGCCTTTAAGAAATGCTTAGGCAAGATGGCCGCCCCCATAATCACGTTCAGAAAATTTAAAAAAATCTGCAATAAGAAAATAAAAACTGATTAGAAAAAAAAGGATATGTGTGGCTATTAAGTAGCAGAAAAAAAAATGTGTGACACATTCCATTTAACCATGGACTGTAATTACTATACTACACTACTAACCACAGTATGGCAGCTCAGTCCCATCTACTTGAATGGAGGTAAACCGGATACAACACATGGGGGACTGGGATGTTTTTTCTGAAATAAAGCAGCCATGTTTTTCTAATGTCATACAACCCATTTGAAGAGACTCTATCCATTGAATACATTTTGCGCATAGTTGAACATTAAAGGTTGTAGAATATAGTCCATAAAGTGACATTTCAAGGAATACAGCTGGGTTTATTTTACTCAGGCAACTACATAGAGCAGCTTCCTTTGATGTGCTGTGTACATTGATCCCTGTGTAGACAGCGCATTAGAGCCACATGCCCAGATACAACAATGTAAGCCAACATTGATGCAGATATGGTATAGGATTTATAACGCAGGAATCCTTTGGTTAAGGAATGTCTGACAGCCCTAGACTCAGCCCGTTCTGTAGACCACAACTGTTCTTGTTCTTCTTGTTGTATACTAATTCTCCACCCGCATATGCATTGTTCCAACTATCTGTAACCTCTCTGTATATCCATATGCAAGTTAGGAAGATTCAGGTGTATCGGAAGCACATCAAAATGAGCCACCTCACTGGTAGAGATTCACACCTTCACATTTCAGAATACTGAAACAGCATGGCACAATGTAGTCTGCATTCCGTTGCTTGTTGACTTAATGGCAGACAAGTCAAGCGGACCTTGCATTTCTTCAGCACTCAAACAAATAAAGATCACTCCAAGATTTCTCTGAATTTCTATTAGTCAATAGTCCACCCACGTCAAAGTGTTTCCACCTGCCCAGGAAATCACTGCCCCAACAGTGTGGTTTTCAGAAAATCACAGAAAAACCTCAATAATGTATTGGCGTGTCACAGTTTTACTGTTGTGTGCTCATTCACACAGACCAGTGTCAGAAGACCAATCAGTTACTTGGTGAGTACTTCTGGATTTCTCCTCCTTTAGAAGAAAGAGGCCTATGTCCTCTGTCGTTATTAAGTGGCACCTACAGTGCGTCAAATAATAGTGCACAGCAGGTGATTGACTTGGTCCACCTTACATACTCTAAATTCAAAACTAAAAATGAGTGACAGCACCCAATCACAACAGTTCTACTTCAAAAGCGCATACTTTTACTCCAGTGATGTAACATTCCAGCCATAAGAGCTTCCTGTCTATGGTAGACAGGGCACATTCCTATCTTGGAAAACAATCTTTTTCTAAAGGCTGTAGAAGCTTGTATGAAAGAGTCTATACATTATATACAGTATATACACCATTCAAACTGACAAACATTTGAAAATATCATGCCTGGTTTATCTGCATGTGACAGCTTTAATACATTGTTACTGTAAGCTTCAAGCCCAAAAGTGTCAAAAACTGTAAATATTTCATTTTTTGACTGTACTTTGAGCATTCCTGAGATGTTAATAATTGCTAATGTTTTTTTTTTTTTGGTGTGTATGATTTTGTTTCCTTTTAATAGCCAATAAAATGCACAAATAGGAAATATTGCATGCAAGAAAACGCTTCTTCTCTGCCATCTTTTGATGTTGTATGACACATCTACTTAAGCAGACCTTGTGAATGTAAGCCGCAAAAACAATCCCTGGCACGTGCTGAACTACCGCACTACCCAGATATAACTTTTAATTCTTCACATCCATGTTGATTTTTGTTGAATATGCATTAGTAGTAATAATAACCCTTTTTGTTAGACAGTAATTCTGAAAGGGGTGTTATGCCCCATGGTAGGTCTCAGGCACTTTTTATGTAAATAGAAACATTTATCGTATTTTTTAAGATGTATTCTTCTTTCTCTGAGGCACAACTCTCCCAATGGTTAGTGGCACTTTAAGCAGTACACATCCACAATGGTTACAGTCTCAGAGCCAACACAACATGGTTTCTCTCATATGTCATAGGTAAAAACACTTCAACAAGAGAACAGTAGTACAGTTGCTTAAATATTACACAGTCTTTGTAGAGCCCTAGAGGTCAGGTTACACTAATGTCTCTTGCTGAACCTTCCAAGTTGCGATGGATCTAAGGTGAGCTATTCACTACTACAGCATGCCCTGATAGACCATATTCATGAGGTAGTAACCACCTCTTATATACAATGCCATTGGGCCTGTGGGTCTCTCTATTACTGCCAAACTTCTGCTTCTTCCTAGCATTATCCCTGACCAAACTCCACTGCATGCAGGTAATGTGCACACTGTTGACATTTACATTTCATAAAGCCAGATTCCAATTAACACAGTTGAAGTCCAACATTCATAAATGAGATACTAACTAACTACTGTAACTAATTAATTAAGAGTACCATTTTAGCTTGGAATACCAACACCCAGGTCAACTTGGTAGTAACCTTGCTATTTACATTTGTCTACTTGCATAAGGAGGATAGCTACAGATTCTGGTTTGATCAGCTTGCAGGAAATTATTTTATTCTTCCTATAACAGCAATACTCTCCGAGACTCTGAGTCTCCACTTGGCCTTTGAGCAAGCTGTGGGACATCCAGTCTTAATACAACGCTGAATTTGTTGTGGTTTCAACGATGTTCCCAGGACTGGCTTCCATGCAATAGTCTCTTAAAGCAGGTTTAAGCGCTCTAAGTAGTAACCAATTATTGGGAAGAAAGCATTACTTCCCGACAACTGGCTACTTGCTCAGTGCAGATGAAGCGCTGCACTTACTTGCAGCGTTTACCTCCATAGGATGAGAATAAGCGATCACTACTGTGATCACTTGTCCTCATACAGCTGCATTCTTTCTAGGTAGCAGAGTGCTTTTGGCTTATTTATTGGATGATCAGCTGCACCTAAATAAGCCAGAACCTCATCTGCAGACAGCTGTTTCGGGGTTATTGCCCCTCATCAGTGCAGAGCAGAGAGAACTGGCTTAACTAGGTGAAAGGCCTAATTCAGATAGCTGCCTAACATCTGGTGGCATTATAGGCAGAGCTTGTTAAGATCTCATTTGCATCCCTTTCCTCCCAGAATTCCAGAGGAGCATGTATGGCCTGTAAGTCTCCTCACACTTATTAAGGTGCCCTCTCCCCAAGAAGAGATAGTACAGGTGCTGGCTTATCTAATATCAGAGTCATGTCTCAAGGCATATTTAGAGGGTCAGACAATGACTTATAGGATAGCTGCCTTACATCTGGTCTCATTAGAGGCAGAGCTTGTTAAGAGCTCATTTGCATCCCTTTCTTCCTAGAATTCCAGAGGAGCATGTATGGTCTATAAGTCTCCTTACACCGATTAAGGTGCTCTCTCCCCTAGGAGACATGTGACCGTCCAAAAATCTACTGTAGCCTCTAAGCTGTCATAGATTTCTGTCTTTATTCATGCCAGGAAACTGACATAAATACACATAAATATCACAGACCTGCAGCGTTGCCCCCTCCCCGCACTCGTCATTTCTGAAGAGTGGTATAAATGGGGAAAAGTCTTAGATTTTGCTGTGATGATGGTCTGCAACAAAATCAAAACTTTTTTTTTACCCTACTACTGTGGAATAAATCACATAGTAAAGGACCCCCTTAGAATCTAGTTATAATTTGGGACGATAAAGTGTGCTAAATATTTTCATTAGTCATAGGCAGAACATCTGCACATATAAGAATACCATAATATCCTTGCAACAAAGCAAACCTCTTATATTAGGACCTACATTCTCCCAAAAAGGCTCTTTTACAACAATTCTTCATTTAATGGGTCAGAGTCAGTCATATCTGTTATTGGTAAATCAGCACAGATGGCAATAAAAATAGTAAGAAACCTACAACTACCAATTCCCCAACTGAGCATCTTGTGCCGATCGCTGGTTACCTCATGGTTGCCACCTATCTATCTATTATATCTAGTATGTGGAATTTAGCTTTCTATTATGTATCTATTTATTTATCTACTAAGTATCTATCTTTTAGTTGAGATATATTATGCAAACAAGGTGGCATTTTTGAAGTCTTTCTCTTGCTGTATATATATATATATATATATATATATACTCTATTGGTTTTGTATAAGTGCCTTGAAATGGTGATAATACAAATTTGCAACCTATATGAAATTGATTCATTAATCTGTAATTAATCTGTTAATTCTCCTTTGCCTTTTAGAATAATTTTGAATTTTAAAAGACTGGATGGTAATCCTGGAACTTGCCCCTCTTGATGATGGTGCTGAGCAATAACATCGGTGTCTTCCCGCTGCGTATTTCCAGATATGAAATTCTAGTGATTATGTTCTGTTTCCCTCTGAGGGAGAATCCCCTCTAATGCTGCTTAATTGCCGGCAATGAGGTTGGCGGTGTCAGCGGGGTACATTGCAGTGTCCCCCTCTGACACATGCGACCTAGTGGGCTGGATCCATCTCCACATGCTGGATTATGTAGGATGCACCTACTGCTGCTTGATATGTTTTAGAGAAAAATTATTTGCACATTTTGACATCTATGAGTTACGTTTATGAAACTGCAGGGCATGGTTGCCCCTCAATAAAATGGCGGTTTCAATATGACTATGGTGAACGCATGCATCATACGTAAGTGCTATGACAGACATGATGACGCGAATCTGGACATGCGCAGTGAACAAATGGGAACGCTCAATGCGGCATGATGGTGTATGCAGGCGCCATTCCATCTAGAGGTGCGATTTCTTTGATCTTCATCTGTAACACTTATTCACTTCATCAAGTATGTTATATACATGTATTTGGAAACTACTGAGATTATATATTTATGTGATCAATGAACGGGGACACTGTTCCTGTACTATGGATCTCTTAGCACATGTCACTTTATGCACATGCACTTTTGTTTATCTGTATCATATGTATTCAATTTAAATCATGATTGTAATTGCACTGTGATTGGTAAGTCACTTGAGATATACCTTTATATGCTCTCATTTTCACTGTTTCTATGCTGGAAGAAGGCTCTTGTGAGCCGAAACGTCGCATAAGTTGCCACAATATGGGTGAATAAAAGTTCACTATTTTTCACTTTTAATTGGAGTGCAGTCCATTTTCTTCAAGTCACATTATTTGGGGTGTTGCCGCGACCCCTGTGGACACTGCACCCGCTGCCTGGTTGGTGCTCCCGCTGGACTTTTCTACTATATATATATATATATATATATATATATGTATTTGATAAACTAGCAATTTTGCAAGTTTTCCCACCTGCAAAGAATGGAGAGGTCTATAATTTTTATCATAGGTACACTTCAACTGTGAGAGATAGAACAGAAAAAAAAAATTGCATTTTATTGCATGACATAAGTATTTGATCACCTACCAACCAGCAAGAATTCTGGCTCTCGCAGACCGTTTTTCTTTAGGAAGCCCTCCTACTCTGCACTCATTACCTGGATTAATTGCACCTGTTTGAACCCATTACCTGTATACAAGACACCTGTCCACACACTCATGGTCTGAGAGAGACAGCATTCTTGCTGGTTGGTAGGTGATCAAATACTTATTTCATGCAATAAAATGCAAATTAATTTTTTACAAATCATACAATGTGATTTTCTAGATTTTTTTTTGATTCTGTCTACCACAGTTGACATGTACCTATGATAAAAATTACAGACTTCTCCATTCTTTGTAGGTGGGAAAACTTGTAAAATGGCCAGTGTATGAAATACTTATTTTCCTCACTGTATATATTTATATATTATGCTAACGAGATAGTATAAATCACTGTCTTTGGCATCTACGAAGTCCCATCTTCCACAATATGCATAGCATTTTCTCTCACAGGCGTAGAGATGGAGGCAGTGGATATTGTCATTAGTCTGATTCCCATGTAGAAGTGTCAGTATCATCTCCCTGTTGAGGGGCAGATATTCAGGAGGGATTCAAAAGGATAATTTTGTCCTAGTTTAAACATTCAGGTCTGCTGTAATTATGCTTAATTAGATGCAGAAAAGAGAGACAGCCCCAAGCTGAGGAATTAGTGTAGATTCCTGTAAAGTAAAGGAATCCCACAGAGTCTTTACAAAGTTAGGGTGACAAGCAGGGGGAGTGAGAGGTTCGAACTATGGGCATCAGGGGAAATACTCTGTACACTGATGTAATCTTTTAATTACTCAACAATTCCCTTTATGTTCACTGGAAACAGCATCTAGTTAGGTGCCCTAAAAAATCACTCGTCTGAATAAACTTTATAGAAAAGTTCTTGAGTATGCAAGCGAGGATTAAAGTAAGAGCACATGAGTCAGGAGGCAGCCATCTTTCATCTATGCAGTAGACACTAAAGTGTACACAGATGAACATCTAATGTTTTGGGGTCTTTGGGGAACAGTTTGTGCCCATCAATTACCCTTCATCTCCTATTTCATTTGGCATGAACAAAGGAAAGCAAAGGTTAATTCCTGGCTAGAAAAGAAAGAAGCCACAGATTTTTCCATGGCATTTCAATAGACTGCTTTCCTTTGTCTATGTGAGACTTTATGAGCATAAATCGAATTATGACAATGTTAGTAAGCTTTGGAGTGCAATATGAGTATTAAATAATTGGACTGGCAAATGTCCAAATGGACCTCATTATCAAGCAGGACATTAGGCTAGCATATTTAAAAAATATTACCATAAATGTATATCTTAGCGTGCCTCAACGACAAAGCTATACCAGCTTCAGATGGCATTTGTAGCTTTTATAGTGCAGAACAATATGCAAGCTCAATTTTCCTGCTTCATGGTTTAATGGGGATATGAAGGCTGTCACTAGTAGGGTATTTCGCATTACACTAAAAGTGTCACTGTGACTGGAATTGATGGTGACATTGTGACAGCTACTGACGTAGGCACATGAGGATGGGGTAGAATGGCTGTTACTATGGCTAGCTTTTGTTGGCACAATATTGGCTGTGAGTAGAGGCACTCTAACATGACATTGTTATGGTACTGCTGTGACATAGCACCACTTTGTCAGCCCTATAACTGTCACTGTCATTGCAGCATTATAACACTTTTTTGGGAACTCTGGCTTGCTCTTCTATAGGAAACTTACTTTACTTTAGCTTTTAGATATTGATGATCTAGTGTTCAGATAGATCATCAATATCAGATAGGTAGGTGGTTTGAGTAATATTACATCAGATCTATGGGGGATCTGATTTATGGGTGCTGAGTAGAAGTACACCAACAAGGCCACTTAACAGTCGATGGAGTCTTCTGCTTCCAGTGCATTTTACTGGTATATTACTGGTGCTAGAGGCTGCCAAAAACAGCTGATTGATGGGGGCACCGGGTTCTGGACCCCTGTCAACCTGATATTGGTGACCAGAGGATAGGTTATCAGTATCTAAAAGCTGGACAACCTCTTTAAGGTGTATTTCACTGTCACTCTAATGGTCAATGGGTAGGGAACATTTTACTAAGTCCATCTTGGGCACCAAAAGAGATGTCAAACACCAGCCCAAAAAAAAAGCATGCTGGCCAAATGTTCCTTTAAGACTAAATAATGTTTTATGGATCACCCAGGCAGTATAACAATGTTTCAGGAAAACAAACGAAAAAAATAAATAAAAATAGACTGGGCTTATGTTCCCTCATTAATAGTATTAATAATAGACATACTAATAATCAATAGACATACTAGAAAAAGATGTTAAATTAATGAAAGGAAATAGGTAGGTATAAAAAATAAATAAATAAAAAAAAACTCTTTTTGAATGTCCATTCCTTTCCACATTCCCACTGGTTCTATGTTTTCAGTCACTGCCAGATCGAAGTGATGATGTACTATCCATGGCTATGTGACCACTTCAGCTAATCACTGGCCTTCGCATTGATGCGTGTACAAATGGCCCATAATGGCCCATTGGTACAAGTGTCACAGGTAAGGCAAGTGAATGGCTCCACCAGTTAACTCAAGACACCATTACTTTGTGTCTGGTGGGGATTGAAAAAAGGAGAAAGCTAGAATTTCAGGGCTGGAGCGGCAGGACATTCAAAAGGTGATTATTTTTTTTTTCCACAGCATTTCTTGCCTGACATTATTTTTATTTTATTTAGGTCATACAACTACTTTAATACTTTTTCAGAAATCTCACATGGAAGACACTTTAGGAACAGAGAGGCAAAATATTCAAACAGGTGGCCAACAATGTCACATATGAAGACTTTTAATTCTGTTATTTTAAGTGAGCACATAAATCATAAGCGGTGACCTGTCCAATCATTTATATAACTTCTGGTGTCAGAAGATTTCCTTCAGTCTTACCAGATCAGAAAAATGGCTGCCACTTGTGGACATCATGTCCTTCTAGTGAGCTTTTGATTTGTTGTTTACCTTCCATAATCCACTGCTGACACTATGATTTGTCTACTTTTTACATCTCTACTTTCCAGCTTTCTCAAGTAAATGTGTGAGACATCAACAGATATATCAAGGGAGTAAACTGTGAAATAATTGATTTCTTGAGCTTTAGCTAAGTCTAAGAAATGGGTTATTGTATCACAACAAAACTGAACTCAGTGGAAAAAACATTGCATAGCATCACACTTGACATGACTGTCTCATCCGATTGTCTTGAGTTTAGGCTAAAAATTGTATCACTAAAACTATATCTCACTCACTTGAAGCAGTGCATGTGTCCATAACAAAATATGAATATTGTATGCGCAAATCATGGATATATATTCAGATGTGGACAACAGTAATAACTAGCTTTCCTTCAAAAGAAATGTAATAAAGATGATTCACTGTGGTGACTTCTTAATTATGACTCGACATTTGCGGAAAGGAAATGAGATGTCACACATTTCATTCTACGCTGCAAATAAAATACTTCACTTTAACTATTGGCACACTGTAAAAAAGGTGCCTGCATATGTCAGAAGCTGACAAGACAACTGGTCTATGACGTTATGAAGAAAACAAAAGCAATTTTCCACCTCTTATCTTGGTTTATTTGGATAACATGTGAATTAAGTGTTGAGTTAACCTCTAGTCCTAGCCAGTTTCACTTTTTACATACCCATGGCTGCTGGGCTGCCACACCAGTGCCATCTTCAAGTGGAAAACGAAACTACAACTTTGCCATCTATTTTTATGCTACTGCAGTGACCCAGCAGATCACTGCTAAAAGTTGATTGTATTTCAATAATTTATGTTGTGATTTAATGTTAAAAGCACTAATTTTCTTGATGCATCGTGTATCCCAAATGGTTGTTTATGGACATCAAACAGTTGACACTGGCAGTCTTAGCCTCGTTTCCAGGCTGGTGGGCTGGTCCTGCCCCCTGACTAGAGTAAGTCTTAGTGGAGCAAAGTGAAAAGTAAGACCTGCAAAGTAGGCCCAAAGAATTACTACCAACATTTCTACTACCTATACACAAGTGTAGGGAGGAGGCTACTCTGTAACATACTCCATAACTGTGCCTATTGCTGCTATATGAACTACTGCTCCTAATATTTGCTCAGCAAAGAGATACTTTATATATTTCAACCAAACAGCCCTGGTCATTATAAACCATTGGCCTTCTTCCTGCCTTGAACCTGCCCTTCTGTCTGGCACCCCATCATAACACACATTTAACATCAAGGGTACCCCAGCCACAATCAGACAGGAGCCCTAATACCAGGGTGTTCTCCAAGTAAAGAAAGGATGTGCCCTCCAAAACAGTAATGTAACGGTCCTTTCTTCCACCTTCTTCCTGTAAGACGTTTGGTTAAGTCATATGTAAATTTACAGTGCAAATAAGTCAGTATAGGCATATCAAGTGTGGTGGGCACCAAAGCATTATACCCTTCCATGTGCAGTAAAGCCTTATTGCCATAAATATCTGAATCCAACATTGCCTTGATGGTTCTAGACCTTCTGTAAATGTCTGTTCTGTTTCTGTTTCTCAGGAGGGCTAGAAGTAGAAGTGTTAGTCACCATGAATGACTACAAACATCCTCATCTGCCACCACTCTTATCCTTTCCTTCAGCAAGCTACTGTGAATATCCTGCAGCCAACTGCATGTCACAATGGAACAGCACGCCTTTGGACTGGCACTTCTCTTTCCTACTGAGCTCTTTCTGAGCTTTCCAGAAATCTTCTATAGAAAACTAATATGGATATGGGTTCTTTGGATTCTTGAGGAATCACTTCATGCTCCTGGGCTTCAATGCAAAATCTGGGTCCCCACTGAGTGTGTACCATTCATAATCTACCATTCATAATGCCAGAATCTTTCTCTATCACAGGGCCCACTCAGCTGGGTCCATAAGTAATGGTTCTCTCTTGCTCTGTACCCACCAATAGTTATGCCCCTGAGGACCTGAGTGTGGACCCACTGGACTGACCTCCAGGTGGAACGGTACATCCAGAGGGTGCTGGGAGGCTAGAGGATGATCAGGCGGAAATGTAGCCACGGTACGAAGGCTGAGGTCAAGGCAGACATCAATGAGGCAAAGTGCGTGAACATAGTCCTAGGTCATGAGCCGACAGCAAATAGGCAGGGTCCGGTGCACAGTAAATCAGAATCACACTGAACACCTTCACGCAATAGGGGTAGACAAAGTAGTGACCAGGGTGCTCAGGTGTCTTCCTGTGGAAGGAGGCGCCTTTAAATACATCCGGCAGACCAGCCATAGGCTTGAGAAGATAGGATTCGTGTACGGGCTGCCTCACATAAGGAGGAGAGACACCCATGCACACACCCTATATACACAAGGATCTATGAGCCAGAGAGCAAGCTCCGCTCAGAACCAGGAGGAGAATGCCAGCGGCAGGAGCAGAGCTCCTGTCAGCATGATGCGCAACAGCGGAGAGGAAGGAAGAAGCCCGGCACCCGTGCCTGCATGTGTGGACAAAATCACAGGCATGGGGCGCCAGGTTAACAATAGTATCAGTTACTTGACAAACAATACAAACATACAATGCCCTAAAGAAAATTTGACTCTATGCATTAATCATAATACTGCTATATAATGCCAAAAATATGTAGTTTCTTAATAATACTCCCATAAACATCTTCATAATACTGACACACAATGCATTCAGAAAGTCTTCAGACCCTTTAGCTTTTTATTACATTTTGTGGTCTTGTGCTAAAAGTAAACACAAAATAAAAAAAATTCCCATCATTCTGGACTTGATACCCCATAATGACAAAGTAAAAATAGAATACATGTACTAAAATATTGCATTGATGTAGTATTCAGACCCTTTACTCAGTATTTATTTGGCAGCATTTACAGCCTTCAGTCTTCTTGGATATGATGCCACAAGGTTTGTACACCTGGATTTGGAGATTTTCTGCCATTCTTCCCTGCAGATCCTGTCAAGCTCTGCCGGGCCGGATGAGGACCATCGGTGGACAGCCATTTTCAAGTCTCTCCACAGATGTCTGATTGAATTCTAGCTGGGCCACTCAAAGACATACACAGAATGGTCCCTAGGCCAAACCTGTGTTGTCTTGGCTATGTGCTTAGGGTCATTGTCTTGTTGGAAGGTAAAAAATGTGGCCAAGTCTGAGGTCCATAGCATTCTGGATAAGGTTTTCATTAAGAATATCCCTGTACTTTGCTCCACACAGCTTTCTCTCAACCCTGAACAGTGTCTCTGTCCCAGCCGTTAAAAAAACACTGCCACAGCATGATGCTGCCACCACCATAATTCACTGTAGGGATGGTACTGGGATGGTCATGAGTAGAGTTGAGCGAACACCTGGATGTTCGGGTTCGAGAAGTTCGGCCGAACATCCCGGAAATGTTCGGGTTCGGGATCCGAACCCGATCCGAACTTCGTCCCGAACCCGAACCCCATTGAAGTCAATGGGGACCCGAACTTTTCGGCACTAAAAAGGCTGTAAAACAGCCCAGGAAAGAGCTAGAGGGCTGCAAAAGGCAGCAACATGTAGGTAAATCCCCTGCAAACAAATGTGGATAGGGAAATGAATTAAAATAAAAATTAAATAAATAAAAATTAACCAAAATCAATTGGAGAGAGGTTCCATAGCAGAGAATCTGGCTTCCCGTCACCCACCACTGGAACAGTCCATTCTCAGATATTTAGGCCCCGGCACCCAGGCAGAGGAGAGAGGTCCCGTAACAGAGAATCTGTCTTCATGTCAGCAGAGAATTAGTCTGCATGTCATAGCAGAGAATGAGGCTTCACGTCAGCCACCACTGCAACAGTCCATTGGCATATATTTAGGCCCAGCACCCAGGCAGAGGAGGGAGGTCCCGTAACAGAGAATCTGTCTTCATGTCAGCAGAGAATTAGTCTGCATGTCATAGCAGAGAATGAGGCTTCACGTCAGCCACCACTGCAACAGTCCATTGGCATATATTTAGGCCCAGCACACACACAGGCAGAGGAGAGAGGTCCCGTAACAGAGAATCTGGCTTCATGTCAGCAGAGAATCAGTCTGCATGTCATAGCAGAGAATGAGGCTTCACGTCAGCCACCACTGCAACAGTCCATTGGCATATATTTAGGCCCAGCACACACACAGGCAGAGGAGAGAGGTCCCGTAACAGAGGATCTGGCTTCATGTCTGCAGAGAATCAGTCTGCATGTCATAGCAGAGAATCAGGCTTCACGTCAGCCACCACTGCAACAGTCCATTGTCATAAATTTAGGCCCAGCACCCAGGCAGAGGAGAGAGGTCCCGTAACAGACAATCTGGCTTCATGTCAGCAGAGAATTAGTCTGCATGTCATAGCAGAGAATGAGGCTTCACGTCAGCCACCACTGCAACAGTCCATTGGCATATATTTAGGCCTAGCACACAGGCAGAGGAGAGAGGTCCCGTAACAGACAATCTGGCTTCATGTCAGCAGAGAATCAGTCTGCATGTCATAGCAGAGAATGAGGCTTCACGTCACCCACCACTGCAACAGTCCATTGGCATATATTTAGGCCTAGCACACAGGCAGAGGAGAGGTTCATTCAACTTTGGGTAGCCTCGCAATATAATGGTAAAATGAAAATAAAAATAGGATTGAATGAGGAAGTGCCCTGGAGTCCAATAATATATGGTTATGGGGAGGTAGTTAATGTCTAATCTGGACAAGGGACGGACAGGTCCTGTGGGATCCATGCCTGGTTCATTTTTATGAACGTCAGCTTGTCCACATTGGCTGTAGACAGGCGGCTGCGTTTGTCTGTAATGACGCCCCCTGCCGTGCTGAATACACGTTCAGACAAAACGCTGGCTGCCGGGCAGGCCAGCACCTCCAAGGCATAAAAGGCTAGCTCTGGCCACGTGGACAATTTAGAGACCCAGAAGTTGAATGGGGCCGAACCATCAGTCAGTACGTGGAGGGGTGTGCACACGTACTGTTCCACCATGTTAGTGAAATGTTGCCTCCTGCTAACACGTTGCGTATCAGGTGGTGGTGCAGTTAGCTGTGGCGTGTTGACAAAAGTTTTCCACATCTCTGCCATGCTAACCCTGCCCTCAGAGGAGCTGTCCGTGACACAGCTGCCTTGGCGACCTCTTGCTCCTCCTCTGCCTTGGCCTTGGGCTTCCACTTGTTCCCCTGTGACATTTGGGAATGCTCTCAGTAGCGCGTCTACCAACGTGCGCTTGTACTCGCGCCTCTTCCTATCACGCTCCAGTGCAGGAAGTAAGGTGGGCACATTGTCTTTGTAGCGTGGATCCAGCAGGGTGGCAAAACAAGTAGTCCGCACAGGTTAAAATGTGGGCAACTCTGCTGTCGTTGCGCAGGCACTGCAGCATGTAGTCGCTCATGTGTGCCAGGCTGCCCAGGGGTAAGGACAAGCTGTCCTCTGTGGGAGGCGTATCGTCATCGTCCTGCCTTTCCCCCCAGCCACGCACCAGTGATGGACCCGAGCTGCGTTGGGTGCCACCCCGCTGTGACCATGCTTCATCCTCATCCTCCTCCACCTCCTCCTCATCCTCGTCCTCCTCGTCCTCCAGTAGTGGGCCCTGGCTGGCCACATTTGTACCTGGCCTCTGCTGTTGCCAAAAACCTCACTCTGAGTCACTTCGAAGAGACTGGCCTGAAAGTGCTAAAAATGACCCCTCTTCCTCCTCCTCCTCCTCCTGGGCCACCTCCTCTTCCATCATCGCCCTAAGTGTTTTCTCAAGGAGACATAGAAGTGGTATTGTAACGCTGATAACGGTGTCATCGCCACTGGCCATGTTGGTGGAGTACTCGAAACAGCGCAACAGGGCACACAGGTCTCGCATGGAGGCCCAGTCATTGGTGGTGAAGTGGTGCTGTTCTGTAGTGCGACTGACCCGTGCGTGCTGCAGCTGAAACTCCACTATGGCCTGCTGCTGCTCGCACAGTCTGTCCAGCATGTGCAAGGTGGAGTTCCACCTGGTGGGCACGTCGCATATGAGGCGGTGAGCGGGAAGGCCGAAGTTACGCTGTAGCGCAGACAGGCGAGCAGCAGCAGGATGTGAACGCCGGAAGCGCGAACAGACGGCCCGCACTTTATGCAGCAGCTCTGACATGTCGGGGTAGTTGTGAATGAACTTCTGCACCACCAAATTCAGCACATGCGCCAAGCAAGGGATGTGCGTCAAATTGGCTAGTCCCAGAGCTGCAACGAGATTTCGCCCATTATCACACACCACCAGGCCGGGCTTGAGGCTCACCGGCAGCAACCACTCGTCGGTCTGTTGTTCTATACCCCGCCACAACTCCTGTGTGGTGTGGGGCCTGTCCCCCAAACATATGAGTTTCAGAATGGCCTGCTGACGTTTACCCCGGGCTGTGCTGAAGTTGGTGGTGAAGGTGTGTGGCTGACTGGATGAGCAGGTGGAAGAAGAGGAGGAGGAAGCCGAGAAGGAGGAGGTGGCAACAGGAGGCAAAGAATGTTGCCCTGCGATCCTTGGCGGCGGAAGGACGTGCGCCAAACAGCTCTCCGCCTGGGGCCCAGCTGCCACTACATTTACCCAGTGTGCAGTTAGGGAGATATAGCGTCCCTGGCCGTGCTTACTGGTCCACGTATCTGTGGTTAGGTGGACCTTGCCACAGATGGCGTTGCGCAGTGCACACTTGATTTTATCGGATACTTGGTTGTGCAGGGAAGGCACGGCTCTCTTGGAGAAGTAGTGCCGGCTGGGAACAACATACTGTGGGACAGCAAGCGACATGAGCTGTTTGAAGCTGTCTGTGTCCACCAGCCTAAATGACAGCATTTCATAGGCCAGTAGTTTAGAAATGCTGGCATTCAGGGCCAGGGATCGAGGGTGGCTAGGTGGGAATTTACGCTTTCTATCAAATGTTTGTGAGATGGAGAGCTGAACGCTGGCGTGTGACATGGTTGAGACGCTTGGTGACGGAGGTGGTGGTGGTGGTGTTGGTGGTACATCCCCTGTTTGCTGGGCGGCAGGTGCCAACGTTCCTCCAGAGGCGGAGGAAGAGGCCGAGGCGGCAGCAGCAGAATAGGCCGAGGCGGCAGCAGCAGAAGAGGTAGCAGGGGGAGCCTGAGTGACTTCCTTGGTTTTAAGGTGTTTACTCCACTGCAGTTCATGCTTTGCATGCAGGTGCCTGGTCATGCAGGTTGTGCTCAGGTTCAGAACGTTAATGCCTCGCTTCAGGCTCTGATGGCACAGCGTGCAAACCACTCGGGTCTTGTCGTCAGCACATTGTTTGAAGAAGTGCCATGCCAGGGAACTCCTTGAAGCTGCCTTTGGGGTGCTCGGTCCCAGATGGCGGCGGTCAGTAGCAGGCGGAGTCTCTTGGCGGCGGGTGTTCTGCTTTTGCCCACTGCTCCCTCTTTTGCTACGCTGTTGGCTCGGTCTCACCACTGCCTCTTCCTCCGAACTGTGAAAGTCAGTGGCACGACCTTCATTCCATGTGGGGTCTAGGACCTCATCGTCCCCTGCATCGTCTTCCACCCAGTCTTGATCCCTGACCTCCTGTTCAGTCTGCACACTGCAGAAAGACGCAGCAGTTGGCACCTGTGTTTCGTCATCATCAGAGACATGCTGAGGTGGTATTCCCATGTCCTCATCATCAGGAAACATAAGTGGTTGTGCGTCAGTGCATTCTATGTCTTTCACCGCTGGGGAAGGGCTAGGTGGATGCCCTTGGGAAACCCTGCCAGCGGAGTCTTCAAACAGCATAAGAGACTGCTGCATAACTTGAGGCTGAGACAGTTTCCCTGGTATGCATGGGGGTGATGTGACAGACTGATGGGGTTGGTTTTCAGGCGCCATCTGTGCGCTTTCTGCAGAAGACTGGGTGGGAGATAATGTGAACGTGCTGGATCCACTGTCGGCCACCCAATTGACTAATGCCTGTACCTGCTCAGGCCTTACCATCCTTAGAACGGCATTGGGCCCCACCATATATCGCTGTAAATTCTGGCGGCTACTGGGACCTGAGGTAGTTGGTACACTAGGACGTGTGGATGTGGCAGAACGGCCACGTCCTCTCCCAGCACCAGAGGGTCCACTAACACCACCACGACCATGTCCACGTCCGCGTCCCTTACTAGATGTTTTTCTCATTGTTATGGTTCACCACAACAACAAATATATTATTTGGCCCAATGTATTGTATTCAAATTCAGCGGGATATAAATTTGAGGCCTAGTATTTAGGCGCTGGGTGACCGGTATGGATTTAGTGACAGAATTAGACTTGGAAATGCACAGAAGCGTGTGTGTGAAGTTATTCTGAATGACCCTATGTGCACCTTCAATATGATCTACCCTTTTAGGGATAGATTTCAAATAGCTCTGATATAGCAGAAACGACTAAATTATGAAATTGCTAAATTGGGAATTGTATTTCAACCCAGAACAAAAAATGTGCTTTGACGGACACTAAATAACTTTCCCAGCCACAACAGGACAGCGGTAACGAGAGATTTAGCGGGATATAAATTTGAGGCCTAGTATTTAGGCGCTGGGTGACAGGTATGGGTTTAGTGACAGAATTAGATTTGGAAATGCACAGTAGCGGGTGTGTGAAGTTATTCTGAATGACCCTATGTGCACCTTGAATATTATATACCCTTTTAGGGATAGATTTCAAATAGCTCTGATATAGCAGAAACCACTAAATTATGAAATTGCTAAATTGGGAATTGTATTTCAACCCAGAACAAGAAATGTGCTTGAACGGACACTAAATAACTCGCCCAGCTACAGCACTAGGGACAGATTTAGCGGGATATAAATTTGAGGCCTAGTATTTAGGCGCTGGGTGACAGGTATGGGTTTAGTGCCAGAATTAGACTTGGAAATACACAGTAGCGGGTGTGTGTGAAGTTATTCTGAATGACCCAATGTGCACCTTGAATATTATATACCCTTTTAGGGATAGATTTCAAATAGCTCTGATATAGCAGAAACCACTAAATTATGAAATTGCTAAATTGGGAATTGTATTTCAACCCAGAACAAGAAATGTGCTTGAACGGACACTAAATAACTCGCCCAGCTACAGCACTAAGGACAGATTTAGCGGGATATAAATTTGAGGCCTAGTATTTAGGCGCTGGGTGACAGGTATGGGTTTAGTGACAGAATTAGATTTGGAAATGCACAGTAGCGGGTGTGTGAAGTTATTCTGAATGACCCTATGTGCACCTTGAATATTATATACCCTTTTAGGGATAGATTTCAAATAGCTCTGATATAGCAGAAACCACTAAATTATGAAATTGCTAAATTGGGAATTGTATTTCAACCCAGAACAAGAAATGTGCTTGAACGGACACTAAATAACTCGCCCAGCTACAGCACTAGGGACAGATTTAGCGGGATATAAATTTGAGGCCTAGTATTTAGGCGCTGGGTGACAGGTATGGGTTTAGTGCCAGAATTAGACTTGGAAATACACAGTAGCGGGTGTGTGTGAAGTTATTCTGAATGACCCAATGTGCACCTTGAATATTATATACCCTTTTAGGGATAGATTTCAAATAGCTCTGATATAGCAGAAACCACTAAATTATGAAATTGCTAAATTGGGAATTGTATTTCAACCCAGAACAAGAAATGTGCTTGAACGGACACTAAATAACTCGCCCAGCTACAGCACTAGGGACAGATTTAGCGGGATATAAATTTGAGGCCTAGTATTTAGGCGCTGGGTGACAGGTATGGGTTTAGTGCCAGAATTAGACTTGGAAATACACAGTAGCGGGTGTGTGTGAAGTTATTCTGAATGACCCAATGTGCACCTTGAATATTATATACCCTTTTAGGGATAGATTTCAAATAGCTCTGATATAGCAGAAACCACTAAATTATGAAATTGCTAAATTGGGAATTGTATTTCAACCCAGAACAAGAAATGTGCTTGAACGGACACTAAATAACTCGCCCAGCTACAGCACTAAGGACAGATTTAGCGGGATATAAATTTGAGGCCTAGTATTTAGGCGCTGGGTGACAGGTATGGGTTTAGTGCCAGAATTAGACTTGGAAATACACAGTAGCGGGTGTGTGTGAAGTTATTCTGAATGACCCAATGTGCACCTTGAATATTATATACCCTTTTAGGGATAGATTTCAAATAGCTCTGATATAGCAGAAACCACTAAATTATGAAATTGCTAAATTGGGAATTGTATTTCAACCCAGAACAAGAAATGTGCTTGAACGGACACTAAATAACTCGCCCAGCTACAGCACTAGGGACAGATTTAGCGGGATATAAATTTGAGGCCTAGTATTTAGGCGCTGGGTGACAGGTATGGGTTTAGTGCCAGAATTAGACTTGGAAATACACAGTAGCGGGTGTGTGTGAAGTTATTCTGAATGACCCAATGTGCACCTTGAATATTATATACCCTTTTAGGGATAGATTTCAAATAGCTCTGATATAGCAGAAACCACTAAATTATGAAATTGCTAAATTGGGAATTGTATTTCAACCCAGAACAAGAAATGTGCTTGAACGGACACTAAATAACTCGCCCAGCTACAGCACTAAGGACAGATTTAGCGGGATATAAATTTGAGGCCTAGTATTTAGGCGCTGGGTGACCGGTATGGATTTAGTGACAGAATTAGACTGGGATATGGCCAAAAAATAAACAGACTATTGCTGGTTAAATGCACTTGGTGTGACAGCTTCACCCTGATGTAGGCTTTAGCCAAAAAACAACCACACCATTGAGGGTTAAATGCACTTGGTGACAGGCGCAGCTTGCCCCTGATTTAGTATATGGCCAAAAAATGAACAGACTATTGCTGGTTAAATGCACTTGGTGTGACAGCTTCACCCTGATGTAGGCTTTAGCCAAAAAACAACCACACCATTGAGGGTTAAATGCACTTGGTGACAGGCGCAGCTTGCCCCTGATTTTGTATATGGCCAAAAAATGAACAGACTATTGCTGGTTAAATGCACTTGGTGTGACAGCTTCACCCTGATGTAGGCTTTAGCCAAAAAACAACCACACCATTGAGGGTTAAATGCACTTGGTCGCAGCTTGTGCTGGCGCACCACAAGACACAAAATGGCCGCCGATCACCCCAGAAAAATGTGACTGACAAACGGTCTGGGCAGCCTAAAAACAGTGAGCAATTGAGGATCAGCAGCTCAATGATCCACAGCTGCAGATCGATCAGTTAATCAAGTCCTTTGGAGGAGTTAATCTGCCTAATCTCGCCCTACTGTCGCAGCCGCAACCTCTCCCTACGCTAATCAGAGCAGAGTGACGGGCGGCGCTATGTGACTCCAGCTTAAATAGAGGCTGGGTCACATGGTGCTCTGGCCAATCACAGCCATGCCAATAGTAGGCATTGCTGTGATGGCCTCTTGGGGCAAGTAGTATGACGCTTGTTGATTGGCTGCTTTGCAGCCTTTCAAAAAGCGCCAAGAAAGCGTCACAAAAGCGCGAAGAAAGCGACGAACACCGAACCCGAACCCGGACTTTTACGAAAATGTCCGGGTTCGGGTCCGTGTCACGGACACCCCAAAATTCGGTACGAACCCGAACTATACAGTTCGAGTTCGCTCATCCCTAGTCATGAGCACTGCTTGGTTTCCTTGACATGTGAAACTTGAGGCCAAAAATAGTTTGGCTTCATCACAATAAAGATTCTTGCTTCTCACAGTCTAAGAGTCCTTTAGATGCTTTATTTTTAATTTTTATTTTTTTTGCTAAATCCAGGCTGACTTTCATATAAAGATCGGGGTGCATCTTTCCAAACCATGTCCAACCAACTGAATTTACCTCAGGTGGACTCCAATCAAGGTGTATAAATATCTCAAAGATGATAAATGAGTGGCCCTCAGAGCTAAATTTCAAGTGTCATAGCAAAGAGTCTGAATACTTATGTCTATGCAAAATTTCAGTTTTTCTTTTTTAATAAATCTGCAAAAGTTTTCACTTTCTCATTGTGGTGTATTGAATGTAGATTTATGGGGAAAACTAGATTTTTTTTTAATTTTAGCACAAGGCTGCAACAAAGCAAAATGTGTAAAAAGTAAATATTCCAAATGCATTGTATAGTGTACACATATTACTGGAATTTATTGTCAATGTAATATCACAATGATCGATATCTATCAAGTGTGTACATTTATATAAGCTTAAAAGAGTTGTCTGAGATCAGTAAAAAAAAAAAATTCAGAGAAGCCTTGTAGTAGCATAGAAAATGTTCTTATCCTCGTTGCTTTCCTTAGCACCATTCTCTCCAGTGATGGTCTGATTCTCCTGCCAGTGCATTTTTACAAACAGCAGAGGGGACATGACCATGGCTGCTGCAGTCAATCACTGTTCTACGCAGTCTGCAGTAGCAATGTTGTGCATACTTGCAAATCACTGTGACATCACTGACACTGTGATGTGCATAGTGACGTTCAGGTATATAGTATGGAACGTTAGACTATTGAGGACAATGATTGGCTGCAGCTATCATGTTCCATAAACTAGCATATTCTCTCTGCATTTTATTAACAACTTCTGAAGAAGGACGGGACTAGTGCCACAAAGAACAACACTGGAGAATAGAGTGAACAGCACTGGATGATGATTTTTTTATTTTGCTCTCCTAAGAGCTGGGCCAATTTTGAATTAGCTTTTTCCTCTTTGCCTTCCAAGAGTTATTACCTTTTCCACTGCGCCCGCTACGAATTTGACCGCGCAGCCGCAGTAAAAAAGGAGAGAGGAGGAGAGTAAACGGGCGGGCAGAGGCACACGGAGGACGGTGTTATGAGCTTTTGAGGAGGTGCTGCCTGGGGCTCGGACGATTGAGACGCGCCCTGGGCACTTGAGAGGGTGCATTTACAGAATCGTAAAAGTTCATTTTTGGCTGAAAGAAAACTGAATTAGATACAACAAAGGTACCGTTTTTAAGTTCTCGGTGGCACATATAACGCTATTTGATCAGTCTAATATGCTCAAATGTGGTGACAGACTCCCTTTAAGCAGGATAAGCTGTAGTTTTTATTGGTACCATTTTGGGATACTTACTACTTTTTGCTGAATTTCATTCAGTTTTTGGAGGGCAGGGTGAACAGATTTTTTTTTTTCAGTTATGGTATTCACCGCTCAGGATAAATATTTTTATATTTTAATAGTTCAGACATGGCAATACCAATGATATTTTTTTTTTAATGTTCATTAGTTTTGAAATATAAAATTAGGAACATGTTTTATTTTTATTTTTTTTATTGTTAAAGCTATTTCTGAAAATTATTACTGTAATTTTTAGTCCCCTTAGAGGACTTGAACGTGAACATGCTATGTTCTGATCAATTATATAATAGGCTACAGTAGTATACTATTGCAGTCGATGGGATTCTTACTGCGGACTTATTAAGCCCTGCTGCAGGTAGTTTGTTATGACAGGCCTGGGAGCCTTCACAAGGCACCAGACTGCCAAATCAACCAATCGGAATGCTGCAATTTCACCATAGGGGTCTCCAATGGGAGAGTAAAGGAGCCCCCACCCCCAAATCTTGGATTCCAAGATTTAATTGTCCCTATTGAAAGTGGGATCTGAGGGGGCAAAATAACTGGTTTTGGAGATATTACGCTTCTAGCATCCATCATATATGGAGTATGAACAGCTCCATACATTCCCCAAAGGCAAGTGCCGCACATGAATGCCATTTTGTGTTAAGGGGTTACGCTATTGCATCACCTTCCTAGATTTGTAATTATCTCAGACAACCCCTTTAATGTATTGGTTCCAGATACTATTTTAGTTCTAACCAAGAATGTCACTTCAGTTTGGTTTCTTGGGAATAGATTAATCATATTAATATTTACAACAGGGGTCACAAATCTTCAGCACTCCAGCTATTGTGAAACTACAACTGCAAGCATGCACACTTGCTCAACTGGTCTCATAAATCCAATAGAAGAGAATGAAGCATGCTGGGAGTTGTGGCAAAGAAAAATGTCAAATATGATGCGGGAGAAGAGTTCTCCATATCATGACTATTTCCGTAGGCTTTATTGTATGTGAAAATAGTTCTCGTCACTGACACATCTTTATCGTATATTCCCATCTTGTCCTGTGTAGAGTCTTGGATGTCCATGCTACATCTCGCAAATAATTACATTTTCCTAAAGTGCTTCTGTTTGAGCTAGGAATCTCCATTATTGTTATTGCCAGCTTAATGTTCATGTATTCACAGCATCTATTCCCAAAATGGCAGCTCAGGTCTTGAGCTAATGCATTAAAATGTACTTTGTTGCCTGCTGAAAGAAAAGCACGATAACGGCAAATATGATACGATGCCTGCGCCATGCATAAGCTGCCTGTAGCAGCAGATGTACACTGTATTTTTTATTCTTGTACAGGAATATCAATCTAGAGGAATAATGGCTAGCACTATTTTGCCCTGAGTAAAGGAGCTGTGATATATTTGGCTGAAGCAATGTATCCATCCAGGCTAAGTGTTGCTACTTCTAACACAGGGGATGACGAGATGTTTTATTGCACTGGCTCAAGAGGCTCTGAAGATGAAGCCAAAAGAATAAATGAGAGAAGGGATCAGGTAGGCGGAGGAGGTTTGGTCTCGACTTGTCTTCCTCTCATGCCAGCTTCACGTCACTTTCACAAATTGTTTTCAAGCTTTATACATTTTTGAGATAACAGTCACTGATTTATATGGATGCTATAAGAGTCAACTGCCCGTATTTGGAGGGGATAGCCCAGATGTGCTGCTACAGGAGGGATTTCTGCCTTCTATCAGCAAACATCTTACAGGAGACATAGCCCTGCACAGCCATACCAAGCCCCGGCTTTTATGGGGTGCTAATATTATAAAACAGTTTATCATCTACTTATGGCTCAGCTGTCCATTGTCTATCTAATCTACTTTAAAGCGCCTTTACTGAAAAATGAGCAGCAATCTGTCCCTGACCTGAATGACTTAATTCCTTGAGGGACTAATGCCATAAACATAATAATAGTAATAATAATAATCATAATGATAATGGTCATGCTCGGACACAGAGGATCTGTTTCTTTACAGATACAATACATATGAATGGAGTTTACCAAACTAAATTTACATGCGATGGAGGAAGAAGTCAGTGTGGATTTCAGTGGGTGCTGCTGATTTCCATGCCTCGCCATCCCCCAGTCCTTCCCGTTCCCTGCCGGTCTCTACTTTCTGGTCCCACCTCACAGAGGAAATGTAACTGCTCAGCCATTATCTGGTCCCACCTCAACCAGTGAACTAGAGTGGTGGGACATCGGTGAGGGGAGTATAGATATATGTTTTTTTTAGCCATTCTGGTTTTCAATTTAAAAAAATACTTGACAATTTCTTTAATCTTTACCATTATCCACAAAGGAATTTATACTGTAAGTTGATACTCCAATTCTGATTCTTTTTTTTTTTTTTTTTTTTACTTAAAGGGGTTGTTCATCTTTCCAAACATTTTAGACCCCAAGGCATGGTCAGACCCACAGTGATAATCATACTTACCTGATCCTCATTGCTGGGTTCCAGCTTTACAGCTGCCCCGCCATCTCTACAGGTCCGGGGCCTCGTCAACATCTGGTTTGACGCAGGGCAATTGAAAGGTGCAACCAATGACTGGTTGCAGTGGTGATGTGTCCCATGTGGCATGTCGCTGGGTGCCAGTGCTGACACGTGACCGCTGTGGCCAGTTATTGGCTGCAGCTCTCATGTGCTTCGCATAAAACCGGATGTTGATGCAGGAAGACCTGGGACCTGCAGAGCCAGCGGGTCAGCGATGAAGCTGGAACTCAGTGACGAGGATCTGTAGAAAACGTCTAGAAAGGCAAACAACCATGAATTCTGATAAGATCCACACTCATTAGGGCAGTTCACAGCATCATGTATTTACATGCAGTATCTTGCAATACAGTAGAGACAGCTCTTATTGTATTCAGACTCTCAATGCCAATGGCAGGAACCACATGTAAATATGAGCTTTCTGATGGAGTTTCTGCTGCACGGTAATAATGCAGCTTTCTGCACTGCGCTGTGTGAATATGATCTAATAATACAAATAATGGTCTGTGATCATGTAATCATACGGTCCCTTCTTCCAGGACAACTGAAGTGTGCGTGGAAGTCATGAAGGCACCAGACACAATAGAGGCACATCAGCAAGCACACCATTGAGGGGCTCAGCAGCAAGCTCAGTATTCAGAGACAAGGCATGCTATTTTGGGGGGACTAAGTCTGGAAGCAGCACAGCAGTATTGGAAATATTATTATTACAAAATATTGAATAAAATGTTCAGTCAGCACTTTTTTTTACAATATAGCACATAGGTTTCTGGTCCGCTCATCAAAAAGCGCATGCTGCTCCCTCTTGCCACTGGCACCAGCTCATCTGCTCTGTGAGATAATAAGGCAGGTCACTTATTATAAGGCAACAAGGGCTAAGCCTGTACTATTGTTACTCCAAATTTAATTACGCTCTGCCAAGTTGGAGGTACCACTGACTTTCCCAAGAGGAATGACCACAAAGGATCATGGAATAAGACGTGGATTGATGGATGGACAAAGCAGCTGGGAGAAAAGCAGATAACAGGAGAACAGAAAAACATTAGAGGACAAATGAACATTTGCTGTTCTTGTCTTTCATTGTCAAGGTGAGAGTTTTGGCTTCAGGCAGGTTAACCCTTTAATGCCAGCCGCGGGCTCATTGTACGACATGAAATGAGTTTTCTTAAATACAAAAGCTGATCGTGCCATGCAGATGGTACTGTTTTCAATCTTTACCTACTGTAGCTTTAGAGAGGTTGGATTGACTATAACATCTATACATTACCAATACGATTAAGACCACATGGGAACAGGGCAGCTTTGAAGTTTTATCATTTAAGGCTGTAAGCTCATTTTAAATTTATTGTCCTTCAGCCTTTTCCTGAAAGCAACCCCATATGTATCACTATCCAACCCATTCTATTTACAACAAGTGGGACTATCGTACAAAGTGCAAAGTAAAATCCATCTAAGAAGTCTTACAATTATGTTGAATCCTAAGAAAATTATGGCACTTCATCCACCTCTTATAGCAAAATGAAGTACATCATCTGTGGGGTATAGTAGCTGCAGAATCACATACATGTGCATCAGTTCAAGTCCCCTAGTGGTGGAGTACTGTACCTTAGTGGGACTTATAAATTAGAAATATAAAAAAAAATAACAAAAAGAACTAAAAAACTCTTTCCCTGTTGAAAACATAGCAATAAAAAAGTATCCCTAATTGGTAAGGTACATCCATAACTACCTTATTTATTATTTACTTCTATAGCACTGACTAGGGATGAGTGAACCCGTGGAAGTTCGGGTTCCCTGGGTTCAGCCAAACTTCAGGTAAAAGTTCGGGTTCAGGACCCGACCTTGACCCCGAACCCAAACCCCATTGAAGTCAATGGGGACCCAAACTTCACTTTATTATTTTCCATTATAACATGGTTAATTAAGACAGAATGCAAAATAATATGGCAATTTAGGGATCATCCACTAGATCGCGCTGCTGCATTTTCTTCTATCTTCTTTCAGCAGGACCTACAAAAGGACCTGCGATGACATCACGGCGCTCACCACATAATAAAATGACTCGAACACTGAACCCGAAGCCGGACTTCAGTGAAAAAGTCTGGGTTCGGGTCTGGGTTTCCGGACTCGCAAAGTTTGGTACAGACCTGAACTTTTCAGGTTGGGTTTGCTCATCCCTAGCACTGACATATACCACAGCACTTTACAGACATTAGCATCACTTTCTCTCCAGTGGAGCTCACAATCTAAGTTCCCTATCAGTATGTGTTTGGAGAAAAGGAGGAAATAAGCGAAAACCCACACAAAGTGAGAACATACAAACTCCATGCTATTAACCCTTTATTGCAAAATCATGCACATTTATGCCATTTGCATTGGTTCGAGAGATGAGCCCGGTTCATACACGGTGAGTAATGGCATTGCACTGTACTCAGCTATCATCGCCAGGGACAGGCTTGGCATTCATGTGGCCCCAAGCAAAGTTATGTCTGTGGGGCCCAATCAGGACAGCCAGCCAGGAATTTAGCACACCTATACCAGTCCTTAAAATGACTTTTGCGGCCCTATTAGCTAGTGTTTGGTGTCCCTAACAGTCTGTGCCTGCTCCACACAGCAACCTCTCCCTACACTGGCAAAACACTAAATGGAAAATGGCGGCCAGATCAGGTTTATTTATAAGGTAGGGGGTATATCCATATGCTGAAACGTCTCAATTGGCTATCCTGTACCACCTGATGGATGGGTCAAAGTTCTTCACAATGTAAAAGAATATGGCGGGCGCGAATATCTCCATATGATCGCATGTTCGGCGAATCGCAATCACCAGCATTGTGATTGCTATGATGGGAGATCGCTCCCTCAGTGACTATCTCCATAAATTTATGACTAAATAGTATATAAACATGTGATCATAAGGAAAGAAGATACCTCACTCTATATAACTATTATCTTTCCACCATCACTCTACAGCTTTTATATATATTTTTATATATATTTTTTTATCACTGCTCATTTTTTTATATTTTTTTTATCAAGACTATTAACACTTTTTAGCCATAAGAAAGACATCTCTAACCAAAAAGCTAAGAAATATGATAAAAACACATCTGCACACAAAACGCAAGAGAAACGCATTAAAAACGCATCTGCGTTTTTTACATAAAATTTTAACTATCCAACTAAGCAACATAAAAAAAAAAAAGAAAAAGAAGAAAAAAAACAAGGAGGTGTAGATTAGAAACAATATTTCTCTTAAGACTGTTTCCAGATATTGTCACGGCGGACGTGCACTCAGTATAACAGATAACCAAACAGGCTCTGGATGAGAGACAGGGGAAGGGTCACCTCCTAGCTAATCCCTGACCTCTTTCCCTGCACTACTCAGCCCACATGCAGACCTTGAAGGTAGGTGTGATGTGTCCTCCAGCCTGGGAGCAGCCTTCTCGCACAGAACCTGGATGGGATAGATGACACAAACAACCAAACTAGAAATTACACTTATCTTCCAGAGCAGGAGCAGACAGCCAACCTTCCCTCCAAGCTTCCCAGACCACAATAATTAGTATAATCCGCTCAGAACACTTGGCTGGAGGCCATTTAAACTAATGACTCCACCCAGTGCACCTGATGAGAGGCGGATCCAGCACGGCACCAAAACAAACACTAAACTCGTGCTGCTATCCTGGCTGACCTCCGCACATCGTCAGAGTGGGGCATGACAGAAATATTGTTAACATCACTCCATCCCGGCCTTTATATTAGACCACTTGAAATTTTGGGATTCCTCTCACTTCTCCGGGTTTTTAGTGGATCAAGCTAGGAGTGGGTATAGCAGTGTATACCACAGCCACTGATGAAGAGGTTGCTACCTCAAAACGCGTCTGGCAACAAGTATCCAGCGACTACCCGCTAAAAACCCACTTCAATTCATTCTGTGGAAATACGTTCTCTCCAAACTTCAATATAATGCGACGGGAGGTTTAAACCAAGTTACGATCATCTCATAGAAGTAAATGGCAAAGCAGCGGATCTACGACACGTGACCGTACAACATCACGTCAGACACTAACATACAGGCCAACCAATTGGACCTACATCACGTGACCGACACTACCCCTCGTGAGACGCCGACTTACCTATACCGCAGCCAAAATCACTGATCAACTTCATCCCCCCCCCCCCCCCCCGCAACAGTAATTGGAGACCGAGGACGAACAGGGTGAGTGGACCGTGATTACCGGGTGGGACGCCACCGGAATCGCCATCAACCACAATAACCTACAAACTGTAAGTAACCTCATTTAAAACCACATACATGCGTGTCAAAATATCCATGGCACAACTATTTTTCATTATCTAGTGAAAAACTGCAAGCAACTCTTGGCACAAACAAATAAGTTTATTACATTGCAAGCCAGAATATTCATGGCAATAATCACTGCTTTTACTTATTACTAACTTTAGCTACAATGAATTTACTTATTACGGGCCAGAACATCTGTGGCATACACCATACGCCACCACTCATTGTGTAGTGGGAGACTATTTACCATTTTTTATTCAAAGATTTCACCTTCTCTGCATTTTTATTCAAAGATATTACCTTCTCTGCATGAAGAGACAGTTACCTAACCCAGGATTGCATTTTTTCTACATTTTCTTTTTACATTTTTTTACTTTTTATCTGTATACTGATATTACTATATAGATATTCTTGCTAGCAGACAGCATTATTGACATACTACGCTTTAATACCATTGTGAACAAATATGTTGACTGAAAAAGTAAAGTATAAAAAAGTTATGTTTCTTGAAATGTGGTGATAAAAAAATACATTGTTTCTCCAAATTTAGCTGTCCCTTTAATTTTTTGTGCTAATTGTGCACCTTTTCTTATCATAAAATGAAAGGAGTTTTTCGCGATTTTTTTTTACTGATTACTTATCCTCAGGATAGGTTATTAGTAACTGAAGGCAACTACCTAAAACTTAACTTTTAATTTAAATATCGTTAAAATACGTCCAGTAAAACAAATTTAAAAAGATACAGCTTCTGTTGACCTGTTATTTAATTTATGTTGCCCAATTTTCCTGCTGCTGACTGTCCTTATGCGACAGCTTTTTCAACTTTACTGCTGTACTATGACTTTATTGGTCTGGATTGAATTTGTTTTACTGGACGTATTTTAACAATATTTAAATTAAAAGTTATGTTTTAGGTAGTTGCCTAAAACAGTGATATTTTTGTTGTTATAGCAACTGTCCGTGTGAACCTATATTTAGGGATTTTCATTAGTAACTGATCGGTGGGGGTCCAACACCTGGACCCCTGCTGATCAGTTGTTCGAGAAGACACCAACGCTTTTCCTAGGCCAATGACATCACGTTCATTGTTCTCGTGGCCTATGAACAGCTCAACCCCTTTCAAGTGAATGGGGCTGAGCTGCGATATCAAGCACAGCTGCTATACTATGTAAGACACTGTACTTGTTGAGCTCTGAGAAGGCAGATGCGCTCACAGGAGAGTGTCCTCTTGGTCTGTGGCTGCTATATGACATTATCCCTAATTAAAGTATGGCATAGTGTCAGGGGCGGATTAAGTGCATGATAGGCCCAGGGCTGTCTAACTAACTTGTCCCCCCCCCCCCCTCCATTTTAGTTTAGTTTTTTTTTTTTTTGTATGAAGAGGCTGCGGTGCTTCATGATGAGCGCCACAGTCTCTTCTTAGGCCATATAACATCTTCAAAAATACCCCAAATTGGGTCCTAAACTGAAGAATTTAGTCGCCAAATTTAAAATACATAAAATTATAATAAAAAAGACATGGAGGAGAATACAGCACCACATGCCTCTTACATCCAGTGACATCTCCTGTCATGTAGACCTTCTCTTTCCTCTTCTCCTCCGTTTGACCCAGACCACCATGGCAAATTCTTTCAGCCGCATCTCGTCTCTACAGTTTGTAACACAGACACGTTAGATTTCTAAATTTTTCCATCACCCTCCTCATCCTGGTGTCCCCACAGTGTCATCCTGCTGCCACTCCCAATACTGTGCCCGTTTTTCTCCCCAATGTTCAAAATTAAAACCTTAAAAAATAGTGACCCTAATAGACATAATTGAAGTCATTTATCAAACTGGTGTAAAGTAGAACTGGATTTCCAAAATAGCTGTCAAATATGAAAGGTGGAATCTGATTGGCTGCTATGGGCAACTAAGCCAGTTGTACTTTACACCAGTTTGATAAATTACCCCAAATGTTCCTATAGTGCAGTGATGGCGAACCTATGGCACGGGTGCCAGAGGCGGCACTCAGAGCTGTCTCTGTGGGCACCCGCACTGTGAAAAAAGTCTATGGTGTACCAATATGCCTTATACTTTTCCTGCCATTCATCAGCACAGGGCGCACTATGAGCAGCACAGGCAGCGCACTGAATGTAGGCAGGCTTTAATAGCTAAATGATAAAGTACATGGAATATATACTATATTGAACTATAGTATTCAGGTTAAATTGCCGTGTTGGCACTTTACGATAAATAAGTGGGTTTTGGGTTGCAGTTTGGGCACTCTGCCTCTAAAAGGTTCGACATCACTGCTATAGTGTCCACAGCAGCTATAATGTCCCCTAGAGTGCCCCGAGTAATAATGCCACCCTCTATTGTGCTCCAGGCAATAATCCCTGTATAGTGTCCCCAAAAATAATAGAATTTCCCCTACAGTGCCTCCCCAATAGCAACACCCCCATATAGTAATTTCCACCACACTGCCCCCACATAGTAATCCCCCCATAGTAATTTGCCCTCACACAGTAATTTCCCCCTAACTGCCCCCATATAGTAGTTTTCTTCCACACAGTAATTTCCCCTACATAGTAATTTGCCCCACACTGCCCCTACATAGTAATTTCCCCCACACTATCCCCACATAGTAATTTCCCCCACACTGCCGCCACATAGTAATTTCCCCCACACTGCCACCACATAGAAATTACCCCACACTGCCCACACATAGCAATTTCCCCCACACAATAGTTTCCCCCACACTGCCCCCACATAGTAATTTGCCCCCACACTGCCCCCACATAGTAATTTGCCCCACACTGCCCCACACTGCCCCCACATAGTAATTTTCACCACACTGCCCCCACATAGTAATTTGCCCCCACACTGCCCCCACATAGTAATTTCCACCACACTGCCCCCACATAGCAATTTCCCCACACTGTCCCCACATAGAAATTACCCCACACTGCCCCCACATAGCAATTTCCCCACATAGAAATTACCCCACACTGCCCCCACATAGAAATTACCCCACACTGCCCCCACATAGCAATTTCCCCACACTGTCCCCACATAGAAATTACCCCACACTGCCCCCACATAGCAATTTCCCCCACACTGCCCCCATATAGTAGTTTTCTTCCACACAGTAATTTCCCCTACATAGTAATTTGCCCCACACTGCCCCTACATAGTAATTTCCCCCACACTATCCCCACATAGTAATTTCCCCCACACTGCCGCCACATAGTAATTTCCCCCACACTGCCACCACATAGAAATTACCCCACACTGCCCACACATAGCATTTTCCCCCACACAATAGTTTCCCCCACACTGCCCCCACATAGTAATTTGCCCCCACACTGCCCCCACATAGTAATTTGCCCCCACACTGCCCCCACATAGTAATTTTCACCACACTGCCCCCACATAGTAATTTGCCCCCACACTGCCCCTACATAGTAATTTCCACCACACTGCCCCCACATAGCAATTTCCCCACACTGTCCCCACATAGAAATTACCCCACACTGCCCCCACATAGCAATTTCCCCACACAGAAATTACCCCACACTGCCCCCACATAGAAATTACCCCACACTGCCCCCACATAGCAATTTCCCCACACTGTCCCCACATAGAAATTACCCCACACTGCCCCCACATAGCAATTTCCCCCACACTGCCCCCACACAATAGTTTCCCCCACAATGCCCCCACACAATAGTCTCCCCCACACTGCCCCCACATAGTAATTTTCCCCCACACTGACCCCACATAGCAATTACCCCGCACTGCCCCCACACAATAGTTTCTACCACACTGCTCCCATATAGTAATTTGCCCCCATCATAGTAGTCCCTCCCATAATAATTTGGCCCCACTCAGCCCCATATAGTAATTTGCCCCCACATAGAAGTCCCTCCCATAAAAATTTGCCCCCACACAGTAATTTGCCTTCACACTGCCCAATAGTAATTTGCCCCCACATTGCAGTCCCTCCCATAATAATTTTCCCCCACATAGTAATTTGCCCCACATAGTAGTCCCTCCCATAATAATTTAGTCCCACACAGCCCCCACATTCCCCCTCCCATGTACTTGAGGTCTCTTCCCTAATATGTCCCCCTCTGTGTGTCGTCCCCCACATGTCCCCCAAAGTAGGCACGTGAAAAAAAAAAGGAAAAGCTAAATACTCACCATCCAGGGCCAGGCACTTTCTCACAGACGAAGGCGGGATGAGGCAGGCGTGCACACATCAATTTGTTGTGTCCCGGCACAGGCGCGTGAGACGCCATCACGCACGCCTGCGCCAGGATTTCACTACCGCACAGGCCTCAGGCCTACTAGGCCTAAAGCCTATGGCGGTGATAGGCGACGGGACAGGGAGCTATGCGCTCCTGTGCCCCGCCGCAGTATGTGGGCGTTCGGGTCGGCATTGGGCCCCCCAGCGGTGCTGGGCCCGGGGCTGCCGACCCGAACTATTGTAATCCGCCACTGCATAGTGTAGCAGTCTATACTACTCCATGCAACATAAAAATTGTAGCACACTGCATATGGTTAGTTCTAGAAACTGGGTCATACCGTAGGCCAATAGTTCCGTGGAAAACTCTTTGTACAATTCAGAAAACTCAGCACACTAGGTTAACTTCTGTTTCCAGCTTAAGAAGGGTGAAACATTTAATATAAATCATTGAGACTAGAATAAGATAGAAGAATGAGAATAAATCATCCCTGTCTCACAGGAGAGCCGTGGATCAGATCTAACCCCTCCTGATATAGAGAAAAAGCTCACAATTCATGTCTTGAGGGGGAATGCATTTTCTGATGTTTAGCAGACAGGACACACTCTCCCTTGGTGGTCATTCCACAAATAGTTCCACAAAATTAATAAAAGCCTACCAATAAGCTCACCTAATCCATCCCTTCAGGCAGATAAAGAAAGAATAAAATAGTTTTACATTCTGTGTACAGCTTAGGCCTCTTGCACACAAACGTTGTTTTTTTTCTGTTTATGTTCCGTTTTTTGCGTTCCGTATACGGAACCATTCATTTCAATGGATCCGCAAAAAAAAAAACGAAGGTACTCCGTATGCCTTCCGTTTCCATATTTCCATTTATCCGTTCTGTTCAAAGATAGAACATGTCCTATTATTAGGATAGTACTGTTCTATCAGGGGCCAGATGTTCCGTTCTGCAAAAAATGGAATGCACACAGACGTCATCCGTATTTTTTGCAGGTTCGTTTTTTGCAGACCGCAAAATACTGAAAAAGCCATACGATCGTGTGCAAGAGGCCTAAGTGCTGGTTTGTTTAGAAAATAATACTGATCTGAGAGCATTGAAAATTATAGATGTTAGGACTTTGGGCTATCCTAAAGGCGTTGTCCTGGCAGTCCCCTGGTTTTCAGCCTTTAACACTGGATCTGGTCTCCACTGCAGGGGAGCCACCAGGCAGTAGTAGTGGTACTGATGTGGTTGGCTTCTGACCCACGAGGGGTTAAGGCAATACTCATATTTATGAAACAAGCCGAGGTCAGGGCAGGCAGAGCTTGTGTGAATCCGAAACAGGGCACGCAATGAAGGGTTAACTAGTCGGTAACTAGGTAGAGTCAGTACATTAGCAGACAAATGGGAACAGCACATCGTCACTTGAAACTAGCAAGCTAGGCAAACTAAAGCTCAAGCACTCTCCCACTGGAGAAGATGCCTTATATACCCCGAGACAGCCATATAAGAAGCAGAAAGTGCACACCCTACAGGTGAGGAGAACAGGCTGGATAGAGAAGTGCAGCCTGCAGAAGAACGGTCTGCAGGAAAAGAACAAGGCTGTGCTGTGGGTCAGGACTGCCAAGCAGGACAGGGAGGGTGAGTAAGCTGGCACACATGTCGGCCTGGGACAGCACAACAGTGGTAGGCATGGGCTGCCATGCTAACAATAGATAGGCACATAGATAGAATAGGATAGATAGATAGATAGATAGATAGGCACATAGACAGAATAGATAGATAGATAGATAGATAGATAGATAGATAGATAGATAGATAGATAGGCACATAGACAGAACAGAATAGATAGATAGATAGATAGATAGATAGATAGATAGATAGATAGATACATGTAGATAGATCAACATCTGTCATTGAGAAATTGCAAATAATAGCTCAATGCCCATGTAACAATACCGGCAGGCTTATTCGCTCCATGTGTCTGTGACTCTGTGATGCCCCTTTCACTGTAGTTTTCCAGAAAATAACAAGCATCTAAGAAAAGTGGCGCTGTAAGCATGTCCTCTGCCCCAAGCATCTAAAGAAAAGTGGCGCTGTAAGCATGTCCTCTGCCCCAAGCATCTAAAGAAAAGTGGCGCTGTAAGCATGTCCTCTGCCCCAAGCATCTAAAGAAAAGTGGCGCTGTGAGCATGTCCTCTGCCCCAAGCATCTAAAGAAAAGTGGCGCTGTGAGCATGTCCTCTGCCCCAAGCATCTAAAGAAAAGTGGCGCTGTAAGCATGTCCTCTGCCCCAAGCATCTAAAGAAAAGTGGCGCTGTAAGCATGTCCTCTGCCCCAAGCATCTAAAGAAAAGTGGCGCTGTAAGCATGTCCTCTGCCCCAAGCATCTAAAGAAAAGTGGCGCTGTAGCATGTCCTCTGCCCCAAGCATCTAAAGAAAAGTGGCGCTGTAAGCATGTCCTCTGCCCCAAGCATCTAAAGAAAAGTGGCGCTGTAAGCATGTCCTCTGCCCCAAGCATCTAAAGAAAAGTGGCGCTGTAAGCATGTCCTCTGCCCCAAGCATCTAAAGAAAAGTGGCGCTGTAAGCATGTCCTCTGCCCCAAGCATCTAAAGAAAAGTGGCGCTGTAAGCATGTCCTCTGCCCCAAGCATCTAAAGAAAAGTGGCGCTGTAAGCATGTCCTCTGCCCCAAGCATCTAAAGAAAAGTGGCGCTGTAAGCATGTCCTCTGCCCCAAGCATCTAAAGAAAAGTGGCGCTGTAAGCATGTCCTCTGCCCCAAGCATCTAAAGAAAAGTGGCGCTGTAAGCATGTCCTCTGCCCAAGCATCTAAAGAAAAGTGGCGTTGTAAGCATGTCCTCTGCCCCAAGCATCTAAAAAAAGTGGCGCTGTGAGCATGTCCTCTGCCCCAAGCATCTAAAGAAAAGTGGCGCTGTAAGCATGTCCTCTGCCCCAAGCATCTAAAGAAAAGTGGCGTTGTAAGCATGTCCTCTGCCCCAAGCATCTAAAAAAAAGTGGCGCTGTGAGCATGTCCTCTGCCCCAAGCATCTAAAGAAAAGTGGCGCTGTAAGCATGTCCTCTGCCCCAAGCATCTAAAGAAAAGTGGCGCTGTGAGCATGTCCTCTGCCCCTTGCAGGCAGGGAAGGATTACGTGCATCTCACCTCATGGATGATACTCCTGATGTCAGTTATTAAACCCCTAATAACTGACTGCTATTCCCCTCCCTTTCAGTATATATTTATCTCTGGATCTGGTTCCTGAGAATCTAGCAGCATGTTCCCTTTGGTGATGAGGTGTCTGCTGTTCACTCTTATCTGGGATTCCAATGTATTTTTTGTTACATTTTATTGATCTACATTTAGTTTAATCCTTCAGTGGACATCACTTTTCCTTAAATGTGTAAGCATATCCCTCACTAGTGTTTCTGGAACAGAAAGAGAAAGCTAAGCAATGTAAACATAAACTGGAGGAAAGAGAAAATTACGTGGATAAATGGATACATGTGGGGAGATTTCTCATCTACTTGAGCCAAAAATGTGGCATTAAGAAGTCACAAACACGTGTGAAAAAAAAGCTGTAAAAGGCTGTTTTTGCTGCCGTCGCCACTTTTCAAAAAGGGCCGATGGCAAGGGTGGGAAGGGGGCATGGCCACACACTGCCCCAAATTTATCTTCACTTATGCCAGTATTCTGCCACAAATGAGTCCAGAAACGTACGGCAGCTCTGACCTTTCTGTTTAGGCACACGGGCTGCCGGAGCAAGCGCCATTCTTTATAAACCTCCTCCTATGTTCTTATTTGAGTTCCCCAGGTGTTTCCCAGGAGATAGCAGAAGCTTTTGTAAGAGGTGTAAATTGCGAGTGACATACTTACCCTCTGTCAAAGTTCATTTGTTATGTTCTGCGTTGTGTAATTAATGTGATCAGTGTATAAAGTGATGATGATATTAAAGGGACCTCTCCAAGCACTATGAAGTGCAACACTACATGAGTAGTACTGCGGACACTGAGCCCAGATTGCTGCTTTATATGTTCATGCTCCACTGGAATACACTGAGAATAGAGATGAGCGGACTTCCTGAAATTCAATTGGTTCTGAATCTAACATTCATTTTGTTCTGAATAAGTTTGAACGACCCAAATCAAAATTGCTATGAAAAGTCATGAATGACATTTAAGTTCTCTTAGGATTGTATCCCAACACTTCCAAGGTCTTTAACTTCAAGCCAACATTAGTTCCCGGCGAACATAGCTTGCTCGCGTTCGCCGCTGCGGGCGAACATATGCGATGTTCGGTCCGCCCCCTATACATCATCATTGAGTAAACGTTGACCCTCTACCTCACAGTCAGCAGACACATTCCACCCTTCCTCCCAGACCCTCCCACCTCCTGGACAGCATCCATTTTAGATTTATTCGGAAGCTGCATTCTCAGTGAGACGAGGGACAGTGCTGCTGCTGCTGATTCAATAGGGAAAGCGTTAGCTAGGGCATTGTTCTGTGTCCACAGACTCATCTGCTGTAAGGACAGCATCCTGACAGCACCCCAAAAAGCCCTTTTCAGGGCTGGTACATCAGTCTGTTTTTTTTTTTTTTCCATATATATATTGCAGTTGCCTGGCTGCCCGTGTGTGAGAGGCTGCAGGCTCAGTCATAGACAGCACTGTGTTCACAGTGCACACCATTCATACAGGGTGTGACAGAAAATACCTTACAGATAAAAAAAAATTCAATGTAATATTTTTCTGTGACATAATCACATTTGCAAGCCCGTGTGCGTCAGGCCCACACATTCTGTATTGTGCCCACTGGCTAGTGTCTAGGCCTGCACTCATACCGTTACAGGGTGTCATTCACCCAAATACCTTGCAGGAAAAAAATAATTGATTAAATTTTTTCTGTGATCTAATCACATTTGCAAGCCCGTGTGTGTCAGGCCCACACAGACTGTACTGTGCCCACTGCCCACCACTTATATAGGGTGGCACAGTACCTTGCATGCATAGTAACACTTATCTAATAAAAAATGACAGGCAGAGGCAGGCCACGCCGCAGGGGCCATCGTGTTCGTGGTGCTGTGATTTTCACTGGCCCTGGAATAATGCCCAGTGTTCAGAGGCCATGTACCCTGAACCCCAAAAATTCGGAGAAAATAGTTGACTGGCTTACACAGGACACCTAATCTTCAACAGCTTCCGCTAAGAACCTTGACGCACCATCCTCCTCCAGCTCAGCTTTGGTCACCTGCTCTCAAGTTACCACTTTCCCCCCCGCCGCCACCACCACCACCACCACCACCACCACCTCAGTCACCACAGCCGCTTCACTTGATCCCTCAGAGGAGGTATTTACACATCAGTTGGATGAAATTAGTGATGCGCAACCATTATTGACAGAGGATGTAGATAACAGGGATATGTCTCAGTCAGGCAGCATTACACACAGGGACGTACAGTGTGATGATGATGATGATGTTGTACCCGCTGCTGCTTCCTTTGCTGAGGTGTCAGATACAAGTGAAGTGGTTGATGATGACAATGTGTCCGTGGATGCCACGTGGGTGCCTGCTCGAAGAGAAGAAGAAGAGGGGGGAAAGTTCAGAAGGGGAGACAGAGAGAAGGAGGAGACGAGTTGGAAGCAGGGGGAGGTCGTCGCAAGGAGCTAGTGGCACAGTCAGACAGCATGTATTGGCACCCGGGGTCAGCCAGACAGCACGCCAATCAACGCATGCTGTTGCCACCACCAGAATGCCGTCATTGCAAAGCTCAGCAGTGTGGTATTTTTTTTGTGTGTCTGCCTCTGACAACAGGGATGCCATTTGCAACTTGTGCCAAAAGAAACTGAGACGTGGGAAATCCAACACCCACCTAGGTACAACTGCTTTGCGAAGGCACATGATCGCACATCACAAACGCCTATGGGATCAACACATGTTGACGAGTAGAAGCAGCACACAAGCTCAAAGCCACCATCCTCCTCCTGGTCCAGCATCTTCCACCACGTCAACCACTGCTGTCCTCCTTGCCCTCTCTCAACCACCCACCACTCCGCCTCTCACCTTGAGCAGTTCCATCTCATCTGCCCACAGTCAGGTGTCTGTAAAGGAAATGTTTGAGCGTAAGAAGCCAATGTCACAGAGTCACCCCCTTGCCCGGCGTCTGACAGCTGGCTTGACGAAACTCTGGCTTGACAGCACTCCTGTCCGCCCTGAACGCACAGGTGGATCAGTGGCTGACCCCGCACCAACTGGAGATCGAGAAAGTGGAGTGTGACAATGGAAGCAATTTGTTGGCGGCATTGAATTTGGGCAAGTTGTTACATGTGCCGTGCATGGCACATGTGTTGAATCTCATTGTACAACGCTTTGTGTCTAAGTACCCAGGCTTACAGGACGTCCTCAAGCAGGCCAGGAAGGTATGTGGCCATTTCAGGCGTTCCTACACGGCCATGGCGCACTTTTCAGACATTCAGCGCCGAAACAACATGCCAGTGAGGCGCTTGATTTGCGACAGCCCGACACGTTGGAATTCAACACTCCTAATGTTCGACCGCCTGCTCCAACAAGAAAAAGCCGTCAATGAGTATTTGTATGACCGGGGTGCTAGGACAGCCTCTGTGGAGCTGGGAATTTTTTTGCCACGTTACTGGACGCTCATGCGCAATGCCTGTAGGCTCATGCGTCCTTTTGAGGAGGTGACAAACCTAGTCAGTCGCACTGAAGGCACCATCAGCGACCTCATCCCATTCGTTTTCTTCCTGGAGAGTGCCCTGCCAAGAGTGCTGGATCAAGCTGTAGATGAGCGTGAACAGGAAGAGGAAGAGTTGGGGTCACCATCACCACCAGAAACAGCCTTGTCATCATCGCTTGCCGGACCTGCGGTAACGCTGCAAGAGGAGTATGAGGAAGAGGAGTCGGAGGAGGAATGTGGCTTTGAGGAGGAGGAAGACCAACCACAGCAGGCATCCCAGGGTGCTCGTTGTTGTCACCTATCTGGGACCCATGGTGTTGTACGTGGCTGGGGGGAAGAACAGACCGCCAATGGTTGGATGCCGAGCTACGGAAATGAGTAGCTCGGCATCCAACCTTGTGCAAATGGGGTCTTTCATGCTGTCATGTCTGTTGAGGGACCCTTGTATAAAAAGGATGAAGGAGAACGACCTATACTGGGTGGCCACGCTACTAGACCCCCGGTATAATCAGAAAGTGACGGAAATGTTACCAAATTACCGGAAGTCAGAAAGGATGCAGCAGTTCAAAACCAAACTAAAAAATATGCTTTACTCAGCTTATAAGGGGGATGTCACAGCACAACGGGAATCTAACTGGGGAAGAGGTGAAAGTAATCCTCCTCCTACCACGACCACGGCAGCAAGGACAGGACGAATTACAGATGTGTTATTGATGGAGGACATGCAGAGCTTTTTCAGTCCTACACATCACCACAGCCCTTCGAGATCCAGCCTTTGAGAACGACTCGACCGACAGGTGGCAGACTACCTCACCTTAACTGCAGATATCGACACTCTGAGGAGCGATGAACCCCTTGACTACTGGGTGTGCAGGCTTGACCTGTGGCCTGAGCTATCCCAGTTTGCGATAGAACTTCTGGCCTGCCCCGCATCAAGTGTCCTGTCAGAAAGGACCTTCAGTGCAGCAGGAGGCATTGTCACTGACAAAAGAAGTCGCCTCGGTCAAAAAAGTGTTGATTACCTCACCTTCATTAAGATGAATGAGGCATGGATCCCGAAGGGACTGACAGTAGGGGATACGCTTAACTAACAAAAGGCCTGATGACATGCCTTGGCCTCAAAATGGTCCCCACGCTGCTGTATTTAATGTCTGCATACCAGATGACTTTCGTGAATTCTCCGCCACCAACTAGGGTTCAAGCCGCAATGTTTTAGTCACCCTTCTGCCTTGAAAACATCAATTTTTCCGGCTGCTGCTACAACAGCGGCTGCAACAATAACATTGCTTTTCAGGCATGTGTACATGCCTAATTTTGGCCTCTGGTGCTGCACTGTGGCTGCAAAAACAAAACAAAACAAAAAGGCACATACAAGTGTCAATTCCCCTTTTGTGATCGTTACCTTGTTGTGTGAAGGGGCTTGCGTATCACAATGAAGTGATCATCACCTCTATGAGTGTGTTGGCAATGTTACATTTCAGTAAAAGTTCGGGTTCGGTGTTCGGGTAATATTAATATACCATCAGATCGGAGTTTTCTCCAATCCAATGGTATATTTTAACTTGAAGCGTCCCATCACCATGGGAATGCCTCTATGTTAGAATATACCATTGGATTTGAGTTAGATTGTGAAAACTCAGATCCGACAGTATATTCTAACCCCCCCCCCCCATCATTGGTGGCAGCGGAGCGGCATTTCCGATCAGAGTCCCAGTTTAATCGCTGGGGCTCCGATCGGTTACCATGGCAGCCAGGATGCTACTGCAGTCCTGGCTGCCATGGTTACTTAGCATTTTTATCAGCATTGTACTTGCATGCGCTGTCTGTGGCCGGCCAGCACTCCTCTTACTGGCAAGTGAAAGGTCTGTGCGGCGCATTGCTTATAGCACAGACCTGTCACTTACCAGTAGGAGGAGCACCGGCCGGCCACAGACAGCGCACGTAAGTATATTGCTGCTAAAAGTGCTAAGTATCCATGGAAGCCAGGACTGCAGTAGCGTCCTGGCTGCCATGGTAACCAATCGGACACCAATGATTTTAAGTCGGGGGCCGCACTAACCACCAATGATTTTAATAGGGGGGGTGGGGGGCCGCACTGGACACCATAGATTTTAATACTGGGGAGGGAGGGTGGTCTGGCCCTTGCTGCCTTGCAGCACCCGATCTCTTACAAGGGGCTGAGGTCCGCACAATTAACCCCTCAGGCGTGGCACCTGAGGGGTTAATTGTGCGGATCACAGCCCCCTGTAAGAGATCTTGTGCTGCCAGGCAGTAGGGGGCAGTTATGTACACAGTTCTTAGTATATTCTAACTTGAAGCGTCCCCATCACCATGGGAACGCCTCTGTGTTAGAATATAGTCGGATCTGAGTTTTCACTCTGAAAAAGCTAATACTATTATTTTCCATTATAACCATGTATGAGGTGACAGTTTTATTAGTACTATATTTGGGGGCATATACCTTTTTGATCGCTTGGTGTTGCACTTTATGTGATACTAGGTGACATAAAATGGCTTTTTTGGCACAGTTTATTTTTTTTGTTACGGTGTTCACCTGAGGGGTCACGTCATGTGAAATTTTTATAGAGCTGGTTGTTACGGATGCGGCGATACCTAATATGTCAACTTTTTAAATTTATTTCACTTTAAAACAATAATAGCAGTTCTGAAGCGAAAAAAATACATATTTTAGTGTCTCTATTGTCTGAGATTCTGAGATTCTGAGATTCATAGTTTTTTATTTTTTGGCCGATTGTCATTTTTTGCGGGACGAGGTGACAGTTTAATTGGTGCTATTTTGGGGGGCATATGCATTTTTGATCGCTTGGTGTTGCAATTTTTGTGATGTAAGGTGACAAATATGGCTTTTTTTTAAACAGTTTTTATTTTTATTTTTTTGGGGTGTTTATCGGACAGGGTGGATCATGTGATATATTTATATTGCCGGTTGTTACGGATGCGGCAAAACCAAATATGTCTATTTTTTTTTTCTATCTTTAACATTTTTTTTATTACTTAATTGTTTTTTTTTTTACATGTGAAACCTTTTTTTTATTTATTTTTTTAACACTTTTTTTTTTTTTTACTTTGCGTTTTACACTTTGCGTCCCCATAAGGTCATACAAGACTTTTTTTTTTTTTTTCTCTATTGTTTTCTCCTGTAACTGGGGCTGACATAGTAGCCCCAGTTACAGGGGAAATACACCCCCCAGAGAGGCTGTATACAACTCTGTATAGCCTCAGTGCAGGGCTGATCTAGGTCTGTAGAAGACCCGACAGGTCCTGCACTCTCCCGGCCCTGGCGATCACATGACCGACAGGCCGGAACAGGAAGCGCATAGTATACAGCGATCTAGAACGCAGGGACACCTGGGAACTGTCCCTGCCTTCTCCTTGGGGTGCCCTGCTGTCCCTGATAGCGGGCCCCCCGCTCGGCAGCTGCATGATTAGCGTGCAGCTGCCATCTCTCAATAGACATTCCAGAACGTCCATTCAAAGATAAATACCCACCCATAGAACGTTTATGAGGTGGATAAAAAAAAAAGCATTCCAAAAATTACCGGTATCCGTTTTGGTGGGAGGATGCCTGCAGGTGTTTATATATGCATGATGGATGATGGTATCAGAAGAAGCAATGGCTTGTTTTTAACAAATGGTCCAAAAACTATCCTTCTTGGGGAGTAGCAACAGTTTTGGTATTATTGTAAATAATCAATGATCATCCTGGAAAGTGTAGAATGAATGGCTTTTTACACAATCTGTCAAAAATGATTCCTGTGGGTACTTGACACTGGACTTCAGGCATTTTGGCATTTCCCTCTCCCCAGTCTTCCTCCAGACTCTGGCACCTTGATTTCCGAATGACATTCGAAATTTGTTTTCATCCGAAAAAAGTACTTTGGACCACTGAGCAACAGTCCAGTGCTGCTTCTCTGTAGCCCAGGTCAGGCGCTTGACCACGCCACGTGTAGCCCATTTCCTGCACACTGCCTGTACACGGTGGCTCTGGATGTTTCTACTCCAGTCTCAGTCCACTGCTTCCGCAGGTCCCCCGCTTCCGCGGGTCCCCCAAGGTCTGGAATCGGTCCTTCTCCACAATCTTCCTCAGGGTCCAGTCACCTCTTCTCGTTGTGCAGCATTTTCTGCCACACTGTTTCCTTCCCACAGACTTCCCACTGAGGTGCCTTGATACAGCACTCTGGGAACAGCCTATTCGTTCAGAAATTTCTTTCTGTGTCTTACCCTCTTGCTTGAGGGTGTCAATGATGGCCTTCTGGACAGCAGTCAGGTCGGCAGTCTTACCCATGATTGCGGTTTTGAGTAATGAACCAGGCTGGGAGTTTTTAAAAGCCTCAGGAATCTTTTGCAGGTGTTTAGAGTTAATTAGTTGATTCAGATGATTAGGTTAATAGCTCGTTTAGAGAACCTTTTCATGATATGCTAATTTTTTTAGATAGGAATTTTGGGTTTTCATGAGCTGTATGCCAAAATCATCAATATTAAAACAATAAAAGGCTTGAACTACTTCAGTTGGTGTGTAATGAATCTAAAATATATGAAAGTCTAATGTTTATCAGTACATTACAGAAAATAATGAACTTTATCACAATATGCTATTTTTTTTAGAAGGACCTGTATAAGATACTGTATGCCCTTCTGCAACACAGTCCCACTGTTACCATGATTCCCCGGCGGAATAACAGGGAAATAATGTATACTCCGCCTTACCCAACAATTCTCTTTGTGATGGCTAGGATCTTTATCATACATACTGTAATGGCATACAAGGAAATACTCCAAACTCCTGAACTGAACCTCACGAATAGCTGCTAGCAGACGAATAGGAAACGCACCCAAGCGGCTTACACTCCTAGCAATCAGTCTGTAACAGCATACAGTGAATCCCCCCCAAGAACGAGACGAGGCTCTGTGTTCAGGGTAAAGCAGTGGTCAGCCAGAGCTGTGTGTTTATTGTTTTTATATAACATTGTTACACACTAGTACCACCCACAGAGTTTTGTAAAAACAACCAATAAACACGTACAATACACTCAGACACTCCCACACAAAATCCTCCCCTCTGCCTGTGATACAGTTACCTTACACAATGGGTTGATCTAATTATCACAGGCAGGAGAATAAACAATGTCTTCTGTCCTGGAGACAACTGAGGAGTAATTCAATTATCTCTCAGGACAAAGGGAAATCGCCAATACACACGTGGAGACAATAGGACAGACATCACTACTCAAATATACAATGTCCCAACCATTACAGTACACATAGACATTTAACATATCCCCAAATGGCTTGGATCTGAGCGCTCCATACATATATATACAGCGTTCAGATGCCACAAAAACAGTCAAATCGCCATGGGGTTTAAGTTTAGCATGGGCTGATGAGAGGGCCCATAATCCTGGCGCAAGAGGCTGGCAACCAGGCTTCTCCACCACCCAGTGGCGAGGTTGGTTTCGCCACAAATACTAATACTGTGGATTATAAAAAGGGGGGAATCCCAAGGAATCCATCATTGCAGCGCATTATATTAAAACCTATTTGTCAAACTGAATTCAACATCAGTAAATAATGCCTTTGTGCAGGGTAATCTTTTGTTAAAGGGGTTGTTTGGGTTCATAACCTCTTCTTCTCTTCTTCACTTATTTACTATGTCTGAGTGGAGCATCACAGCATTTCCTTGCTCTGAAGCTCCCCCTTTCCTTGCGCTGCATTGTGCAGGGCAAGGTCTGTTTGTTTTCAGGGCTTCTCCTCTCTATGCTGCCCTAGACTGTTTTAGAGGTGGGCACCACTAGGACCCGCCTTTAAAACAGCCTAAGGCAGCGCTATAGACTGCCTATTTGTGCTGGTGGCGTCACTGGGCTTACTGCTAGGTGGAAGTCTCCGCCTAGCATAGTGAGGAGAAGCCTGGTACCTCAATAGCAGTAAACAAAAAGACCTTGCCATGCATGATGCAGCGCAAGGCAAGGGGAAGCATTGGAGCAAGGAAATGAATAAAGAAGAGGTTATATCCGGGTTCAGCTCTGATCTGTATCTGATTATCATGTACACTTGATGTTGGTGTTTATATAAGTTCACTACAGTGATCACTTCACTGTTGTCCTGCTTGTGAAAGGCTCACACGGAGCTAAAATGTCTCATTGGATACAATAAAAAAAACAAGGAGTGCTGCCTGGATTTTCAGTTGGTAACTGTGATGCACACCAATTAGTAAGTTGGCACACTAGTAGCACCAGGATTAAGGCCTCATTGACACATAGGTGGATTTTCACAGACCACGGTCCGCGAAAATCTGTCCTGCCGAGTGCACAAGTGCACAGCGTCATTGGTTGCTATGACGCCGTGCGCTTCGTGCTGCCACCTTTGTACAGTAATACACTGGTATGATCTATTTGTTTGATTGTTAATTATGTGATGAAGATTGTGATAATTCACATTAATAATAAATTGTGTAGTATAGGTCTAAATACTACACCCTAGCACCAGCATTCTGACAAATGGCTGCCAAAATCAGCCTCCCTGTGTCACGAGGGTGTCAAGAGCCACGTCTGACTCCGTTATACCCGGGGTCAGGAAGTCGCAGCGGGTGGCTGCGCACTCTATGTCTAAAGATCACGTTGTTTCTTAGTGATTGTTTTCTGTGTTTGCCTTGCTATCCTTTTTGTCTCACTCAGGGATCCGTAGCTTCTCCTCCTCAGCTGTGTCTTGTCTGCCACTCCCAACCTCCTTATATTCTCCTCTCACACTTCTCTAGTTGCCAGTTATAGAGCTTCCTGCCTGGACTTCTATACTGACCCACTGGAGCTGTGAATCCTGGTTGTTGTTCCAGAGTGCTACCCTCCGGATCCCTGTTGGGCTTTTTGTTGTCTCCTGTTGTCGCCCACCTGGGATTATATGTTGAGTCTGTATTGTCTGTCCTCCCCTTGGTGTTTTCCTTTAGAGCTAGTGGTGCGGACTAGTGTTCCCACCGCCCTGTTCACTATCTAGGGCTCATCTTAGGGAAAGCCAGGGTTTTAGGCACGTGATCGGCGTACGGGTGAGGAACCCGTCTAGGGACGTCAGGGCAGCCAGGTACCAGCCGCAAGGTGAGTCAGGGGTCACCACCTTCCCTCTCACTTGGGCAGGGCCTTCCTCTTTCCCTCCCTCTGTGTCACGTATGTGATAGTCACGCCGATCGTGATATTATAACTGGCCCTTATTTTTTTGGGAGAAAAATTTTTTTTTTTTTTTTTCTCTCTACTTAGAATCCAATATGGATCCTATTGCTGCTTTGGCAAAACAGCTTCAAGGCCTGTCTTTGGAGGTGGCAGGATTGAAGGCGTCTGTCCTCCAAAAACAGCAGCAAATGCAGCAGACCGCAAGCCCAGCGGTTGCTATGGGTAACCAGGTTGTTACAGAACCCAAGGTTGTTCTTCCTGACAGATTTTCTGGGGGAAGGGACAAATTTGTGACGTTCCGTGAGGCCTGCAAATTATATTTTAAGCTGCGCCCTTACTCCTCAGGTAATGAAGAACAGCGGGTGGGGATTGTTATTTCCCTGCTTCAGGGGGACCCGCAATCCTGGGCATTCTCTTTACCCCCTGGTTCCCAGGCTCTCCGGTCAGTGGAGGGATTTTTTGGGGCTTTGGGTCTCATATATGATGACCCTGACCGAGTCGCCCTGGCTGAGTCGAAGTTACGGAGACTCCTACAGGGAGATCGGCCAGCAGAGGAATATTGCTCAGAGTTCCGTAGGTGGGCTACGGATACTCAGTGGAACGATCCGGCTCTCAGGAGTCAGTTCTGCTCTGGGTTATCTGAAAGGGTTAAGGATGCGCTGGCGCTGTATGAGACCCCCCTTTCCCTTGATGCTGTTATGTCCCTCTCTATCAGAATAGATAGACGTCTTAGGGAGAGATCAAAAATTCCTGAGCAATTGGTAACCTCTCCCAAGCAGCAGTTAGTCTGTACTGACTTAGATGAGCCTATGCAGCTAGGAGGAACTTCTCGTCAGGTCCGTCCTCCTGAGGTTCGCCGTAGGGGGGGGGGCTTGTTTTTTCTGTGGGGGGAGGGGTCATTTCATTAATGTCTGTCCCTCCTTTCTCAAAAACAAAAGACCGTCGGAAAACTACTAACCCCAGGCTGTGCGGAGGATGTCAGCCGGGGGGTATACGTTTCCTCCATACGAACATCTCAATTTGTGTTGCCAGCGGTTATTGTTTTTGGTGTTAAGACGGAGTCTATTTCTTTTTTCTAGACAGTGGAGCAGGGGTAAATTTGATAGATGCCCATTTTGCCCGCACTATGGGTTTGTCTCTCTGTACGCTGCAGAGACCTATTCCCATATTCGCTATTGATTCTGCTCCTCTGTCTCAGAGAAACCTCACTCACATTGTCCATAACTTACACCTTCGGGTAGGGGACCACCATAATGAGTGTCTTTCATGTTACGTTCTGGAGGGCCTTCCCTCTCCTGTGGTATTGGGTCTTCCCTGGTTGGTAGCGCACAATCCAGTGGTGGATTGGCAGGCTAGGGAGATATTGGAGTGGAGTGAGCATTGCAGAGAGAATTGCTTAAATAACAATTGCTTAATCGCCTCCATAGCTTCCCTACCTACATTTATTTCGGACTTTGAGGACGTTTTTTCTGAAAAGGGTTGTCAGAAGCTACCACCTCATCGTCCTTATGATTGCCCGGTTAACCTGATTCCCGGTGCAAAATTACCCAAGTTCAGGTTGTATAATCTTTCGGGTCCCGAGAGACAAGCCATGAAAGATTATATCTCCGAGAGTCTGGCTAAGGGACACATCAGATCCTCTTCTTCACCCGTGGCTGCAGGGTTTTTCTTTGTTAAAAAGAAAGATGGGGGCCTGCGTCCTTGCCTAGATTTCCGTGAGCTAAACCGGATAACCATCCGAGACCCATACCCTCTTCCTCTCATTCCTGACCTTTTTAATCAGATTGCGGGTGCTAGGTGGTTCTCCAAACTTGATCTTAGGGGGGCCTACAATCTGATTCGTATCAAGGAAGGGGATGAGTGGAAGACAGCTTTTAACACCCCTGAAGGGGCATTATGAAAATTTAGTCATGCCTTTCGGTCTGACCAATGCCCCTGCTGTCTTCCAACATTTCGTTAATTATATTTTTAGTCATCTCATCGGCAGGTTTGTAGTCATATACCTAGATGATATCTTAATTTATTCGGCTGATCTGAAAACACATGAAGTACATGTCAGGCAAGTACTGCAGGTCCTACGGACGAATAAATTATATGCAAAAATTGAAAAATGTGTCTTCACCGTTCAGGAAATACAGTTCCTGGGATATCTATTATCTGCTTCAGGTTTCCGTATGGATCCTAGGAAGGTCCAGGCAATTTTAGATTATGATCTTCCTGAGAACCTTAAAGCTCTACAGCGGTTTTTGGGTTTCGCAAATTTCTATAGAAAGTTCATTAAAAATTATTCAGTGATCGTTAAACCCCTTACTGACATGACTAGGAAGGGGACTGATTTTTCTAAATGGTCTGACGCCGCTAAAATTGCATTTTCCTCTCTAAAAGAGAGATTTACCTCGGCACCTGTTCTAATTCAACCTGATGTCTCCCAGCCTTTTATTATTGAAGTAGATGCGTCAGAGGTGGGAGTGGGGGCTGTATTGTCTCAGGGTCCGTCTCCTGGCAAATGGCGTCCTTGCGCTTTCTTTTCCAAAAAGTTATCTACTGCAGAAAATAACTATGATATTGGAAATAGGGAACTGTTGGCGATTAAACTGGCGTTTGAAGAGTGGCGTCACTTCTTAGAGGGAGCAATCCACCCCGTCACGGTGATTACGGATCACAAAAACCTTCTGTACCTAGAATCAGCTAAGCGTCTCACCCCTAGACAAGCTAGGTGGTCGCTATTCTTTACCAGATTTAACTTTGTAATCACCTATCGTCCTGGGGCAAAAAATACCAAGGCAGACGCATTATCTCGTAGTTTCCCTGGAGGGGGTAATGTTAGTGATCCGGTACCTATTTTACAAAGAGGAGTGGTTGTCTCTGCTGTACACTCTGTTCTAGAGGGAAAGGTGTTAGAGGCCCAGGGGGACGCCCCGGCCTCTTGCCCCTCAGAGAAATTGTTTGTACCGTTAAACCTGCATCTTGAATTATTAAAGGAACATCATAATTCGGCACTTGCTGGGCACCCGGGTAGTAAAGCAACCTTGGAGCTATTGTCTCGTCGTTTTTGGTGGCCCAGGTTGCGTCAGGATGTAATGGATTTCGTGTCTACTTGTTCTACTTGTGCACGCGCGAAAGTCTCTCATACACGTCCAGCAGGGTCTTTATTGCCACTTTTCATCCCCAATAGGCCATGGACACATCTGTCAATGGATTTCATCACTGACTTACCGTTGTCTGCGGGTAAAACAGTTATCTTGGTAGTAGTAGACAGGTTTAGCAAAATGGTACACTTTATTGCGCTACCCGCACTTCCTATCAGTGAAATCGTGAAGCTTCACGGGGTCCCTTCCGATGTGGTTTCGGATCGGGGAACCCAGTTTATTTCTAAGTTTTGGAAAGCTTTTTGTTCCCGTTTGGGGGTACACTTGTCCTTTTCCTCAGCTTTCCATCCTCAGTCGAATGGACAGACTGAGCGTACCAACCAAAACCTAGAAACATATTTACCGTTAGCCGAGTTTGCCATAAATAATCGCTGTCAGGAATCCACTGGCAAGTCACCATTTCTTGGTGCATATGGTTTTCATCCCCAATTTTGTACTTTCAAAGAGGGGGGGTCTTCTGGGGTTCCCGAAGAGGAACGGTTTTCTTCATCTCTTTCATCGGTATGGCAGAAGGTGCAAGCTAACTTGAAAAAGATGAGTGGTAAATATAAATGCATGGCCGATAAGAAACGGTCGCCAGGTCCGGACCTAGGAGTGAATGACTATGTGTGGTTGTCTACTAGGAATATTAAGTTGAAGGTTCCCTCTTGGAAACTAGGCCCTAGGTTCATTGGTCCTTATAAAATAGTAGCCGTCATTAACCCTGTGGCTTTTCGCCTGGAGCTACCTCAGACTTTTAAGATCCATAACGTCTTCCATAAGTCGTTACTCAAGAAGTATGTTCCACCTCTAGAACCATCACCGCTGCCACCTCCTCCTGTTATTGTGGATGGTAATCTGGAGTTTCAAATATCCAGAATTGTTGATTCTCGTCGGGTCCGCCGCTCTCTTCAGTATCTGGTGCATTGGAGGGGTTACGGTCCCGAGGAAAGAATGTGGGTTCCAGCGTCAGAGGTAAACGCCAAAAGGTTAATACAGGCTTTCCATGCCTCTCATCCTGAGAGACCTGGTCCTGAGTGTCCGGAGGCCCCTCGTGAAAGGGGGGGTACTGTCACGAGGGTGTCAAGAGCCACGTCTGACTCCATTATACCCGGGGTCAGGAAGTCGCAGCGGGTGGCTGCGCGCTCTATGTCTAAAGATCACGTTGTTTCTTAGTGATTGTTTTCTGTGTTTGCCTTGCTATCCTTTTTGTCTCACTCAGGGATCCGTAGCTTCTCCTCCTCAGCTGTGTCTTGTCTGCCACTCCCAACCTCCTTATATTCTCCTCTCACACTTCTCTAGTTACCAGTTATAGAGCTTCCTGCCTGGACTTCTATACTGACCCACTGGAGCTGTGAATCCTGGTTGTTGTTCCAGAGTGCTACCCTCCGGATCCCTGTTGGGCTTTTTGTTGTCTCCTGTTGTCGCCCACCTGGGATTATATGTTGAGTCTGTATTGTCTGTCCTCCCCTTGGTGTTTTCCTTTAGAGCTAGTGGTGCGGACTAGTGTTCCCACCGCCCTGTTCACTATCTAGGGCTCATCTTAGGGAAACGTCTAGGGACGTCAGGGCAGCCAGGTACCAGCCGCAAGGTGAGTCAGGGGTCACCACCTTCCCTCTCACTTGGGCAGGGCCTTCCTCTTTCCCTCCCTCTGTGTCACGTATGTGATAGTCACGCCGATCGTGATACCCTGAGGCAGCCATGAATGAGTTACACAATATGACACACTGTTTCTAAAACTTATCTCTCTGTCAAGTTATTATAAATCTAGTCGGCTGTCACCATCTCTTCTCTGTGAAATAACCTCTGTGACCCAAAATTATCCGGATTCTGTGTTTTAAGATCTGTTTTCTCTATCGAACAGATCTGCTGTCCCTTCAATGTATAAGTCGAGAAAAATATGGTACATTCTGGTGGTGATCTTATTTACTGCCTATGACATGTCCACTAACATTATAGACCAGTGATGGCTAACCTCCGGCACTCGGCAGCTGCGGTGAATTTGCGACTCCCAGCATGCTCCATTCATTTCTAGTGTGTGCATTTTGGGAAATTGGAGCACCGAGGTTAGCCATCACAGCTATAGACCTTCATGATTGGCTGATACTGTGAGGCATTATGAGCAAGCCCGCTTAGAAAAAGTCTTTTGATCCTCCTTATTCATCTTCTAATCCTCCCTGTATATGATATATATGATAATGGATGCCATTTTAATCCAATTTTATTAAACAAATCACAAAAACTTTAAATTAGTTGGAAACCAAAGTTTTTTGGAAACCTGTAATGAATTTCATTAATTTAGAATTAATTGGTTCATCTGTAATAGATGCAACTTATGAGCTTATGGTGCTGATATAGGACCTTTTTCATGTTTGTATGGTTTTTCCAAAGGTCCAGCCCAGGTTTAGTTGCAATGTCTTCCTCTTGATTATGCCTGCTTGGCTCACAAGCCATGTCAATGTTTTACAGCGGTGTTTTCTCAACAACAGCAACACCATTCATGTTTTAGTTGATGAACTTAGGAGCATTATCTCTGGATGGCATCCTGCGCATGGAGTAATGTTTCAGTAAGAAGGAAACAGTATATAGTGCCTGCACTAACTTGACGGTGGACATTGAGGTGCTAGAAGTGCTGCACTGGAGTTTCTCTAGGTGAGATTGAGATACATTCATTATAACTGAGCAGGAGTGCACCTAGCCTTTCTGCTGCCTGAGGTGAAAACTAAATCAGCGAAAAACAATGGAAAGTGACTACAGGTTATGCAGCAAGCCCTTAAGGAGCAGGAGCCGAGGATGGGAGTGGTAGTGGCTCTGGCTATTGAATGTGTGACAGTGTTTTCCCTAGGGACAATGCAATGCATGCACCCTGAAGGATTCTATTACAGTCCAAAGCCTATTTTTTATATAAGCTTATATTCCATCACTATCTATACATTAGTACATCACGCACACAGGAACACGTAGGGGGCAAAGTTCTTGGAAATCTACTAAGAAGTGCTTTTTGCTCACATATCATATATAGCCTTGGACTCTAATAAACGATAAGATAACTCAAATGCTTAGCTGGCTAAGACGCGTGTTACGGGTTAACTTAAACATCATGTCATTTTGGACTATATATGTCTCATGAGATGAATAAAGATGCAGAGTGACATTGAACTGCACAGAAGTGTGTCTTGTCATTGTTACTCTCTCTAGCGCTAGATAAGTATCAAATCAAGCTGAATACCGAAGTCTTGTACCTGGGGTACAATATAAGGGAAAGATAAGAATATTCCTTACACACCCTTTCTTACCTCGGGGCACACCCAGATTCTGTGACTACTGCCTCATGGTTATTACAGGTGTCCTTGCTGTTAAATGTTTGTATGGGTCCAAGGCAAAACATGTGAAGCCAGCAATCGCCAGCGTCTGGTGAGATAGGAGTCAGTGAACCAGGACCGATTTAAACAGAACAAACGTCTCTCTTTACTGTAGTGGAAGATGGAAGTTGTAGTACAACAAAACAAGATGAGAGTCTAACCGTAAGCCATTATCTTATCATGAATTGCTTTTATTGAATCCCATTGTAGCAACATCACAATGCGGTGCCCTAGTGCTGTCTTTTTTATTACTACTAGAGATGAGCGAACTTCTGTTTTAAGTTCCGCGTCTAAAGTTCGGGTTTGGATTAGCAGAGAATCCCGATCTGGAACCGGATATGGATTCCGACTTCCGTTGTGGTCCGTGGTAGCGGAATCAATAATCGGCCATTATTGATTCCGCTACCACGGACCACAACGGAAGTCGGAATCCATATCCGGTTCCAGATCGGGATTCTCTGCTAATCCAAACCCGAACTTTAGACGCCGAACTTAAAACAGAGGTTCGCTCATCTCTAATTACTACAAATTATGAACAGGGGCACACCAATAACTGAACTGAGTTCTTTAATCCATGAAATCCATCTGGACCTGGTGCTTGTACATATATACTTTTTTTTTTTTTACTTAGCTTGAACTAATACAGGAACTTGGATCATCTGAAGTGCTGAAGTTCAGCAGTGGGGACGGGAACTATTGTTCCTGTGACTCTCTATTTAGGCCTCATAGGCTGTAGGCCACTAGGCCTGAGGCCAATGAGGCAGTGCTAAAGTGCAGGAGGTCGTCATGACATCATCATGACCTCCTGTGCCATGTAAGGTGTGAAGATCTCATTACACCACCAGAGACCCGGCGCAGACTGTCTGTGCTGTAAAGCAGGCAGCTGGGACAGCAGGCTGGAAGAGGGACATACACAGACAGCGGGAGTGGGGTGAGTAGTTTTTTTGTTTTATTTGGTTACTGGGGGCACTTTGGGGGAGGGATTGCTGCATTCTTTACTGGGGGTACTATATCTAAAGAGGTACTACTGTGGGGGCTATATTTAAAGACACCACTACTGGGGGGGGGGGGGGTATTTTGTTTAAAGAAGCCACTATTGGGTGGCACTGTATGTAAAGAGGCCACTACTAGGGGGTATGATATGTAAAGAGACCGCTACTGGGGGTATTAAATGTGAAGTGGGCACTACTGGGGGGCATTATATGTGAAGTGGGTACTACTGGGGGGCATTATATGTACATATGGCACTACTGGGGGGCATTATATCTACTGGAGTCTAAACGGAAATGATTACTAAGTAGGGTATAAAAAGAGACATTAATACTTAATAGGTGCGTTCAATTATGCAGAAAGAAGTTGTGGTCAGGAGACGTCATCATCGTGATCTATGCAGGACTGAAAAAAAGGAAAGAGAACAACTCCAGTCTGAAGAGATATCACCTACAAGTCACTGAGCGGGGGCTAAACAGGATTATTAATTACTAGGACATAATGTAGCAGTATTATTTGGCCTTTATAAAGTGTTATTATTGGCAATGTTGGTGTCACGAGGGTGTCAAGAACCACGCCTGACTCCGTTATACCCGGGGTCAGGAAGTCGCAGCGGGTGGCTGCGCACTCTATGTAGAAAGATAGGGCTGTTTCTTTATAGTAGCTTTCTTGGTTTGCTTTTCAACCCTTTTTGGCTCACTCAGGGATCCGTAGCTCCTTCTCCTCAGCTGTTCCTTGTCCAGCACTCCCAACCTCCTTATATTCCCCTCTCCCACTTCTCTGGTTGCCAGATATAGAGCTTCCTGCCTGGACTTCTATACTGACCCACTGGAGCTGTGTTGCTGCGTTCCTTGGTTGTTGTTCCAGAACGTTACCCTCCGGATCCCTGTTGGGCCTTTGTGGTCTGCTGTTGTCACCCTCCTGGGATTATAGGTTTGTCTGTATTGTCTGTCCTCTCCTTGGTGTTTTCCTCTTAGTGTCAGTGGTGCGGACTAGTGATCCCACCGCCCCGTTCACTACCTAGGGCTCATCTTAGGGAAAGCCAGGGTTTAGGCACGTGATCGGCGTACGGGTGAGGAACCCGTCTAGGGACGTCAGGGCAGTCAGATGCCAGCCGCAAGGTGAGTCAGAGGTCACCACCTTTCCCTCTCTCTTGGGCAGGGCCTTCCCTTTTCCCTCCCTTTGCGTGACGCCGGTCATTACAGATTGGCCACTTATTTGGTATTATGCACTTTATTGTGTTTTCTTATGTGCATGCAGGACTTTTTTCTGTGTAAAATAATAGATTTCAGATGGAAATGGCTAAAACGGATGCAAAATGTGCAGAATTGATTTCCTATATTATAGGATCCATTTTTGTTATGTTTTTCTTTTTTCTGCTCATCTGACCAATCAGAAGAACAGAAAACAAAATGGCAATTTGAACCCATTCTTTTCATACCATGATTTATGTTAAAATTCAACTTTTCTCTGTTCATAGGTCAACAATGAAATGCAGGAAACATATGTAATAAACCGAGTTTAACTTTGCTAATTTACTTGCTTATTCTGTAGCCTTGTCTAAGGCATACCAGTGAGTGGGTGGCTATATATCGTCTACGCACAGGCAAATGACAAAGCTTTCTACCTCAGTTAAGATGAAACTTCAAGGATAAGCAAACATATCAAGTAAAATGTATCTACATTAACTATGGATGAGCTAGATGAATAGAAAGAGAGCAACTCAAAGAACACAGCTCTTAACTTTAAGTGTCATGCTTTACCAAAACCTTATTTATTTCCATCCCCTCTGTTCAATGTGTACTTAAAGTGGCGGTACAAGGATAGTAAAGCATGTCAACAGATTATCGGGGGATTTATTAAAGATTTGATACCACTATTTTGGTGTAAAAAAGTTCGCAAATTACAGACCATTTCATATTTTCTCCATAATTTGTAACTTGTTACCACTTTTCTAAAGTGTCTAAAAAAGGGGTAAAGGCTTAGTTGGAGGGGATGGGCTTACTGGGGCCCATCAGATTTACTATAACTTTTGCCAGAAACTTGCATAAATTATAGCTCAAGTCTGAGCCAGCTCCTAGCTGGCGTAGACTTGAGTTTTTGGCAAATAGAGTGGCAGAGATGGGCCTAATTTATTACAACACTAAAACCCCTTTTGTATTTATCATTAAGTGTACCCTTCCTTTCTTATCTTTATTCCCATACTGCTGAAATATACTCTAAAGCTAATAATTAAAAGCCTCTGTCTCTGCTGCTGCTTTGTTTTGCTAGCTCATCTATCAGCTTGGGATATGGTTGGTGCACACAACCTGCAGTATCCATCCCTATAACTCTGCCTGATACTGTGGTGCACTGTGGACATACTAAAACTCTTAAACACTGCTCCCCAACATGTTTTGCCAGAACCCTGGTGTCTTCAGGGGTTTAGTGCAATAAATAGTATATCACACCGCATATCTGACCTTTAAGAACCTAGGTTTGATGTGAGTTCAACCTTCCACCTATGGCTAGCATCTAGTGTTGATTGAGCACCAAAGTGCTTGGGTACTCGAGTAGAACAATTTGGGTTGCTCGGGTGCTCTACAGAGCATAATGGAAGTCAATAGGAGAACCTGAGCATTAAACCTGGCACCCCCTGCTCTTAAGAGGGGAGGGTGTCTGGTTCACAGGAAAAGGTCATAAATTGATGGAAACACCACCAAAATGGTTCGGGAACAGCATGGGGAGGATGTCTGGATGCATCTTGGACTCTCAGGTCGCTGCTTGGAATGATATTGTCTGAGTAGTACGCCAGTTTTACAGACTGACAATAATACGCACAAAACCGAAGATGAAATCGATTTTAGAGGAATAATTGTTAGGAAACATTCTTTCCTGTATATTTACTTATATATAAAGTGCAAGTGCTGCCAAAAATTACAAGGAAGAGGCACTCCAATACAACCTGTATATCACATAAAGGAGGGCCTCATTCACATTGTGGTACAATTGTTCAGGTAGTGGGACTCCTACACTCATAAAGCCTATGCACTAAGTGAAAGGTATTCCGAAAATTACAAGGAATCGGCACTACAATTTACCCTTTGTTACACATAAAGGTGGGCATCATACACCCTTGAAAAATTATGATTGATTGTTCAGCCGCTTTCCTCTGGTGGAGTATAGAAGTCAGGGGAAATCCAGGCCTTGTTCACTTTGATAAGAGTGAAAGGGCTGCCAAAAATTACAAGGAACCGGCACTCCAATACACCCTTTTTTACACATAAAGGAGGGCATAATACACACCCTTGAAAAATCATGATTGATGGCCTGCTGGTGACCCTCTAAAACAGGGGCAAGGGCCTGCTGATCTGACCATGAAAAACTTTAGGGGTGAGGGTCTGCTGCTGATCTGACCCTCTAAAACATTAGGGGCGAGAGCCTGCTGCTGATCTGACCATCTAAAACATTAGGAGCGAGTGCCTGCTGCTGATCTGACCCTCTAAAACATTAGGGGCGAGGGCCTGCTGCTGAGCTGACCATCTAAAAAATGATGAGTGAGGACCTGCTGGTGACCCTCTAAAACATTACAGTTGAGGGTCTGCTGCTGAGCTGACCATCTAAAACATTAGGGGTGAGGGCCTGCTGCTGATTTGACCATCTAAAACATTATGGACGAGGGCCTTCTGGTGTCCCTCTAAAACATTACAGGTGAGGGTCTGCTGCTGAGCTGACCCTCTAAAACATTAGGGGCGAGGGCCTGCTGCTGATCTGACCATCTAAAACATTATGGACGAGGGCCTTCTGGTGACCCTCTAAAACATAAGGGGTGAGGGTCTGCTGCTGACCCTCTAAAGCATTAGGAGTGAGAGCAGCCTAATAAGCATGTTGATATGATGGAGTAGGATGAGAAAAGGAACATTGAACCATATACCCTTTTTTATGGTGGAAGGGGTGCATGGGAATACAAGTGTATTCAATACATCATAAACGCCACATTTAAAGTGCCTTTATCTTCAGCCGCTTTCCTCTGGTGGAGTATAGATATCAGGGGAAATCCAGGCCTTGTTAATTTTGATAAGAGTTAACCTGCCAGCATTTTCAGTTGACAGGCGGACGCGCTTATCAGTTATTATGCCCCCAGCAGCACTAAATACCCCCTCTGACAAAACGCTGGCGGCAGTGCCAGCACCTCCAAGGCGTAGAGTGACATTTCTTGCAACGTGTCCAGCTTGGACACCCAATAGTTGTAATACACAGAAGGATCAATGAGGACGCTAACACGGTCTGCTATGTACTCCTTCACCATCTTCCAAAACTTTTCCCTTCTGTGACAATAGGTAGCGCATTAGGGTGAGGGTGCTGGTGGGGTGTCATGAAACTGTTTAAAGCGTAGTCAGCTGGAAACTTTTGGAGCATTTTTCCACAAGGACCTTCTGGTATTGCACCATTTTGCTAGTCCTCTCAACCACAGGAATGAGAGATGAGACATTCTCTTTGTAGCAGGGGCCGAGAAGGGTGAACAACCAGTAATCAGTGTTGTCAAAAATGCGTAAAACGCAAGGGTCACAGTAAAGGCAGCATAACATAAAGTCAGCCATGTGTGCTTGAGTCCCAACAGACAAGACTTCACTTTCCTCATCAGGAGGATGACTCTCAATCTCCTCATCCTCATCCTCCTCTTCGGCCCATCCACGCTAAACAGATGGAATAAACCTGTTATGGGTACTACCCTCTGTAGCGGAGGTAACCGTCTCCTGCTCCTCCTCCTCATCATTATCCAATTTGCGCTGGGAAGACAAACTGAGGGTGGTCTGGATATCACCCTGTGTACTGTTTTCCCCCATTTCCACCTCTTCCACATGCAAAGTGTCCCCCTTCATTGTGAGCAGTGATAGTTTCAGTAGACGCAGAAGTGGGATGGTTACACTGATAATAGCTGCATCACCGCTCACCATTTGTGTTGATTCTTTAAAGTTGCGTAAAACCCACTCGTCGCTTGTGAAGAGCGGAAGCTGACTGGAAAGGCAACGACCATGTTGCAACTGGTATTCCACTACTGCCCTCTGCTGCTTACAAAGCCTGGCTAACATGTGGAACGTAGAGTTCCAGCGCATGCTCACGTCGCACAACAGTCAATGAGCTTGCAATTGCAAGCGCTGCTGCAGCGTTGCCAGACCAGCGGCAGCTGCAGATGACTTTCGGAAATATGCGCACCTTCACCAGTAGCTTAGGCAAATTGGGGTAGGTTTTGAGAAACCGCTCAACCACTAAGCTGAACATGTGGGCTAGGCATGGTATGGGTGTGAGCTTGCCAAGCACCAATTCGCCACCAAGTTACGGCCATTATCAGACACAACCATGCCTGGTTGTAGGTTGAGTGGCGAGAGCCACAGCTTAGTCTGGTCCCTTATACCCTGCCACAGCTCTGTTTGTCACCTAAGCAAATTAGTTTCAGCACGGCTTTTTGCCGCTTCCCCCACTGCAGTGCTACACTGATTCCAGCTACTACTGATGGCTCACTGGTGCTGCAAGATGATAATTTAGAGATGGAAGTGGAGGAGGAGGTGGAGGAGGAGAAGGGGGGTTTGCAGCCACTAATGTAGGTGGTGGTGGAAATCCTGATGGAAGTGGGGCCCGCAATCCTTGGTGTAGGTAGCACCTGTGCCATCCCAGGGTACGACTCAATCCCGGCCTCCACAATATTCCCCCAGTGTGCCGTCAGGGAAATGTAGCATCCCTGGCCAAAAGCACTTGTTCATATGTCAGTCATTAAGTGGACCTTCCCAATAACTGCGTTGGTCAGGGCACGGGTGATGTTACGGGACACATGCTGGTGTAAGGCCGGGATGGCACACTAGGAAAAATAGTGGCAGCTGGGGACTGAGTAACGAGAGACGGTCACCGCCATCAGGCTGCAGAAAGCCTCTTTGTCCACAAGCCTAAATGGCATCATTTCCAGTGTCAGCAATTTGGAAAGGTGCGCATTTAGTGCTATGGCCTGTGGGTAGGTGGCTGGGCATTTGCGCTTTCATTCAAAGACCTGGGGTATGGACATCTGTACGCTGCACTGGGACAAAGAAGTGGATGTGCTAGATGATGATGGTGCTTGCGAAGGTCCAGGTGCAAGGCTGGAGGCATCCGGGCCTGCGTCTTGGACAGGGGATTGGCCAGCACGTAACACAGGCGAAAAGGAGGCAATGATGTGACCCGCAGACACAGATTGTGGACCCAGGCGTTTGGCCCACCTATTAGGGTGCTTTGATGCCATGTGGCAGATCATGCTGGTGGTGGTGAGGTTGCTAGTGTTCACGCCCCTGCTCATTTTGGTGTGGCACAGGTTGCAAATGACAATTCTTTTATCGTCTACACTTTCCTCAAAAAAGCGCCAGACTGCGGAACACCTACCCCTGAGCAAGGGAGTGCCCCGGGGAACAATTGCGGGCCTGTTTGGTGTGGCCTGCCTTCTCCCTTTTGCCACCCAACTGCCTCTTCCAGCCTGTTGCGGTGCTGCGGATCCCTCCCTCTCCCTTTGTACTGCTGTCCTCGCTCGGCTTACTACCTTCCCAGGTTAGGTCAGGGATTTCATCGTCCACCACCTCCTCTTAAACTTCCTCACTTTGCCATCCTTTTGACTTGTTGACCTAACAAAAACCTCACTTATTGACAACTGTGTCTCATCCTCATCGTGAACCTCTTGAGACACTAATTGCGGTTGACTTATTGCCAACTGTGTCTCATCATCATCATCCACCTCGTGAAACACTAATTGCCGCTCCCCACCATCATCTTTTTCTGACTGTGGATGCTCAAGAGTTTGGGAATCAGTGCAGAAGATCTCCTCATGTCTCTCTTCAAGCGGGCTTGGAGAAAGGGCCAGATCAAAGAATGACAATGAAAAGAGCTCCTCGGAATATCCAAGTGTGGGATCACTTGCCAAGACTCTCCATTGTGGGAGGAAGGAGGATCAGGGTGAGGATTCTGTTGACCAGACTCTTGACCACTGAGACTGGACTTTGTGGAAGATAGATTGGTGCAAACTGCAAACTGGGATATGAAGCTAGGTATCGTGGATGAGTGTGTTTCTTGTGCTCTAGCAGCAGGCATAGTTTCACCGCGTCCAGGGTTACGGCCTCTGCGTGCACCATCAGCAGCATGGCCACTACCCTGTCCCTTACTGCTCACCTTGAGCATATTAAATTGTATATATGCTTGTAAGTATGTCACACGTACAGTAGCGCAGGTTTTGTAAGTGTATGCACAAATAAATTGAAAATTCGCAGGAGACGTCGGGTCTTTGCCTGGTTTGGGGAGGGTAACTACATGGGCCTATAGCATCTCAGTGGGAACGCTTCCTTCCTCATCAGTGTTGTTTAAAACCTTTGCTAACATAGAGGGGAAATGTTTAAAGTAGGCGTTGGTAAACCAGTCTGGGCCTGGAGCTCTCTTTGCTGGTAGTGAATTGATCGCCAGGGTGATTTCTTCGAGTGATAGGCATCGAAAGAGTATGTACCTGGTATGATGATAATTTGGGCAGGCGTATAGCGTCAAGGGAGGAATTAATATCCTCCTCGTGGGGCGTGGGGTTCGGGCATAGGGTTGAGCAAACCCAAACTGTAAAGTTCGGGTTCGTACCGAACTTTAGGATTTTTGGACCCCGGACCAGAACCCGAACATTTCAGTAAAAGTTCGGGCTCGGGTTCAATGTTCGGCGATTTCTTGGCGCTTTTTGAAAGGCTGCAGAGCAGCCAATCAACAAGCGTTTAACTGTGTGCCCTTAGAAGCCATCACAGCCATGCCTACTAATGGCATGGCTGTGATTGTCCAGTGCAGCATGTGACCCAGGCTCTATATAAGCTTGAGTCACGCAGAGCTGCACGTCACTCTGGTGTTACAAGTGTAGGGAGAGGATCCTGCTGGACTGGTGATTTCAGGGAGAGAATCAGGGCGCAACTTTTATCCATCCGTTAGGTGGGCGGCGGCGGCAGCCATTTTATGCAAGCTCAGTGCACCAGCACTGCATCTGTGCTTTTGTGACATTCTAATCCAAGCTTGATCTAATCTAATCTGGTTGTAAAAAATCACCCTTTTTTGGCCATATACAACATCTGGTGCATTTGCAGGATTAGTCAGTGTGCAATTTAAGCTAGAAAAACAGGCATCATTTTCTGGGTTTTTTAAAATACACTCTTTTTTTTTTGTCAGAAACCACTAGTTTACAGCAAGTGTGAAATTCAAGTTTAATATATACAGCTTTCATATTTTGTTAATAAAAAAAACACCACTTTTTTGGGCAATATACAACATCTGGATTAGTCAGTGTGCAATTTTAGCTGAAAATACAGCCATAATTTTCTGGGTTTTTAAAAACACACTTTTTGGTCAAAATACACAATTTTACTGCCCTTGCAGCATCAGCACGTGGAAAATTCAAGAGCTATATAGTGCTGTCATATTCAGTTATTAAACAAACACCCGTTTGGGCCCCCAAAAATGTTTTGACTTATTTAATTGCGAGATGCACCCTTCATATATTTGGGTTATATTCAGATATTTCAAAGACCGCCATTTGGTGCACAAATCTTTCATCGAGGCCTAGTGTGGGACAGGGCGTGTGAGATACAACCTTTAAATACAGGGGTTCTATTCAGGTATTTGAAATACAGCCATTTTGTGCACAAACCTTTAATTTCGGCCTAGTGTGGGTCAGGGCGTGTGAGATACACCCTTTAAATACAGGGCTTTTATTCAGGTATTTGAAATACAGCCATTTTGTGCACAAATCTTTAATTGCGGCCTAGTGTGGGTCAGGGTGTATATTCTTCTATTAATAAAACACGTTTTTTGGGGCAAAATACACAATTTTTCAGGCCTTGCAGCATCAAGACGTTTGAAGTTCCAGGGTTATATACTGCTGTCATATTCAGCTATTAAACTAACACCCGTTTGGGCAAAAAAATATTATTTGGCAGTCTTTGCTGCAGATGTCATTGTGAAATACACCCTTTAAATACAGGGGTTCTATTTAGATATTTGAAATACCGCCATTTGGTGCACAAATCTTTAATTGCGTCCTAGTGTGGGTCAGGGCGTGTGAGATACATCCTTTATATACAGGAATTATATTGCTATATTAATAAAACTCAATTTTTGGGGCAAAATACACAATTGTTGCGCCCTTACATCATCAAGACGTTTGAAATTCACTTTAAATACAGGGGTTTTATTCAGGTATTTGAAAGCAAACACATTTAATTGAGGCCTTGTCTGGTTCAGGCCGCGTGAGATACATCCTTTAAATACAGGGCTTCTATTCAGGTATTTGAAATACAGCCATTTTGGCAAACTATTTTAATTGAGGCGTAGTCTGGTTCAGGGCGTGTGAGATACACCCTGTACATACTGTTGTACTATTCTACTATTAATTAAACACCCATTTAGGGCAAGATCCTAAATTCGAGAAATATGAGGAGAGCGTCAAATAAGGAAAGTGGCTTAGGTCATGGTGCTGCTGGTGGACCTCCTTTTGCAGGGAGAGGACGTGGTCGATCTGTGCCAGCTACACGCACAAGTAAAACCCCTTCCTCAGGTGCGAGTACGCAACAGAACCTGCAGTGGTATTTGGTCGGGCCTAATGCGGCTCTACGAATGGTGAGGCCTGACCAAGTACAGGCGATAGTAGATTGGGTTGCTGACAGTGGCTACAGTTCCTTCACATTGTCTCCCACCCAGTCCCATGCTGAAAGACCACAGTTGGCACCTGCAGCTGATGTCCATCAGTCTTTCACCTCACCCCCTTGCAAATCAGCCAAGCAGTCTGAGCACCAAGTCATGCAGGAGTCTCTTCTGCTTTTTGATGACTCTGTTGGCAGGGTTTCCCAGGGCCATCCACCTAACCCTGCCCATGAAGTGGAAGATGGCACTGATGCCCAACCACTAGGGATGAGCGAACTCGAACTGTATAGTTCGGGTTCGTACCGAATTTTGGGGTGTCCGTGACACGGACCCGAACCCGGACATTTTCGTAAAAGTCCGGGTTCGGGTTCGGTGTTCGTCGCTTTCTTCGCGCTTTTGTGACGCTTTCTTGGCGCTTTTTGAAAGGCTGCAAAGCAGCCAATCAACAAGCGTCATACTACTTGCCCCAAGAGGCCATCACAGCCATGCCTACTATTGGCATGGCTGTGATTGGCCAGAGCACCATGTGACCCAGCCTCTATTTAAGCTGGAGTCACATAGCGCCGCCCGTCACTCTGCTCTGATTAGCGTAGGGAGAGGTTGCGGCTGCGACAGTAGGGCGAGATTAGGCAGATTAACTCCTCCAAAGGACTTGATTAACTGATCGATCTGCAGCTGTGGATCATTGAGCTGCTGATCCTCAATTGCTCACTGTTTTTAGGCTGCACAGACCGTTTGTCAGTCTCATTTTTCTGGGGTGATCGGCGGCCATTTTGTGTCTTGTGGTGCGCCAGCACAAGCTGCGACCAAGTGCATTTAACCCTCAATGGTGTGGTTGTTTTTTGGCTAAAGCCTACATCAGGGTGAAGCTGTCACACCAAGTGCATTTAACCAGCAATAGTCTGTTCATTTTTTGGCCATATACAAAATCAGGGGCAAGCTGCGCCTGTCACCAAGTGCATTTAACCCTCAATGGTGTGGTTGTTTTTTGGCTAAAGCCTACATCAGGGTGAAGCTGTCACACCAAGTGCATTTAACCAGCAATAGTCTGTTCATTTTTTGGCCATATACAAAATCAGGGGCAAGCTGCGCCTGTCACCAAGTGCATTTAACCCTCAATGGTGTGGTTGTTTTTTGGCTAAAGCCTACATCAGGGTGAAGCTGTCACACCAAGTGCATTTAACCAGCAATAGTCTGTTCATTTTTTGGCCATATACAAAATCAGGGGCAAGCTGCGCCTGTCACCAAGTGCATTTAACCCTCAATGGTGTGGTTGTTTTTTGGCTAAAGCCTACATCAGGGTGAAGCTGTCACACCAAGTGCATTTAACCAGCAATAGTCTGTTCATTTTTTGGCCATATCCCAGTCTAATTCTGTCACTAAATCCATACCGGTCACCCAGCGCCTAAATACTAGGCCTCAAATTTATATCCAGCTAAATCTGTCCCTAGTGCTGTAGCTGGGCGAGTTATTTAGTGTCCGTTCAAGCACATTTCTTGTTCTGGGTTGAAATACAATTCCCAATTTAGCAATTTCATAATTTAGTGGTTCCTGCTATATCAGAGCTATTTGAAATCTATCCCAAAAAGGGTATATAATATTGAAGGTGCACATTGGGTCATTCAGAATAACTTCACACACACCCGCTACTGTGTATTTCCAAGTCTAATTCTGTCACTAAACCCATACCTGTCACCCAGCGCCTAAATACTAGGCCTCAAATTTAAATCCCTCTAAATCTCTCGTTACCCACCGCTGTACTGTTGTTGCTGGGCAAGATATTTAGTGTCCGTCAAAGCATATTTTTTGTTCTGGGTTGAAGTACAATTCCCAATTTAGCAATTTCATAATTTAGTGGTTTCTGCTATATCAGAGCTATTTGAAATCTATCCCTAAAAGGGTATATAATATTGAAGGTGCACATAGGGTCATTCAGAATAACTTCACACACACGCTTCTGTGCATTTCCAAGTCTAATTCTGTCACTAAATCCATACCGGTGACCCAGCGCCTAAATACTAGGCCTCAAATTTAAATCCCTCTAAATCTCTCGTTACCCACCACTGTACTGTTGTTGCTGGGCAAGATATTTAGTGTCCGTCAAAGCACATTTTTTGTTCTGGGTTGAAGTACAATTCCCAATTTAGCAATTTCATAATTTAGTGGTTTCTGCTATATCAGAGCTATTTGAAATCTATCCCTAAAAGGGTATATAATATTGAAGGTGCACATAGGGTCATTCAGAATAACTTCACACACACGCTTCTGTGCATTTCCAAGTCTAATTCTGTCACTAAATCCATACCGGTGACCCAGCGCCTAAATACTAGGCCTCAAATTTAAATCCCTCTAAATCTCTCGTTACCCACCGCTGTACTGTTGTTGCTGGGCAAGATATTTAGTGTCCGTCAAAGCACATTTTTTGTTCTGGGTTGAAGTACAATTCCCAATTTAGCAATTTCATAATTTAGTGGTTTCTGCTATATCAGAGCTATTTGAAATCTATCCCTAAAAGGGTATATAATATTGAAGGTGCACATAGGGTCATTCAGAATAACTTCACACACACGCTTCTGTGCATTTCCAAGTCTAATTCTGTCACTAAATCCATACCGGTGACCCAGCGCCTAAATACTAGGCCTCAAATTTAAATCCCTCTAAATCTCTCGTTACCCACCGCTGTACTGTTGTTGCTGGGCAAGATATTTAGTGTCCGTCAAAGCACATTTTTTGTTCTGGGTTGAAGTACAATTCCCAATTTAGCAATTTCATAATTTAGTGGTTCCTGCTATATCAGAGCTATTTGAAATCTATCCCAAAAAGGGTATATAATATTGAAGGTGCACATTGGGTCATTCAGAATAACTTCACACACACCCGCTACTGTGTATTTCCAAGTCTAATTCTGTCACTAAACCCATACCTGTCACCCAGCGCCTAAATACTAGGCCTCAAATTTAAATCCCTCTAAATCTCTCGTTACCCACCGCTGTACTGTTGTTGCTGGGCAAGATATTTAGTGTCCGTCAAAGCACATTTTTTGTTCTGGGTTGAAGTACAATTCCCAATTTAGCAATTTCATAATTTAGTGGTTTCTGCTATATCAGAGCTATTTGAAATCTATCCCTAAAAGGGTATATAATATTGAAGGTGCACATAGGGTCATTCAGAATAACTTCACACACACGCTTCTGTGCATTTCCAAGTCTAATTCTGTCACTAAATCCATACCGGTGACCCAGCGCCTAAATACTAGGCCTCAAATTTAAATCCCTCTAAATCTCTCGTTACCCACCGCTGTACTGTTGTTGCTGGGCAAGATATTTAGTGTCCGTCAAAGCACATTTTTTGTTCTGGGTTGAAGTACAATTCCCAATTTAGCAATTTCATAATTTAGTGGTTTCTGCTATATCAGAGCTATTTGAAATCTATCCCTAAAAGGGTATATAATATTGAAGGTGCACATAGGGTCATTCAGAATAACTTCACACACACGCTTCTGTGCATTTCCAAGTCTAATTCTGTCACTAAATCCATACCGGTGACCCAGCGCCTAAATACTAGGCCTCAAATTTAAATCCCTCTAAATCTCTCGTTACCCACCGCTGTACTGTTGTTGCTGGGCAAGATATTTAGTGTCCGTCAAAGCACATTTTTTGTTCTGGGTTGAAGTACAATTCCCAATTTAGCAATTTCATAATTTAGTGGTTCCTGCTATATCAGAGCTATTTGAAATCTATCCCTAAAAGGGTATATAATATTGAAGGTGCACATTGGGTCATTCAGAATAACTTCACACACACCCGCTACTGTGTATTTCCAAGTCTAATTCTGTCACTAAACCCATACCTGTCACCCAGCGCCTAAATACTAGGCCTCAAATTTAAATCCCTCTAAATCTCTCGTTACCCACCGCTGTACTGTTGTTGCTGGGCAAGATATTTAGTGTCCGTCAAAGCACATTTTTTGTTCTGGGTTGAAGTACAATTCCCAATTTAGCAATTTCATAATTTAGTGGTTTCTGCTATATCAGAGCTATTTGAAATCTATCCCTAAAAGGGTATATAATATTGAAGGTGCACATAGGGTCATTCAGAATAACTTCACACACACGCTTCTGTGCATTTCCAAGTCTAATTCTGTCACTAAATCCATACCGGTGACCCAGCGCCTAAATACTAGGCCTCAAATTTAAATCCCTCTAAATCTCTCGTTACCCACCGCTGTACTGTTGTTGCTGGGCAAGATATTTAGTGTCCGTCAAAGCACATTTTTTGTTCTGGGTTGAAGTACAATTCCCAATTTAGCAATTTCATAATTTAGTGGTTCCTGCTATATCAGAGCTATTTGAAATCTATCCCAAAAAGGGTATATAATATTCAAGGTGCACATTGGGTCATTCAGAATAACTTCACACACACGCTTCTGTGCATTTCCAAGTCTAATTCTGTCACTAAATCCATACCGGTCACCCAGCGCCTAAATACTAGGCCTCAAATTTATATCCCGCTGAATTTGAATACAATACATTGGGCCAAATAATATATTTGTTGTTGTGGTGAACCATAACAATGAGAAAAACATCTAGTAAGGGACGCGGACGTGGACATGGTCGTGGTGGTGTTAGTGGACCCTCTGGTGCTGGGAGAGGACGTGGCCGTTCTGCCACATCCACACGTCCTAGTGTACCAACTACCTCAGGTCCCAGTAGCCGCCAGAATTTACAGCGATATATGGTGGGGCCCAATGCCGTTCTAAGGATGGTAAGGCCTGAGCAGGTACAGGCATTAGTCAATTGGGTGGCCGACAGTGGATCCAGCACGTTCACATTATCTCCCACCCAGTCTTCTGCAGAAAGCGCACAGATGGCGCCTGAAAACCAACCCCATCAGTCTGTCACATCACCCCCATGCATACCAGGGAAACTGTCTCAGCCTCAAGTTATGCAGCAGTCTCTTATGCTGTTTGAAGACTCCGCTGGCAGGGTTTCCCAAGGGCATCCACCTAGCCCTTCCCCAGCGGTGAAAGACATAGAATGCACTGACGCACAACCACTTATGTTTCCTGATGATGAGGACATGGGAATACCACCTCAGCATGTCTCTGATGATGACGAAACACAGGTGCCAACTGCTGCGTCTTTCTGCAGTGTGCAGACTGAACAGGAGGTCAGGGATCAAGACTGGGTGGAAGACGATGCAGGGGACGATGAGGTCCTAGACCCCACATGGAATGAAGGTCGTGCCACTGACTTTCACAGTTCGGAGGAAGAGGCAGTGGTGAGACCGAGCCAACAGCGTAGCAAAAGAGGGAGCAGTGGGCAAAAGCAGAACACCCGCCGCCAAGAGACTCCGCCTGCTACTGACCGCCGCCATCTGGGACCGAGCACCCCAAAGGCAGCTTCAAGGAGTTCCCTGGCATGGCACTTCTTCAAACAATGTGCTGACGACAAGACCCGAGTGGTTTGCACGCTGTGCCATCAGAGCCTGAAGCGAGGCATTAACGTTCTGAACCTGAGCACAACCTGCATGACCAGGCACCTGCATGCAAAGCATGAACTGCAGTGGAGTAAACACCTTAAAACCAAGGAAGTCACTCAGGCTCCCCCTGCTACCTCTTCTGCTGCTGCCGCCTCGGCCTATTCTGCTGCTGCCGCCTCGGCCTCTTCCTCCGCCTCTGGAGGAACGTTGGCACCTGCCGCCCAGCAAACAGGGGATGTACCACCAACACCACCACCACCACCTCCGTCACCAAGCGTCTCAACCATGTCACACGCCAGCGTTCAGCTCTCCATCTCACAAACATTTGATAGAAAGCGTAAATTCCCACCTAGCCACCCTCGATCCCTGGCCCTGAATGCCAGCATTTCTAAACTACTGGCCTATGAAATGCTGTCATTTAGGCTGGTGGACACAGACAGCTTCAAACAGCTCATGTCGCTTGCTGTCCCACAGTATGTTGTTCCCAGCCGGCACTACTTCTCCAAGAGAGCCGTGCCTTCCCTGCACAACCAAGTATCCGATAAAATCAAGTGTGCACTGCGCAACGCCATCTGTAGCAAGGTCCACCTAACCACAGATACGTGGACCAGTAAGCACGGCCAGGGACGCTATATCTCCCTAACTGCACACTGGGTAAATGTAGTGGCAGCTGGGCCCCAGGCGGAGAGCTGTTTGGCGCACGTCCTGCCGCCGCCAAGGATCGCAGGGCAACATTCTTTGCCTCCTGTTGCCACCTCCTCCTTCTCGGCTTCCTCCTCCTCTTCTTCCACCTGCTCATCCAGTCAGCCACACACCTTCACCACCAACTTCAGCACAGCCCGGGGTAAACGTCAGCAGGCCATTCTGAAACTCATATGTTTGGGGGACAGGCCCCACACCGCACAGGAGTTGTGGCGGGGTATTGAACAACAGACCGACGAGTGGTTGCTGCCGGTGAGCCTCAAGCCCGGCCTGGTGGTGTGTGATAATGGGCGAAATCTCGTTGCAGCTCTGGGACTAGCCAATTTGACGCACATCCCTTGCTTGGCGCATGTGCTGAATTTGGTGGTGCAGAAGTTCATTCACAACTACCCCGACATGTCAGAGCTGCTGCATAAAGTGCGGGCCGTCTGTTCGCGCTTCCGGCGTTCACATCCTGCCGCTGCTCGCCTGTCTGCGCTACAGCGTAACTTCGGCCTTCCCGCTCACCGCCTCATATGCGACGTGCCCACCAGGTGGAACTCCACCTTGCACATGCTGGACAGACTGTGCGAGCAGCAGCAGGCCATAGTGGAGTTTCAGCTGCAGCACGCACGGGTCAGTCGCACTACAGAACAGCACCACTTCACCACCAATGACTGGGCCTCCATGCGAGACCTGTGTGCCCTGTTGCGCTGTTTCGAGTACTCCACCAACATGGCCAGTGGCGATGACACCGTTATCAGCGTTACAATACCACTTCTATGTCTCCTTGAGAAAACACTTAGGGCGATGATGGAACAGGAGGTGGCCCAGGAGGAGGAGGAGGAGGATGAGGAAGAGGGGTCATTTTTAGCACTTTCAGGCCAGTCTCTTCGAAGTGACTCAGAGGGAGGTTTTTTGCAACAGCAGAGGCCAGGTACAAATGTGGCCAGCCAGGGCCCACTACTGGAGGACGAGGAGGACGAGGATGAGGAGGAGGTGGAGGAGGATGAGGATGAAGCATGGTCACAGCGGGGTGGCACCCAACGCAGCTCGGGTCCATCACTGGTGCGTGGCTGGGGGGAAAGGCAGGACGATGACGATACGCCTCCCACAGAGGACAGCTTGTCCTTACCCCTGGGCAGCCTGGCACACATGAGCGACTACATGCTGCAGTGCCTGCGCAACGACAGCAGAGTTGCCCACATTTTAACCTGTGCGGACTACTGGGTTGCCACCCTGCTGGATCCACGCTACAAAGACAATGTGCCCACCTTACTTCCTGCACTGGAGCGTGATAGGAAGATGCGCGAGTACAAGCGCACGTTGGTAGACGCGCTACTGAGAGCATTCCCAAATGTCACAGGGGAACAAGTGGAAGCCCAAGGCCAAGGCAGAGGAGGAGCAAGAGGTCGCCAAGGCAGCTGTGTCACGGCCAGCTCCTCTGAGGGCAGGGTTAGCATGGCAGAGATGTGGAAAACTTTTGTCAACACGCCACAGCTAACTGCACCACCACCTGATACGCAACGTGTTAGCAGGAGGCAACATTTCACTAACATGGTGGAACAGTACGTGTGCACACCCCTCCACGTACTGACTGATGGTTCGGCCCCATTCAACTTCTGGGTCTCTAAATTGTCCACGTGGCCAGAGCTAGCCTTTTATGCCTTGGAGGTGCTGGCCTGCCCGGCAGCCAGCGTTTTGTCTGAACGTGTATTCAGCACGGCAGGGGGCGTCATTACAGACAAACGCAGCCGCCTGTCTACAGCCAATGTGGACAAGCTGACGTTCATAAAAATGAACCAGGCATGGATCCCACAGGACCTGTCCGTCCCTTGTCCAGATTAGACATTAACTACCTCCCCATAACCATATATTATTGGACTCCAGGGCACTTCCTCATTCAATCCTATTTTTATTTTCATTTTACCATTATATTGCGATGCTACCCAAAGTTGAATGAACCTCTCCTCTGCCTGTGTGCTAGGCCTAAATATATGCCAATGGACTGTTGCAGTGGTGGCTGACATGAAGCCTGATTCTCTGCTATGACATGCAGACTAATTCTCTGCTGACATGAAGCCAGATTGTCTGTTACGGGACCTCTCTCCTCTGCCTGGGTGCTGGGCCTAAATTTATGACAATGGACTGTTGCAGTGGTGGCTGACGTGAAGCCTGATTCTCTGCTATGACATGCAGACTGATTCTCTGCTGACATGAAGCCAGATCGTCTGTTACGGGACCTCTCTGCTCTGCCTGTGTGCTAGGCCTAAATATATGCCAATGGACTGTTGCAGTGGTGGGTGACGTGAAGCCTCATTCTCTGCTATGACATGCAGACTGATTCTCTGCTGACATGAAGCCAGATTGTCTGTTACGGGACCTCTCTGCTCTGCCTGTGTGCTAGGCCTAAATATATGCCAATGGACTGTTGCAGTGGTGGGTGACGTGAAGCCTCATTCTCTGCTATGACATGCAGACTGATTCTCTGCTGTCATGAAGCCAGATTGTCTGTTACGGGACCTCTCTGCTCTGCCTGTGTGCTAGGCCTAAATATATGCCAATGGACTGTTGCAGTGGTGGGTGACGTGAAGCCTCATTCTCTGCTATGACATGCAGACTGATTCTCTGCTGACATGAAGCCAGATTGTCTGTTACGGGACCTCTCTGCTCTGCCTGTGTGCTAGGCCTAAATATATGCCAATGGACTGTTGCAGTGGTGGGTGACGTGAAGCCTCATTCTCTGCTATGACATGCAGACTGATTCTCTGCTGTCATGAAGCCAGATTGTCTGTTACGGGACCTCTCTGCTCTGCCTGTGTGCTAGGCCTAAATATATGCCAATGGACTGTTGCAGTGGTGGGTGACGTGAAGCCTCATTCTCTGCTATGACATGCAGACTGATTCTCTGCTGACATGAAGCCAGATTGTCTGTTACGGGACCTCTCTGCTCTGCCTGTGTGCTAGGCCTAAATATATGCCAATGGACTGTTGCAGTGGTGGGTGACGTGAAGCCTCATTCTCTGCTATGACATGCAGACTGATTCTCTGCTGTCATGAAGCCAGATTGTCTGTTACGGGACCTCTCTGCTCTGCCTGTGTGCTAGGCCTAAATATATGCCAATGGACTGTTGCAGTGGTGGGTGACGTGAAGCCTCATTCTCTGCTATGACATGCAGACTGATTCTCTGCTGACATGAAGCCAGATTGTCTGTTACGGGACCTCTCTGCTCTGCCTGTGTGCTAGGCCTAAATATATGCCAATGGACTGTTGCAGTGGTGGGTGACGTGAAGCCTCATTCTCTGCTATGACATGCAGACTGATTCTCTGCTGTCATGAAGCCAGATTGTCTGTTACGGGACCTCTCTGCTCTGCCTGTGTGCTAGGCCTAAATATATGCCAATGGACTGTTGCAGTGGTGGGTGACGTGAAGCCTCATTCTCTGCTATGACATGCAGACTAATTCTCTGCTGACATGAAGACAGATTCTCTGTTACGGGACCTCTCTCCTCTGCCTGTGTGTGTGCTGGGCCTAAATATATGCCAATGGACTGTTGCAGTGGTGGCTGACGTGAAGCCTCATTCTCTGCTATGACATGCAGACTGATTCTCTGCTGACATGAAGCCAGATTCTCTGTTACGGGACCTCTCTCCTCTGCCTGTGTGTGTGCTGGGCCTAAATATATGCCAATGGACTGTTGCAGTGGTGGCTGACGTGAAGCCTCATTCTCTGCTATGACATGCAGACTGATTCTCTGCTGACATGAAGCCAGATTCTCTGTTACGGGACCTCTCTCCTCTGCCTGTGTGTGTGCTGGGCCTAAATATATGCCAATGGACTGTTGCAGTGGTGGCTGACGTGAAGCCTCATTCTCTGCTATGACATGCAGACTGATTCTCTGCTGACATGAAGCCAGATTCTCTGTTACGGGACCTCTCTCCTCTGCCTGTGTGTGTGCTGGGCCTAAATATATGCCAATGGACTGTTGCAGTGGTGGCTGACGTGAAGCCTCATTCTCTGCTATGACATGCAGACTAATTCTCTGCTGACATGAAGACAGATTCTCTGTTACGGGACCTCCCTCCTCTGCCTGGGTGCTGGGCCTAAATATATGCCAATGGACTGTTGCAGTGGTGGCTGACGTGAAGCCTCATTCTCTGCTATGACATGCAGACTGATTCTCTGCTGACATGAAGCCAGATTCTCTGTTACGGGACCTCTCTCCTCTGCCTGTGTGTGTGCTGGGCCTAAATATATGCCAATGGACTGTTGCAGTGGTGGGTGACGTGAAGCCTCATTCTCTGCTATGACATGCAGACTAATTCTCTGCTGACATGAAGACAGATTCTCTGTTACGGGACCTCCCTCCTCTGCCTGGGTGCTGGGCCTAAATATATGCCAATGGACTGTTGCAGTGGTGGCTGACGTGAAGCCTCATTCTCTGCTATGACATGCAGACTGATTCTCTGCTGACATGAAGCCAGATTCTCTGTTACGGGACCTCTCTCCTCTGCCTGTGTGTGTGCTGGGCCTAAATATATGCCAATGGACTGTTGCAGTGGTGGGTGACGTGAAGCCTCATTCTCTGCTATGACATGCAGACTGATTCTCTGCTGACATGAAGCCAGATTGTCTGTTACGGGACCTCTCTGCTCTGCCTGTGTGCTAGGCCTAAATATATGCCAATGGACTGTTGCAGTGGTGGGTGACGTGAAGCCTCATTCTCTGCTATGACATGCAGACTGATTCTCTGCTGTCATGAAGCCAGATTGTCTGTTACGGGACCTCTCTGCTCTGCCTGTGTGCTAGGCCTAAATATATGCCAATGGACTGTTGCAGTGGTGGGTGACGTGAAGCCTCATTCTCTGCTATGACATGCAGACTAATTCTCTGCTGACATGAAGACAGATTCTCTGTTACGGGACCTCTCTCCTCTGCCTGTGTGTGTGCTGGGCCTAAATATATGCCAATGGACTGTTGCAGTGGTGGCTGACGTGAAGCCTCATTCTCTGCTATGACATGCAGACTGATTCTCTGCTGACATGAAGCCAGATTCTCTGTTACGGGACCTCTCTCCTCTGCCTGTGTGTGTGCTGGGCCTAAATATATGCCAATGGACTGTTGCAGTGGTGGCTGACGTGAAGCCTCATTCTCTGCTATGACATGCAGACTGATTCTCTGCTGACATGAAGCCAGATTCTCTGTTACGGGACCTCTCTCCTCTGCCTGTGTGTGTGCTGGGCCTAAATATATGCCAATGGACTGTTGCAGTGGTGGCTGACGTGAAGCCTCATTCTCTGCTATGACATGCAGACTGATTCTCTGCTGACATGAAGCCAGATTCTCTGTTACGGGACCTCTCTCCTCTGCCTGTGTGTGTGCTGGGCCTAAATATATGCCAATGGACTGTTGCAGTGGTGGCTGACGTGAAGCCTCATTCTCTGCTATGACATGCAGACTAATTCTCTGCTGACATGAAGACAGATTCTCTGTTACGGGACCTCCCTCCTCTGCCTGGGTGCTGGGCCTAAATATATGCCAATGGACTGTTGCAGTGGTGGCTGACGTGAAGCCTCATTCTCTGCTATGACATGCAGACTGATTCTCTGCTGACATGAAGCCAGATTCTCTGTTACGGGACCTCTCTCCTCTGCCTGTGTGTGTGCTGGGCCTAAATATATGCCAATGGACTGTTGCAGTGGTGGGTGACGTGAAGCCTCATTCTCTGCTATGACATGCAGACTAATTCTCTGCTGACATGAAGACAGATTCTCTGTTACGGGACCTCCCTCCTCTGCCTGGGTGCTGGGCCTAAATATATGCCAATGGACTGTTGCAGTGGTGGCTGACGTGAAGCCTCATTCTCTGCTATGACATGCAGACTGATTCTCTGCTGACATGAAGCCAGATTCTCTGTTACGGGACCTCTCTCCTCTGCCTGTGTGTGTGCTGGGCCTAAATATATGCCAATGGACTGTTGCAGTGGTGGCTGACGTGAAGCCTCATTCTCTGCTATGACATGCAGACTGATTCTCTGCTGACATGAAGCCAGATTCTCTGTTACGGGACCTCTCTCCTCTGCCTGTGTGTGTGCTGGGCCTAAATATATGCCAATGGACTGTTGCAGTGGTGGCTGACGTGAAGCCTCATTCTCTGCTATGACATGCAGACTAATTCTCTGCTGACATGAAGACAGATTCTCTGTTACGGGACCTCCCTCCTCTGCCTGGGTGCTGGGCCTAAATATATGCCAATGGACTGTTGCAGTGGTGGCTGACGTGAAGCCTCATTCTCTGCTATGACATGCAGACTGATTCTCTGCTGACATGAAGACAGATTCTCTGTTACGGGACCTCTCTCCTCTGCCTGTGTGCTAGGCCTAAATATATGCCAATGGACTGTTGCAGTGGTGGGTGACGTGAAGCCTCATTCTCTGCTATGACATGCAGACTGATTCTCTGCTGTCATGAAGCCAGATTGTCTGTTACGGGACCTCTCTGCTCTGCCTGTGTGCTAGGCCTAAATATATGCCAATGGACTGTTGCAGTGGTGGGTGACGTGAAGCCTCATTCTCTGCTATGACATGCAGACTAATTCTCTGCTGACATGAAGACAGATTCTCTGTTACGGGACCTCTCTCCTCTGCCTGTGTGTGTGCTGGGCCTAAATATATGCCAATGGACTGTTGCAGTGGTGGCTGACGTGAAGCCTCATTCTCTGCTATGACATGCAGACTGATTCTCTGCTGACATGAAGCCAGATTCTCTGTTACGGGACCTCTCTCCTCTGCCTGTGTGCTAGGCCTAAATATATGCCAATGGACTGTTGCAGTGGTGGCTGACGTGAAGCCTCATTCTCTGCTATGACATGCAGACTAATTCTCTGCTGACATGAAGACAGATTCTCTGTTACGGGACCTCTCTCCTCTGCCTGGGTGCCGGGGCCTAAATATCTGAGAATGGACTGTTCCAGTGGTGGGTGACGGGAAGCCAGATTCTCTGCTATGGAACCTCTCTCCAATTGATTTTGGTTAATTTTTATTTATTTAATTTTTATTTTAATTAATTTCCCTATCCACATTTGTTTGCAGGGGATTTACCTACATGTTGCTGCCTTTTGCAGCCCTCTAGCCCTTTCCTGGGCTGTTTTACAGCCGTTTTAGTGCCGAAAAGTTCGGGTCCCCATTGACTTCAATGGGGTTCGGGTTCGGGACGAAGTTCGGATCGGGTTCGGATCCCGAACCCGAACATTTCCGGGATGTTCGGCCGAACTTCTCGAACCCGAACATCCAGGTGTTCGCTCAACTCTACCAACCACTTATCTTTCAAGATGAGTACATGGGAGGACCATCGCAGCACGTCTCGAATGATGAAGAAACACAGGTGCCAACTGCTGATGCTTTTGAAAGTGTGCAGACCGACAAGGAGGGCAGGTGGAAGATGATGTGGAGGACGATGACGTCCTCGACCCCACATAAAATCAAGGTCATGCGAGTGACCTATGTAGTTCAGAGGAAGAGGCGGTGGTCACACAGAGTAACCAGCACAGCAGGAGATGGAGCAGGGTGCAAAAGCGTCCGTCCTCTAGACAGTATGCCTGCTACTCTCCACCGTAGCAAGGGACCGAGCACACCAAAGCCAGCTCCAAGGAGTTCCCTGGCGTGGCAGTTCTTCAGACAATGTGCTGACGACAAGACACAAGTAGTTTGCACGCTGTGCAATCAGAGCCTAAAGCGAGGCATAAACGTTCTCAACCTGAGCACAACCTGCATGACCAGGCATTTAAGTGCTGCAGTGGAGTAGACACCTCAAAAACCAAAAAAGGTCTCTGGCTCCTCCTGCTTCCTCTTCTGCTGCAGTCTCGGCCACCTCTAGAGTGACAGTGCCACCTGCCACCCTGCAAACAGAGGAAGTGCAAGCAACACCAACACCTGGGTCACCAAGCATCTCCACAATGTCCCACGGAGGCATTCAGCTCTCCACCTCCCAAACGCTAGAGAGGAAGAGGAAGTACCCCCCTACCCACCCGCGATTCCTAGTCCTGAATGCCAGCATTTCTAAATTACTTGCCTTTGAAATGCTGTCATTCCGTCTGGTGGAGACGGATAGTTTTAATGGCCTTATGGCGGTGGCTGTCCCACAGTACGTTGTGCCCAGCCACAAATACTTTTCAAGGCGAGCCATCCCTTCCCTGCACAACCAAGTAGGGGACAAAATCAGGTGTGCACTGCGCAATGCCATCTGTGGAAAGGTGCACCCGACTAGGGATACGTAGACCAGTAAGCACGGTCAGGGACGTTATATGTCCATTACAACACACTGGGTAAATGCAGTAGCGGCTGGGCCTAGGCGGATAGCAGTTTGGTTGCATGTCCTTCCACCACCGAGGATTGCAGGGCGCTTCAGTTTGCCTCCTGTTGCTTTCTCCTCCTACTCTGCTTCCTCATCCTCTACCAGCTCCTCATCCGGTCAGCGTAACACCTTCACCACCAACTTCAGCACAGCAAGCGGTAAACAACAGCAGGCAGTTTTAAAACTTATCTGTTTGGGGAACAAACCCCACACCGCGCAGGAGCTGTGGACAGACCTTTGAGTGGTTTGTGCCAGTCAGCCCTCAAGCCCGGCCTGGTGGTGTGCGATAATTGGCAAAATCTTGTAGCATAAAGTGCGGGCCGTCTGTGCGTGCTTTTGGCGTTCTTACCCTGCTGCTGCTCGCCTGTCAGCACTGCAGCGTAACTTCAGCCTTCCCGATCACCACCTCATATGCGACGTGCCCACAAGGTGGAACTCCACCTTGCACATGCTGGCCAGACTGTGCGAGCAGCAGCAGGCGATAGTGGAGTTTCAGCTGGAGCACGCACGGGTGAGTCGCTCGGCGGAACAGCACCACTTCACCACCAATGACTGGGCCTCCATGTGAGACCTGTGTTCCTTGTTGCGTTGTTTCGAGTACTCCACCAACATGGCAGTGACGATAACGCCGTTCTCAGCGTTACTATTCAACTTCTATGCCTCCTTGAAAAAGCGCTCCTGGCGATGATGGAAGAGGATGTTGCACAGGAGGAGGAGGAAGAGGGATCATTTTGTAGGGTTTCCAGCCAGTCATTCCCAAGTGGCTCCGAGGGTGGGTTCCTGCACCCACAAACCCGAGGTACAAAATTGTCCAGCCAGGGCACAGTTCTGTGGAGGATGAGGAGGTGGAGGATGAGGAGGAGGAGATGGAGGAGGAGTAACCATGTTCACAGCAGGGTGGCATCTATACCAGCTCATGGCCATCACTGGTGCATGGATGGGGGGATACAGAGGACACAGACGATATACCTCGCACAGAGGACAGCTTTTTATTGCCTCTGGGCACCCTGGCACACATGGTCGATTACATGCTGCAGTGTCTCTGCAACGACCGCTGAGTTGCCCACATTCTAACTTGTGCTGATTACTGGGTGGCCAGGCTGCTGGATCCCCGTTACAAGGACAACGTACCGTCCTTAATTCTGTCACTTGAGCGTGATCGTGAGATGCGAGAGTACAAGTGCACGCTGGTAGACACGCTGCTAGTGGCATTCCCACCTGACAGCGGGGGCACAGTGGGAGCAGAAGGCGAAGGCAGGGGACGAGAAATAGGTCGCCAACGCAGCTCGGGCACCACCAGCACCTCAGAAGGCAGAGTTAGCATGGCCGAAATGTGGAAAAGCTTTGCCAGCACGCCACAACAACCAGCACCACCAGCTGATTTGGAACATCTTAGCAGGAGGCAGCATTTCACCAACATGGTGGAGCAGTATGTGTGCACACTCCTACACGTACTGAATGACGGGTCTGCCCCCTTCAACTTCTGGGTCTCCAAATTGGGCACATGGCCTGAGCTTGCCCTTTACACCTTGGAGGTGTGGCTTAAGCTGCAGCCAGTGTATTATCTGAACGTGTGTTTAGCACGGCAGGGGGCGTCATCACAGACAAGCGCAGCCGCCTGTCCACAGCCAATGTGGAGAAGCTCACGTTCATTAAAATGAACCAAGCATGGATCTCTCAGGACTTGTCCGTACCTTTTGCAGAATAGACATGTAAACCGGCACTAACCAGCCATTGTTGTACTGCAGCGCAATTGGTCATTCTTGTATTTTGAATATTTCACACTCTTTTAGAGTGTACTCTAATTAAAAAATAAAAATTGAAACCAAAAACCTGTGTTGGCTACCTCGTCCTCCTGCACCACCGCTTCCACCTACACCGCTACGTCCACCGCCTCCTCAAACTCCTAATCCATATGGAACTCCACCTCATAAATCAATTTTTTTTTATTTGTACGTATTTTATTTAATATCATTTCACTATTTTGTCATTTACATTTTCTGGTGAAATTAACCAATTTTTGGGTGTGATGTACCACTGCTATACCTAGTAGGCCGGTTAAAAAATAAAATAAAATTGTCAGTTACATTTTCGGGTGAAATTCACAAATTTTTGGGTGTGAAGTACCACTGCTATACCTATTAGACAGGTTAAACAATAAAACAATTTATCTCTTACATTTTATGGTGAAATTCTCCAATTTTTGGGTGTGATGTACCACTGATATACCTATTAGACCGGTAAGAAAAAAAGATAAAAAAATTGTCAGTTACATTTTCTGGTGAAATTCATCAATTTTTTTTGTGTGATATACCACTGATATACCTATTAGACCAGTAAAAAAAAATAAAAAAACATTTGTCAGTTACATTTTAGGGTCAAATTCACCAATTTTTGGGTGTAATATACCCCTCCTCAAACTAGTTGACAGCTTAATAAATTTCAATAATTTTTATTTTACATTTTCGGGTGACAATAAACAATTGTTTTCTGTCATAGACCCCTGCTCTACCAAGGAGACAGGTTAATACATTTCTGTAATTTTTCTGTTACATTCTTGGGTTGACATTATACAATTTTAGACATGAATAAACCCCTGCTCTGCTTAGGTGACAGGGACTAAAATTTCAGAAATGCTTCTTTAAGTGATGCGCGCCACCTCCATTGACTTAATGCTTAAACTTAAACAAGTTGTACCACATTTGCACTTCAATAATTTGTCCCACATTTCCGCTATACTCTTTTGGCCAACATTTGCGCCTCAATAGCTTTTCCCACTTTTCCGCTTGGCTCTTTTGGCCCACATTTGGGCTTCTGGAATTTTGTCCCACATTTGCGCCTCAATAGCTTTTCCCACATTTCTGCTCGATCCCAATTTTTTAAAATAAATTTATCTCTCTTAAATTTGGTCTCTTTTTCTCACGCTCCCTTTCCGGCCTGGAACCCCGATTCCCCACCACCCGTGAACACCATAGTAGGCGCATAAAAGAACATCGAAAGTTGATATAACAGATATCAAAATGGATCGTGAACATCACGGGGATGTGTGACATGGTGGGGCAGTAAGTATGCACATGCCTACACGAACTAACTGACAGGGGTCAGCCCCTGCAACTTCTGGGTCCCCAAATTGGGCACATGGCCTGAGCTTGCCCTTTACGCCTTGGAGGTGCTGGCCTGCCCTGCAGCCAGTGTATTGTCTGAACGTGTGTTTAGCATGACTGGAGGGTTATATTTCCCAATGTGTCACAGGTAAGGAAGGTAGAGAGGAAGTGCACCCCTAAACTGCCACCCTCAACCCTGTCCCTGCCTACTTGCACCACCAGCCCTAGGTGACGGGGCGCAACTGGACAACGGTCCCTGACCTACGTAAGTGTAGAGCAGAGTGAATAGAGAACAAGAAGAACAGACAGCCAAGGCAGAAGGCGGTACACAAGACTAAGGCAAACAGATAGACAGGGAGGGAGATAAGACAACAGTACCCAGTGATGGGAAAGTCAATGGCGGGTCAACTAGCCAAGGTCGGTCCGGGAGGTCACGTCAATACAAGGGATGAGAAATCCGAGAACGAGCTGAGGTTAAATCCGAGAGATTGCATAGGTACCAAGGGAGCGGGCAAAGCGAGGTCAGGAAACAAACAAGGTCAATACCAGAGGTCAAGTAGGAAGTAATAATAGTACACACAACCCTAGAGACGAAAATTACAGGCAACCTGTAGCTAGCAGGCCGCCTGTATTTATAGTGGGGAGTGAGGTTCATGTGACGTGGCCAGCGTCATATGACCGACAGACAGACGAGTAGAGCACCGAGTGATCAGCTCGGCGTTCAAGGCAGACCTAGGAGCAGGGAGCCTCCCACCTAGCAAAGCCGTCCTGGGAATGAGGCCAAACACAGATCCTTGCTCCCGAAGCTAAGCAGCAGGTCTGCGGCTGATGGGAGACCAAGTGTACCCTAATTTTTTTAAAAATGTAAAAAAAAATTTAACCAATAAGCAGTGTAGGCTACCTCCTCCAGCGCCTCCTCAACCTCCTACTCCATATGGACCTGGTCCTCCTAGATCAAGATTATAATTTATTATTTGTATGTATTTTATGTTATTTTAAGTAATTTCCCTATCCACATCTTTTTGCAGAGCACTTGCCATGCTCTTAACCACATTTTGACGACATTTGCAGCCCTCTAGCCCTATCCATGACATTTTTACAGCCATTTTAGTGCTCAGAAGTTTGGGTCCCCATTGATTCAAACTTTTTTCCGAAGTTCAAACTAAAAAAAATTTCCGAAGTTCGGCCAAACCCGTCAAACCCGAGCATCCAGGTGTCTGTTCTACTCTAGTTGTAACAATATTCCAGATGAGGCCGCACCAATGCTTTGTAAAGTGGTAATATCACATCCCTGCCCCACCAGTCTATGCCTTGTTTAATGCATTACAATATCCTGGTAGCCTTAGAAGCAACTGATTGGATATTGCATGCTGTTACTTGATCTACCATCTAAAAGGACCCCCAAATCCTTCTCTATAAGTGACTCTCCCAGTGTTACATCACCTAGGACATATGAAGCATGGAGATTATTACTACAAAAATGCATAACTTTACATTTATCCACATTGAACCTCATTTGCCAAGTTGATGCCCAATCTCTCAGAGTGTTCAAGTCAGCTTGTAGTTTATGGACATCTTCCGTAGACTGAACAGTACTACATAGCTTAGTGCCATCTGCAAAAATTTAAATGGTGCTCTTAATCTCGTCCTCAATATCATTAAAAAATAAATTAAATAATAGAGAACCCAGCACTGAACCTTGGGGTACACCACTTATAACCTGGGACCATTATGAATAGGAATCATTGATCACAACTCTCTGGACACGGTCCTTCAGCCAGTTTTCAATCCAATTACAAACTATACTTTCCAAGCCTATAGAGATTACTTTACCTATTAAATGTGTATGAGGGACAGTATCAAAAGCTTTTGTAAAATCCAGACACAAAACATCCACAGCTGCCCCTCTGTTCAGGCTTCTACTCACCTCCTCATAAAAACAAATCAGGTTAGTCTGACAACTTCTGTCCTTGGTAAACCCATGTTGGTTATCACTTAGAATATTATTTACAGTCCCATACTCCTGTATATTGTCCCTTAAGAGTCCTTCAAACATTTTCCCCACAACAGAAGTTAAACTAACTAGTCTATAATTACCTGAGGAGAACCTAGATCCTTTTTTGAATATGGGCATCACATTTGCCTTGCGCCAATAACTTGGCATTGTACCTTTTCCTAGAGGATCTTTAAAAATGATAAATAGGGGCACACCAATGATTGAACTGAGCTCTTTAAGAACTCTTGGGTTTAATCCATGTCGACCCGGAACCTTGTTCACATTTACTTTATTTTACTTGTCTTGGACCATATCTACAGTTAGCCAATTGAGTTTATTACTGTATGTACTAACAGCCCCAGCACCACAGATATCAGATCCTTTCTCTTCTTTTGTACAGGTGAAACTTGAAAAATTAGAATAACGTGCAAAAGTTCATTTATTTCAGTAATGCAACTTAAAAAGAGTTGCATTAATGCATCTTAAAATTAGAATATTGTGAGAAGGGTCAATATTCTAAGCTCAAAGTGTCACACTCTAATCAGCTAATTAATCCATGCCCCCAAGCAAAAGGTACCTGAGATTGTGACTTTGGGGTTTTCATAAGCTGTAAGTCATAATCATCCAAATTATAACAAATAAAGGCTAGAAATACCTCGCTTTGCATGTAATGAGTCTATCTATAGATTAGGTTCACCTTTTGAGTTGCATTACTGAAATAAATGAACTTTGCACGATATTCAAATTATTCAAGTTTCACCTATATACACAGAGCTAAAAAAAACATTTAGTAACGCTGCCTTTTTTATCTTCCGTGACTAACCCCCCTTTACCATTATTAAGGGCCCCTACCTGCTCAGACCTTTTTTAGCATTTATTTATTTAAATATTTTTTTCGGATTTGTTTTACTCTCTTTTGCCATCTGCTGTTTGTATTTCTGCAAATTTTATCTCCTTTTTACAGATTTTGTTAAGCCCTTTGTAAACGCCAAAGGCTACATCTGACCCCACAGATTTGTATTTTTTAAATGCCCTTTTCTGTCATTTATTGATCTTTTTACAGTAGCTGTAAGCCATGGGGGGTTTAATTTTAGCCTTTTATACTTGTTACCTAAAGGAATCATTTTTTGTGTGCAATTACTCAATGTGGATTTAAAACTTTCCCATTTATCCTCAGTATTAATATGTGATAGTAGCTGTACACAGTCTATGCCTTGAAATGCTGCCCTCAACCCAGGAAAATTTGCTTTTTTTAAATTCTCTGTTCTTGCTCTGCCTGACAGAGTTTGCTTCTTATAGTGTAGTGGAATAAAATTATATTGTGGTCACTATTACCTAGTGTTTCTCGAACAGTAACATTTCCAACAAGCTCTGCATAATTAGCTTCTACAAATCCCATAAAGTTGTCCTGCAGCAAGTTGGGGTATTTTCTCCCCTTTGCGGTTGAGGCAGAACCATGACCCCAGTCAATGTCTGGGAGTTAAAATCTTCCATTATGACCACTGTACCAGCCTGTGTAGCCCAATCTATTTGGTTATACAATTGAGCTTCTATCTACCATATGATATTAGGGGATCTATAGATTATACCAAGTATTACTTTTTCAGTGCTTATATTATTTATATATTATGTCTCTGGTTTTTATAAATCCTGACCTAGGCCTCTAACCCAGGTAAGCCAGTACTCTCTGCTCTGCATTGATGAGGGGCAATAACCCTGAAACAGCTGTCTGCAGAGGAGATGTTGGCTTAGTTATCATCCAAGTCATGTCTCAAGAGCTGTTAAATGGTGATTTACAGGATTTTAACCTTATGCTCATTTGCATACCCATATCCCAGAATTCCAGAGGAGTGTTACCCAGCCTATAAGACTCCTCGCGTCTTTTAGGCACTGTCCATAAGAAGATACAGTATCCCTTAAATCCTGGTTGATATAAGAAATGTACAAATATGGTGACACTTTGTGTGGTGGCTGAAAGCATGGACTGTTTGTACAGTGTGCTCTCTCATAAAGCGTTTATGCTGACTGTTTCCTAAACAGCCCCCACATGGAATTCGGGGATATTTATTGTGTAGACCTGCTTCTGACATATTTTAAACACTTAGGAAAGCTAATGTAGATGAGGTTTTTCATTATGTGCCCACCAATGCTTGTGTATCATATATATGCCAGAAGCTCATAGTTGAGCAAGTAAACAGTCTAGACCCGAAGTATTCATCACAAAAAGGATGCGCCTTCAAACAAGTAATTCAATATTCTGTCATTGTCCTGTTTTTTTCAGTCTTTGATAAGTAAACTACTTAAATCAAGTTAAACGCCACTGTGAGGCAGAACAAGAGAAATTGTCTGTATAAGGATGTGAGAGATGGATATGAATTTGGATCTCTCAGCACAGAAAGTGTGCCAGTGCTCATAAATACCAAGCACCCATGCACAGCATATGCCAGGTCTTTGTAAACAGTGCACTGCCTTCCCTGTGGTCTCTGGATGAGAAAAGACTAAGCCTTCTGGCTGGGCATGACTGATCCGTGAAGCAGTGCCAAGCTGAACTTTCATTGAAGCTTTTATCCATGTAGTCATGTAAATGTAAGCCTCTGTATAGGGTGACATAGGTCAAGATTAAACTATTTGTTCTGTTCTTATAGGCTTAATGAATATTTATTTAAAAGATTGAATTATTACATAAGATCTTTTTTTCTCAGTTTCTATCCCTAGCAAATCAACAGGAGTGTCCATTGGCATTTCTTTTGTTGGTGATCATCGCAAAGGTAATGATTGCTCAATGATGACATCACCTGAAACTCCAGCATCCCAGTACAAAGCCAAGCTGGGATAAAATAATGGGCCCACAGATCTTGCAAAAGACAACCTAATTTGGAGCTAACTTTGGACTAATGCTGGCAGACAAGAAGTACACACAGGTAAATTTACTATCGGATGACAGGGACCTAATGATGATGACAAACAGATTAGCAGTGGTGCAGACGGAAGATGGGTAGAGTATACATGTTGAGAGCAGATGAATGATAGTAAACAGAAACAAAGACACTAGAGACGACCCGATGAGCGAATCGCTAAAAATTCGATTTTGGCACGATTTGACCAAATTGGTCAACTGATTGGATTCTGAATCGCTTTTATGCAACTCGAAAGTGAAAAAAAATTCTGGTCTCCTAGGACTGATATTTTTTCTCTCTAGAAACTCACTTATTAACAACTATAAACGATACATTCAGCAACCAAACTCAGCAAACAAAGAACAAACCTCAATGTAGGCAGTCAGGGAAGATAGAAGCACTACACACATATATGAAAGGAAGCTGCATACAAATGCACATAGCTTTCACTATACCAAGAAAAAAAAAACTGAAACATAGTTACCTAAAGGAAAGTTAACCAAAGGAACCTCTCCATAAATCAATCAAACTGGAGAAAAAGCTCTGTTAGGTTGGGTTCACATCACTGTTTATTTTTCCATTCTTCTGATTCGTCAGAAGAACAGAAAAATAATGGAAAAAATTGATCCTGTATTTAAAGCATTCGTTTTGCTCAGTCATGCATATTTGGCATCTGTTTTAGCCATTTGTATCTGAGATCCATTTTTAGATGGAAAAAAGTCCTGGTAATAAATGATGATGTATGTAATTATCACTATTAAAAAGTATTAAAGAATGGAAACACAAAGGAAATGATGCCCATAGAACTATATCAATCACATTATATAGAAAATCTGTATTTACTAAAGCAGACAATAAAACTGAGAACAGATCCCCCTCTACCTCCACGGGTGATGGAAGCTCTCCTGGATTTCTGCTATTGCTTAGGTGCAGTGACAGGTCCCATATTACTGGGCGGTTAACGTACAGGGTTAGAAAAGATCGCCAAAACCGAAGAGGGGGAGGGGTTGCCTTTATGTAAAGTCCTGTCTAAAGCCCACACTCTGGGAATATATAGGTGAGGGACATGAACATGTGGAGGCACTGTGGGTAGAAATACATGGAGCAAAAAGCAATAATAAAAAACGAATAGGAGTTTATCAGCCACGGAATATACCAGAGTACACAGAAAATCTACTACTAAATGAGATTGATGAGGCAGTAAATCATGAGGTCGTTATTATGGGGGACTTCAACTACCCAGATATAGACTGGGAAACTGAAAGCTGTATATCTCATGAAGGAAACAGGTTCTTGGCAATAACCAAAGACAATTACCTTTCCCAACTGGTTCAGGGACTAGAACCGACTAAAGGGACAGGGAGTAACAGATGTGTTGGTTGGGAAACACGTGGGAAATAGTGACCAATTCTAAACTCTGATTTTGAGAGGTACATATCTTATGGGAATAAAAGGGTAAGGAACAAGAAAAAAAACAACAATGTGGATAAATAGAATTATAAAGAAAGTAATAAATGACAAAAATAAAGCATTTAAATCACTAAAATAGGAGGGTAGCAAGGAAGCATGTAAAAGACAAATAGAAGCAGCCAAACTAGAGACAGAGAGATTAGTTGCCAAAGAGAGTAAACCTAACCCAAATGTTCTTCAGTTATATAAATGGTAAAAAGTATAAATCTGAAGATGTCAGCCCTTTACAGAGTAATCAGGAGAGTGTTGCAGACATTGATGAGGAGAAAGCAAAGCTATTAAATATTTTTTCCACTGTATTCACTGAGAAAAATAAACTGTCAGATGAAATGTAAAATGTGGAAAAAAAAATCCCGGTAAAAGTGCCCTGTCTGACCCAGGAAAAAGTACAACGGCATATTAAAAAGATAAAAAAGACAAATCGCCAAAACAGATGGCATACACCCACGTATCCTAAGATAATTAAGTAATGTCATAGCTAGACCATTATGTCTGATATTTAAGAACTCTGTATTGACTGGGAGTGTTCCGCAGAATTGGCACATAGCAAATGTGGTGCCAATATTCAAAAAAGGTCCAAAAACAGAGTCAAGAAACTAAAGGACGGTAAGTTTAACATCTGTCGTGGGTAAAAGGTTTGCTAAGAGATGCTATCTTGTTGTACCTCAATGAAAATAAGCAAATAACACCATATTAGCATGGCTTCATTAGGTATTGGTCATGTTAAACTAATTTAATCCGTTTCTATAAGGAGGAAAGTTCTAGACTTGATCGTGGGGAATCATTTGATGTCATACTGTATATCTGGACTTCTCCAAAGCATTTGACATTGTACCACATAAAAGGTTAGTATATAAAATGAGACTGCTTGGACTGGGAGAAAATATCTGTATGTGGTTAACTGGCTTCAGTGATAGAAAACAGAGTGTGATTATTTATGGTACACACTCAGATTGGGTCACCGTCACTAGTGGAGTATCACAGGCGTCAGTATTGGGCCCTATCCTCTTCAATATATTTATTAATGATGTTGTAACAGGCTTGCACAGTAAAATATCAATTTTTGCAGATGATACTAAACTGTGTAAAGTGATTAACAGAGGGATCTGGGTAGATTGGAGGCTTGGGCAGAGAAGTGGCAGATGAGGTTTAACACTGACAAATATAAGGTTATGCACATTGGAAGGAATAATGCAAGTCACCAGTACATACTAAATAGTAAAACACTGGGTGACACTGACATGGAAAAGGACTTAGGCATTTTAGTGAAGAGCAAACTAAGCTGTAGAAACCAGTGTCAGGCAGCTGCTGCCAAGGCCAATGGATTGCATCAAAAAGGGGCATAGATGCCCGTGATTAGAACATAGTCCTGCCACTTTACAAATCACTAGTCAGACCACACATGGAGTCTGTGTCGGATTGGGGTGTCTAGGGCCCACCAGTAAAATTTATTTTGGGGGTCCATCGTATGGATACAGATAATTGAATATATGCAGCAACTTTGTGAAGGTAGGTCCTGGGGAAATTAGGATACTGGCTAGCTTTTCTCTATAGTAATCTCAGCTCTAACCGTGTCTATAAACTGGGGAGTTTTTTTAAATAATCTATCAAGTTTTTTATATGAACATAGGCTGGTTGAGGTGCAGTACATTGAATGTATGTATGTAGTGCAGTAAGTCTACTGTGTTATGTGCCACTTGTGCAGAGGGTGGGAGACTAGGGGCCCATCTTGCTCAGGGGCCCACTAGGGGATTCACCTGTACCCCGTGGGCCAGTCCGAGCTTGCATCTACTTTGTACAGTTCTGGGCTTCTGTAAATAAGGAAGACATAGCAGAGCTGGAGAGGGTTCAGAGAAGGGCAACTAAAGTAATACCTGGAATGGGTGAACTAAAGTACCCAGAAAGATTACCAAAATTAGGGTTATTCACTTTGGAAAAAAGACGACTAAGGGGCGATCTAATAACTATGTATAAATATATCAGGGGTCAGTACAGAGATCTCTCCCATCTATTTCTCCCCAGGACTGTGACTGTGACGAGGGGACATCCTCTGCGTCTGGAGGAAAGGAGGTTTGTACACAAACATAGAAGAGGATTCTTTACGGTAAGAGCTGTGAGACTATGGAACTCTCTGCCTGAGGAGGTGGTGATGGTAGGTACAATAAAGGAATTCAAGAGGGGCCTGGATGTATTTCTGGAGTGTAATAATATTACAGGCTATAGCTACTAGAGAGGGGTCGTTGACCCAGGGAGCTATTCTGATTGCCTGATTGGAGTCGGGAAGGAATTTTTTTCCTCTAAAGCAGAGGTGGGGAACCTCCGGCCAGAGGGCCGCATATGGCCCGCGGGACTAATTCATGTGGTTCCCGGCACCCCTGTTAGAGCATATAGGGAAAATGCTATTAGCCACTTCCATTAAGCGCTTCTTCTTCCGGCCCTGCTCTGTGTCCTGACACATACAAAGCATCCGGACATAGTGCACGTAGATGCTCACTATGACCTGATGCTGTCAGGTCACAGTGCAGCGGAAAGAAAACCAGGGAAGGTAAGTGACTCTGCCAAGTGGCAGCGCCGTCCAGAGCTGGAGAGGTAAGTTTTAATCGTCTCATCTGAAGTGTGATTGGATGCTGGGGTCTCTGATAGGGGCTGATCTGAGGGTAATTGAGGGTGGGGAAAGTCTGATCTGAGGCTGGGGGTCTGATGGGATCTTATCTGAGGCTAGGGGGTCTGATGGGGACTGATCTAAGGCTAAGGAGGGTCTGATGGGGGGCTGATCTGAGGCTAAGGAGGGTCTGATGGGGGTCTGATCTGAGGCTGGGGGGTATGATAGGGGCTGATCTGAGTCTAAGGAGGGTCTGATGGGGGTGTGATCTGAGGCTGAGAGGTCTGATGGGAGTCTGATTTGAGGCTGATGTAGGCTGGGGGTCTAATAGGAGGCTGATGGAGGTGGGGGGGCAGATCTGAGACTGAGAAAGGGACAAAGGCAGGGACAGTTGCAAAGGAAGGGACAGGGACAGTGGCAGAGTGAAAGCTGGATGAACCCCTCTCTGGACCCCCATTGGTTTAGCTTGGCTGCCCTTAATGCCAAATAAATAACTAAATAAATAACATTCTGAACTTAAAAATTAGACTATGTGTGGTCAAAATGCTTGGCTGTAATATATATAGTGCAGGCACCATTTTGTGCTGCAAAAATACAGCGCTCTAGATTTTCTTTAATTGAAGCGCAGTTTCTGTAACTTACCATCTTAGGTTCCTCACTTTTCTATCATCCTCCCCTTCCTGTTGCCTCATTAATGCAATCCTGCTGCCCTCCAATATTGTGCTAACTGTACTCCTTAATATCCCCAATACTATACTGTTGAAAATTAGTGCCAGAAAGTCCCCCAATACTAATATTACTCCCCAAGGTCCCAGCAATAGTAATGATTTCTTCCAAGAGTGTGCTTATTAGTAATAGTGCCCCCACTTGTCATAATATGCCTTGAGAATGCCCCTGCTAGTAGTAGTACCCTCTATATTGTGCCAAATGATAATGTCCCCCCATAGTTCCCATAATAGAAATAATTTCTCCATAGTGCCCCCAGTAATAATAATCCCCCATAATACTCTTAGTAGTAATAAAGACCATCATAGTGCCCCAACAGTGATAAAGCCCCCCTCACAGTGCCTAATTAGTAAAATAGCCCACCAAAGTGCTCCCCGCATTTAAACAGTGTCTCCAATAGTGATAAAGACCCCCATAGTTCTCCCAGTGGTAACAAAGGCCCTCATAATGCCCCTGGCAGTAATAAAACGCGATATTGCCCCCAGTAGTAATTAACCCCCACAGTGCCCCCAGAAGTAATAAGGCCCCTGTACATGCATCAGTAGTTATGATGCCCCTTATAGCACCCTCAGTAGTAATAATGTCCCACATAGTGCTCCAGTAGCTATAATTCTCCTCCACAGTCATTATAATGGTCTGCTTTAGTGTTCCCAGTAGTTATGCCTCCATATCATGTCCAAGTCATTTTAATGCATTCTATAGTGCCAACAGTAGTTATAATGCTCCACTATAGTGTCCCAGTGGTCTGTTCCTCCAAAGTGACAAAGAAAAAGAAAATAATTACCTGACTGCGACTCCATGCCCCCATCTGTGAGGCAGGATACTGGCCTGGGGCCTGATTTGCCTTTGTCCAAGAGCATGCAGTTACGAGGACCTCATGGTGCCTGCTTGCATCCTGGCACAGGTAGTTACAATGCCATCATTGTACCTACCTGCATCCCATCTCTGGTGATTACATCATAGCTCTGCCTGCTTCATTTGATACGTTTTCTCTTAGACGCTAGGCCTAGCGGCCTGTGGCCTGTGAGAGGGCTTGCAGACTGCTGGTACTAAAATGGGGATAGGGCGAGGGGGGGGGGGGGGGAAGGGGGGAGGAACCCCTCCAGGCCCCTTCAAACTCACAAAAAAGACTCCAACAACTTAGTTTTTTTTCCAACCAATCCTTTACTGGGTGATGATCGGCCACTGCTAATTTTTTCCATTAACAAAATGGTATAAAAAACACCACCTCTTCCACAAACCATTCCTCCAATGCGGTATACCACCCTGGCTCCCCCAGGGTGTACGTATACCAATAACTCTTCACCACAAACTTTCCTTTTCAAATGCCGCCAGCTGTGACTTCAATTTCCACCTTTCTCCGAACCTCAAAAGAGAAACATAATGAACCGAACTGGTCTTGAAACCACATATCACCATTTTCTCTCTCTTTTCCATTTTTTTTATTTGTTATTTATTATTTTATCTCCTTTTTTTTTACTTTTTGTTATAAATTTATAAAAATAAACCTGGTATCAAAGTAACCTGAAACCTAAAGGGCGGGCGGGCAACTCGGCTTACCCTGTCAAGAGGAAGTCCCTAACACTGACCTCCCCTATATATGCCCACCCATACTCTTCTCCCACCGGCTCTCCTCTTCCTTCCTTACTGCACCTACTACTTCTTTTAACCCCTTTCTAAACTCCCTCCTAACCACTAGCAGGGGCCTATTCTTTAACCCCCTAAACCAGGGGAAAAAAGGGGGGGACCAACAGTCCCTCATCACCCTCCTTACCCTGTCGGCTGCTCTCTAGACAGGGTTTTTTTCTGCTGGATGCTACAGGTGGCATAAAAAACATCCAGTTTTTACAGACTTTCAGTGAATTTATAGATGGTTGGCGTCCGTAGAATGAAAGGAAATCATTTCTAGGTTCTGAGGAGTCAAATGTGGTGCAATTTATGACTCCTGGTTCTGAGGTTTTGTGGAGTGTAACAAGGGACAGTTGCAGTGCACAAGATCGCATACAATTCAATGTACTGCTGGGACTACAGCTGTAGCTCAATAGATAAAATACTTTAATAGTGCTACATAAAGTCTAGATGTCGCCCCAGCCTGAGGGTACAGTCACACCTGCAGGAGGATTCAGAAAAGAGGAGCAGTAGTATCTGCCTGCCTTAAACTCTATGGGGGAGATTTATCAATACTGGAACGTTACGCGCTGGTCTGGATATCCCCTGTACTGTAGGAGGATGTGCATAATTTATGACGAGGCACGTGCTTTTTATAAAAAGGCTCGTGCCTGAGCTGAAATGCATCACATACAGATGTTGCAACTTGTTTGTAAGGAAGAAGTGAGTGCTGGTCGTTTGTGAACTCTGAATATTGGGTGACATGCCTCGTTATTACTTAGGCGCATCCTCCATCAGTCCGTGAGTCTAAACAGCTCAGAGCTGCTGTAGATTTCTGACTTCATTTGCCCCAGAAAACAGTGACTGGCTACACTTCTTTCCCAACTTTTCCACTCCCCCTTAATGAAAAGTGGTGAGGAGAGAGTAAAAACACCACTTTACTTGACTTTTTTTTTTTAAACTGTGCATTTAGAAGGTCACAAACACCTTCTTACGCCATTTTTCTGGTGCAAACTGAAAGATAAATCTCCACTTTTATCTCCTCTTGTGATCCACTCATAATTTTGACTTCAAAAACTACATAAAAAACTCCAGCGAGCCTGCAGAGGGAGTGCTGCGAGAAGCATGGTAGTAATAGACTATGATCCCATCACAGCTATGATGAGAGTTGTAGCAATTCACAGTAGCTGTCCTTATTTCAGTGCTCCCTGGGGCCGTGCAGTGAATGGAGGGTGCACCTTTGTTCCCGAGGGGTACACCTTGGTATTGGAGCTCCTGCCAGGTGGTAGCTGGGGTGCCCTAATGGTGGATAATTGTTAGGAGGCAGATGCAGGGGCCTGCGTACAGGCACCAATGATAGCAGTAGTAGTACTCCCTGTCTTGCTAAGTACACTTTTCAGTCTCTTCAAATAATGAAAGGCATGCAATCACGTTCTCATTAACTCTTTCTACAATTCTTGAGTTGAGGGGTGCAGATGTAAGATCCGGATGGCCAGTCCATCTCAAAGTAGGGTGGACACTGGAGCAATACACCCTTTCCATAGCAGCAAAGTCTCTAGCCATAAACGAGCCACACCACACCATCTTTATCTTGCACATCCTTTATGGTTTTAGACCTTCTAAGATGCCTGTTCTCTTTATCAGGGGTACTTTGGAAGTTTTCAGCTTCAGGAATGGTGTTATCCTAGACAAGGCTTGAAAAGTTTTTTCCAAGATTAGAAAATCATGGCAGTTGAGGTAGGAGGAGCTCACACATACACGTCTTGTCTCTAGCTTTAACAACTAGCTATTCCCTCAGGAGGCAAGACGAGCCCATGTCCTAGCAACTAACAATCAGCCATTTGGGATACATAGTGCATAAAGATGTACCGGTAAGTGTTTTTATATTATATCACATTTACAACATTTAACTTGGTAACATGAAGTGAACCCTTTTAGCAATAATTAACCCTTTGCAGTGGTCCACTGGGGCACTGCAATACCAGCATGTGTGGCCGTACCCTTAGACTTTTCTGGAGCATTTTAATTGCTAGAGATAAAATAGCTGTGAAATCTCTGCAGACAAGTGAGTAGCTATCATCTTTTCAAGCACTATATACTGGGATTTCAGAGCTACTTTTCTCCTCCATATAGTAACATGAAAACCTCTCTAAAACTCACCAACAATTTCACAGCAATTTTATCTCTTGCGATTAAATGACTCCAGTAAAATCTAGTCTAGTCTCTTGAGCTACTTCATGTGTTTTCTATGGACAGTGTTTGCCTTAGTCGCAGGTGACTTTTCCTCTTCTAGTCGTACTAATGTCACATCTGTCGACAAGACGCCAATTCCTGTCACGAAGCTGAAATCCCAACAACCTACTTACTATTGATTGCCAATATGTATCATGGTAGGAATGCCTGTAACATTTCTAGAACAGGATGAAATGGACAGCCCGCTGTGAAGGTGCGATCTGGACATGACACTGTTCTGTGTACCTGTCTGCTTCATTTTAAGATTGGCCCACACAGATGAGGAAAGGGAAGAGAGCCAGAGGAGAGAATGAAGGCTAAGCTCATTACAGGGAATTGATCACAATTAGTCTTGTAATCGGGGTTAATCTACGCAGGGTATGGAGAGCTGTTAATTACTTATCTATGTGCTCATGCCTCCTTGAACAAATGAATGGGATTATAAATGAACGTCTGACAGTTTCTCTGCATGACTTCCTCTGAAGGAGGCTGCAGTGCTGATGTACTCCCCACGGAGCCTAAGGTCTCTTGCAGATGAACGTGCCGTGTTTTGCTGTCCACAAATTGCGGATCCGCAAAACATGGATATCGCCCGTGTGCCTTCCGCAATTTACAGAACAGACGGCCCATTAAAGAAATGCCTATTCTTGTCTGCAAACGGACAAGAATAGGACATGATCTATAATTTTTGCGGGGCCACGGAACGGAGCAGCGGATGCGGACAGCACACGGAGTGTGCCTAAGGACCGTACCTGGAATCTGAAGACTACATATCACTGGGCTTATTACCAGGCCAGCATTCTAATACTGCTGCAATACTGCTGCCAAAGCATATTGCTGTCTGCAAACATGAACTTGAATGGTCTTTGAGTTCTGTTAACCTTTTCATTTTTGAAAACTAGACCAGTCTGACATTCTTTTACTACGTGTACACATCCAGTCTATACTAGAAGCTGTCATAGCACTTGTTACCACTACATTAACTCTCTCAAGCTGACCATACAAATAAGAAATGAGCTAATGAGATACGTATATGTGCTATGCATGTTTTTTTATATTTTTTTTTATTGGGAACGATAGGTTAGAATTTTCTAGATCAATAATTCTGCAACATATCAATTTTATTAAATATCACAATAGGTTTGGGCTACATTTTTCTGAGACAGAGCTTCAATACACTTGCACTGACGTTAGATGAGAGATTTCTGTCTGCTGCTGTCACTAGAGGGACTATACAAGCTGACGGCAGTATATGTGCATAAACCTCTTATGATACACCCCTCGGTGTGTAAGGGAGGGCTGTAAATTTAGGTTTTGGTATATTCATTTTCTTCAGTAAATTGAATATATTTTATAATTAAAAAATGCAAGTAGTTGACCTATAGATAGAACTTGTTAGCTAATAGTTCTGGTGATCACAGCAGCGTCAAGTGAGCAGTCTTGGCAGCTTTAAGTGGCAAGTGCAAAGTGAGCTATATGGCTTACAGAACCAACAGCCATGGCCAGGCAGTCATCAAAACTTCTTCTTAGGGATTTGGAAGGAAAGAGAGGCCTGCAGCAAAAATGGCAGGCTACACAAAGGTGCTGTACATGAAGAGTACTGTAGGTGAAGATGAATAGGGTAGGTGACTCTAAGGGTTGCCATAAAGAGGGTTATTGCATAAGTCCTGGTCAATGATCAATACAAAGCAAGTAGGGATAAATAGAATATAAATAGGTTATTTCCACAATTGTTCACCTGAGTTGACTATTGATCACAGTTGGCTTGGCGATGGTTACACCCATTAACTGCTAAGAGATGTCGACTAAGCTGTGGAGATTGCCAGTCATGGCCCCAAAATGGTCACCAATTGACACTAGTAAAACAGGTGGAAAAACAGAGGGTGGAAGAGTGCAACTACAGTAGTACTTTAGGTTTCAGCAAGGTAACAAAGGGGTCTAGGGAGGATCAGATGCAGTATTATGAGTTCTAAATAAGGAGTTTAGTCAAGAATAGACATATCAGGTCACACAGTAGGTTCCCATCCAACACGTCCAAGGAACAAGGCAATAGGGATAGTCCAGTTGATGTCAAACCCAATATGTCGCAGAGTAGAGTACAAAGTCAAGTGAGCAATCTAAATTGTCAGTGAAGCAAACTGCTGAATCCCGAGAGCAGAACAGAGTATGGACTAAGGTTAGCACACACATCAAAGTTCAGACACCACATTTAACACTAGCACAGAGTGAAGATTAAAACAGAGCGCCCAGCGCTCTAATTGACTGGACCGCAGAGCGCTCTGATCTGATTGACTGTGGGCTCATGTGCTCTGGTTGGCCAGGGTGGTGTGACTTCACATTGACTAAGTGACATTTGCACACTCCATCCAAATCCAACACACAGTGGCGGTGACTAGAGGCAATGCACAGTTTAGCAAAATTTCATTCCAATTTCCATCGATCTCATATTTTTCGAGACACATTAGGTTGTGGGACTAAACTGTAAGATAAGCAGATGCAGACTTCCTAGAGCCTTTACTATTTTACAAATCCATCTAAAACATATGGTCGCAAGAATGTAACACCTTGTTTAACAATTTAGTGCTAACTTAATAGCACATCATATATATCACAGGCCTAACTGCTAATGTTGCTCTATACCTTATGGGCCATAGACTCAGAGTTAATGGGCCCAAAAAGCAACACGAACAATGACAAGAACTGATTTTGAGGTAGTAGTGTAGATCAAGGCAGGCTGAAAGGCCAAATTGCTGCAGAGTTTCCAAATGTCTGGTCTTTCCATTTGTCTACTGTTTTTCCAATTTGGAAACATCAATCTATACTATTATTATTTTACAAATGTGAGTTGTCGTTTTTTTTTTTTTTAAGTAGTTATCACACACATATAAGGTACCATGTGAGCATGTCTGAATTTCTAGACATGAGTGTTAAAAATAAATCATAAAATACACTCCGTAGTAATTTCTTCCTACTAAAATTGAAGTATCAGGATTGAGTTATCAACTATTGCTTACAGCTTGTCCTTATGTGCAGATGTGGTTGATATTGCAGCACAGCCCAATTTCAATCACTCTATTCCAACCTACGGTCACTCGTGGTGGTAGGTCCACACCACGTCTCTAATAGTATTTTAATGGAGATGTGGAATAATTAAAATGTAGCTTTTATTGGATACAAACTAAAATAAATGTGCTAAGATAAATCATGAAAATAATTGCCTGCTTTACAGCAGCACTTGGGGGAAGGTAGGGTTGCACTATGCAAGTTTTATTAGTGGTTCCTCTGTCTGGACAGAGGTCATTGTACAGCCCTATGATAACTCTCTCTAAAGCAGGGGTGGCCAACCTTACAGACACAAAAAGCAAAAAAAATTAAATAAATGTATGACTACCAGGAGCCACAAGCTATACATTTACACACAAGTCACGGTATTTTTTGCCCTACAAGATGTATCTAGGGTTTAACAAAGAAAAATAAGAGAAACAAAAGATTTTTCATCTAATCTGAGGTCGTATAAGAATATTTTTTATTATTTTTCATTAGCAGAGAAAAAAAGATAAAAAGATATTTTTTATCATACCTCATATCAGACTCCTAAATCAGATCCCCAATCCAAACCTCATCAGACCTCCAAATCATACCCCCAAATTAAGACCCCCAATACTAGGATCAGACAACACAAATCAGACTCCTAGTGTGAGACCCTCAGTGTTCAGATCTCCCCCCCAATGCTCCGATCCCCCCACAATGCTCATATCCCCCCCAATTCTCACATCTCCCACCAATGGTCAGATCTCCCCCTTCTCAGATCTCACCCTCCCATACTCAGACCTGACCAACCCATGCTCAAACAAGACCCCCCATGCTCAAATCTGAACCCCATGCTCAAATCTGAACCCCCATGCTCATATCAGACCCCCATTGCCCAGATCAGAATCTCCCATGCTTAGATCAGACTCCCATGCTCAGTTCTATAATTAAAAAAAAAATCTCTTCCCTCTCCTGATCAGGCACTGGGCTCCTGCTCGGGCACCTGCTGCTCTGCAGGTCTGACACGCTCTCCACTGTAACCTGATGAGCACAACATCAGTTTATAGTGCGTGTCTCCACGTACTACGTTCTCACACTGTGTGCATCAGGATGTAGTAGAGAGTCAGCTGGAGCTGCAAAGTAGCAACAGTGCCCGATCAGGAAAAGAGAACTGAGCATGGGGTGGAGAGTGAGCCGCCTGACTGCTTCCCGGCTCCACAGCTAGACCCGCACTTGAAGAAACAAAGAGCCACATGCGGCTCAAGAGCCACAGGTTGGCCACCCCTGTTCAAAAGGCTTGGTGTCCACTAATAGCTATGCCCTATTAAAAATCATTAGCTCTGCCCATTCCGGAGGCTCAGCCGGTCGATGGCTAATCATTTGGGTGGTGGGAATAAACATTCCCACAAGTGAGTCGCCCTATGTGATAGTAGAATGGGGGGCATCACGAGGGGAGTTATCGAGGAGAGTATGACTAAATGACAACATGTAGAATTGTGTATGCATTGCATCAGTCCTAGAGCATCTTATGGGTCCTAAATTAAGCAGTTAATATTTGTATTTAGTCCATCTGGAGGAGTAGACTGCATATTGTAGATCCATTTACATTCTGTATGAATTTTTTTTATTTTTGCCCAAATCTCCCTTTCTAGGATTTTCAGGTACCAGTGTTATCCCTATGCATATTGCATAAATCCACAAATACAACTGGTGGTGGAGGGAAATTTACTCAGTACCACTGCTGATTCCACAACCTATTTCCAGACTGTCATTTAAAACAATGTATGACCTTACAGATCTTGTTCTATATCCAAGAAAATCATCCTCAAAGGAATCAGTCATCAACCCAAAAAGATCCAGAATGGTTTTCATCTCATATTGCATATCCTTTCCTTTTTATCATTTTCTTTTATATTCATCAAGTAATTACAATAAAGCAATTTGCTATAAGCAGTGATTGATATAAAAAGCATGTTCCTCCCCCACCCCCGTTAATTGTGTCTTAGCACTCTGCCTCTGTTCTCCACTCATCAACCTGTTGAAGAGTCAGCCATCCGGGCTGAAAAATAAAGAATCATCTCTGGGATTTATGTTTCAACGTAACGTTAATTAATTAGAATTTATGCTCTGCAGAATGGCGTTCCAAGTCTATCAGATATAAATCCTGAACAAAATCTGTCCAGGGGCCTCGGATATGTGCAGTTAATGGAGGGAAGATGACAGATGAGTCATTTGGAGAGGGTAGCGTGGCAGACAGACAGCTGCACAAGAGATGGCACTTGGTATATACTAAATAGCAGTGGATATGTCATACTGAATTGACACACAGATACTGCTGTCACTCTATTGTTGACAGAGTGTTCACAGTTCACCTTCTTTTTATGCAGAGCAATTTTCATACACAATGTGAATATAAAGCTGCTGTCACTGTTACTGCTGAAGGACGGGAACACTTGCCTTATCTGTTTTAATGTTAGGCTCATCATCTGGGGTGAAACTATCTATGTTCCTGTGCCATATGTGTCATAGACATCAAACGAAAACCTATCTGGGTATCCCCCCGAGGGCCTATTTCACCCGACCATATGGCTTTTTCAGTGTCTTGCGATTCGCAAAAAACGGATCCGCAAAAAATATGGATGACATCCATATACAAGGTGCATTCCTTTTTTGCAGAATGGAACATCTGGCCCCTAATAGAACAGTACTATCCTTGTCCGTTATGCAGAAAATGGAAACGGAATGCATATGAAGTACATCAATTTTTTTTGCGGACCCATTGAAATGAATGGTTCTGTATACGGTACGTATACGGAATGCAAAAAAATTTAACTGATACGAAAAAAACAAACATTTGTGAGCATGAGGCCTAAATCACATACAAGTGGTAGGCAATTAAAGAGTGCCGTGTTTGTGTGAGGGGAGGCGGGGCTTTAATTATTTAAACCTGGCTCTCCTGCCCCCACTTGTCGGTTCGAATGCTTTCGAATCGGCTCGTGGGTTGGTGCCAGAGAAGTGCGTGCGTCACTGGAGAATCGGGTGGTCGGCTGCGTCGGGCTCGTCGCTTCGGTGATTAGGTAGGCAGGGTGGCTGCACACCCGTCTCGCTATGTATAACATGGGGGGCTGCCGAGCGTGCCGCCGGCCCCCAGCCGCGCTGGCGATTGCCCGCACTCCCAATCGCTTCCGGCACCCCACTCCAGGCACCCCGATACAGGCACCCCGATCCGCTCCAGGCCCCGCGCCAAGCACCCCCGCTCCCACGTGCAGCGTCCCCCAGACGGGCACCCCTCATCTGTGGCTCAGCAGCGACGGGTCACACGTCCTTCGCATACCCAGAGCAGCGGTCACGCCGGCCGTCGGCTCCTCAGCGCAGCTCACTGGCTTGCTGCGCTCCAGCAGGCCCTGGCTTGATAGAGGGCGACACCTACAGGCCCATACTGGTACTGCAGTCCAGGTACAGGGCTCCTTGCTCAGGCACAGTGGCCAGGTACTAAGGCAGGACAAAAAAAAAATATATATATATTTGGGATATGTTTTAAGGATCAAATATAAAGAGGGCTCCAAAGGGGGGGCTGGCCACGTCACTTTGCGCACGCAGCCGGGCCGCCCGCAAGCCCATACAGCGAGTCAGGGGGTTGTTTCGGGCGCAGTCGCAATAATCCGGTGGACAGCTAAGGAGCGGTGGCAGGAGTGAAGGGTCACCCAGCCACCGTGCGCTCACTCACATGTCTGTCCTTGTTTATTCAGGTCCACAGGTGGTTAACTTACGATACTGTGGGGTTTGTGGCTGTCATGGCCGCCAGGTGAGTCAGGGGTGGTGCAGGCGTGGGCCAACCCCCTCCTTTTCTCCTGCATAGGCTTGGGGGGACGGGGGATGGTGGACTATTATGGCCAGGCCTTTGGCGCATCTCTTACAGGGTGGCGCCTACAGTCGTGGCCTTTGGTGGGGGGGAAAGAAGTAAAAAAAAAAAAAAAAAAAAAAATTTAAAAATGGTATAGATACGAATGTTGCTTTGCCAGGTCTGTCACGACTACAGACTCCTTATAAAGCCCTGCCACGACTGCAGGCATCAGTCTGTCACGACTACAGACCCGCTCTAAAGCCCTGCCACGACTGCAGGCAACAGTCTGTCACAACTACAGACCCATTATAAAACCCTGCCACAACTGCAGGCATCAGTCTGTCACGACTACAGACTCGTTATAAAGTCCTGCCACGACTGCAGGCATCAGTCTGTCACGACTACAGACCCGTTATAAAGCCCTGCCATGACTGCAGGCATCAGTCTGTCACGACTACAGACTCGTTATAAAGTCCTGCCACGACTGCAGGCATCAGTCTGTCACGACTACAGACCCGTTATAAAGCCCTGCCACGACTGCAGGCATCAGTCTGTCACGACTACAGACCCGTTATAAAGCCCTGCCATGACTGCAGGCATCAGTCTGTCACGACTACAGACTCGTTATAAAGTCCTGCCACGACTGCAGGCATCAGTCTGTCACGACTACAGACCCGTTATAAAGCCCTGCCACGACTGCAGGCATCAGTCTGTCACGACTACAGACCCGCTCTAAAGCCCTGCCACGACTGCAGGCACAAATCCGTTACGACTACTGACTCGTTAAAAAAAGCCCTGCCACGACTGCAGGCATTAGTTTGTCACCACTACAGACTCGTTATAAAGCCCTGCCACGACTGCAGGCATTAGTCTCATGTCAACAGACTCGTTCGGTAATACTACCACGTCTACAGGCGATGGTCCGTTACCGCTACTCCCGAGGTAGGGTCCCCTCACGACTACAGGGGCCAGTTGGTCACATCCACAGACTTGGTCGCACTCCCGTTGACTACAGGCACTGGGTGGGCATCTACAGGTAGTTGCGTCACATCTACGCACGCGGGTCAGCCACGGCCTGGGGGGTCAGCCTTCACGGTCACAGGTAGGTCCGGTCAGGCCTCAGTCTCCCAGCGGGTTCCAGTCACAATAACCAGCCCCTAGGTGGGGGCAGTCCCGCGCCGGCGCATAATGCCAGGGAGCTATGCGGCTCCCCACGCGGCACACGATTCAAACCGGCGGGGGCCGGGGCTCACGGTTAAGGAAGGGCTCCCTCTGATCCGGTGCACATTGCCAGGGAGCGGCGCTGCTCCCCACGCGGTACGAGTGTCCAGCCGGCGGTGGGTCGGCCCTGGCTGAGGGGGGGGGGGGCTCCCCCGCACTGGTGCACTCTGCCAGGGAGCAGCGTGAGCTCCCCACGCGGCTGGGGGTAAAGGTGCAGGACACCATTTCCCCGTTCCTCATCTTCAATAAAGTCTGGCACGGGCCGCCGTGCCGTTAGGTAGGCAGGGATCGGGGGAAGGAGTACTAGGCTCGGTCAGGGGGAGCAGATCATAGGCGGTGGCTGGCTTCCTGCTGCCGGCCGTACAGAAGGTTCCAAGGGGGTCATTTAGGCACAGGATGTTAGTTAGTCTGTGCAGGTGACCTGCGTTATACCATGCTCTTCGTGCTCGTACTCAGAGCTGTGCCCATACTGGAGCTGCGTAAGTGGTTTATAGTTTAAAAAAAATATATATCAAAAAATTCAAACCACAATTAGAGTCTTTCACGCATGGCTTCTCCGTTTTAGGTGTACACTTATGACTCCACCATTAGAGTCTCTCATGCATGGCTTCTCCGTTTTAGGTTTACACATACGACTCCGCCATTAGAGTCTTTCACGCATGGCTTCTCCGTTTTAGGTTTACACATATGACTCCGCCGTTAGAGGCTCTCACACATGGCTTCTCCGTTTAGGTTACACATATGACTCCGCCATTAGAGTCTCTCACGCATGGCTTCTCCGTTTTACGTTTACACGTATGACTCCGCCGTTAGAGGCTCTCACGCATGGCTTCTCTGTTTTAGGTTTAAACATATCACTCCGCCATTAGAGTCTCTCACGCATGGCTTCTCCGTTTTAGTTACACATATGACTCCGCCATCTGAGTCTCACGCATGGCTTCTCCGTTTTAGTTTCACACATATGACTCCGCCATTAAAGTCTCTCGCGCATAGCTCCGCCATTAGTCTATCGCGCATGGCTTCTCCGCTTTAGGTTTACACAGATGACTCTGCCATTAGAGTCTCTCACGCACGACTTCTCTGTTTAGGTTTACACATATGACTCCGCCATTAGTCTCTCATGCATGGCTTCTCCGTTTAGGTTACACATATGACTCCGCCGTTTAGAGTCTCTCGCGCATGGCTTCTCAGTTTTAGGTTTACACATATGACTCTGCCATTAGAGTCTCACGCATAGCATTTTTCCACTTTTTCTTTCAGGTTTGTCCAGGGGCAGATCGGTTGCCAATGCCAGTTCCTCACCAGGCCCAGCTGCGCTGGGACTAGTCTCTCATCTCACCATAGCTAACAGACTGATGGCCAATTCCTTGGCCAGTAATACCCTGAGGGCTTACAAGACAGCTTGGCGCCTGTTTCAGAAATATGAACACCTACCCGGCTGCTGGCCGTGGGGACTATCACTCACCTATTGGGCTTCGTCGGGTTTTTTGCCACTCTCAATTAAACCTGTCCTATAGCACTGTTAACTATACCTGGCAGGTATTCAGCACATTCGGGTTTAGTTAACAGGTTCAGCAGTCGATCCTCTCTCGCTCACAGGACATTCCTTCCACAGGGGCGCAGCAGCTGCGGCGTCCATGCATAAGGTACCAGTACATGTAATCAAACGGTTGGGTCGTTGGAGTTCCGCGTGCTCCATTCGTTATATCCCGGATCCTTAATACAAAATGTCACTGGCTTTCCGAGTTTTGGTTTTGTAGTTTCGGTTATCAAAGTCTTTCAAAACTCCTATGCATGGTTCTTTTGGCCCCTTTAGGCTACCCTTCGATAAGCAGTTCCAGCATAACTCTGCTGCTTCTAGGTGGGGGGGGGGGTATAGGCTTAGGTAGGGGACCCTCTCGTAATGAGCCGATCCGAGCACAAGTGGTAGGCAATTAAAGAGTGCCGTGTTTGTGTGAGGGGAGGCGGGGCTTTAATTATTTAAACCTGGCTCTCCTGCCCCCACTTGTCGGTTCGAATGCTTTCGACCCACCCAGAAGCCCTCCCTTCTTCTCAGGACTCATCATTGGTGTGGCCCCCTTTAGGCTACCCTTTGATAAGCAGTTCCGGCATAACTCTGCTGCTTCTAGGTAGGGGGGGGGGAGTATAGGCTTAGGTAGGGGACCCTCTCGTAATGAGACGATCCGAGCACAAGTTAAAATTCTGTCCCTAAGGCTACATGCACATGACCGTATGTATTTTGCAGTCTGCAAGCTGCCGATCTGCAAAATATGGATACTGGCCTTGGTCCCTGTTATAGAAATGACTATTCTTGTGTGCAAAATGGATAAGAATAGGACTTGTTTTATAATGTGCGTAACGGCCACACGGAGGTGGACAGCGCGCAGATGACATCCGTGTGCTTTCTGCATTTTTTGCAGCCCATAGAAATTAATGGGTCTACGTGCAATCTGCAGAAAATACAGATCAGTGTAGACCAAAAATACGGTCATGTGCATTAGGCCTAAGTGCGTGAGATACCAGCCTATAAGGAAACAAAATGCAACTTCAGCTCAGCAGAGGCTATAAGTTGGACACAGGCATTAATGTAAAGAGGGACAGGAGGAACCCCAGGTAAATTCTCACACCATGAGTCTATACCAATTATGTTGTACCCCTGAGGATGCATCATTGGTTGTACTGTACGTGTTTTATTTAATTTTAAAAGGTGTTTCATATGACATATATTGCAGTAAAGACAGACTCTCTGGACAAAACCCCACCTCGCAGAGTCCAGGGCTAGTTAAAACCACCCAATCTCTATCATAATAAGTGGTTTAGTGGTAGGCAATAATCAGTAGTACTGAGCACGATATCTATGCTCTAGTGTGCTAATAATAGTATACATAAACAATTACAGGATCGTCATACCTATAATACTGCCATAGAACAATTTCCACCCTATTATTTACCATTAGTTGTCACTATTTAAAGTGCTATATGAGTATACATAAAGTATACATGGAAAGGAGAGATCAAATGGTGGAAAGGCAGGATGGAATACAGACCCTGAATATGGGGGGCGAGTGAGCAACCCCAAAGTATGTTTCATCTCACTTCCTCCTGGGGGCGTATTTACTGGTATTTACTATCCTGGAATGCACTGCTGTATGAACCTTTTAATTTGAACTGTTTGCAGGTATCTATATCTGTGATGCAGATTCTGCACCAAAAATCAGCAGCAGTTTATAGTATAATACTGGCATTGATGGAGCATGCTCGGTCGAACAGCAGTTTGGCTTGAGCATCTCGATGCTCAGCACATGGCGGTATTCAGCCGAATACCGCATGTGCTCAAGTGCAATGCTCGAGTCTCCTCCCCGCACGTTTGTTGGCTGCTATGTAAGGATCAGCCCCTAGAATTATCAAGTGCATCTTCAGTGATAATATTTCACACAGACTGTTATGCCTTCTTCTGGCCACAAGAGGACGCTGTTTCTTTAAGAAAGAAAGAAATGAAGTTGTTGTTCCAGAGGATGTAGGAGGAGTTGAAGTTCCCGGGCTCGGAGAGCTTGAGGCTGCATCCTTGTCGAGGTGTACAGAGAGAGTCTGCTGTTGTGGGACAGAGCTACAGGGACTATAAAGTAATTTTTCCTGGCTGCTCTGTGACAGGTCAACAGAGACTGCAAAGTGTGTTCCAGAGGAGCAAAGTGTTCAATTCAGAGACCTGTGACAAGCAGCTACCTGCAGAACTGTGAGTGTGCACCGGTGCTGATCTGTGGTAGGACATAGAGCAGGAGACAGTCAGTGTGTTTTAGAAACATGCCCTGAGTAGCAGGGACAGACAGGTGCATATTAGAGGAGAGTAGCTTGCATTTTTTATGTGTTTGCTGTTTAGAGCGCATATTGTTTGGATGCAAAGTTCAGTTATCCTTCCTGTAAATTTCTGTAAACCTCTTTGCACTGTTTCTGTCATTTGTCGATTGCGCCTCTGGTGCATCGGTACAATACTGTTAATTCCAATATATTTAGCCCTTTAATAAAGCCGGTATCTGCTTCAGCCTCCTTGTCTGCTGTACTGTATTTGAATCGTGCCCTGCAGTCTTTTTCTCCCCTGACCGCTACAGCTACGCAGCCAATAAACATGCAGGTAAGTACAGCCCTTCACTGTAATGCCATAGCCATGTTGGTTACTGGGGCTCAGTGTTAGTCAGGGAGAGCTCAGCTGAAGAAGGGAAAGATAGTGTAGGGAGTGAATTTTCATTATTTCATTAGTAAAAATTGTCAGAGACACAAAAGTCCAAAGGACCATTGTGTGTGGCAACAGCAATATATATTTTTAGCGCATCCTGCGCTAAATTGCTAAAACTTTACAGACCCAAAAGTCCTTTGAAGGACTGTTGTGTGTGGCAGCAATATCTATTTTTAGCACATCCTACGCTAAATAGAGTGCAATAGTTAGGCCGCTGCAGACAGCGACATTATCTGCGATACATCTCCTGTGTAAGGGTAGGTTCACACTAGCGTTAGGGATTCCGTTATGGCTTTCCGTCATAACATGGTTATAACGGAAAATAATGGAATCCATAAGACGGAAGGATGGATCCGTTCTTTTGCCCATAGACTTGTATTATGACGGAATGCAAAACGGAAGCCTTTAAAAGTCATACCATTTGCTTTCCGTCCTAATAGACGTCCATGGCAATCAAAATGGATCCATCTGGGTCCCGTTATGCAAGACGGAAAACGAAGTCCTGTCGACAGAACCTTGTTTTTGGGATAACGGGACCCAGACAAATTTGCTTTCCCATTGACTTTTATTAGGATGGAAAGCAAACAGAATGCCTTTTAAAGGCTTTTGTTTTGCATTCTGTCTGGGCATTCCGTTATTTTCCGTTATAACCATATTATAACGGAAAGCCATAACGGAATCCCTAACACTAGTGTGAACCCACCCTAACATGTGTATCCCAAAAATATCTGTGACATCCAGTGCACTTTTTCCATTGAACGGTGTCCTCTGCGGACAGTTACATTAGCTACTCTACATCTCCTGTGTAAAGTGTGCACATCCCAAAAATATCAGTGACATCCAGTGTACTTTTTCCGTAGATGGTGTCTGCTGTGTACAGTGACATTACCTGGGGTACATCTCCTGTGTAACGTTTCCACTTCCCAAATACCTGTGATATTCCCTGTAATTTTATGTTAGCCGCTGCTGACATCAGCAACATTATCTGCGGTATTTCTCCTGTGTAGTGTGTGCGCATCCCAAAAATATCAGTGACATCCAGTGTATTTTCCATAGAGGGTGTCCGCTGTGGACAGTGAGATTACCTGGGGTACACCTCCTGTGTAATGTTTCCACATTCAAAATACCTATGAAATTCCCTGGAATTTTATATTAGCCGCTGCTGACATCAGCGACATTATCTGCAGTATTTCTCCTGTGTAGCATGTGTGCATCCCAAAAATATCAGTGACATCTAATGTACTTTTTCCGTAGACAGTGTCTGCTGCGGACAGTGACATTAGCTGCGCTACATCTCCTGTGTAACGTATGCACATCCCAAAAATATCAGTGACATCCAGTGTACTTTTTCCATAGACTGTGTCCGCTGTGGACAGTGACATTACCTGGGGTACATCTCCTCTGTAACGTTTCCACATCCTAAATGCCTGTGAAATTCTGTGTAAATTAATATTAGCCGCTGCTGACATCAGCAATAGTTAGGCCGTTGCGGACAGCGACATTATCTGTGCTACATCTCCTGTGTAACGTGTGTGCATCCCAAAAATATCTGTGACATCAAGTGTTCTTTTACCGTAGACGGTGTCCGATACGGACAGGGACATTACCTGTGTAACGTTTCCACATCCAAAATACCTGTGACATTCTCTTGAATTTTATTTTAGCTACTGCTGACATCAGCAACATTATCTGCGGTATATCTCCTGTGTGACTCTTCCACATCCCAAATACCTTTTTCAATTTTTTTGCGATTACATTTACAAATCTTACGCTACTGTACATGTGACATACTTTCAAGCATATACAGACGTGGACAAAATTGTTGGTACCCTTTGGTCAATGAAAGAAAAAGTCACAATGGTCACAGAAATAACTTTAATCTGACAAAAGTAATAATAAATTAAAATTCTATAAATGTTAACCAATGAAAGTCAGACATTGTTTTTCAACCATGCTTCAACAGAATTATGTAAAAAAATAAACTCATGAAACAGGCATGGACAAAAATGATGGTACCCCTAGAAAACACAGAACATAATGTGACCAAAGGGACATGTTAATTCAAGGTGTGTCCACTAATTAGCATCACAGGTGTCTACAACCTTGTAATCAGCCATTGGGCCTATATATATGGCTCCAGGTAATCACTGTGTTGTTTGGTGATATGGTGTGTACCACACTCGACATGGACCAGAGGAAGCAAAGGAAAGAGCTGTCTCAAGAGATCAGAAAGAAAATTATAGACAAGCATGTTAAAGGTAAAGGCTATAAGACCATCTCCAAGCAACTAGATGTTCCTGTGAGTACAGTTGCACATATTATTCATAAGTTTAAGATCCATGGGACTGTAGCCAACCTCCCTGGACGTGGCCGCAGGAGGAAAATTGATGACAAATCTAAGAGACGGATAATCCGAATGGTAACAAAAGAGCCTAGAAAGACTTCTAAAGAGATTCAAGGTGAACTTCATGCTCAAGGAACATCAGTGTCAGATCGCACCATCCGTCGTTGTTTGAGCCAAAGTGGACTACATGGGAGACGACCAAGGAGGACACCATTGTTGAAAACGAATCATAAAAAAGCAAGACTGGAATATGCCAAACTACATGTTGACAAGCCACAAAGCTTCTGGGAGAATGTCCTGTGGACAGATGAGACAAAAATCGAAGTTTTTGCCAAGGCACATCAGCTGTATGTTCACAGACGAAAAAATGAAGCATATCAAGAAAAGAACACTGTCCCTACTGTGAAACATGGAGGAGGCTCTGTTATGTTCTGGGGCTGCTTTGCTGCGTCTGGCACAGGGTGTCTTGAATCTGTGCAGGGTACAATGAAATCTCAAGACTATCAAGGAATTCTAGAGAGAAATGTACTAGCCAGTGTCAGAAAGCTTGGTCTCAGTCGCAGGTCATGGGTCTTGCAACAGGACAATGACCCAAAACACACCGCTAAAAACACCCAAGAATGGCTAAGAGGAAAAAATTGGACTATTCTAAAGTGGCCTTCTATGAGCCCTGACCTCAATCCTATTGAGCATCTTTGGAAGGAGCTGAAACATGCAGTCTGGAAAAGGCACCCTTCAAACCGGACACAACTGGAGCAGTTTGCTCATGAGGAGTGGGCCAAAATACCTGCTGAGAGGTGCAGATGTCTCATTGACAGTTACAGGAAGCGTTTGATTGCAGTGATTGCCTCAAAAGGTTGCGCAACAAAATATTAAGTTAGGGGTACCATCATTTTTGTCCATGCCTGTTTCATGAGTTTATTTTTTTACATAATTCTGTTGAAGCATGGTTGAAAAACAATGTCTGACTTTCATTGGTTAACATTTATAGAATTTTAATTTATTATTACTTTTGTCAGATTAAAGTTATTTCTGTGACCATTGTGACTTTTTCTTTCATTGACCAAAGGGTACCAACAATTTTGTCCACGTCTGTATAACATTTAATATGAAAAAGGCGAGCAGTAAGGGACAGGGAAGTTGCTGTGATGCTGATGGTGCACGCAGAGGCGGTGGCCCTGGGTTCATTGAAACTGTGCCTGCTGCCAGAGCACAAGAAAAACAGTCATCCACGATACTTAGCTCTCAAAAGATTGCAGCAGATAATGCTTCCAGTCGGTTAAGCACCACCCTGTCTTCCACCAAGTCCAGTCTCAGTAGCCAAGAACCTGGTCAACACAATCCTCACCCTGATCCTCCTTCCTCCCACCATGGAGTGTCGCGCCAAACAAGTGATCCCTTGGATATTCCGAGGAGCAATTTTCAGCGCCATTCCTTCATTTGGACCTCTCCACAAGACCGCTTGAAGAGGGACATGAGATCTTGTGCCCTGATCCCCAAAATCTTGAGCATCCACAGTCACAAGAAGATGACGGTGGGGAACAGCAATTAGTGTTTCAAAAAGTGGATGATGATTATGATGAGACACAGTTGCCAATAAGTCAAAGGCAATTAGTGTCTCAAGAGGTTGATGATGAGGATGATAAACAGTTCTCAATAACTGAGGTTGTTGATAGGTCAACAAGTCAAGAGGATAATTAGAGTGAGGACGTGGAAGAGGAGGTGGTAGATGATGAAGTCACTGACCCAACCTGGAAAGGTGGCAAGCCGAGCGAGGGCAGCAGTACAGAGGGGGAGGGATCTGCAGCACTGCAACAGGCTGGAACAGGCAGTGGGGTGGCAAAAGGGAGAAGGCGGGCAACACCAAACAGGCCTGAAACTGTTCCCCGGAGCATATCCGTGTGGAAATCTCCCTTGCCGAGGGGTAGGTGTTCCACAGTCTGGCGCTTTTTTGAGGAAAGAGCAGACAACAAAATAATTGTAATTTGCAACCTGTGCCATATAAAAGTGAGCAGGGGCGTGAACACTAGCAACCTCACCACCACCAGCATGATCCGCCACATGGCATCAAAGCACCGTAATAGGTGAGCAGAACGCCTGGTTCCACAATCTGTGTCTGCGGGTCACACCACTGCCTCCTCGTCCCCTGTTTTACACGCTGGCCAATCCCATGTCGAAGGCGCAGGCCTGGATGCCTTGCGCCCTGCACCTGGACCTTCGCAAGCACCATCAGCGATCACATCCACTTCCGTGTCTCAGCGCAGCATACAAATGTCCATACCTTAAGCCTTTAAACGCAAGTGCAAATACCCAGCTACCCACCCACAGGCCATAATACTAAATGTGCACCTTTCTGAATTGCTGGCCCTGAAAATGTTGCCATTTAGGCTTGTGGACACTGAGGCCTTCTGGAGCCTGATGTCGGCCGTCCCTCGTTACGCAGTCCCCAGCCGCCACTATTTTTCACAGGTGAATGTTGTGGAGGCTGACAGCGAGTCGTACCCTGGGATGGCACATGTGCTACCACGCCAAGGATTGCAGGCCCTACTTCCATCAGGGTTTCCGCCACCACCTATATTAGTAGGTCCAACCACAAATTCTTCTCCTCCACTTACACCTCAGAATTATCCTCTTTCAACAACAGTCATCCATCAGTCGGCAGCTGGAAGCAGTGGGGAAGCGTCAACAGGCCGTGCTTAAGCTGATCTGTTTAGTTGACAAACAGCACACCTCCGCAGAGCTGTGGCAGGGGATAATAGAACAGACTGAGCTGTGGCTCTCGCCATTTAACCTAGTGTGGTTTTGTCTGATATTGGCCGTAACTTGGTGGCGGCTTTGGAGCTCGAGAAGCTCACACATATCTCATGCCTAGCCCACGTCCATAATTTAGTGGTTCGGCGGTTTCTCAAAACCTACTCTAATTTGCCTGAGCTACTGGTGAATTTGCGCCGCGTGTGTGCCTATTTCCGCAAGTCATCAACAGCTTCCGCCAGTCTATCAACGCTGCAGCAGCGCTTACAATTGCCAGCTCACCGACTGTTGTGCGACATGAGCACGCCCTGGAACTCCACCTTCCAAATGTTGGCCAGGCTTTGTGAGCAGCAGAGTGGAATACCAGCTGCAACATGGTTGTCGCCTTTTCAGTCAGCTTCCGCTATTCACAAGCGAGGAGTGGACATGGATGTCTGACCTCTGTGAGGTTTTAAGAAACTTTCAGGAATCAACACAGATGGTGAGCGGCGATAACGCTATTATCCACTTCACCATCCCACTTCTGTGTCTACCCAAACGCTCGCTGCTCACAATTAAGGCCGACACTTTGTATGTGGAAGAGGTAGAAATGGGGAAGACATTACACAGGGTGATAGCCAGACAACCCTCAGTTCGTCTTCCCATTGCAAATTGGATGATGATAAGGAGGAAGAGGAGGAGGAGGAGCAGGAGACAGTTGCCTCCTCTACAGAGGATAGTACCCATGGAAGTTTAATTTCATCTGTTCAGCGTGGATGGGCAGAAGTGGAGGAAGAGGATGAGGAGATTAAGAGTCATCCTCCTGATGACGACAGCTAAGTCTTGCCTCTTGGTACTCTGGCACACATGGCTGATTTTATGTTAGGCTGCCTTTCCCATCTCTCATTCCTGTGGTGGAGAGAATGAGTAAAATGGTGCAATACCAGAAGGTCCTTGTGAAAAAATTGCTCCAAATATTTCCAGCTGACAACGCTGGCGGCAGAGTAGGTAGTTTCTTGGGCAACCGAGAAGGGGAGACTAGGGGAACACACAGCAGTTCCAACACAGGCAGGGCAACACTCTCCAAAGCCTGGGACAGTTTCATGACACCCCACCAGCACCCTCACCCTGATGCGCGGCCTAGTGTCACAACGAGAGAAACATTTTGGAAGATGGTGAAGGAGTACGTAGCAGACCGTGTCAGCATCCTCAATAATCCCTCTGTGCCTTACAACTACTGGATGTCCAAGCTAGACACGTGGCACGAACTGGCGCTCTATGCCTTGGAGGTGCTGGCCTGCCCTGCCGCCAGCATTTTGTCAGAGCGGGTATTTAGTGCTGCTGGGGCATAATAATCAATAAACGCATCCGCCTGTCAACTGAAAATGCTGACAGGTTGACTCTTATCAAAGTGAACAAGGCCTGGATTTCTCCTGACTTCTATACTCCACCAGAGGAAAGCGGCTGAACAATCAATCATAATTTTTCAAGGGTGTATGATGCCCTCCTTTATGTGTAACAAAGGGTAAATTGTAGTGCCGATTCCTTGTAATTTTCGGAATACCTTTCACTTAGTGCATAGGCTTTATGAGTGTAGGAGTCCCACTACCTGAACTATTGTACCACAATGTGAATGAGGTCCTCCATTATGTGATATACAGTTTGTATCCGAGTGCCTCTTCCTTGTAATTTTTGGCAGCACTTGCACTTTATATACAAGTAAATATACAGGAAAGAATGTTTATTAACAATTCTTCCTCTGTCTAAAATCAATTTTATCTTCGGTTTTGTGCGTATTATTGTCAGTCTGTAAAAGTGGCGTACTACTCGGACAGCATAGTTCCTAGCAGCAACCTGGGAGTCCAAGATGCATCCAGACATCCTCCCCATGCTGTTCCTGAACCATTTCGCTCGTGTTTCCTTCAATTTCTGACATTTTCTTATGAACCAGACACCCTCCCCTCTTCAGAGCAGGGAGTGCCTGGTTTAATGCTCGGGTTCTCCCATTGATTTTCATTGTGCTCGGGTGCTTGGTAGAGCACCCAAGCATCCTGAGGTGATCAACCCGAGCACCCGAATACTTGAGCACTTTGGTACTTGATCAACACTAGAGGGGACCACACAGCAGTTGCAACAGAGGCAGGGCAACACTCTCCAAAGCCTAGGACATGTTTCATGACACCCCGCCAGCACTCTCAACCTGATGCGTGGCCTAGTGTCACAAGGAGGGAAAATTTTGGGAAGATGGTGAAGGAGTACGCAGCAATCTGTGTCAGCGTCCTCAATGATCCCTCTGTGCCTTCAAACTACTGGGTGTCCAAGCTGGACACGTTGCATGAACTGGCGGTGCAATGTAAATCTTGCACCGTTAAGTATTCAGTGAGGGAAGGACACTCAATAAAGGCTTTAGGCAGTGAGATGGCACTAATATAGTTATTTTCAGCTGATCGCTAATGTCAGCAAGCTTAATACTCATTTTTCAGGTGACAGAAACCCTTTAAAGGGAGTCTGTCACCACTGTATGACCATATACAGCGCTTACATGGCGCTGTAGCACACCTATACATGATTCTTATGGTACCTTTGTTATTTTCTTTAGACATCCAGAGGCAGGAAAAACAATGTTTATTTCATATGCAAATGAGCACTCGCAAGTGTCCAGGGGCAGTGTTCCGTGTGTAGGTGCCTAGGCTGCTCTGCCTTTTTAACCGTTACTTCTCCCCCAGCTTCTTCCTTTGTATCATCCCTAGGTCAAGCTGAGATCCCGCACCTGCGCACTGCTTCGTCGGGCCGGGGCATGCACACTGCAATGCCCATTTTGGGCACTGCATCCAGGGCCGTTTCTTGGGGCGGGCGGGCAGGGCAGCCACCCGGGGCGCTGTCAGAAGGGGGGCCCCGGCATGGTACAGCAGGAGATGAGTGCTGCGCTTCCATTGTGGAAGCGCTCACTCATCTCCAAAGTCATCTCATCTGTATCGCCGTCCTCGGGACAGCGATACAAATGTCTGTAATGCGGCAGGGCAGGGAGAGGTGTGTCCCCTCCCTGTTCCTCTGATAGGCTGCCAGCACTAGGCCTGCATCGCATCCTGGAGGAGGTAAGTATAAGTTTATTTTATTTTTTTATATGTAAAAATGACAATCTTGGCACATAAGGGGGGCTGCTGGGCTGGCACAGACATAAGGGGGGCTGCTGGCACATAAGGGGGGATACTGGCTACTGGCACATAAGGGGGGATGCTGCCACATAAGGGGGGCTACTGGCACATAAGGGGGATGCTGGCACATAAGGGGGGCTGCTGGCACAGACATAAGGGGGGCTGCTGGCACAGACATAAGGGGGGCTGCTGGCACATAAGGGGGGATACTGGCTACTGGCACATAAAGGGGGCTGCTGGCACATAAGGGGGGCTACTGGCTACTGGCACATAAGGGGGGCTTCTGGCACATAAGGGGGGCTACTGGCTACTGGCACATAAGGGGGGCTGCTGCCACAGACATAAGGGGGGCTACTGGCACATAAGGGGGCTACTGACACATGAGGAGGGGTACTGGCACATAATGGGGCTACTGACACATAAGGAGGGGTACTGGCACATGATAGAAGGCTACTGGCACATAAGGGGAGCTACTTGCACTTGATAGGGGGGCTGCTGGCACAGACATAAGGGGGGCTGCTGGCACAGACATAAGGGGTCTGCTGGCACATAAGGGGGGATACTGGCTACTGGCACATAAGGGGGGCTGCTGGCACATAAGGGGGGCTACTGGCTACTGGCACATAAGGGGGGCTTCTGGCACATAAGAGGGGTACTGACTTCTGGCACATAAGGAGGGCTGCTGCCACAGACATAAGGGGGGGGGCTACTGGCACATAAGGGGGGCTACTGGCACATAAGGGGGCTACTGGCACAAAAGGGAGTTACTGGCTACTGGCACATAAGGGGGGCTGCTGGCACAGACATAAGGGGGGCTACTGGCACATAAGGGGGGCTACTGGCACATAAGGGGGCTACTGGCACAAAAGGGAGCTACTGGCTACTGGCACATAAGGGGGGCTTCTGGCACAGACATAAGGGTTGCTACTGGCACATGATAGGAGGCTACTGGCACATAAGGGGGGGTTACTGGCACTTGATAGGGGGGCTACTGGCACTTGATAGGGGGGATACTGGCACATGATAGGGGGGCACTCAGGCTACTGGCACATGATGGTGGGGGCACATTTTACTGGTACATGATTGGGGGGCATCTATTGGGGCACTTATTACTGGCACATTATTGGGTGGCACTATAGGGACATCTACAGAGGCTAAAAAGAAGGGGTATTTTATATGGGGGCTCTATATAGGGGCATTTTATACTGGGACACATTATGGTGGGTACTATGGGGAAAGGGGGAGAGGAGCACTATGGGGTCATCTACGGGGGCACTAAGAAGGGGTATTTTATATTGGCACATTATGGGAACATTAGCTCAACTGGGGGCATTACAAGGGGGTATGTTTTGCACATTATAAGCAGAATTATTACTACTGGGGGGGCATTATGGTGGGCTTTATTACTCCATCCATGGTATGACCCCCTAGTAGCGGCACCAGCCTCTCTCTGCTCTGCTATCCCTCTGCCCCTTGATCCTTAATATGAAATCTTTCTCATCAGGATAAAAGACATCAGCTCCGCCGAGCCCCTGGCCAAAGTGTTGAAGTGGCATCCGAGATCCCCAAGGGCCAAGCCAAGTAACTGTAAGTGTTCATGTGAAATATGTTTATGTTATACACACATAGCATACATACCATACACTGTGCCACACAATATACAGTATACATCTACACTGTGTAGGGGTTAGGCTCCATTCACACGTCCGCAAAATGGGTCTGCATGCGTTGCACAATTTTGGGCCTAATATAGGGGCGCTGGGGGGGGGGGGGGGTTGACACTCGCCCTGAGAGAAATTTTACCTGGAAACTGCACTGACTGCATCAATTCAACTAGTGCGTATGCGGCAACCGGCGAAGCAGTGCGCAGGCGCCAACCGGCGAAGCAGTGCGCAGGCGCGAGATCTCGGCCGGACCTAGAGATGATAACAGGACGCGTTTCGGCCCTTTCCAGCCTTCCTCAACTGCATGTTAAGCATATTATAGATTGAAAACAAGCACGCCTGCTGGGATTATCCTTTGAACTGTGATATGGGGATTGCCCTTTCCTGTGCAGCGTAACAGGAGGATCGTGAGCTGTCTGATTTGATTATGCAGATGTAACCTTAGGTGCTCGGTCTGCAAGTAGCCTTTAAAGGGGAATGAGAAACCTTTGCACTGCTTCGGAGCCAGTATCTGTGGGTATCTGCAAATGTTTGTTATGTATTGTTATGTTGTTTATTTCTATATGTTTTGTCCATTGGTCCCAGCAGAAGAGGTATGGCTGTCAATGGTTGGCAGGAACAGGAATAACCATCCCTTTTCTCCCTTCTTGGTAGAAGTGGGCTGCTCCTACTTCCTGCCAGGAGGGGGAGTTTGAGTACAGATAGTTTGGAGGGAGGAAGCACATGGCAAAGCTCCTACTCCAAGGGACCATCTCCAGTTCTCGTATGAGATCCTTACTCCAGGGAAATTACCAGAATCAAGAATGCTGCTTTAGGTGTACCTAGAAAGCAGAGTGACCAGCAGAACTATAGCTTGCTGCCAATGAGGGAAAACAGGACAGACACCTATAGAGTAACCACCAGGCCATATTAACCTCAAGCCTCTATCACACAGTGATCACCTATATCCACAAGTGCCTGCAAGTGCAATTCAATTGCCATCAAATCAGCCACTATAACTCCCCATCTGGTGCCAGAAACAGTATTTTGTGCTTTATACTTTTGGATGTGCCACAAGTTACATTTTGCACTAAGAGAGACTGTTATACTTTTACTTCTGGGCTGATTCTACAAACCATCTTTCCACTGCACTGATCCTCAGGGAGCAATGTCCTGAAGGAGTACATTATGACACAACATCTCATCAGGGTCACTACCACTCCCATCCTCTGCACCAGCTCCTCAGGGGCTTGCTGCATATAGGGTTACAGCAGAAGTTCATAACCCGAGGCCCACAGGACTCAGAGCCAAAGTTTGCGGCCCCCGTACTGCTGGACAGAAACACAGCTAATTGTACAATTGACAGGAGTTCGGCACAGTAGTGATGAGCGAGCATGCACTACCGAATACCTGTCTCATCTTGAGCATCGCTATGCTTAGCAGATCCAAGTGCTCGGCTATATAATTTGAATACAATTTAATAGAATGGAAGTCAATGGGAAACAACCAGGCATCCCCTGCTCGGGAGACAAGAGGGTGTCTGGTTCATAAAAAAGATTAGAAATTGATGGAAACCCCATCAAAATGGTTTGGCAACAGCATTAAGAGGATAGCTGTATGACTCCTATTAAGTACGACATACAATACACAACCACACAAAGGCTATATGCCAAAAGCCAGGTATGTACAAGCCATCAATCTATCCATGAGACAGATAACAGGCATCATACCTTACAATGGCAGCCTTGTGCACTATGAGACATTCCAAACCAGCTCTCATCTGACTGAGAACCAGTAAGCCTCAAAGTTATTTGGCATCTGGCATTTCTGATTGTCCTAACATAATATTCAATAACCTTTCTATACAGTTTTGTCATGTAAAACTCATTTGCATAAACACGGGCTTGAGGGAAAGACATGCAAATGAGCAGAATCTGCCTTGTTTTTCAGCTGTCATAACACTATGAAAACCAATAGATGGCGCTATTGAGTTTTGAACAGCGCCTTCTATTGGTTTTACAGTCTTATGACAAGTCTAATATTCTTGTCAGAAGACTATCAAACCAATAGAGGGCACTGTTCATAACTCAATAGCGCCATCTGTTGGTTTCATAGTCTTCTGACAAGAATATTAGACTGAGTCTTATGACAAGGTTATTAGCCTTTTGCATGAAAAATTCACGATCTACACTAGGATGATATCTGACACTGGGAAAGCTGGGTAATAACTCAGTGATAAAATCTGACACTGGGAAAGCTGGGTAATAACTTGCGATCTACACTGAGTTATTACCCATCTTTTCCAGTACACCACACGTCCGTGAAACAGTGACATGTGAATGAGGCTTTACACTGCACAATATTTGGGCCAGTTACTGGAAACAAGGGTTCACTGGATGGCTCATTTATGATAACTGGTCTGTATAATTGTGCCGCCAATCAGCTGACAATGTGCAATCACTCGTTTGCCGACTGATTTATCTTTCATTTAATGAAAGGTGTCCGATAATCGTCAGCACATGTCCCTGTGTAATCAGGGATATGCAACCAATAATCAATAGAACTCAATAAGGGAACAAAAAACTAGAGATGAGCGAATCGAATCCCACAAAATGGAATTCGATCCGAATTTCAGGATAAATTCGATTTGCCTAGAAGCCGAATTTTCTCGTGCTTCGTGTCAGCGTATCGATTGAAACGGAAATAATATATTAAAAAAAAATTAAAACTTACCTCCTCCATTTGCTCATGACGGGCCGCCAGCCTCCATCTTGCTTAAAGACATTGGCCAAAATCCAGTGCGGCGTGAGATTACATCATCATGTGATGGCGTAATCTCATGCCGCACAGGATTTCACCCGAGATCTTCAAGCAAGATGGCGGTGGATGGCCCCTCGCGAGCAAATGGAGGCAGTAAGTTTGATAAAAAAATATTTAATACATTTTACAAAAAAATGCGCTTCGTGATAAAGTAATTCGTCACAAAGCAAATTTTTTTGTGAAATTTGGCTAATCAGCTGAATTGAACTTTTAAGAAATTCACTCATCTCTACAAAAAAAAAAACTAAGCAAAAGAGTTTGCCAAATCGTCATGAATAAACTTTGAGCCCAGTTTGATTACTATGTCTTTTCTGTGCATGTCACTGGCAAGTGTTATGTAGTGACATCATGGCCACAGCAGTTTAGGAGATAATCGCTTTCTTCAGACTACATCTTTTTTTTCCACTCGCTATTTGACGTTGACACTAATTGTGTTGAAGAGCATGGATTAGTTGTTCTCTATTATATCACATGTATAGGAGGAACCATTGGTAGCATGCAGCGCATCCCAGATTCTAATAGTATGCACTTAGGGAATTAAATGAGTGTCAGAAGCAGTGCATGTCTCTCAAGAACCCTGTTGTTAAAACTGAATCTCTCATTAAGTATTTATTGTGCCATATGGTGGAGTCACGTATTCTAATGTTCTCTCGGAATAAAACACTGGAATTGGGAATGGGATTTTCCCTCTTTGTCATGAATGTAAAAGTGGTACTGTATGTAAAAAGCCTCCTTTACAAATATAACAGTGACAAATGGGAACTTTACATCTATAGTTTCTGTTGCTCCAGTGGTATGGGTTCACCATGGCGTAGAAGGCGAAACACATCTGATTGCTGCTCAAGCCAGGTAAAGCCACACCAGGACCGCTACTAATACCACCAACTAGGTGATCGAATAATATTACCACCATACTGAACAAAGCCCTTACACGTAGACTAATATTTCCAGCATATAGCTGCTATACAGTGGTAGATACCAACCCTACACAGACACTCTGCAGACTGTACAAGTGATTACAGTGCAAAAAAAATCCAGTGACTTAGGCCCCTTTCACACGGGCGAGCTTTTCCGTGCGGGTGCGATGCGTGCGGTGAACGCATTGCACCCGCACTGAATCCTGACCCATTCATTTCTACGGGGCTGTGCACACGAGCGGTGATTTTCACGCATCACTTATGCGTTGCGTGAAAATCGCAGCATGCTCCTCTTTGTGCGTTTTTCACGTAACGCAGGCCCTATAGAAATGAATGGGGTTGCGTGAAAATCGCATGCATCCGCAAGCAAGTGCGGATGCGGTGCGATTTTCACGCATGGGTTCTAGGTGACAGTCTATTCACTGTATTATTTTCCCTTATAACATGGTTATAAGGGAAAATAATAGCATTCTGAATACAGAATGCTTAGTATAATAGTGCTGGAGGGGTTAAAAATAATAAAAAAGTTAACTCACCTTCTCCTCTTGTTAGCGTAGATGCCGGTCTGTTCTTTAGCTGTGGACTGAATGACCTGAGGTGATGTCAGATCACATGCTCCAATCACATGGTCCATCACCATGGTGATGGAGCATGTGATCTGACGTCATCAAAGGTCCTTCAGCCACAGCTAAAGAACAGACCGGCCTCTACGCGAACAAGAGGAGAAGGTGAGTTAACTTTTTTTATTATTTTTAACCCTTCCAGCACTATTATACTAAGCATTCTGTAGTCAGAATGCTATTATTTTCCCTTATAACCATGTTATAAGGGAAAATAATACAATCTTCAGAACATCAATCCCAAGCCCGAACTTCTGTGAAGAAGTTCGGGTCTGGGTACCAAACATGCGTGATTTTTCTCACGCGAGTGCAAAACGCATTACAATGTTTTGCACTCGCGCAGAAAAATCGCGCATTTTCCCGCAACGCACCCGCCTCTTATCCGGGCAAAAAACATGACGCCCGTGTGAAAGAGGCCTTACAGTTGACACATGTGTTCTCCAATTGGAGTCATTCACTTTTCCCATCTTTTCCATTGGGTCCAGACCGCCACCACAACTTTTCACAGCCACGAGTTGTGTCTACAGAGCTAGGAACAGAGACATCTTTGACTCCATTCTTTTCCAGAATCCCCTTGCATTTTCCAAACTCCTATTTGTCATATTTTGTATTTGTATTTTTGCACTAGTTCACCCCTTACCCCTACATATTCCAAGAAGATTGTGAAATGAGACAGTGGTGACCTTGTATCATTTCCTCAACTATACTGAAGTAGCTAGAATAAAGACCCTTTAGGTCACTTGATTTTTTAAAATAAGGAATTTGACCAGGAGTGCAGCAAGTCCAAAAAACCTACAAAACATTTTTATATTTCCTCTGAAGCCTAAGTTACTCTCTTTTATCAGACACTAAAAAGCCGCATAATAATATCTGCTTGTTCTCGGCAATAAACCAAACAGGATGTCATTTTGCTGAGAGACACTGTCTTCCCCCACCCCAGCCCACCTCAAGCTAATGGGACCAGAAAATGTATGGCTTTTCCTCTCTCAGTGCTGCTATCAGCAATGCTTTATGGCTACCGTTCTGCACATTTAATGCAGTTTAAGGGTTTTAAGTAGAATGGCAAGTCACAACCAAATCCTCAGTGAGATTTATTACCAGCCCTGATGCTACAGTGAGATGAGATTTGTGTATTCTTCATAAACTCATCACAGAAGCTCCTATCCTCGGGGATGTAACCTTACATTTTGTTATTTTCTGCGCTGTATTAACTACAGCCATGGATTTATTTTTCTTGGTCAACAAGGTAGGTTACAAGCTAGTTAATTGCTATCTCTACCTGAAAATACTAACCTTCTACAGTGAATGTGTTGAACTATACAGTAGCATATAACCTTGTAGTTCAACCAACTTGAATTTATGGTATCCCAAAGCTTCACAATTCTTTGTGCAACTGTCACATGCTTTCGGTTCCCTAAAGTTGGCCATAAAGTAGTCATTTCAGACAGTAATTTTCTGAAGGACAGGCCAGTTATGGTTCATCTGTGAAGGTGATAGATACAGTATAAGTTAAAATGTCAAATCACTTATCAATATCTACCGCATTCTGTGGACCAGCCTAGGCATCCATTAATAAGATGCAAATCCATCATTGACATGAAAACATTGCAAACAACATATGGAAAAAAAAAAAAACAACAACAGGCGAGATCAATGTTTCCAATGACATCTGTCTTCTGTCACGTTGGATCACGTAAAAAACTAAGTTTGATTAGTGTTTCAAAATAGGTGAAATTAGTATTTTCTGATGTTCAAAATCTATAGTGTATGGCCTAGTTTTTATGTTCTCCCTAAGTTTTATTTGGGTTTCTTCCATCATAAAACATCCTGACAGGTATGTTTCTTGGTTTCATATAGTACCACCCAAATCATGACACAGGCCTCTCACCGATTTAGGCTAGGTCTACACGACGACATTTGTTGCGCGACAAAAAGTCGCGCGACAAATAGGGCGCAACATTTGTCACGCAACATTTTGTTGCACTAATGTCGCACGACAATTTTTATAATGGCAGTCTATAGTGTCGCACTGCAACATGCAACATGCTGCGACTGCGACAGTCGCAGAAAAATCCATCTCGAATGGATTTTCTGCGACTGTCGCGTCGCAGTCGCAGCATGTCGCATGTTGCAGTGCGACACCATAGACTGCCATTATAAAAATTGTCGCGCGACATTAGTGCAACAAAATGTCGCGCGACAAATGTCGTTGTGTAGACCTAGCCTAAAGCCAGTTCTCTCTGCTCTGCACTGATGAGGGTAAATCATCCTGAAACAGCTGTCTGCAGATGAGGTGCTGGCCTACTTAATATCTGAGTTATGTCTCAAGGCCTATTTAAAGGGTTGAACATTGACTAATAGGATATCTGCCTTACATCTGGTGGCATCAGAGGCAAAGCTTGTTAAGAGGTCATTTGCATCCCATTTCTTCGCAGAATTCCAGAGAAGCATGTGTGGCCTATAAGCTTCCTCACACTGATTAAGGAGCTATCTCCCAAAGGAGATAGTACCCCCCAAATCCTGACTTACTGTAGGCCTCTCACCCAGTTAAGCCAGTTCTCTCTGTTCTGTACTGATGAGGGGCAATCACCCTGAAACAGCTGTCTGCAGATGAGGTGCTGGTTTACTTAATATCTGAGTCATGTCTGAATGCCTATTTAAAGGGTTGAACATTGACTTACAGGATATCTGCCTTACATCTGGTGGCATCAGAGGCAGAGCTTGTTAAGAGCTCATTTGCACCCCTTTCTTCCCATAATTCCAGAGAAGCATGTGTGGCCTATAAGCTTCCTCATGCTGATTAAGGCGTTCTCTCCCCAAGGAGAGATAGTACCCTCTAAATCTTAGCTTCATATGAATTTATCCTTTGTGTTGAAAACTTGATTGGGAGCCCCATTAGGGAAAAGGGATGAACAGACAACCCTGCATAATATGTTGGTGCTATACAAGCACTGAGAAATAGACAAATTATGAAGAAGAGAATAGCCAATTTACTCAAGTGTGATCTCCCCCATAGTGTAAATCTCACAGGAAAATGAAAATGAGTGCACTAAAGCCATGCCTACCTCTCCTTCTTACAGTGTGACCCTGTTCTGCTATCTGATGCTTCATTCATCTCTCTTAGCTCTCCTTCTGAGCTGCTTGTCTAGTCCTATCACCTGAGTGGCCCATTGCTGATACCAGCCGTCTGGCGTTTGCAAGGATTGTCAGATAGGTAGTGCGGCCTAGACTGCAGAATGTTTGTTTGAAGTCTGTTACCATGGAGATTAAAACTTCACACTTTTTAAATTCTTAATTGCAAATTTGTATTCAGGATAATGCCCAACTCAAGAAAGGCAGGTGAGCATTTTCAGATCATGTACTATTCAACCTTCATCAGACTTTCTGCCAACATACAAAAAGAATAACATCTAAATAACAAATGCACATTTATATACTTGTCATAGTAGATCAGAATAAATCCTTACAAAGTACTGTCAAAGAGAGATCACAGAAATCAGACAGAGTGACATCTGATGTTCTGTCCACGGGGATAAAATTTGCCCCATCTCAGAGAGTCTCAGCAATGCCAAAAGAGTGAGACTAAATTATGAGCAATCATGGTAATTGTCTTCTTAATTGTGGAACATATAGAGGTTTCTATAGGTTTGTTAATTATATGTGCTATTCTTTTCATACGCAGGCAGATGGTCTGATGAAATTCAAATAACGAACGACTGCCATAGTACCTAAATTTAGGCACAAGTTGCGTCTCTACGTCACCAACACCAATTTCCAAAAGGGGGCATGGCGGCCCCAGTGATTTACCATCATTTACGGTAGTTAAAATTATTATATTTAAATGCTTATAGAAATCTAGGCAGCTAAAAGCTTGAGTACATTATAGTTTAGACGCACAGACTGTGCAAAATTTATCGCAAGGCGTGCTTCTCATCAGAAATTAAGCGCATCCTCTGGCGACCAATAAGGATATCAAGACCAGCGTACAAAGTCTGGTCTTGATAAATTATCATCATAAAGTAGATCTGCATAGAAGCTATACATATAAAATTGAAAGGCACATTTAGTCAACATTACTTGCAAAGTTAAAAATGTCATATGCATTACAAAACTACTGGGAATGTGTACAGCATACTGTTTAAGTTGCAGAGCTTTTTGATACTGATGACCTATCCTTAGGATTGGTGATCAGTATCTGATCGGTGATCAGTATCTGATCGGTGATGGCCCGACATGTGGGATCCTTGCTGATTAGCTGTTTGAAAAGTTGTTGGTGCTCCCATGAGCTTTGCTGCTTTCTCGCAGGGTACCAAGCACAGCACCTGATATTGTACAATCATCCTTGGTATCATTCTCAGCCCCATTCACTTCAATGGGGCCAACCTGGATACCAAGCAGAGCTGCTATACAATGTGCGGCGCTGTTCTTGGTAACCTGCGTGAAGGCTGTGGTGCTTACAGGAGCATTGCCACCTTCTCAAACAGCTGATCGGTGGGGGTTCTGCATGTCGGACCCTCACCGATCTGATACTGATCACCTATCTTGAAGATAGTTCATTAGTAAATCTCGGAAAACCCCTTTAAGGGTCTCAAGTTTAATTCATTAAAGAACTGGGTTACTGGGAGTTAACACTTTTCCAATAGTGAACCATGCAGCACAACGTATTCCATTGCATCTGTTTGGCTCACACCGTAATCTCTTCAGTGGTCGCTCTATGGTATATAAGTCATGGCTTTCTTTCTATTTCTTATAATCTATCACATTACAGATTTCAGTTTTATGAGACCATTTTTGAGTTGACATAAAACAATAATGAATCACAGTCGTTTTCACGGTTAATATAGCTGGCTATTTTTACAAGCTGTGTAAGCCTAATTCACTAGCTGACCCAAATATTTGGTTCTGGACCAGTATCTCTTATCATCTGGCATGTAAAAGCTGGTTACACGGAAAGCACTCTCTTTATCCACCTGTTTATTAGGTTACAAGTGTTCGGTAAGAGCCGGCATTGTACAGCTGGGGCTACACAACTGTACGGCCTGATCATGATATAATGTACTGTGCCATGCGGGTAGCATGAGCAGTGGGTACCAGCTATTATTTTATGCCACTGTCACATTGCCTTCACTTGAGCCATGCAGTCTTGTCATCTTTATAGCTTTATGAATCCATCTCCTTCTCTCTTTGACTATGTCTCAGGCCTGCTCTGGCCCCCAGGAGATTTACTGCTGGGATTAGTTCTCCTGGCTGGGGAGACAGAGGGAGAATTTTTTTCCTAATGTATTCACCTTGATTTAATGCTGAAATCTGGAAGTTATTTTTTCTTTTTTACAATAAGGGAGATTCCTGCCAAAGAAAACAGTTGTGAATGTCAGAGCAGGTCACTGACTGGGGGATCTGAGAGATCCGGCCTCCCCCTGCATTCTAGGGGAGGATTTGTCTCTTAATTGCAGCACTGGGGACGATCTGTCACGAGAATGAGAACAGCTTACAGCACCCACATCTTTTTGTCACTAATAAGAAGATAATGATTCAAGACCTTACCTGGACCGGTGGTGGGAATTAGCACAGCGAGTGACATCACAGCGAATAGGACAGTGCGTGCTGATGAGAGATACTAACTGCATGTGTCAGTGGCTGCTTTCCAATGACAAGATGGATTATTTCAAAACTAGCTGTCCTCAATGCTTATCACTAGAGATGAGTGACATTCTGAAAAATTCAGCTTCGCCTAAGTTCACCAAGCAATTAGTTTTGTTACAAATGAATTCATCCCAAATCATGTATACCCAGGCCACTCTGGGTATGGCCACTAGGAGCGTTGCTACTTAATAATGAAAACCGCACTGTATAGTCCTTCTTCATTGTCAATGGCCACATGGCACCTTTAATGCTCCTTTAAACAGGGGCTGTTGCTTGTATGGGGTTGTATTGGTTGGTTAGGTTGGGGGGAAAATTATGCTGAAATACCCACTTTTCCAATCCCAGAGCTCTCCCGCCCTACAGGTGCGAGCCCTTCTTCTGCCATCTGCCAGCTGCTCCTCTCTCTGCATCTTGCTGACTTTTCTAGGAAGTAGAGCCAGCAGAAGATGAGGATGGACATCACTAAGACCTGACTCCCCTAACCGGTGCAGACTAGATGGTAGTTGGCACGCTGAGCACTGGAATAATAAAGGCTACCATCTTATTGGTATTGAATTCTTCTATTAATTGTTTTCAGCAACACTGTCCCAAACGCATGAGCGCTTGCCATTTCTCTCCCTATGTTCAGCTTATAGGACAATGGTGAAGACTGTGCGGGATGAGGGTTTTATAGGGCTGTGACATTATTGGGGATTTCTGTCTGCAGAATGGCAGGCTGCACTGCATTATGGGTAATCCTTTTTAGTTTAGGTAGAATGTAAGTATTGATTTGTTCTATCTCTTGTACACTCTGGAGTGTTGGTCATGTGTTATAACAAGGTAGACAGCCATGTGTTATAGGCCAGCTCAGTGCCCCCCCCTCCATATTGCATTCAGACTAGTGATAATTATTTGCTTTGCACTATTTTGTATGTGATTTTTCTGTGTTATCTTATATTTAGTCACACTTAGAAAATATATTTAGTCACTTAGCCTGCATAAACATATACATTCTTAAATCTTTGAATATACGCTTTTTTAAACATTTTGAAACACCACATCAATGCATATATTTTTGTACAGACTAAGAGTATATGTACTACGGTCTTGCACATGCTGCAGTAACCTATGATAAATGATATGCCTCTCTCTTCACATCTATGTCAAAAGACATTTCACTGTAAAAAATAAATGCATTGCATTGCACATGTGTTTTACAGACTGGCCAGTAATACTGCATCAGAGCGTGTAGTTCACACACATTTAACTTAAGAAATTGCATTATTACCATTGTAAAATGTGCAGCACGCCAGACCTGCAGGGTATTGCGAAGTGAGGTCACGGTTATGGGCAATCGAGGGTTACTCACTGTTTGGAAGAGAACCCTGGGCAGGCATGCGGCAGTGAAGGAGAGGCTGACACAAAGTCCCTCTGGGGCACACTTTGGATGTAGGGACCAGGCCTGATGGTGGATGAGGTGCCCTGGATGTTGCAGGTGTTTTGAGTGCCTGGGGCAAGGTCCCTTTAAGGATCGTGACGCCAGTGCCTGTGACGGTGGCACACCGGTTTCCAGTAGCAATAATGGAGATGCACAGATGGTATGGTGAACCAAACGTTGCTTTACTTTCAACAGTCCAAACTTTGTACATATAGTTGGTGATGACGATGCAGTCCCTTATAACAATATTCCACAAGCAGGCTTAACTCAATACTGGCAGGTAATAATCTTGCAAGATACTTGGAGGGTAAACAGTTAATGCTTCACAGACCAGGCTGCACTATCTCCACAGCTATTCTGGCTGGCTGTATACCAAGGCCCGGATGCCTAAATGCTGGCTTTAATCCTTGGTAATAAATCTTCCTCCCGTATTGACCCTTGCTCTTATTCTGTAGTACCTCTGCCCATCAGCTTACTTATCTGAGCTGGTTGTACTGGATCTGCTGGGTTGTAGGTGGCTGCAGGTTGCTCCCAGGAGGTCCATTCCTACTACTGGGGTTACTTCATCTGTGCTATCTGGATTCAGGGTCTCCAGACAGGCTGTACTCCTTCACTAGCCTCCTGGTGGCAACTAGAAGCCTGGGCTGTCTAGCTGCATGTCAGGAGAAGGCCCTCAGCTTGTCTCTGGCTGGTGCCTTCTCACTTCTGTCTCCACAGACTCCTGACTACAGACCTAACCCCTCCCTGTCTGGGCCTGGACATTTATACTAGGGGCTCCCTATCTCCCTCTAGTGTCTAGGATGTCTATCTACACCCCAATAGGCCTGCTGAGCATATAACAGGGGAACCATCAAATGTAAAAACACACAGAAAAATACATTAAATGCATAGATAAATATAATATCACTGTCCCTTATGAGCAGGAGCAACACGTGACCCAATTGACCCTTGTGTAGTGCCCACTCCTACCTAGTGGGACACTACAAATGTCAATACTGGTGTGCAGTGTGTTTGTGGAAGCAGAGGGATATTAGGACATTTAATTGCACTCTGTATTTCAATTACAGAAAAAAACACTGTTTAATAATCTGTGTGTACCAAACTCATGCATTTTCATTTATAGGCCTCATAACAAAATGTCTGGAAAATGGAAGACTGCAAGACAAAAGACCCATGCCTCATCCTCCCAGAGTTAGAATGGGGATAGTAGCAACATCGGCCATCCAACCAGTATTAGTAGTAGGCGACAGTTCTCCCTTTCTCCAAATCGGTGCAACATTATTATTGAGGACAAAAAGGATGAGATTCTGGACTAAATGGAGGTCATTTTGTGCATTGGAACCGTAGGGTCACATCATTTAAACTTTTCCTCCTCCTTGCAATCTAGAGAAGCCATTCAGTTGAATCCTCTCTGTCTTCACTGCTTAGTTATATTGAGGTGCCTTCAAATACCCCACCACATGCTATGGAAGATACTCAACAGTCTCTCTGTTGATGACTTGCGTGAGAGCAGTAAGCATTTGGCATGCTAGGATAATAAGGTTCAGAGGGGGGCTGTGTAGCTGTGTTGGTGGTAGTGGCCGTGATTGTGACAGTAGGGGCAGTAGTGGCGACAGTGGCACTCTGGGCAAATGTGAAGCATGGAATTGGGAAGAAGGCCAAGGACCCCAGAATGACATATTGTAGTCTGATAAATATGGCAGGGAGGGTGAGGACTATGATGATGATTATGTCTTGGACAGGACTTGGGAGCCGAATCAGTGTGCTGAGAATGACATATAATTAGAGGAGCCATGTGTAAGATATGAAGGATTTGAATAAGCTATGGGTGTTCAAACACAAACATAGGTACCAGGTTGCAGCACATAAGGGGTCATCACCAGATCCCATATTTATCGCCCTATAAGACACACCGGTCCATAAGGCGCAGCTAAATTTTAGAGGAGGACAATAAGAAAAAATACCTCAGCCCCAATTTAAATGAGAAAGCCATTCAGACCTCAGATCATCAGCCCTCATGTTTCTTATCAGCCCTCATGCCTCTTATCAGCCCTCATGCCTCTTATCACCCCCCCCTGGCCTCTTCTAAGCCCCATACCTCTTATCAACCCACAGCCTTTTATCAGCCTCCATGCCTCTTATAAGCCCCCAGCCTCTCATCAGCCCCCAGTCTCTTATCAACCCTCATGCCTTGTACACAGGAGCAGGCAGTGTTACGACTTAGTGGCGGAGCAGGCATGTGTGGCAGGAAAGCCTGCTCTGCCCCTCATCTTCCGGCTCCCATGCTCCCACAAACATTCTCACTGCAAATCTGCCGGCCGGTCCCTATTAGCCAGCACCAGACAGGGCCTGCCGGCCTCTATCACCCTGCACCAGCCACAGCAGACCTTTCCCTACCACCCAGCACATGCCACGGCTGGTCTCCATCAATAAGCATGCGCTGCAGCCACCGGGCTCTCCCTCTTCAGGTAACACGGATGTCGGATACATCACAGGTTGCTGTTCCTATGCAGCGCAGCCTGCTATGTACCGAGCGTAAGCGATTGCTGCACATTTTATATTTCTTTGCCCTGTATTCACCCCATAAGACGTACTAGCGTTTCCCCCATTGTAGGGGGAAAAAGTGCGTCTTATGGGGTTAAAAATACGGTACATACGAACAATGTTGTCCTTTTATACAATTTTAAAGAGTTTTAAATGCTATGGCTTGTGTCATTAATTAAATTTGGTCTTTTATTTATGAGTTAATATTATGTACAATATTACTTGAGAAGAAATGCCATTTATTTAGAGTCTTTTCTACTTTGCTGCAGCCCACTGTAAGAATAACACGGAAGGAGATTCCCTTCTTTAATGTTGCTGTACTACCTATAGTAGAAGGCATCTTGCAGGGCAATAAAAGCAGATAATGAATCCTTATAAGACACATGATGGATGAAACCGATAAATATAATAAAAGGCATTGTGTGCATCCGCTGTATGTTGCCCTCAATTCACTAGCACATGTCTTTAGAGGTCCTGGGTTTCTTCATAGGGATCAATTATTTCTTTCAATAACCCTCTGAGCAACGCAGTTAACTGGAATTTCTCAGATAGACGATTGATTCAGCCTTTCTAATGGTGGATTGTGAATGAACTACTCAGTCTGCTTTATCTTTAAGTTTTATTGAAGTTATTTACTATATTGTTCCAACTGACAGCTCCCAATATGATCTCATGTAAACCAGAGTAAAGGTGTACGTACAGTACCGATGTCAGGATGCTGGAGTCAGTGGTGTAACCAAAAGTCACTGGACCCCACAGCAAGTTTTTGAATGGACCTCTTCCCCAAGCAACCCTCACTCCAGCAGCTAGTCAAGATCGCTCTCTCAGACCAGGCCAGGCAACTGCTCTGTTTCCTGCACATATACACTGTATGTCATGTCACTGCATATACCGTCACCCGGTATAATGTCATTGTATAATACTGTTGAGGGGCCTTGACAATATGATCTGTCAGTCCTCCTCCCAGGCGGGCATCTTTTTAGTTCGGCCCGTAGCAGCCTCTGCTTTCACCATAGCTACACCCCTGGTTGGAGTGTGATTTATGCTCGGTTTGCAGCCTGAGGGAAAGGTGAGCGCAAGACTAAGTGGGGTAAGTTAACCCCTAGTAGTCACATCCATGCATGTGACAGCAGCTACACATCTAATGCTTTATATATCCTAATGGCAGGAAGGTCACTGACAGAGCTCTCTTCCTCAAGCTGCGATCTTTTGGTCTCTCAGGAGAAGAGCATAACTTGAATCTTCTGGGCTCCAATGCAAACTCTGTAGCAGGGCCACCAAACTAACAAATGACATTTAAAATACTGGTGTCTTCTTGATGTTGAGGGATCTATGGGCCCCCTAGGGCTCAAGTGCTCCTGATTCTTCTGTATCCACTATAGTTATGCTCCTGCCCAGGTAATAAGCAGAGGATCCATTCCTAATTCTGGTTTATAAAAGATTATTAATCTCTAGTGAATGCAGATTTTGTTATAGTTACCTAAGCACAAATAGGAAGAAACTTCTCAATCAAGTAAGGCTACTTTCACACTGACGTTTCTGGGTCCGCCTGTGAGATCCGTTTCAGGGCTCTCACAACTGGCCCCAAACGGATCAGTTTAGCCCCAATGCATTCTGAATGGATAAGTATCCGCTCAGAATGCATCAGTTTGGCTGCGTTCAGCCTCCATTCTGCTCCGGAGGCGGACACCATAACGCAGCTTGCAGCATCTTGGTGTCCGCCTGGCGGTGCGGAGCCAAACGGATCCGTCCTGACTTACAATGTAAGTCAATGGTGACTGATCCGTTTTCACTGACACAATGTGGTGCAATTGAAAATGGATCCGTCCCCCATTGACTTTCAATGTAAGTCAGGACGGATCGGTTTGATTTAGACATATTATTAGACTTTTTTTGACAGAGTAATGCAAACGGATCCGTTCTGAATGGATATAAGTGTTTGCATTATAGGTGCGGATCCGTCTGTGCAGATACCAGACGGATCCGCATCTAGCGCAGGTGTGAAAGTAGCCTAAAGCCAGGCATGGAGGAACAATGGGAAGCCACCCAGCGGACACTTCTGCCTGGTTCTTTTAAAAACTGTGTTCTCTAAAATGTCCCAACACTTCAGAATAATACACTGATATATTAAATGATGGAGCAAAAATGTACTCGGACGGGTGTTATGCAGGTCTTAGTATAAAATAGGCATCATGCCAGAGGTGCCGCAGCACCAGACAGGTTCGAGCAGAGTTTCCAGGTTTGATTTACACCAGTTTTCTGGCATCGTTACCATAAATGTGTTTGTCCATGCGCCTTCCCACACACGGCAACTTTACAGAAAAGCACAGAACAAGGTAAAAAATAGAGGAAAAGTCACAAGTGTTTGCAATGGAAAGCTGGCACAAAATCATTAACTATATTCTCTCTACGGTCCTTTGTAATGTGGCAGCCAGTATCTCATGGTCACGTGGTTATTTTAGTTACAAATGCCTCATTATTACGGCTGAGCAAATCGAAGGAGTTCAATCCGATTTTAAATGAAAATTGGATTTATTGAAAGCTGAATTTCCTCATGCTTTGTGGTAACTAATCCATTTTCCCTGAAATGGCGGTAAATAAAAAAACATACTCGCCTTATTCATTTGAGCATAAAGATGCCGCCAAGGCCAACTTGATCATGGATCCAACGCAAAATCCCTTATGCAGTGACATAAGAAGTCACCACACCGGCCAGCGTGATGTTGTCATCACGCACCCCGCTAAATTTTTAGCGAGATCTTCAATTAAGATGGTTGTGGCGGCCTCTTTGTGCTCCAGTGGATAAGGTGAGTATTATTATGTTTTACTGGATTGACACCTGAAAGCCCTCACTAACATTCTCAGATGCTGCGATTAGAGATGAATGCGGCATCTGAGGGGTTCAGTGACGCTGCTCACAAAGAAACGCGCTTTGTGATGAAGTCATTCTTTGTGAAAGCAGTAGAATCACATTTTTTTCAGTGGCCAAACGTCTATGTAGGGGCCTGTTTATCACTGCATTCCATTTACAAATCAAATCAATTAAGATTTCATAGACACAGTCTTTCTAATATAGCGCAGTGATTTGGCCAAGAACAACTTTAAAGGGATTCTCCGGACTTTAAATATTGAGGTGCCATCTCCCATCTCTCTTCGTGCTGCTGCTTCTGTGTCTATGGCAAATAGCAAGAGAGAAGGGAGACGGCACGTGCACACTGTGTGCCCCATCTCTTCATATAGCTGATCGGCGGGGGTACAAAGTGTCAGACCCCCACTGATCTGATATTGATAGGTCATCGATATGAAAAGCCCGGAGAACTCCTTTAATTGAAAACTCCACAATTGCAAATGTCATCCTTTTCTCTAGAAGCTAGAGATGTAGCAGGTGCCAGGTTGACTGTTAGGGTTTGCCGTCATCTTAATAGAATTGCTTTGTGATGGCATAACATGAGGTATTGAAATATGCTACTACTTTACAATGTTTGCAATGTATGCATTTTTAATGGTGGGAAATATCAGTTTTGCAAGTAATGCTTACACATGCCAACTGTACCGTCTGCACATGCAATAGGGCACATGATCTATGCTTAATAAAATGCATATGCAACGGTCCCTTTAAGAGGGTGAAAAGAGTACTTGTTTTTCGTGACACCAGTTGCACTGAAGCAACAAGGACACAGGGCCTCTTTTAGTAATATGGTAGATGGTACCCAGGTGTAGGAATGCCAGAGTGGTGTAGGCACCCTATAATCTATAATGCCCCTGTTGTTCACGTGTCATGGTGCTCCTACCTGGATACGCTGGACCCTAGGCGTTGGCTCCACAATAATGAAAAAGGGGTTTGTTGATGAAGGGGATGAGGAAATAAATGGAATCCAGACCTTGTGATGAAGCTGATAACAGCTTTACTTTGCTTAAACATTTCTTCAAACAATTTCAGGCTTTATCTTGGTTCCAGCAGGCGTTAGCATTAACTGTGGCAGGCAAACTCCTCTCTGCTACAACTGTTGCTGTCTGGCTCTGATGTGCTGACAGGATAGCTGTATAACTTAGCTTTCTCTGGGTGCTGCAACTTAACTTTGTAGTCTGGTCGGTCTCTAGCTTTGTCCAGGGAACTTTACTCCTTGCTTATGAGGCTCCAAGCTTCTGTCCTCCATATCCAGCGGAGTTGAAGGTGTTCTTGCTGATCCAGACAGGGCTCGTCCAACAGGGGCATGCTCCTGCTTCCTACCCGTAGCAACGGGTAAGCTAGACTGACTCTAAACTAAACTCCTCCCTCCCTGCAGCAAGTGGGACACGCCCACCACACCACAGAGGGGGGCTATAATGGAAAGGAAAGTTCTATTCTATGTACCTGTAGCTCTGCCGTGTTTGCTGCCACCTGCTGGTGAACCAGGAATATTACACTTGGACAGTTACATAACAAGATTATGAATGCACATTGCATAGAACTTGGAAAAATTGCATAGATGATGTGAGGTTAACCATAGGAGATAGTAACAGGGTGCAGAAGTGGCAAGTGCATCACTTATACAGACGTGGACAAAATTGTTGGTACCCTTTGGTCAATGAAAGAAAAAGTCACAATGGTCACAGAAATAACTTTAATCTGACAAAAGTAATAATAAATTAAAATTCTATAAATGTTAACCAATGAAAGTCAGACATTGTTTTTCAACCATGCTTCAACAGAATTATGTAAAAAAATAAACTCATGAAACAGGCATGGACAAAAATGATGGTACCCCTAACTTAATATTTTGTTGCGCAACCTTTTGAGGCAATCACTGCAATCAAACGCTTCCTGTAACTGTCAATGAGACATCTGCACCTCTCAGCAGGTATTTTGGCCCACTCCTCATGAGCAAACTGCTCCAGTTGTGTCCGGTTTGAAGGGTGCCTTTTCCAGACTGCATGTTTCAGCTCCTTCCAAAGATGCTCAATAGGATTGAGGTCAGGGCTCATAGAAGGCCACTTTAGAATAGTCCAATTTTTTCCTCTTAGCCATTCTTGGGTGTTTTTAGCGGTGTGTTTTGGGTCATTGTCCTGTTGCAAGACCCATGACCTGCGACTGAGACCAAGCTTTCTGACACTGGCTAGTACATTTCTCTCTAGAATTCCTTGATAGTCTTGAGATTTCATTGTACCCTGCACAGATTCAAGACACCCTGTGCCAGACGCAGCAAAGCAGCCCCAGAACATAACAGAGCCTCCTCCATGTTTCACAGTAGGGACAGTGTTCTTTTCTTGATATGCTTAATTTTTTCGTCTGTGAACATACAGCTGATGTGCCTTGGCAAAAACTTCGATTTTTGTCTCATCTGTCCACAGGACATTCTCCCAGAAGCTTTGTGGCTTGTCAACATGTAGTTTGGCATATTCCAGTCTTGCTTTTTTATGATTCGTTTTCAACAATGGTGTCCTCCTTGGTCGTCTCCCATGTAGTCCACTTTGGCTCAAACAACGACGGATGGTGCGATCTGACACTGATGTTCCTTGAGCATGAAGTTCACCTTGAATCTCTTTAGAAGTCTTTCTAGGCTCTTTTGTTACCATTCGGATTATCCGTCTCTTAGATTTGTCATCAATTTTCCTCCTGCGGCCACGTCCAGGGAGGTTGGCTACAGTCCCATGGATCTTAAACTTATGAATAATATGTGCAACTGTACTCACAGGAACATCTAGTTGCTTGGAGATGGTCTTATAGCCTTTACCTTTAACATGCTTGTCTATAATTTTCTTTCTGATCTCTTGAGACAGCTCTTTCCTTTGCTTCCTCTGGTCCATGTCGAGTGTGGTACACACCATATCACCAAACAACACAGTGATTACCTGGAGCCATATATATAGGCCCAATGGCTGATTACAAGGTTGTAGACACCTGTGATGCTAATTAGTGGACACACCTTGAATTAACATGTCCCTTTGGTCACATTATGTTCTGTGTTTTCTAGGGGTACCATCATTTTTGTCCATGCCTGTTTCATGAGTTTATTTTTTTACATAATTCTGTTGAAGCATGGTTGAAAAACAATGTCTGACTTTCATTGGTTAACATTTATAGAATTTTAATTTATTATTACTTTTGTCAGATTAAAGTTATTTCTGTGACCATTGTGACTTTTTCTTTCATTGACCAAAGGGTACCAACAATTTTGTCCACGTCTGTACATAGTGGTTTTTCAAAATCTAAAATCAACTTTTCTGCAGAGGTTTTATTGAACGTTTTTTGCTGTGGAATTGCATGTGGAAAATCTGCAGTGTATTGCAATAATGGTAAAGTGGATGAGATTTTTCCACAGAAAAAAATACCACTGTGTAAATGGACCTGATTTGGAATCCACAGTTGTGTTAATTTATGCTGTAAATTTAATCATGAATATTAGCCCTTGCAATGCATAGGGAGAAATCCGTAGCAAATCCATAACAAAGCCCACAGCAAATCCACATGTAACACTCACCTGTAAAACCTTAGGCGGAAATTCTACTGCAGAAAATGTTACCTATGTGGCTGTTCTCTTTAGCTGCAGCAAAATAGCTGGCTGATAAATCTGGAACACCTATAGACTGTCCATAAATGTAGTGGCCCTCCCAGAATGCCCTGATAGCTGTAGGATGTCCATGCTCAGAGTTGTAGTTTTGCAACAGCTGGAGGGCCACGAGTTTGACATCCCTGGTCTAGTCTAACAAAAAAACAAAAAAAAAAACAAACGAAGTGAGAGATTAATCAAGACTGACATTCTTGTACACCAGTCTTGGCCCTCTATGCGCTGGAGTAAGATGGGCCTAATTTAAGAGGCAGATACCTTTCCATAAATTGCTCAGCTCGGGTCTGGCATAGACTTCAGTTACAACTTATGTCATGATAGGCTCCACCCTCTCTGATAAGTCCATCCCATTTCTTACAACTTTATAAAAGTGGCAAGAGGCTCAAATAGTTGTAAATTGTGGTGTTGATAAGAGGCTCAGGCGTGTGCTCTAATTTGTGACAATACCTTAATAGTGGCATAAATAAGCTAGTAAAAGCCCCTCCAAGTGCTTAGTGTGTGCCCAAAAATGGTCCAAGCTTTCGGTGCATTTTTTTTAGCATGCAGTGTCGCATTTAAACATTGTCTTTTGATGTTAAGCCCCACCCTTTTGTCTATTGAGGTGTATAAAATTTATAAAATACTAAAACACTTGATGAATTTGGTGCACTCCATGTACGACTGTTTTCTTGGTGCAATTTGAGAATTCTGGTGAATTTTCAATTATAAATCTACTCCATTATTTTAGGTTCTACCCTCTCCACTTTTCCTTTGTTGCCAGCCTGGAGTTAAGGCTTTATGTATGTACTGCCCTTTCTACTGTGTACTCAGTACATGACCCCTCGTCTTTAAATGCCACAATATTTGGATGTAAATTTGTAATGGAGCCTCTGTAGGAATCCAGATTTCATTCCAAATGGTGAAATTTTACAGACCGATTTTTGCGATGGAAAAGGCATGATATTCTTTACCACATATGGAGTTTTGACTGATTGCTCTCACTCTGGGCTTGTAATCTGAATACTCAGCACACAACGAACAGTTGGAAAAATAATAACCTTTCTCATACCTGCAGAGAGTATAGTGGAGGGGAGGCTTAGGGGAAGCAAAAAAATTCTGGGGGTGGCTGAGAATACATCATATAGAACATTGTTCCATCTGTTAAACAGCTACCCTGTATACAGGCTAATCTCATATATACAATGTCAAAGTGACCTAAGGAAGCATTTTAGCCTAGATTTCTACCATACAGCATGTGTCTCATATTGTCTGCTGTTATACCTGTTACTATTTGAAAAGCAATATTTGCTAATGATATCTTGGGTACGGATAGGGTTCTATGAGGAAGATGAGTCAGCCAATGCTAGAACGATTACCGAGTCCAGTAATTGATTACATGTGCAGACTATGATCCATCTTGGCATGTAGAACAAATTCCAGGCCTATGGATATGTATCTTAATATGCTAAAGAATTCTTTATTGAGGGAGAGCACTGATATCAACCTACATCACAATTTCCACAGGAGCATCATAAAGTCATGGAAGAATAATGAATCTGCTCAAAGCTTCAGCAGATGTTATTGCCTATTCTTTACTCAAACCTATTTCAATCCTTTCATGTTGACCAGGGCAGGTCCCAAGATAGGAGAAAACATATTTGAACCCTTTGAATGTATTATTTTCCCCACTTTAAGTCAACCTACCAGCTGACTGTGCTGTGTACAAACCATTCTCAAAATGAGTGCAGAATGAGCAGATGTTTCCCAGTCTGGTTGATAATGTGTAAATGTCTAATGTTACATAGTACTGTGTAAAGAACTAACCAGCATAAGGCACTAGCCCAGTGCACAAAAGCTTAGCCATAGACCAATAGAATATGAGGCATATTTACAGTATTTCCAATTCTCTTACTACACCTACCAGCAGCACTACTTTATGAATAAAATACTGCATTAACCCCCTAACACACCCTTATGTATATTGTACGTCATCACCATTTTAACTAACGACACATAATCTGATCATACTGGGCTAATATTGCTTCTAATGGACTATGATATAAGTAAACCTTTCATAACTGCAAACAAGGAACATAGGATATTGCAGCGTCAATGTCAGCATCAGAGACCCCCCCATAATGTAGTAGGTTGACCACTACTGATCTACAGAATAGTGCTAAACCCTACATATGATAGGGGATAACTATAAGATCGATTGGGCTCAACCTCCACCAGCTACAAGAATGAGGGTCCTCCACCAGTTACAAGAATGAGGGTCCCATACTTGCAGGGCCCACCAAAATGAAATGGATCAGCAGGTCGAGCATGCCCACTGCTGCTCCATTTGTTTCTAGGGGACAGAGGATTATTGCTTGGCTATTTCCTGCAGTCCCATAGAAACAAATGAAGCAGCAGTGCATATGCTCAACCTTTTGCTCTGTTCATTTTGGAGGCCCCTGTTCTTGTGATTGATTGGAGTCCCTGTGGTTGTTCCCCCACCTATCTAATCAATTTCTGCTATCCTGTGGTTATTGGATACATTGATATAACCAGAATATCCCTTTAAAGTCTCCTAATTAAAGTTAATTACAAAAAAAGTTACAAAAATAAACAATTTTTTTGGGGAAAAAAGAAATAAACTATTCAAAAACATCACAAAACATATTTGGTATCACTAGAACTGCAATAATCAATTTACTAAATTTAGCAACTAGTTAAATAAAATAGGTCAATAACAGCAATGAAAGAATTATGTTAATTGCATGTTTTATAAGGATAAGGGTGTCAGGCAACTTCATTTTAAAAATAAAAATAAAATAAGTGATACTCATCTTCATCCAAAGCTTTGTGTGATGCCTAGTGTTCTCGGTTCTTGATCACTGTTGACCCGCAGGAAGTGACCAGTCAGCCAATCACTGACTAGGGTCGGTCATTGCTGTGGCTAGTGATTATCTTAGCAGTCATTTCTTGTGTTAGAGCGACCAGAAAGCAGAGACTGTTATGGACAGTGAAGCATTAGAACAGGAGCAGTGGGTGATCGGTAAGTTGAGTATGATTTATTATATTATTTGACACCATGCAAGAGTGTTGCACTGGTGACCTGTGTCTGCCACTTCCTCACTCCTCCTAGCAGACACGGGTCTGCATTACTCACCCAGATCATTACTCTGCTGTCCTGGTGGTCTGAATCCACTTTCCCTCATCTACCCACCAGCAGTGAGTCTAACTGCCGGTGTCCCATGTGCCTACTAGGGTTGATCGAGCACTTTATTGCTCGGGTGCTTGGGCCGAACACATCGGGATGCTCGGGTGCTCTACCAAGCACTCGAGTATAATGGAAGTCAATAGGAGAACCTGAGCATTAAAACAGGCACCCCCTGCTCTGTAGAAGGGAGGGTGCCTGGTTCATAGGAAAAGGTCAGAAATTGATGGAAATGCCACCAAAATGGTTCGGGAACAGCATGAGAAGGATGTCTCGATGCATCTTGGACTCCCAGGACGCTGCTGGGAACGATGTTGTCCAAGTATAAAGTCCAAAGATAAAATCGATTTTAGAGGAAAAATCGTAGGAAACATTCTTTCCTGTATACTTACTTGTATATAAAGTGCAAGTGCTTTATATATTGTACCTCAATGTGAATGAGGCCCTCCTTTATGTGATATACAGGTTGTATCGGAGTGGAAGAGGCACTCCGATACAACCTGTATATCACATAAAGAAGGGCCTCATTGACATTGTGGTACAATTGTTCAGATAGTTGGACTCCTACACTCATAAAGCCTATGCACTAAGGGAAAGGGCTGCCAAAAATTACAATGAATCGGCACTACAATACACTCTTTGTTACACATAAAGGAGGGCATCATACACAGCCTTGAAAAATTATGATTGATGGCCTGCTGGTGACCCTCAAAAACATTTGGAGCAAGGGCCTGCTGATCTGACCATCTAAAACATTATGGGTGAGGGCCGGCTGCCGCTTTGGTGACTAGATAACCTGGGCCCGATCGCATGTCCCCGTGACGGCAACTATCCATTCGGATGTCTGCCCTATCAACTTTCGATGTTGTTTTCAGCGCCAACCACGGTGACCACGGGTAATGGGGAATCAGTGTTTGATTCCGGAGAGGGAACCTGAGAAACAGCTAGGGTTGCCACATCCGAGGCAAGGCAGCATGTGCGCAAATTACCTATTAAGTATAATTAGGTGAGGGCCCGATGGTGAGCTGACCCTCTAAAAGATTTTAGGTGAGGGCCTGCAGGTGAGCTGACCCTCTAAAATATTATATGTGAGGGCCTGCAGGTGATCTGACCTTCTAAAAAATTATATGCAAGGGCCTGCTGCTGAGCTGACCCTCTAAAACATTATCATTGAGGGCCTGCTGCTGAGCTGACCATTAAAAAAATTATGGGAGAGTGCCTGCTGCTTAGCTGACCATTGAAAAAAATTACAGCGATCTAGTGGCGTTATTCCAATGACCCGCCGAGCAGCTTCCACGAAACTAAAGTCTCTGGGTTCCGGGGGGAGTATAACCAAAGCTGAAACTTAAAGGAATTGATGGAAGGGCACCACCAGGAGTGGTGCCTGCGGCCTAATTTGACTCAACATCGGAAACCTCACCCGGCCCGGACACGGAAAGGATTGACAGATTGATAACTCTTTCTCGATTCTGTGGGTGGTGGTGCATGGACGTTCTTAGTTGGTGGAGCGATTTGTCTGGTTAATTCCGATAACGAACGAGACTCCTCTGTGATAAATAGCTGCGCGACCCCAGGGCCGCCCTGCAAACTGGGACATGAAGCTAGGTATCGTGGATTACTGTTTTTCTTGTGCTCTGGCAGCAGGCACAGTTTCAACGCGCCCAGGGCCACGGACTCTGCGTGCACCATCAGCATCACGGTAACTTCCCCGTCCCTTACTGCTCGCCTTCTTCATTTTAAATGTGATATATGCTTGAAAGTATGTCACACGTACAGTAGCGTAGGATTTGGAAGTGTATGCGCATTTTTTTTTAAAAGGTCTTTGGGATGTGGAAACGTCACACAGGAGATATCCCGCAGATAATGTCAATGCTGTCACCAGCGGCTAATACAAAATTAAAGGAAAGTCACAGGTATTTGGGATGAGGAAACGTTATACAGGAGAGGTAGATACCACCGGTAATGTCACTGTCCAAAGCGTCTACGTAAAAAGTACACTGTATGTCACAGATAAAAATTTTAGGTTCACTCGTTACACTGGAGGCGTGGCACTGGTAATGTCACTGTCCGCAGTGGACACCGTCTATTGAAAAAGTACACTGGATGTCACTGATATTTTAGGGATGCGCACACTTTGCACTAGAGATGTGGCGCGGATAATTTAACTGTCCGCAGCGGACACCGTCTATGGAAATAGTACACTGGATGACACAGATAATTTTTGGATGCGCACACTTTATACAGGAGATGTGGCACGGATAATTTAACTGTCCCCAGCAGACACCATCTACGGAAAAAGTACACTGGCTGTCACTGATATTTTAGGAATGCGCACACTTTACACTGGAGATGTGGCGCGGATAATTTAACTGTCCGCAGCGGACACCGTCTACGGAAATAGTACACTGGATGTCACTGATATTTTAGGGATGTGCACACTTTACACAGGAGATGTGGCACGGATAATACAATTGTCCGCATCGTACACTCTACGGAAAAAGTACACTGGATGTCACTGATATTTTTTAAGCATGCGCACACTTTACACATGAGATATGGCACGGATAATTTAACTGTCTACAGCGGACACCATCTATGAAAATAGTACACTGGATGTCACTGATATTTTAGGGATGAACACACTTTACACAGGAGATATGGCGCGGATAATTTAACTGTTCGCAGTGTGGCTACGGCATTACAGTTAAAGGCAGTACATACCTGCACATTTATTGGCTGCGTAGTGTAACGGTCAGCAGAGGAAGAGACCGTAGAGCAGGACTCAAGTACAGTGCAGCAGACAAGGAGGCTGAAGTAGAAACCGGCTTTATTAAAAGAGAACTCTAACTGCCGGAGAAGCAGGTTTACAATATGAACAGCTTGAGAATTCACAATAAAGATAATGGAAATTTGCATAAATGAATCACAAACACAAGTACAGACAATAGCAGGCTACTCTCATCTAGGTAGTCCTATCTGTCCCCGCTACCCGGGGTGCACCTCTACGGTGCACTAAACTAAATCCTATTCCACTATGTCCTAGCTCAGGTTAGCATCAGTGCACTCACAGTTCGGTGTCCGGCACATGCAGGCAGATACAGTCTGGGTCCCGATCTGGTTGCTTGCTTGCTTGCTTGCTTCAGCGTGGCTCAGCTCTGGCCTCTCTTTGTAGTCTCTGTAACTCTGGTTAGAGATAATCAGCAGCTCTGGACGTGTAATCAGGCAGGGCCTGGAATTCACTCACAGTTCCTCTGGTAAGTGCCTCACACTGCAGCAGTCTCTCTTCTACACCAGGACACATCAGCTCAGTCAGAGAGCAAACACACTCTAATGTCCCAGGTACTGTGTCACAGCAGGCAGGGAGAAATCACTCTAATCTTCCCTGTGGATCTCCCTCTCAGTGCACAGCGTCCTTCTTCCTGTGTACTCAGACACCTTCAGCCCAGGCTCTCTGCTCAGCCCGGGAAAAACACTTAACTCCTTGTCCTCTGGAAACAACTCCTCTCACTGTCCTACTCAGCCACAGTGGCCTCTGGTGGCTGGAGGGAAACATGACAGTCTGCTATATCTATATGTGTTGGAAATGTTGCTGGATGATCAGGGCTGCCTCTTACATGCCTCCCCACTTAAAGGTGGCCGTCCTCGGCCTTGCTATATAGTCCATAGAAATAATGGTTAATGTAACTTTTTATACAGCAGTACAACATTGTCCACAATACATACAGGTGGACCAAATGAACTCATCAGCAGCGTACCTGTTTGGTGGAACCCCTGCAGTAAGCCTACTGGATCTCCGGAGGTCCTGGCTATCTGTTACGACCTGACTCTCTCCACTAGGAACTGCCAGTCTGGATTCATCCACCACAATAGGAGGTTCGGGTGTGTCCGAGGGCCCCTCTCCATTACGGGCTGGCAATGGTTCTGTGACAGTGCCTTCATCACCTGTAACCTGGGAGGCTTCTTCAGTGTTGGGAGCAGTCCACCAGTCTTCACCATAATCTCCATCAGAGATAACAAGTTCTGAGTATGGGGCAGGAGGAGGTGTCCTCTGAACAGGTGCGGGATCTTTGGACCGGCATGGCCGTAACATATTCCTATGTAGAGTCCGTGAAGCAAATTCCTCATTCTCAACCTGCACTTCGTAGACCGGACCATTAGGGTACACTCTCTTGATCACTTTATACGGCTGTACTTCCCAACGCTCACTCAACTTGCCTCTGGGACGTTTCTCTCGTACCAGTACCCGATCCCCAGGCTGCAATGGAACCTCCTGAACTGGAGGACGGTCTGTATGAGCTCTCTCCTGTAACCGCTGACCTGCCAACCGGCGAATGGTCTGGAGACGCCGACGGTGTTCTTTCACCCATGAGGTGGTTGATCGCTCTATTAGGTCTTCTGGCTGTTCTAGGTTTAATTCCACGATCTCTCGACCAGCCCTACCGAACAGTAACATGTATGGGGTGTAACCGGTGGTGGTGTGGACACGATTATTGTAAGCCCAGACTAATTCTGGCAGGTAGTCAGGCCAGTGTGCCCTCTTGTCTTCCTCTAGCGTCCTCAGCATTTGCAGCAATGTGCGGTTAAAGCGCTCACAGGCTCCGTTTCCTTGGGGATGATAAGGAGTTGTCCTGGATTTTTCAATGCCGTACAGTCGATGTAGCTCTTCCATCACTTTTCCTTGAAAGCATGCCCCTTGATCTGAATGGATCCGCTTTGGACACCCATAGACCCGAATGAAGTCTTGACAAATGGCTCGTGCAGCGGACTCGGCCGTCTGGTCCCGAGTTGGGGTGACTACTGCAAACTTGGAGAAGTGGTCGATCATGACCAGGCAATACTGTGGACCTCTTGACGATTGTCCCACAAGAAGATAGTCTATCATCAACACTTCCAGCGGTTCTGTGGTCTGGATGGACTGTAGGGGTGCTCTCTGTTCTGTACTCTTCGTGAGTTCACACACTCGACACTGTCGGCAAACTTCTTCAACTGTGGCCTCCAGTCGCGGACAATACACATAACGCTGCAGCCACTGGTATGTCTTGACTGGCCCGAAGTGAGCTCCAAACTCATGAGCCTCTTTGGCTATCTCCCATTCTTCTGGGTATCACTACCTGCCACCTCGCCTCTAGGTCGGCAGGCTGTTGCCACTTGCGGAACAAAACAGCTCCATGCACTTCCAGTCTGTCCCATTGATGTAGAACGGACTTCATCTCGGCATCCAGATCAGTCCTTTCTTCTTTGTTGGGTTTCCTGCACTGGGTTACCCAGCTTTTCATTTGCTGCAGTCCAATGTCTTCATCTTGCAATCTGCCCCATTCTTCATTAGTTCTCCCCAATGCTTTGGGTAGCTTACGGGCCTCCCCACTTGTCTGGGCCGCGACTGTTGGGGGAGCGAACTTGCGGAAGTCAGGAGTTTCATCTTCTTCCTTTTGTTCATCCATATCCCCTACTGGAGTTTCAAAAGTAACCCTCGAGAGACCATCAGCATTAGTGTTCTCTGTAGCGGAGCGGTAGCGAATTGAGAAGTCATACTTTGCGAGGCGAGCCACCCAGCGTTGCTCCAGGGCTCCCAACTTGGCAGTACCCAGATGGGCCAGGGGATTGTTATCCGTCCGTACGAAGATCTTAGCTCCTGTCAGATATCCTGCAAATTTCTCCGTCATAGCCTACACCAGGGCAAGGAGTTCCAGCCGGAAGGAACTGTAGTTATGGGGGTTTCGCTCCGTATCTCGCAAGGATCTACTGGCATAAGCGATCACCCTCTCATGTCCATCTTGTACCTGCGACAGGACTGCCCCAAGTCCGTAGAGGCTGCCATCAGTAGCTAAGATGAATGATTTATCAAAATCGGCATAAGCCAAGATGGGGGCCGATGTCAGGGCTTCTTTCAGGGCCTGGAAGGCCTCTTCCTGCTTCTGTCCCCAGTGGATACTTTGGCCCTTGGGTTGCCCAGCCGTTCCTCTCAACAACTCATTCAGAGGGCCCGCTATTTTTGCGTAGTCTTTGATGAACCGCCGGTAGTACCCAGTCAGTCCCAGGAAGGCCTTCAACTCACGCAGTGTTCTCGGCACTAGCCATTGTCGTATTGCAGCCACTTTGTCTTGGGACGGTAGCACTCCGTCTTGGGACACCCTATGGCCCAGGTACTCGATCTCCCTCTTGAAGAGATGACACTTCTTTGGCTTTACCTTCAGGCCATGGGATCGCAGTCGCTCGAGTACCTGCCCTAGCCGATTCAAGTGTTCTTGAAAAGTAGCAGAGTATACGATGATATCGTCTAGGTATATCAGAGTGGCTTCAAAATTCAGGTCTCCCAGGCATCTCTCCATCAGCCGCTGGAAGGTTCCAGGGGCATTAGTCAGTCCGAATGGCATCCTGTTGAATTCAAATAACCCCATGGGGAGTATGAATGCTGTCTTTGCCTTGTCCTGCTCAGCCACTGGTACTTGCCAGTACCCACTTGCTAGATCCAGGGTGGAGAAGTATTTGGCTCGTCCTAGAGCCGTCAGAGACTCCTCGATGCGTGGCAGAGGATATGAGTCTCGCGCAGTGCAAGCATTCAACCGCCGGTAATCCACACAAAATCGAATAGTGCCGTCCTTCTTCTTGACAAGCACCACTGGGGCTGCCCAAGGGCTCTGGCTTCCCCGCACCACTCCGGAATCTATCATCTGTTTCAATAGCGTCTTCACTTCCTGGTACAACTTGGGCGGAATCTGTCGATATCTCTCCCGAATTGGTGGAGTGTCCCCCGTCGGTATATCATGTGTGATAGCATTCGTGCAGCCAAAGTCATCGGCGTGGCGGGCAAACGCAGCCTGATTCTCCCACAGCATGGTTTCAACTGCTCGCTGTTGGTCTAAACTGAGAGCCTTAACATCTATCTCCATTTGATCCAAGATGGTTCCCCAATTTCCATTCTGGGGTCGGCGCCTCTTCTGCACTGGCAGTAACTGCCAGGGTCCAACCAGCATCCCCTACCGGTGCTAGAGTCACTTCTCTCTGACTCAGGATTTCTCCCTGATGTAGGTACACACGAGCCAGTTCCACCCCTGGCGTCAAGGGAACTTCTAGATATCCCACATTCACAGCTCTTATGGGTACTCGTCCATTCTGGACCACTCCCAGTGTCCGGGCCACCAGGACGTCCTGACCCAGCTCCCCTAGGCCTGTTGGTTCAACGAACACCTCCATGCCTTCAAGATTACGGAAAGTTCCCACGGGTAACGTCAGCACGGTCTCCCGACCAGGGGGAAGGGTGAAGGTAGCCTTTCCTGGCGCTCGGATCGTTCCCACCGCCTGGTGTGCTGGTACACTTTTCTGTGTTCCACAAAAACGGATTAGCCGTTGAAATGCTTTCTGGGTAGGTTTGTGCGGGGTGGCTTGTTTCCAGTAACCCGGCCCCCGTTTGGTGAACATGATCTGATCCAATTCTCGCAGGATATTCATGCCCATTATCACCGGCACATCTTCCTTGAACGTTTCGGGGACCAACAAGATACCTTTCCGCCCCACTTCCTGTCCACATAGCCGTACATTCATCCACACGACCCCTGTGACAGGAATCTGTTGTTGGTTAGCCGCTGTAACCCGGACCAGTGTCTCTCGTTCTGGCTTGGCCAGCGCTTGAAAGTAACGGTAGAAGAATGACTCGGGCATAGTTGTCACCTGAGACCCAGTATCCACTAAGCAGTCGACAGGAACACCTTCGAACTCAGCTCGTATAGTGGGGCACCCTGCGACCAGGTGTTCGGAGCTTTGCTGGGTAACTTGGCTCTCCACCTCCCCTGCAGTACGCCCCACTACTGCAGGGGTCGGTAGTTTAACGGCGGCTCTTGGCGTCCAGCTGGATTATTCCGACACTCTCTGGCGAAATGTCCTAGATCTCCACACCGCCAACACTGTGCCCCTTGATGGCCCACTTTTTGCCTGCGAGTGGGAGGTGCTCTCAGAGCTTGGCTGGATGGCCCCACTGAAGGGTAATGAGGGGCTTGATGGTATGGTAAACTAGCATAAGGGCATTCGGGTGTAGGAACCCACGGAGTCGCCTGATAGGTTTGTTGTCGGGCTGGATAGGCAGCCTCAGTAGTATGGCGCGACTCTATCCGTTTCTCCAGGTGTGTCAACTTTTCGTGCATGGCACTCAGGGAGCTCTGCAAGTCTTGTACCACTCTGACCAGGGCTTCCTCATTTCTTGTAACCCCGGGGGGTGTAACGGTCTGGGTCCGTATTACTCCAGAAGCATAGCCGTCTTCTTTGTTTCGCGTCACGGCCTCTGCCAAAATTTGTCGAAAGGTTAGGGTAGGGTCTACTCTGACTCGTTCCCGCAGAGCCTGTTTCAGGGGATTGCTGTAGAGCCCCAGAATAAATTGTTCCCGCAGTATCCGGTCTATGGGTCCCATGCCAGTAACCCCATCTGCCTCCTTTTTTTGTACCTCGGCCAACACTTCCTGTAGGGCTGTAGCGTACTGAGAGACACCTTCGTCTTCCCGTTGAATCCGGTAAAAAAACTTCGCCCGGAGGTGCCCTGCACTGGCTGTTTCCCCATATATTTCTTCCAGGAATCTCACCATCTCTTGCAATGTATTGCGCGTGGCTTCTGGTTGTAGGAGAACATTTCTTCGGGCCTCACCCTCGAGAGCGGCCAAAGCAATTTCTACTTGTAGTTCTGGGCTGACATTGTAAATCCTAACAGCACTCTGTAACCTTGTCACCCAGTCTGACAGTGTCATGTTCTGGCCATCAAATTTGGGTAGCAAGTTGAACAACGTGCCAATAGGAAGGGCCCTTGCAAGGGTTCCACCATTGCCTGAGGTACTCACATTAACATCATGCACATTGCCTTCAGCCGCCTCCATCTCTGTGACTGTACCCTGCTCGCAGCGCCACTTGTAACGGTCAGCAGAGGAAGAGACCGTAGAGCAGGACTCAAGTACAGTGCAGCAGACAAGGAGGCTGAAGTAGAAACCGGCTTTATTAAAAGAGAACTCTAACTGCCGGAGAAGCAGATTTACAATATGAACAGCTTGAGAATTCACAATAAAGATAATGGAAATTTGCATAAAGAACACAAATGAATCACAAACACAAGTACAGACAATAGCAGGCTACTCTCTTCTAGGTAGTCCTATCTGTCCCCGCTACCCGGGGTGCACCTCTACGGTGCACTAAACTAAATCCTATTCCACTATGTCCTAGCTCAGGTTAGCATCAGTGCACTCACAGTTCGGTGTCCGGCACATGCAGGCAGATACAGTCTGGGTCCCGATCTGGTTGCTTGCTTGCTTGCTTGCTTCAGCGTGGCTCAGCTCTGGCCTCTCTTTGTAGTCTCTGTAACTCTGGTTAGAGATAATCAGCAGCTCTGGACGTGTAATCAGGCAGGGCCTGGAATTCACTCACAGTTCCTCTGGTAAGTGCCTCACACTGCAGCAGTCTCTCTTCTACACCAGGACACATCAGCTCAGTCAGAGAGCAAACACACTCTAATGTCCCAGGTACTGTGTCACAGCAGGCAGGGAGAAATCACTCTAATCTTCCCTGTGGATCTCCCTCTCAGTGCACAGCGTCCTTCTTCCTGTGTACTCAGACACCTTCAGCCCAGGCTCTCTGCTCAGCCCGGGAAAAACACTTAACTCCTTGTCCTCTGGAAACAACTCCTCTCACTGTCCTACTCAGCCACAGTGGCCTCTGGTGGCTGGAGGGAAACATGACAGTCTGCTATATCTATATGTGTTGGAAATGTTGCTGGATGATCAGGGCTGCCTCTTACAGTAGCAGGGGAGGAGACTTGAGCCTTGCGCTCAAGCACATGCGGTACTCGGCCGAGCATGCTCGATCATCACTAGTGCCTACTCCTGCTGCAGGCAACGGTTTGCACTTCTTTGCCAGGTCTTTAAGGCCAGCACACACCTTAATCCTCTCCAGCCTATGGCTTGTCATCTCTGTGTATGCAGGTCACCTTTCTTCAAGGGCAATCTTTAAGTTGTCTGGCTTGCTAGTTTCCTGTGTGAATGTGCTGTTCTGTTCATTTGCCCATGTATCAATCTCTGCCAGTTTACTGTTCCTGATCCTGCTGCTTGACCTGCGCCTAATTACCATATTTACATATATTGTCCTGAACTTAGACTTTTTTTTTTTCGAATGCGCATAAACTCTGCTTAGCCTGACCTTGGTCTGCTTCTGACTATGAGTTTTCCCTGTCCATCATCTGTAAACCACAATGGGACTACTCCAAGATGCAGCAGTCTGTTGCCTCACCTGCAGGGATGTCCAGATCCCTGTATAGAGGCTAAAGGGTGAAAACCAGGGGACTGCCAGGATAACACCCTGTCACTACCAGAGCTTTGAGACGTTCTCACAGCTCTGTTTCTCCACCCCTGTGATGATGTCACTACTAGAGCTTGGAGGAGTTCCCTCTGCCCTGTTTCTCCGCCCCTGTGATGAGGTCTTTACTTTCTGTTTCCTTCCTCCCAGCTGTCTCTCCTGTGTTTGATTTCGCTGCCTTTAAATCACCCCTCCTCCTTTGTAGAGGTGCGGATTATACTTTTCATTTCAGCTGTATCTCTCGTTTGAGTATCTTCACCTGTGTGATATCTTTTCACTGGATCTGTGTTCTGCTGAAGCAAGTACTTCGGATATTGTCTGCTGACTTTGGATCTGTTTTCACGGCAGCCCCAGCTCCTTCAGTTAAGTGTTCAGACATTGTGTGTTTCTGTTTCTTTGTTGACTGGATCCGAGGCGACCCCGGTTCCGTCCATATACTGAGCAGGGCACCGGTGGCCATGCCCCTTCCACTATTGTAGGGGTTTCAGTGGTCATCAGCCTAAGGTACGCGGGCATGTCTCAATCCACCATATGGATCCGGACATGTGCATAGCAGCTAAGGGAGAGCTTTTAGGGTCTGACAGGGGTCACCCTTTATCCTCCGTAGTTTGAGTCCGGTCAGTGTCTATTCACTGTGTGTTGCTCACTTACAGTAGTGACACACCCTTTGGATTAGCCCAAAGTCAAAAAAGATGTCTGATGTTAGCAGTTTCACACACACTGACCGTGACCCATAGCCTTTAAAAAAATTAAACAGTCAGATAACCCCATTAATTAAGTGATAAATTACCTATACCCTAAAGTGGCCACAAGTTTTCATCATCAACATCGAAACAAGAGGTCAGAACCCCTTTATTGAAAGGGGATTATATAAATTTACATTCTGGGGATCAACAATAAGACAATGTGGCACATTTATTAAGACCGCTGGCGGAGGATTGCCGAAGTTATGAAGAGGTGCAGACCTCTTAAAACATTGTAGCTGTCCTACATTTAGACCTTTTTCTATCCCTAAAAGAGGCGTAGAAAATGGTAAATGAGACGGGCCATTCCCTGCTCACACCAAGCCCACTTTTTTAGACCTGGTGTGAGTGGAGAAAAGTCGAAGATCGCGTCGCAACTAACCGTTGCGCCGCAATCTGCTTCTAAAATACAACTAATTTAGGCGGATTTCATAGTGATAAATGACCCCCAATGTTCACATACTACATTTGAATGGGGTTGTTTCTACATGGATTTCAGCAAATTCTATTTAGATTATTTGAACAGTAAAATAAACTTCATTATAAAATCTGCAGCATGCGGATATAGTATATCTGATGGATTGAACCTGATGGACATACCGTAGTTCAACCTTACTATACTAGTTTCCTTTTAGAATAAAACTTCAACATATAATATTTGGTTTAAAATTAGAGATGAGCTAATTTTAAAAAAATTCCATTCGGTTGATTCGCCGAATTTTCCAAAAAGATTTGATTTGATCCGAATTGATTTGTGGCAAATTGTGGTAAAAAACAGCTATTTCCGGGCTGCAGAGTGGTTTAGAACACTGTGCCTTGCAGCAACACGCATAGTGAGTCTGCTGTGGTAGTGAAACATTGAACAATACTGTGAGTCCTTATGAATTACTGCACACCTCACTTCTTTGGGAAATTATGAGGCCAAAACTGACCAAATCAAATGTGAAGCGTCGGGTATAAAGAACCGTGTAGAGGCCCAAGATCCAACTATAGCGTGAAAGAGCACACTGTCACCGGGATTTGGGGTATAGAGCTGAGGACATGGGCTGCTAGATGGCCGCTAGCACATCCGCAATAACCAGTCCCCATAGCTTTGTGTGCTCTTATTGTGTATAAAAACTGATTTGATACATATGCAAATTTACCTGAGATGAGTCAGAGCTTGAAAATATGACTCTTCTCTGGTCACACAAGATATGACTCTTTTATGGTTATTTGCAAATGTATCAAATCAGTTTTTTTACACAATAAAAGCACAGAGAGCTATAGGGACTGGGTATTGCGGATGTGCTAGTGGCCATCTAGCAACCCATGTCCTAAGCTCTATACTCAAAATCCTGGTGACAGGTTCCCTTTAAACAAGTAGAGCACCCCTGACAGAGTGGAGAGGGTGTCAGCAGTAATTTGTGTTCTTGTCACTGATTATTTTTCACTTCCTCTGATGCATCACAACAATAACCCCAAAAAAATAGATCCTGTCTGTTGAGCATCCACCTTCACTCGGTCAATATTTGGTCAGTAATCCATCAGTATTGCTAATGCCCCCCCCCCCCCCCCCCCCAAACAAAAAACAAAAAAACTGAGTGGATCCAAAACAGATGACACGTGAATGGAATATTTGCTTTTCTTCGGACCCATTACTGATTTTGGATACCAAATCATAAGCCAATTCTGATGGGACCATTCAGGCCTTACAGCTGCTAAACAGACCGGATCTGTTGTGCGTCTAGTTTTTACTTCCTTTCTTTTGACAGATAAGAAGAAGGGTCAAATAAATGATGTCAACCAGGCCAAAAAGGCAAATAGTGGCCCAGTCATGAAGTGGGGAGGGTGGGAACAGCATGAGAAGTCCACAGAGTGGCCCAATAACATCGTGTGGAGGTGGCAACAGCATCAGGAGACCACACAGTGGCAAGGTGACATAGTGTGAAGGTAGCAGCAGCATCAGAAGACCACAGAGTGGCAAGGTGACATAGTGTGGGGGTGGCAGCAGCATCGGGAGACCACAAAGTGGCAAGGTGACATAGTATGGAGGTGGCAGCAGCATTAGGAGTTCACAGAGTGGCAAAGTGACATAGTGTGGAAGTGGCAGCAGCAGAATGAGAAGACCACAAAGTGGCAAGGTGACATAGTGTGGAGGTGGCAGCAGCATCAAGATAACGCAGAGTGGAAAGGTGACATAGTATGGAGGTGGCAGCAGCATTAGGAGACCACAGAGTGGCAAGGTGACATAGTGTGGAGGTGGCAGCAGCATCAGGAGACCACAGAGTGTCCTGGTGACAGAGTGGGGAGGTGGGTGGCACAAACAGTACCCACTGATGATGGTGGGTATAAGAAGAAGCAATTGGCATCAGATGTGTGGCATCAGGCGGATGGCAGCATCAGAATAGTAGCTGAGGCAGGTACCAAGAAGAAACCGGTCTCTTGTCAAGGTTTGGGTGAGGCAGCATGGATGAAATAATCTGATGCATCATTGGTTGGGTGGAAATCCTGGCTGATCAATGCCTGATTCATTTTTGACAAAGGTCAGTCTCTACATTTTGGGTGGACAGGCGAGTTCTTGGGATAACTATGGCCCCCGCCACACTAAACACCCACTCTAATGCCACACTACTGGCCGGGCAGGGCAGCTTTTCCAGGACAAACTCGGCCACAAATCCAGTTTGGCTCCCCAGTAGTCCAGCGGAACTTCAATGACGGCAGGCAGGGTGCACTCCAAGTATGCCACCACTTGCTGGTACAGGTTCTGCTCTATGTCTTGCTGCTGGTGAGTAGTTTGTTAACTATGCGGCTGAAGAAAGCTGCTCCTCAGCAACTCTAGGCTCAGGCTGCTGCTGATGGAGCTGGGACTGCTCCTAACACCCTTGCCCCCCAGCAGCCATGGCAGTGGAACTTGAGCACAGAGGGCTCTCCAGTAAGACCTGCGAGTTGATGGACGATGGTGCAGATAGGCAGCAGCCAAATTAATACATAGAATGTCTCTATAGTATTTCAGTTTGTCCACCCTCTCAGCGGGTGAAAAAAAGACCCCCATTTTGGACCAGTAGTGAGGATCTAACATGGTGGAGAGACAGTAGTCATCCCTGTGCTAAATGGTGACAATTTGGCTGTCACTACGCAAGCAAATTATCATGCATCAGACCATTTGCACAAGCGACTCAGAAGGAATTCCCTGCCTCCATCTCCACTGCATACTGCCACAGTGTATCTGGGTCATCTGCCTCGTCTTCCTCATCTCTTTCTAGCTCCTCCAGCTTCTCCTCTCCTGTCACCTGTGAAGAAAAACCATCCATTTTGCTACACATTGCTTGTGCTCCAATGTCTTCAACCTCCCCCAGTTCAGCCCCCACAGGGCCCCTATGTGGCTGTGAGATGTAGTGATGCATGAACATCGGCTGGGACGGTTTGCTAACGCGTGTTCGCGATCAAATGTTCCTGAATTCCTCAGAGATCCGTGCCTCATTCATTTTTAGAAATGTGAGGTAGTCCACACTGTCGTGAGCTAGATGAGTGCGCTTATTGGTCACGATTCCCCCTGCTGCACTTACCGTCCTTTCAGATAGGACACACTCGATGAGGAAGAGTTCCATGGCAAATTGTGCCAGCTCCGGCCACAGGTCAAGCCTGCACACCCAGTAGTCCAGGGTTTCCTCACTTCTTAGAGCGTTCACATCGGCTGTTAACACGAAGCAGTCGGACACCTGTCGCTTTAGGCCTTCCCTGAGGCTGGACCCGGAGGGAGAATGTCGATGGGTTGGCTGCAAGAATGATCTCATATCCGAAGTGACCAACACATATTCAAACCTCTCTATTCTTACAGGTGCGGTAGGATTAGTACCCGCACCTGTTTTGCTTTGAGTGGAAATTCCTATGCCCGCAACATCAGAATGCAGCATCTCTTGCAGCAAGGCCTGGAAATGCTGCATTCTGCCAGTCCTCTGTGATGCAGGTAACATGTATGCCATTTTGGGTTTGTACCGGGGGTCTAAGTGCATTGCCACCCAGTACTCGTCCTTGCCCTTTATGCGTTTTATACGGGGGTCCCTCTTCAAACACTGGAACATGAAGGCCCCGATTTGCACTAAATTGGAAGCGGTGGAGCACCCTGGCTCTTTCTTATTGACCAGGAGAATGTCGTCCTCGGTCTCCTCCCCCCCAGCCAAGGACAACACCAGGGATCCCCGAAAAGTTTAAATTCCCCCTCAAAGCCTGCTCTTCTTGCTCCTCCTCCTTCTCCCCCTGCCACCATCCTCCTCTGACTCCTCTTCAGACTCCTAAGATGCATATACAAGGTGGACTTCCAGTGCTTCAGGCTGTCACAAATCAGACATCTGAAGGGCAAGTGGTGTGGCAGCTGAACGTCAGCAAGGCGATCCATGGCCGTGTAAGATCTTCTAAAATGGCCATAGATTTTCCTGTCCGGCCGCAAGACATCCTGGACCCCGGGGTATTTGGCAACGAATTGCTGCACAACTAAGTTCAGGACATGTGCCATGCATGGCACGTGTGTCATTTTGACTTGTTTCAGCGTGCTCAGCAGATTGGCACCGTTGTCGCACACCACTTGTCAAATTGAGCAGGGTTAGCCACTGATCGGCCTGTGACTGCAGAGCTAAAAGCAGTGCAAGACCAGTGTGGCTCCTGGTTTCCAGGCACAACAGCCGCAGCACAGCATGGCAACGTCTCACCTGGGATGTCAAATAGGTTCTGGGGAGCTTGGGGGGGTGCAGCGAAACAGGCGTTAGCAGTGGAAAAGGAGGAGTCAGTCGAGGAGGAGATGGAGGATGGAGTAGGAGGAGGAGAAGAAGAGGCAGGCCTGCATGCAATCCTTGGCAGTAACACAAAATCCACACGGGAGCCACGGGTTACATGCTTGACGGCTGTCAGAAGGTTCACCCAGTGGGCAGTAAAAGTTATGTACTTTCCCTGCCCATGTTTGCTAGACCAAGTGTCTGTGGTCAGATGTATCTTGGCACCGACACTGTGTGCCAGAGATATATTCACTTGCCGCTGAACGTGGTCATATAGCTCTGGGATGCCCTTTTCGGAGAAATATTTCCATCCGGAGATCTTTCATTGCGGTGTGACAATGGCCACAAATTTTCTAAAGGCCTCCGAATCCACCAGTTTATATGGCAGTAGTTAGCGAGCTAGAAGTTCCGACAAGCCAGCGGTTAGCCGTTGGGCAAGAGGGTTATCCAGCGTCATCAACTTTATTACGCTCGAACATTTGCCTTCTGCCAGATGAACGCGAAGATGGCACGGTGGAAGGTGGAGTGGAGGACAAAAGGGAGGAGAGAGGAGAAGGAGAAGAGGCAGGACGTGGAGCACCGGGAGTGGGTTCTGACGGCGTTGCTCCAACTGGGCTCGGTGATGGGAGGCTAGGTGCCTTCTTAAAGCGGTCATCCCTAGTTGAGTGTTGGGCTTACCGCGACTTATGTGTTGACAGTACAGGCTGCAGATGGCAACACTATTGTCAGAAGCTGACACATAAAAAATGCTCATACTGAGGAGCCATGTGCCGGCTTCCTGAGAGCGCCAGAAGTGACCGTTTATGGTGGATGTCTCGCTCCCGATACATTTGCAGTCTGCTTTTTGCCTACTGTGCCCCGAGAGCTCTGCCTGCTTCTCCTCCTTCTCCTCCCTCTCTGCTGCTCCGTATCACCCTCTGAACTCCCCTCCTCTTCCTCTCTTGTGGGCACCCACGAGACGTCCATCGACACATAATCATCGTCACCTTTACCACCACTGACATTTGAGATCTCGGAGTAGGCAGCAACAGCGGGGACCTCCCTCCTTGGGCTTATCTGGGGACTGTGGTCAGACCGCTGGTTGGCGGCCATTGCTACCTCCTCTTCCTCCTCCAATGTCAAGAATTGCTGCGCATCGGTAAGGTCTGGGAATGGATGGGAAAATAATTCCTCTTTCTCGAGTGGAGAGGCTATGGTGGTGGTGGCGGTGTATTTGGGAGAGCACACAGCAGAGAGTGAGGAGGGTGTTTATACAAAGAATGAGGAGAGTGCAGAAGCGGAAGGCTGATTGGGCCACTCAACCAACTCTGGTGCGCCTTTTGAAGTAATCGCAAACGCCTACTCCAATTTCCCACTTAGGCCCCGGCCTAGTGCACCTGCCGACCCCTACCACCTCTTTGGAATGGCCGGCCTCTTTTTCCTGTCATTTACAAAATTACCCTGTGCCCTAGTGAAGAGCAGTATTTGTGGAAGCAGGTATATTGCAGGCCTCAATCAATATTTGGTGGAAACAGGTATATCGAACCCCTTAATCAGTATTTTGTGGAAGCAGGTATATCGCAGGTCTCAATAAATATTTGGTGGAAGCAGGTATATCAAATCCCTTAATCAGTATTTTGTGGAAACAACTAAATCGCACCTCTCAATCATTATGTGGTGAAAACAGGTATATCAAACCTCTTCATCTGTATTTTGTGGAAGCAGGTATATCACAGGCCTCAATCAATATTTGGTAGAAACAGGTATATTGAAGCCCTTAATCAGTGTTTTGTGGAAGCAGGTACAGTATATCGTAGCCCTCAATCAGTATTTTGTGGAAGCCGGTATATCAAACCCATTTATCAGTATTTTGTGGAAGCAGGTATATCGCAGGCCTTAATCAATATTTGGTGGAAACAGGTATATCGAACTCCTTAATCGGTATTTTGTGGAAGCAGGTATATCGCAGGCCTCAATCAATATTAGGTGAAAACAGGTATATCAAATCCCTTAATCAATATTTTATGAAAGCAGGTATATCGCAGGCCTTAATCAATATTTGATGGAAGCAGGTATCTCGAACACCTTATTCAGTATTTTCTGGAAGCAGGTATATCACACCCCTCAATCAATATTTGGTGGAAATAGAAATATCGAACCCCTTAATCGGTATTTTGTGGAAGCAGGTAAATCGCAGGCCTCAATCAATATTAGGTGGAAACAGATATATCAAATCCCTTAATCAGTATTTTGTGAAAGCAGGTATATCGCAGGCCTTAATCAATATTTGGTGGAAGCAGGTATGTCGAACACCTTAATCAGTATTTTCTGGAAGCAGGTATATCACACCCCTCAATCAATATTTGGTGGAAGCAGGTATATCAAACCCATTAATCAGTATTTTGTGGAAGCAGGTATATTGCAGCCCTCAATCATTATTTGGCGGAAGCAGGCATATCTAATCCCTAAATCAGTATTTTGATGAAGCAGGAATATCTTAGGCCTCAATCAATATTTGGTGGAACCAGGTATATCAAACCACTTAATCAGTATTTTGTGGAAGCAAGTATATCAAAACCCTTAATCAGTATTTTGTGGAAGCAGGTATATCGCACTCCTCAATATATATTTGGTGAAAACAGGTATATAGAACCCCTTAATTAGTATTTTGTGGAAGCAGGTATATTGCAGGCCTCAATCAATATTAGGTAGAAACAAGTATATAAAACCCTTTAATCTGTATTTTGTGGAAGCAGGTATATTGCAGGCCTCAATTAATATTTGGTGGAAGCAGGTATCCCAAACCTTTTAATCAGTAATTTGTGTAAGCAGGTATATCGCAGGCCTAAATCAATATTTGGTGGAAACAGGTATATCGAACCCCTTAATATGTATTTTGTGGAAGCAGGTATCTCAAACTTCTAATCAGTATTTTTTGGAAGCAGGTATATCGTAGCCGTCATTCAGTATTTTGTGGAAGCGGTTATGTCAAACCACTTAATCAGTATTTTGTGGAAGTAGGTATATAGCACCTCTCAATCAATATTTGGTGGAAACAGGTACATCAAACCCCTTAATCAGCATTTTGTGGAAGCAGGTATATCGTAGGCATCAATCAATATTTGGTAGAAACAGGTATATCGAACCTCTAATCAGTATGCTGTGGAAGCAGGTATATCATAGACATGAATCAATATTTGGTAGAAAAATGTATATCAAACCTCTAATCAGTATTTTGTGGAAGCAGGTATATCATAGGCATCAATCAATATGTGGTAGAAACAGATATATCAAACCTCTAATCAGTATTTCGTGGAAGCAGGTATAGCAAAGGCCTCAATCAATATTTGGTGGAAGCAGATATATCACCTTAATTAATATTTTGCAGAAGCAGGTATATTGCACCCATCAATCAATATTTGGTAAAAACAGGTATATGGAACTCCTTAATCGATATTTTGTGGAAGCAGGTATATCGTAGGCCTCAATCAATATTGGATAGAAACAGCCGTCAAACAGTAGTCAATTTGTATTTGGTGGAAGCATTTATATCAAATATTAGTATTTTGTGGAAGCATTTATATCAAACCCCTTAAATAGTATTTTGTGGAAGTAGGTATATCACATCCCTCAATCAATATTTGGTGGAAACAGGTATGTCAAACCCCTTAATCAGTATTTTGTGGAAGCAGGTATATCGCAGCCCTAAATGAGTATACTGTGGAAGCAGGTATATCACACCCCTTAATCAGTATTTTGTGGAAGCAGGTATATCGCAGGCCTCAATCAATATTTGGTAGAAACAGGTATATTGAACCCCTTAATTAGTATTTTGTTGAAGCAGGTATATTGCACCCCTCAATAAATTTTTGGTGGAACAGTTATATGTTCTAAAGCCTTTTGAGGAGTTCATAAGTAAAAGAAAATAAGGGCCTATTTTGCATTCAGCGGTTCAGTAGTTACATGTTCTAAAGCCCTTTGTGTTGTGCATTAGTGGCAAAATAAAAATATATTTGCCGTTCAGCGGTGCAGTAATATGTACTGAAGCCTTCTGTGGCATGTATTAATGGAAAAAAATAAGGGCCTATTTGCCGTTCATCGGTGTAGTTATATGTTCTAAAGCCTTTTTTGCGTGTATTAGTGAAAAAAAAAAAGTATCTGGCGTTGTCTGGTGAACTGAGAAAATTATATCCCTTTTTAGCATGCCAAAAAAAGGGAAAATTACAGACTTTTTGGGGGTGTTTTAATTTCCTTTTTATTTATTTTTCTGATCTAACAGTATGTCAGACAGAGAAGTGCCAGGCCCTGCACAGACCTAAATGTTTCTGGAGCAGGCACAGGTCGCAGCAGAGTAAGAGGGCGTGGCAGCAGAAGTCACAGTGAGAAGCCTGATTTCCTGGTGTCATCTATCAGTCGTGTCTTGACCAGCAACCCAGCGGTTCTTGAATGGTTGACTCGGTCATCTCTGTTTTGAATCCACTCCTGTTTTTTTTTCTGGCATTACTGACCAAATGCTGACCGAGTGAAGGCGGATGCTCAAGAGACAGGATCCGCTTTTTGGGGGTTATTGTTGTGACGGATCAGAGGAAGGGCAAAATAATCAGTGACGTCAACACAAACTTACTGCTGACACCCTCTCCACTCTGTCAGGGGGCTCTAATTGTATAAGCGTTTAATAGAACAGGTTCTGTAGACATCTATGTAGAATCAGCTGACAATGGTGTTAAAGGAGTGTGCCTCTTGGCGCTAACATCGACCTGTAAGGCTGAGTTCATATTTGAGTTATTTGGTCAGTTTTGTTCCCGTGACTGCCCAAATAAGTGAAGTGTGCAGTGATTCTACGAGCGATGCATGTCACAGTATTTTTTCACTACCACAGCAGACTCCCTTTGCATATTACAGCAAGGCACAGTGTTCTACACCACTATAAAGGCTCTTTGCATGCAGGAAATAGCAGTTTTTATTGCGATTCGCCGCAAATAAATTCAGACCGAACAAAATTGTTTCAAAAAATGTGTCGAACCGGCCGTATCGAATTTTTGAAAAATTCTCTCATCTTTATTCGCAACACCAACTCCCACGCCACTCTCCTCATCTCTACTTGCCCGGTTACAGGAGGAAACGGTGGATGTCACCTCCAGATTTTGGCTGGGCAGTATCTCATCCTCGCTGTATAGTGGAGTTGAGCCCACAGTTGAGGGAACAGAAAAGGACAGGTGAGGGCACAGGGCCTTCTCCCGGCTACGCCAATTAAGGGTTGCGTCTGACGAACCCACGACTCTTGGCTGGGGGTGTCTGATGTTACATAGTTAATTAATACGGTTGAAAAAAGACAAACGTCCATCAAGTTCAACCAAGGGATAGGTTGGGACGCGAATCGAAGAAGAAAGTGAGACTCGTTTTCATAAGCATTTATATTTTTTACTTTTAAGAATTTGTTTAAACCCTCTAAACTCGAAGATCGAGTCAACCATTCAAGAACCGCTGAGTTGCTGGTCAAGACACCACTGCTAGCTGACACTTGAAGCTCAGGCCTCTCAAAGTGACCCCTGCTGCCACACCCCCTTACTCTGCTACGACCTGTGTCCCTCCCCTGTGCAGGGTCTGTCACTTCTCTGTCTGACATACTGTTAGATCAAATAAGTAAATAAAAAGGAAATTAATACATGCCAAAAAAGGCCGTAATCTTCTCACTTCACCACAAAACGGTTAATAAGCCCCTTTTTTCCCCACTAATGCACGCCAAAAAAAGGCTTCAGAACATATAACTGCACATATAACTGCACCGCTGAACAACAAATAACGTTTTTTTTTGCCACTAATACACTCCAAAAAGGGCTTTAATTTTCTCACTTCACCACACAACAGCTAATAAGCCCTTTTTCTTTTTCCCGACTAATACTCGCCAAAAAGAGGCTTTAGAACATATAACTGCGGCTGTAAGCCACAAATAATATTTTTTGTTTGTGTCACAGCCATGGCCATGACCGTGACTCCTCAACCGCATGCGGTTGCCTGCGGTTTGTTCTTGGTGTTCAATCACAGGTGAGGCCCGCTGTCTGTGGTCTCACTTGTGGTTGCCGCGGGCAACCTGTTGTATGAGTTGGTTTCTGCAGAGCAGCCTGAGCGGTGCTGGGCAGCTTGCTGCATGGCATGCGGTTGCACCTAGCAACCTTTCTGTTAGGTGTGTGTGTGTGTACACTGTGTTTTATGTGTGGTGTGCACTGACCCTTCCCTTCACTGTGGTTGTCCGTGGCAACGTTTGGTCGTTGTTGTACATGTGGTGGCAGTGTCCCGGCCTTCGGGCTGACTCCCAGGACATGAGTGCCACCCATGTCGTTGCCTGCGGCAACAGCCACAGTGTGTGTTAGTGTGTTGGACACTTTCCCTTTAATGTGTGTTTCCCTTCTCTGGTGCTGGAAGGGTTAACTCCCTTCCCAGTGTGTGTGTGTCACTGGGTGTGTCCGACTGTGGGGTGTGGCTTCTTGGCCTATAAAGACTCACTGTTTTCCCAGGTCTGGAGGTTGCTTCAGCCATGCTTTGCTGGAGCAGCCTCCTGTATTTTCTACCTGCCAGTGAGAGCCACCCCTGTGGTCATAACCATTATGTCACATTTAAGTTTATGTCCAGTTATGTGTGATGTCTATTTGATGTTTCCTTGTGATTTTGTGCAGCTATGGATCTGGGTCCCTGTGTGTGGATGCGTTGTGATCTTCAACTTGCCAGCACAGGGATCCAGTCAGCAAGGCTGTGGCAGGTAGGTGGAACTCCTTGTTCACCTGCCATATCCATAGAGCTGTTTATGTTCCCCCTTTTCCAGCAGCTTGGCCATTGAGACTCCTGCTCCTCTGTGCCTAGGAGGAGTAGGTTGTCTTACCCTGACTCCTAGCTAGGGACCGGACGGAGGGTAAGTCAGGGCTCCTAGGTTCCTGCGCATGGGTCCTCCTACCTTTAAGGTCGGCCCATGCAGGTAGGAGTTAGGGTCAGGTTAGGGATGCTGTAGGAGGTGACCTGCTCCATAATCCTGTTGTCCTGGCCGAGCAGCCATAACATCATCCGGCATCGCACGGCTGACTGTTTCCCCCATCCTCAGCCGTGACAGTTTGCCACTAATACACGCCAAATAGGGCTGTAATTTTCTCACTTCACCACACAACGGCTAATAAGCCCCTTTTATTTCCCCCACTAATACACAACAAAAGGCTTTAGAACATATAACTGCGGCCGTGAACGGAAAATAATACTTTTTTTGCCACTAATACACGCCAAAAAGGGCAGTAAATTTCTCACTTCACCACACAATGGCTAATAAGCCCTTTTTCCCCAGTAATACATGCCAAAAAAAAGACTTTAAAACGTATAACTGTGAATGGCAAATAAAATATATTTTTTTGTCATTAATAGATGCCTAAAAGGGCTGTAATTTTCTTATTTCAACAAACAATGGCTAATAAGCCCCCCCACCCAATAATACACAACAAAAAAAGGCTTTAGAACATATATATAACTGCACCGCACAAGGGCTAATAAGACCCCAATAACAAGAATAGTTTGCTGGAATTACAGAGGTAGTGCAAACCTGAAATTAGCAGCAGAATAATAGCAATTTGGATCTGCAGTCAGTGCAGCAAGGTGTAATACAATTGTTCCTATTACTCAGGCTGTACACTCCCCTGTTCTGCTTCAATACTGTGTAATAATTCCTCCCTATCCTTTCCCTACACTTCTAATGCTCTTTCCCTGCACTTCTATTGAGCAAAATCTAATTTTACAAGTCTTTCCTAGCACTGTCCCTAGCGCCTGCTAACGTCTCTCCCAGAGTTCCTTTCTCTATGTCCTAACGTGCAGCAGCCATTTTAGGAAAAAGTGTGATCTGTTACCACAAAGCGTGAGGAAATTCAGATTCGGTGCAAATCGAATAATTCCTGAAATTCGGATCTAATTCCACTTTGTCAGCTTTGATTGCCTCATCTCTTTTTATAATGTGTTAAATGTCAGTTTAACATCTGCTATATCTAGAAATAATATATTGTATCATGATAGGTTATTAATATAAAGAAATAGTTGAATTGGACATACTACAGGTCCTTCTAAAAAAAAATTGCATATTGTGATAAAGTTCATTATTTTCTGTAATGTACTGATAAATAAACATTAGACTTTCATATATTTTAGATTCATTACACACCAACTGAAGTAGTTCAAGCCTTTTATTGTTTTAATATTGATGATTTTGGCATACAGCTCATGAAAACCCAAAATTCCTATCTAAAAAATTTTGCATATCATGAAAAGGTTCTCTAAACGAGCTATTAACCTAATCATCTGAATCAACTAATTAACTCTAAACACCTGCAAAAGATTCCTGAGGCTTTTAAAAACTTCCAGCCTGGTTCATTACTCAAAACCGCAATCATGGGTAAGACTGCCGACCTGACTGCTGTCCAGAAGGCCATCATTGACACCCTCAAGCAAGAGGGTAAGACACAGAAAGAAATTTCTGAACGAATAGGCTGTTCCCAGAGTACTGTATCAAGGCACCTCAGTGGGAAGTCTGTGGAAAGGAAAAAGTGTGGCAGAAAACGCTGCACAACGAGAAGAGGTGACCGGACCCTGAGGAAGATTGTGGAGAAGGACCGATTCCAGACCTTGGGGGACCTGCGGAAGCAGTGGACTGAGCCACCGTGTACAGGCGTGTGCAGGAAATGGGCTACAGGTGCCGCATTCCCCAGGTCAAGCCACTTTTGAACCAGAAACAGCGGCAGAAGTGCCTGACCTGGGCTAGAGAGAAGCAGCACTGGACTGTTGCTCAGTGGTCCAAAGTACTTTTTTCGGATGAAAGCAAATTTTGCATGTCATTCGGAAATCAAGGTGCCAGAGTCTGGAGGAAGACTGGGGAGAGGGAAATGCCAAAATGCCTGAAGTCCAGTGTCAAGTACCCACAGTCAGTGATGGTCTGGGGTGCCATGTCAGCTGCTGGTGTTGGTCCACTCTGTTTTATCAAGGGCAGGGTCAATGCAGCTAGCTATCAGGAGATTTTGGAGCACTTCATGCTTCCATCTGCTGAAAAGCTTTATGGAGATGAAGATTTCATTTTTCAGCATGACCTGGCACCTGCTCACAGTGCCAAAACCACTGGTAAATGGTTTACTGACCATGGTATTACTGTGCTCAATTGGCCTGCCAACTCTCTTGACCTGAACCCCATAGAGAATCTGTGGGATATTGGGAAGAGAAAGTTGAGAGACGCAAGACCCAACACTCTGGATGAGCTTAAGGCCGCTATCGAAGCATCCTGGGCCTCCATAACACCTCAGCAGTGCCACAGTCTGATTGCCTCCATGCCACGCCGCATTGAAGCAGTCATTTCTGCAAAAGGATTCCCGACCAAGTATTGAGTGCATAACTGAACATAATTATTTGAAGCTATTGCATAGAGGAGGAAGGAAGGTAATCAGGCGGCACTGCTTACACTGATATTGCCGAGATCATATACCAGACCGTGATGCGGTACAGCGTACTTCTTAGCATGGTGCTCAGCAAAGAGATACTGCAGACAGTAGATCGCAACATGAAGAGGAGACGTGAACAAACTTGCGGCACTCACCGAAGTATGAAAATCTTCTTTGTTGAAGCTTCCTCAAAGGGTAGCTGGAGGATCCAGGGGCGGACACAAAGTTGCAAGCGGCGACGGACGTTTCGCGTGCGGGATCGCGCTTCCTCAGGCCACTGGACACGTCATCGCGCATACGTGCGCTTTATGCAGGTGGATTGGGGGACGGCCGACGCCGTCAGCAACTATCTTGCTCCCACAGATAAATGACAAGACTAAAATACATGCAACAAACAGGTACGATTATAATGAAAATATATTACAAAGAGACAGCACCAAAATTAGAAATACATCAGAACAAGGCGAAAGTCGGGGAGCACAATGCAGAAGAACAACACATATATTGAATTTCAGATGGCAATATTTGGATTATCACCAATGAGTGGTGGCAATATAAAGGGTCACGAATACAGACCCCCGCCACCACGTGTACCCAGTCACATTTATGTAATAAATTTGCCAATGCTGAAAAGGGGAAGATATGTGTATAGTTGCAGCATATAAACAAAAAAAAAAAAAAAAAAAAGGACCTCTATATCGAGCACATGCGACTCATAGGAACACTGACATATCATTCCTATCATTCATTCCCACCGCATGCATTGCTTCCGTCTGCATGATTCACCTTGCCTCCCTCTGAAGGAGCAGGCGATGCCGGTCTCCACCCCGAGGGATGGGACGGACATGCTCCACGCCCGCAAAGGAGAGGCAACGTGGATAGGCATCGTGGGCCGTGCGGATGTGTTCAATGAGGCGTGGACTGCCTCTACCTGATCGAATGGAGCCAACGTGTTTGCGAATGCGCTCAAATAGAGGGCGAATTGTTTTTCCTATATAGAAACGCTTGCAAGGACAAAAAGCTACATATACCACGTAGGACGTACGGCAATTACTATAGTCCCGTACTGTGTGTTGTACCCCATCTGTAGATATTTACTGCAGACGTTTAATGCACAAAAAGAACAATGGCCACATTTTAAATTGCCCACAGGTTTCCTAAGCCAACTCTCATCCCTAGGTGTGGAGAATACACTCCTAACCAATTTATCTTTGAGTGTAGGACACCTTTTAAATGTGACCAATGGTCTGTTGTTGGTGAAGCTGTTAAGAGTGGAGTCCCCTTTAAGTAAGTCCCAATTGCGATTAATAACCTGTCGAACCATCTCAGCAACCGGGCTATACTGAAAAGAAAAAGCAAAGCGCAAGGGTTTGGCATTGGTACCCTGTTCCATGAGCAAGACGCTGCGGTCTAACTGAGCCGCTTTTTGGAGGGCTAATGAGACCTCTCTCAATGGATAGCCCCTATCAATCAGCCTAGCCTTGAGTTCCCCAGCCTGTCGATGGAAACTTTCGTCTGTATCATTTATCCTGCGCAGTCGGACGAACTGCCCATACGGGACTGCGCGTTTGACAGACGGTGGATGGAAGCTGGTCTGGTGGAGGAGCGAGTTGGTCGCCGTCGGCTTACGATAGCCGCTGGTGTGTACCACCCCATCTTTTACCATGACATGTACGTCTAGAAAGTCCAGAACCTCACCACCAAAGTTGATGGTGAACTTCATGTTCATACGGTTACGTGCGTTCAAATGATCGACAAATGCACGACACGACCCCTCGCTCCCCGACCAGACCAGGAAAATATCATCCACATATCTTAAAAATAAGTGGATGTGGCGCATGTAGGGGTTATCCATTGAGAAAATGTAAAAGTCTCCTAAAATACCGCCAGGTACAGGTTAGCAAATGTGCATGAAACAGGCGTGCCCATAGCTGTACCACTGTCCATCAAATTGAAAGACATTGTTGCTTAGAACAAGGTCCAATGCCTCATGGATAAAGTCACCAAATGCCGTACTCTTATTGCTTCTGCTTAAAACGGTGCTGATTGCCTGAAGTCCTAGATCATGGGGGATCCGGGTATATAGACTTTCGACATCTAGGGATACGAGACTGAAATCCTCCTGCCACTCAAGGCATCGGAGTGCCCGGAGAAAATCTCCCGTATCCTTTAAGTATGTCGGAGTGCCTCTTAGCAAAGGTCTAAGAAGCCAGTCGATATAACCAGACAAAGGCTCCAGCACTGAACCAATTCCCGCAATAATGGGGCGACCCGGAGGTCGGGTCAAAGATTTGTGGATCTTTGGTACAAAATACCAAGTCGGGATTTTAGGAAAGGCCGGAATGAGTTTATCCCTCATAGTTTTAGGTAAGAACTCATTATACACATGTTGATTAATAAATCGACACAGCTTGGAGGATATATCGGGTATAGGGTTTCCCCTTAACTTGGAATACACCGTACTGTCTCCTAGCTGCCTACATGCCTCCTCCATATAGTACTCCCTAAGCATCAGGACCACATTCCCTCTTAATGACCATATTATTCTGCTTCCTTAAACACAAGAGAGCGCGGGATTCTTCTACCGTGAGGTTAGAAGGTGCTGCGGGATACACCAGCGCACCTATTTCTCTCAAAACTCGTTTGTGGAAAAGGTCTATTGGTGAGCCGGCCGGCATGGGAGGAAGGAAGGTGGACCTGATGCCTCCTGTGTATCTATTAAAATGATCCACAGTATCCATAGATTCATCTGGTTCGGTGTTGGAAAGGAAATGGATGCAGGATATCTCGTCATCACTGAATTTACCTACCAGGTGGAAATCAGTGAGCGACATGGTAGCTGGGACCTCCCCCTGTAAGGGGTCAAGGACCTGGAAAGGGGTCTCAGAGAACAGCTTCTTAAGGCACAATTTGCGAAAGGACAAAAACAAGTCAATCTCAAAATCTACTAGGTTGAACTGTCCAGGTAGGCTGTATCCCAGCCCTCGATTGAGGAGTGGGATACAGCCAGAGGGCAGTTCAGAGCCCGTGAGATTGACAACTACATCCTCAGTGGGTATGTGTGCATTCAGTGCATTCAGATTTTGAGATTGACTTGTTTTTGTCCATTCGCATGTTGGCTCCAGTCCACGCCTCATTGAACACATCCGCACGGCCCACGATGCCTATCCACGTTGCCTCTCCTTTGCGGGCGTGGAGCATGTCTGTCCCATCCCTCAGGGTGGAGACCGGCATCGCCTGCTCCTTCAGAGGGAGGCAAGGTGGATCATGCAGACGGAAGCAATGCATGCGGTGGGAATGAATGATAGGAATGATATGTCAGTGTTCCTATGAGTCGCATGTGCTCGATATAGAGGTGCTTTTTTTTTTTTTTTTTTTTTTTATATGCTGCAACTATACACATATCTTCCCCTTTCCCGCATTGGCGAATTTATTACATAAATGTGACTGGGTACACGTGGTGGCGGGGGTCTGTATTCGTGACCCTTTATATTGCCACCACTCATTGGTGATAATCCAAATATTGCCATCTGAAATTCAATATATGTGTTGTGCTTCTGCATTGTGCTCCCCGACATTCGCCTTGTTCTGATGTATTTCTAATCTTGGTGCTGTCTCTTTGTAATATGTTTTCATTATAATCGTACCTGTTTGTTGCATGTATTTTAGTCTTGTCATTTATCTGTGGGAGCGAGATAGTTGCTGACGGCGTCGGCCGTCCCCCAATCCACCTGCATAAAGCGCACGTATGCGCGATGACGTGTCCAGTGGCCTGAGGAAGCGCGATCCCGCGCGCGAAACGTCCGTCGCCGCTTGCAACTTTGTGTCCGCCCCTGGATCCTCCAGCTACCCTTTGAGGAAGCTTCAACAAAGAAGATTTTCATACTTCGGTGAGTGCCGCAACTTTGTTCACGTCTCCTCTTCATGTTGTGATAATTATTTGAAGGTTGACTTTTTTTGTATTTTCTTTTATTGGTCGGATGAAATATGCTAATTTTTTTAGATAGGAAATGTGGGTTTTCATGAGCTGTATGCCAAAATCATCAATATTAAAACAATAAAAGGCTTGAACTACTTGAGTTGGTACTAATATCAAATAATTAGAAAAGGCTCCACCAGCAAACTACTGGAGCTCAGTCTTTCAGTTACCACTTACCAGCTGAAAAAGGGATAAATCAATAATAATAATATAGGCTGGCTCACAGTATTTTTGCATAAAATTTATTAATATACTAAATCAACATAAACTGACTTAATGTCAGTATCAGCATATATACATAAACAAATGTGTATATAGGTATAAAAGTGCGGAGCTCATGCACAAACCTAGATATCGGAGTACTCCTAGGAATGAGACCTAAGGCTAGAGTTAGGTTGCAAGGGGTATTCTATTAGACCGCTCAAATGTCCACGATTGTATTTACCAATTTGCCAAATAGTTGGAACCAGAGGTTCAGGATTGTCCTTGTTGTAGTTTCCCACAAGGGGGACTCTGTGTTTAAATGTCGTCTGACAGATAGTAACCACACTTTCTCCGATCTGCGGGGCTCCACTTACTTGTTCTTTGCGGAGTAGACCATCAGACTCGCTCGCTCAACGTCCCACGTGTCAACCAGGTAGTCGATTACTGGCTTGTGACGTAGGTGCCTAGGCCGTCAGGCCAGACGGAAGCTGGTATAGCTGAGCCGAGCCGGTAATTGCCTGGACTTGTCAGGCCGGGGAGAGTGAACACAGCAGGATTTACCTTGTGTTTGTGGCAGTGTCAGATAGTAACACAGTTTCAGTCCACTTAGTAGATTCTTGGTGAACAAATTCTTTGTAGCGGTATATAGTTGAAGATAAATCCTCTTGCGTTTTTGGAAAAGCAGCACCACTAGCCTGGTCTCAATACACACTAGACGCGTTTCGGAAACAAGTTCCTTCCTCAGTAGGTAGTTGTGTAATGCTAGATACAGACATGGGTTGTTGCTTTATATACCCTATTTGGGTTTATTATAAAATATGGGTCGGGTTGCGGACTGGGCTAACTGCACAGCCGCAATCTTCACCTTTAATGATATAACCAATTGCTGACTTCAAACGTATCACAATGTATATCTTACTTGATACATTATATTTATACATATGTGAATTGCATGTTGCAAATAAAATAGAACAGTTAAACTACTTCAGTTGGTGTAATGAATCTAAAATATATGAAAGTCTAATGTTTATCAGTACATTACAGAAAATAATGAACTTTATCACAATATGCTATTTTTTTTTTGAAGGACCTGTATAACAGATACTGAAAAATTATATCAATAAAAGGTTAATTGTAGATATAACACTAGAAAGACACTATAGATACTATAGATATAACACTAGAAACATATAGTGCTATGTTACTATATTATGTTACTATGTCCCACTGAACAGTAATATATATATAATATTATTTGAGTTATGATGATACTTTTCTGGTAGTGCTAATCAAGTATAACACTGCTTCTGTATGATGGTGATAGTTAAGCTCTATATGCTATAGTTATTTCCAAGATCCACCATCCTTTTTGTTCTGTATGCTGCTCAAGATATCAGATCTACCCTATCAAAGGGCCCTTTACATGGGCCGTTTATAGGAACGCTCGTTAGCGATTATCTGATGGTGAAAATGTACCATACGAAATCCTTCTTCATCGAGTAATTTGATTGTTTGTGTGGTCACAAAAATAGACACTAGCCGGCAGCAGATTGTGCCATGAAAACACAATCTGCATTCGGCAAACAAAGAATCAGTATGGGGAAGAGCGATACCATTAGTGATCACTCCTCCCCATACTCTGGAGGAGATCTCTGCATGTAAATGTAGCAGTCTCCTCCACCAGCGAGCAGCAGATTGTCAGGATTCACACTACCTATCTATATTATATGTATCTGTTGTGTGCAGAATATCCAGTGTATCCTATAATATGCCACTTCACACAGCTCTCACATGCCTCCTGCGGTGAGGAGACTCCACTACCTCTAACTCTGGCAAGGCAGAGGCAAAATGGTAAAAATAGGATGAATGATAGAAACAGAGGTCTGGTGGCTCCCAGGCAGGGGAGAATTAATGATCCATGAGACTCTCTATAAATGGCTTATTAGCTAAAACATGTATACAGAAGGCATATAGTACATCTACATCATATAATTGTAGTGTCCCACTCCGTGATAGTAGTGGGGCCCTGTGTCTTTAAGCATGTAATGTAATGCCTTATGTGTATGTAGCTGCAAATTCCTATTAACAGGCTGGTAAACCACACTACACCTTAGTCACCACTAGATGGTGCTGGTACTTCCCATATAAAAGGGCAGGACAGACTCAAGAAGTTAGTTAAGGGAGTTTATAGTGATATGTGATGAAGAGAAACAAGTCCACCATGCCACTGCCATTTTAGCCGCCTTGGCTTTGGCCAGGCAGAGGGAGTTTGGAGGACAACATTTCAAAAGCTACCCAGCACAGACCAGAGTAACTGTGGATATAGAGCAAGTCTAGTGGAGATAGCAGTCTTAGCTTATGGATTCTGCAGCACCCAGCAACCGGGAGAAGCTTCAAAGCACCATGACACAGCCTTACAACTAAGCTTAAAGTTGTGTTTTACCACATTCGTCTATGGACCATGTGGATCTGTTCTGATGGCAACCAATTCAAAGAATGGACCAGGTGATGGATGCCTGCTGCTAGGGAGACCCTTTCCTTAGGTTAAAGCAAACAAAGTAAGAATTATATCCAGTACCTGGCTGTTAGCAAGTGGACCAGTTGTCCAGTGAGCATAGGTAGAGGACTCTCATACCAGCTAAATGAAGCCGGTTAGTATCACAACTGATCCTATTACCTGGAATGGCAGTACAAGTGAGATCTGAAGTGAATATGCTTTACATGGTATATAACTACCTCTGCGATGTCCATGAACCTGTACATCTACCTGAAGGTATGTGATTTTCAGTAAAAGTTCTAGTTATTTATCTAAATGGACTCCTCGTCATTTCTATATCAACACCAGGGACCCTGCCTTTCCTGCATCTAAAACTCATACCATCAAGGAAACCTCAACAACATCTGGAAGGAGAGCCCTCAACACCAGAGTGTTCCCAGAAGGAATTTGGTGCTATTCTTCTCCTCACTGCACGCCGTCCCAAGGAGTTATGCTAAACCATGAGTTCCAACTACTACACCCATCGGCCCAACGCACTCACACATTGCACCCCTGCAGCCCGGTTGCTGCATTATAACCTGTTCTTTACTACATATTACTTTTTTATACATGCCCTTGTGAAAGGTGACTTGCCTTCTCTAAGCTATCTCTGTCAGTCCTACTGACTTTGAACAGAGCTAAAACAAACATGCTTTGTTGAATTCATAAAGGGAAATGGGACTAATGAGTAACATGGGTCCGTGCATTTGGACTCCCAGCAATCAGACACTTATCCCTATCCTGTAGGGACAGGCTTCAATAAGTCTCCATACCGTGTAAGTCTACACTCAGGGCTGGTCCCTTTAAGGATCCAAGGCATCACGTACAGCCAGCCAGAATCTTATTCCACACTGATGAGGGGCAGGTTCCCTGAAGCTGCTGTCTATGGATGGATATCTAGCCTGGCTATTTTTGTCTTGTCATGTCCCAAGGCTTGTTAAAAAGTGGAATTGTGAATCATAGGGAGCAACTTCCACATGAAGATATGTATCTTTGCATACTGTAGGGAGAGGATAAGGTTTGTAAGGCGCCTTTAAAGAGGTTGTCCCACAAAATATATTCTACAGTTTTCAAATCAGCACCTGGCTCTGAATACTTTTGCAATTGCATGTAATAAATAATTTAGCATAGCCACTGAGTTATTCAATGAAATGTATCTGTATCGCGCCACCTGCTGCTCACGGAGAAGGCCGCACATGCTCATTTTCATCCTTGAACTGCCTCCTGAGCTGATTGGGAGAGAGCTGAAGCAGAATGGACATGCGCCCTGAGCTGCAGCAGAGAAGACACTCCTCTTGAGCTGTAATCTTGATATAAATCTAGCAGAGCGAAGAATGGGGAGATCTCTGGGTCCATGTGAGGTAAAGGGCTGGTTTTAGCTTTATTACAAAGAGACTGTCATGTAATATGTGCTGTCTGATTTTCATTTTTTTACATTATTCATGGGATGACTTCTCATGGGATGACTTCTTAAAACCTTTCCTGACATCTGACCGTGCATGCACAGGGGATGTCGGGTCATTAAAGATGGCTCCAGAGCGGAGTGTGCATCAGAGCCTATGGGTGCCCATTGTTTCATTCAAAACCCGGATGAATCCTTGCAGAGATCGGAGAAAGCACCCTATTGAACAAATTAGCCTGTACCAGGCTTCCAGGCTTATCTTTTGTGTATCCCAGTTCAGACCAGTAGGTGGCAGCACTGAACTAGGGTATAGTGATCTTTGTACAGAATAATGGAACAAATGTCATTATTCTGTACATGTAGCAATCTAATGACTGAAAGTAGTCGTCCACTTGGGGAACTAACAACAATATTATATATTGAAAAATATAAAAATAAAATTCAAATCACCCCCCTTTCCCCAAAATCAAAATAATTAAACAATAAATAAAAAAATAACATCATAGGCATTGGCACATTTGAAAACACACATACTATTAGAATATACATTTTTTTATCCCATAATGTGAATGGCGTAACGGAAAATAAAAAACTATTTTTTCAAAATATATATATATTTTTTAAATTAAAACACAAGAAAAACTTTATATATGATGTGATATCTCCAGATTCGTGTTGACCTGGAGAATGAAGAGCACAAGTCAGTTTTACTGCATTTGTGAACTCCATAAAAAAAAAAAAAAAGTAAAACTGTGGGGGAATTGCGTTTTTTTTTACATTTCCACCCCATTTGGAATGTTTTTCCCGCTTTCCACTACTTCGTATGCAATATTAAATGGCAGCATTAGAAAGTACACCTTGTCCCCGTTAGGTGAACGGAAAAATAAATAAGATATGGCTCTGGGAAGGTAGAGAGCGAAAAATTGAAAACGCAAAAATGCCACCTCAGGAAAGGGTTAAAGAATGAGAAGATTTAACTCTTTAATGTCTTTAGTAGTTTGCTTTTGGAGAACTATAGCAATGCCTTCTCCGCAGAATTTTGCAGTTCATGAAAAATATGTCAGAGGTGTGAGGAATGTTTATGTGCCCTACCTGTGCTGTGTATCTGAAGATTTAAGGATTTAGTTTCCAGTCCTCTCAGTCTGGCCCTTTTCACCTGCATAAAATCCCATTTTATAACACAAAGGAAAAAGATTATAAAACTTGCGATAAAAAGGAACAGGGCTTGGAGATTTCACAGGGCTTTTAGGCTCCATTTATTGTTCACTTTATAGAAATGTTCCTTTTAAAACTTATGAAAACCAGAGAAAAACAGAAGGAAAGATCTTTCTGTCTATGCACTCAACACATGCAATACCAGCTAGTGAAATCTCTTCCATGCCTACAGTCCTTCCAGAGCACTGGAAACGTTTAGAGAAGGTGGTTGAAATGTGGCTTGCAGACATGAGTGCTGGCACCAAATGTTCTCTTTCTCAATCAATGTTTTTCAACCTATTACTCAAGGACCAAGTGGCAATTTATCATTATATTTGTTCATGTGTCCTCTTAAGTTTCTTAAGTAGCAGAAGTGCCTCCTCCTCTGGCACCAATTTTCTATTTCTAAGGGATCGCTTACACAGGACCGTGAACATGCACCAGTTGATGATATAGCATGTGGATTGGTGCTCATTTGCTACATTTAAATAAAGCAGATCATTGTAATGTTTAGGAACAAATGGTCATTAGGACAGTTGTTCATTCTATTGGTCCAAGAGGTGAGGGGGAGACCATCTCAGCCAAGAAAGCAGAAACTCCCAAAGGGCCTCCAACAGCAATGATAGGTTTATCAGAAAACAGTTGAATGTGTTTTTCCTTGTGAACATGGCAAATAGGAAGCATTACTTAATGTGACATGTGGGCAGAGCCTAAATGCCATTGGCCTGATGAGGT